>NC_090442.1:810719843-811358057 GCF_031143425.1 Pleurodeles waltl | reverse complement strand
TGGGTGAAATGTCAAGGCAAAAATCTGATCTCTCTACTTTGCACTTTAGGGCCATTTCTTTTGCAGGCCAAAGTCCACCTTAAATAAAATGGGATTTTTTTTATTGGGAGAAGTAAGGGAACACAGAGTAGTAGAGCCTTTATAATTATCAACTAAACTTCTGTCCATTTTTGGCTCTCAAATATGAGCCAGTGTGCAAGGAAACACATTTTGCACAATGCCCTCTGAATCACACAATAGAATGAGTAGGCCCAAGTTCAGAATTGTACAAAAAACATAACCAGTGTTCGTACATTCTACACATTTCTGAAAATGGACAGGTTTGCATCAAAATTATTTTCCTTCATTAAATGTTACCATATGAACTTATGCACAGTTGATACACAATAAAATATAAACTGCAGCTAAGCTGCTGGCACTGCATGTGTTCCAATGCACAATTCATTATATCACTGTACCCGACAAGGGTCTAACGGACATGACTGCATATTACTTGTGTAAATCAGCCACTGAGGCAAAAAACAGGACAGATGAAAGGGTCTCTATTTCTATTTTACATTGCTTTTGATGTCAACAACTAGTTTGTTCTCTTGCTGAATTCCAAATTCTCTCTGTTCAGAAATGCCTTGCTTTCAAGGATCACACACTTGTTCCCACCACTAACTTCAACTTAATAGAAATTTAAAAAAAACAGTAACACTTGAGAAACAAAATTCTGTTTGTGCATTTTTCTCAGCACAGCAAACCTTAGTTGATATGACTTGCCCAGCACTTTTTGCTGCATTTTTCTAAGAAAAAAAAAACAAAAAAAACATTTGGCCATATGGCTATTTTCTCTGGAGAATTCACAAACCCTGGCAGCATTTATAATGCCCAGCAGGGGAGGAAAAAATGACCCAAAACTGTACTAAATATGTTTTGTGTAAATTAACTTATGAAAGCTTAAGTGCAAAGCACCCTAACATAATTAAAAAGGGCTCAGCAATAGGGGTGGAAAAGCTTCAGGAGCTAAGGGGTTTTGTGTGGTGTTTTTGGTTGAAATTGTTCATTTGGTTGCTATTTACTCTCAATGTCCTAAATAAAAAAAGGCTTTATAGAGCGCAGTCACATGCGATGAGCAACTGAAAATTTAATAAAAACCACTCAAAGAAAAGTATTTCAGGGTAATTTACTGCCAATGTCTTCAGTCAGATAACCCACATAGCATAAAATATCTTAATATCATACCTGTAACAAGAGCCAGACGTTCCACTCCAGCAAAATCTGCATGTTCTATTGCCATGACCCCAGCAGCAGCAAACATCTGTTCAGGATAATTATAAATCAGCTGCCTGAAATAAAAATGAGTTGTGGGAAAGAGAACACATTTTCTGTCAAAAAAAATGTCATGAAAAATCATAATTTATTAGGGCAATTCTATACCACCAATATGCCATATAGTCGGATTCATGGCACTAAAACAAGAAGCACTGAAGAAGAAGGCAGGAAGCAATTAAACATACAATACAATGCTGAAATACTCACCAATTTTAAATGATTTTGGAGTGTTGTAGGTAGTTCAAACAATGCAAAATTAGAATGGTTTCTGATATGTATTCTTACTTCTTCACGGAAATCTCAATTAAAATCATAGCACCGAATAATCACATCAGGTACTAAGATCCCAAAGTACTTCTTCCAAATGTACATGTCGGTGATAAAAAAAATTCTGTGGCACAAACTGTAATTTAGCAGTCTATAAAAGCAGGCTATATTGCCAATTTCATTCAGTTCCTTCCAAAACAAAGAAAGACATTTTACTTACCCTTTATGCATATGTTTGTGGCATGTAGTGCTGTAGATTCACATGCTCTGCATACTCCTGCCATCTAGTGTCGGGCCTGGATGTGTGCAACTTGTTTTTCTTCTGAAAGTCTTTCACGTCACGAGTTAGAGTGACACCTCCTTCTCGTTGATACTGCGCATTGGCATCAACTCCATTGTTAAATTGTTTTCCCACAGGCGAGTGAGAATGGCATGTGGAGGAAGTGTAAGTAAGAAGAGGCCTATGTTAGAAAGAGTAGAAAACTAACAGGCGCTGGTGTCCTAGGAGGAGGGTGAATGCATGCGACTCTACAGTAATACATGCCACAAACATATGCTTAAAGAGTAACCTATTCTATTTGAGGCATGTGTGCACATGCTCTGCATATACTCTCCATGCTGTGCAGTTCTCTGCAAAAGCGGTGGCTAACCTGTGGGTGTTACAGTTGTTTGAAAAAAGAGTTAAGTAGCAGTGCCTGAACTACACTGACTTATTGATGTGCAAAAACATCAATACTATAATGTCTTGGTGAAGGTGCTTGGTGTAGACCAGGTAGCTGCTTTGAGCTATCTGAATGTTTCCTAGAAAAGTCATGGATGCTCTCTTTTTCCTAGTAGTGTGTTCTCTGGGAGGACTAGGTAAAGTCATTTTAACTTTAGCATAACATGTTTGGATGCATTTTACTATCCATCTGGTAATGCATGATTTGGACATAGGGTTGACCTTATAATGGGGTGAAAAACCAGCAACAAGTTGTTTGGTTTTCCTCAACGTTTTAGCTCTATAGCACAAGTAACTTACGTTTGGTAGAGCCATATCTGGTAAAGACTACATATAGCTGCACATCATTATCATAGCCTGAATATCCTGGACTCGCTGCTCGGAAGGATAAGTTTGAAACTGCACCATGTTCAGAACAGCTCCAACAAAAGAGCATCTGAGAGGGAATTAGGTGTGACTTCGACACGTTTATAGTGAAACTCAGTGTAGGAAGTTGGCTCTGTATGTGCTATTTCAAAGTAAGGAATAGCATGCACAGAGTCCAAGGGTTCCCCTTAGAGGTAAAATAGTGGTAAAAATAGATAATACTAATGCTCTATTTTGTGGTAGTGTGGTCGAGCAGTAGGCTTATCCAAGGAGTAGTGTTAAGCATTTGTTGTACATACACATAGACAATAAATGAGGTACACACACTCAGAGACAAATCCAGCCAATAGGTTTTTATATAGAAAAATATCTTTTCTTAGTTTATTTTAAGAACCACAGGTTCAAATTCTACATGTAATAGCTCATTCGAAAGGTATTGCAGGTAAGTACTTTAGGAACTTCAAATCATCAAAATTGCATGTATACTTTTCAAGTTATTCACAAATAGCTGTTTTAAAAGTGGACACTTAGTGCAATTTTCACAGTTCCTAGGGGAGGTAAGTATTTGTTAGTTTTACCAGGTAAGTAAGACACTTACAGGGTTCAGTTCTTGGTCCAAGGTAGCCCACCGTTGGGGGTTCAGAGCAACCCCAAAGTCACCACACCAGCAGCTCAGGGCCGGTCAGGTGCAGAGTTCAAAGTGGTGCCCAAAACACATAGGCTAGAATGGAGAGAAGGGGGTGCCCCGGTTCCGGTCTGCTTGCAGGTAAGTACCCGCGTCTTCGGAGGGCAGACCAGGGGGGTTTTGTAGGGCACCGGGGGGGACACGAGTCCACACAGAAATTTCACCCTCAGCGGCGCGGGGGCGGCCGGGTGCAGTGTAGAAACAAGCGTCGGGTTCGCAGTGTTAGTCTATGAGAGATCTCGGGATCTCTTCAGCGCTGCAGGCAGGCAAGGGGGGGGTTCCTCGGGGAAACCTCCACTTGGGCAAGGGAGAGGGACTCCTGGGGGTCACTTCTCCAGTGAAAGTCCGGTCCTTCAGGTCCTGGGGGCTGCGGGTGCAGGGTCTCTCCCAGGCGTCGGGACTTTAGGTTCAAAGAGTCGCGGTCAGGGGAAGCCTCGGGATTCCCTCTGCAGGCGGCGCTGTGGGGGCTCAGGGGGGACAGGTTTTGGTACTCACAGTATCAGAGTAGTCCTGGGGTCCCTCCTGAGGTGTCGGGTCTCCACCAGCCGAGTCGGGGTCGCCGGGTGCAGTGTTGCAAGTCTCACGCTTCTTGCGGGGAGCTTGCAGGGTTCTTTAAAGCTGCTGGAAACAAAGTTGCAGCTTTTCTTGGAGCAGGTCCGCTGTCCTCGGGAGTTTCTTGTCTTTTCGAAGCAGGGGCAGTCCTCAGAGGATGTCGAGGTCGCTGGTCCCTTCGGAAGGCGTCGCTGGAGCAGGATCTTTGGAAGGCAGGAGACAGGCCGGTGAGTTTCTGGAGCCAAGGCAGTTGTCGTCTTCTGGTCTTCCTCTGCAGGGGTTTTCAGCTAGGCAGTCCTTCTTCTTGTAGTTGCAGGAATCTAATTTTCTAGGGTTCAGGGTAGCCCTTAAATACTAAATTTAAGGGCGTGTTTTAGGTCTGGGGGGTTAGTAGCCAATGGCTACTAGCCCTGAGGGTGGGTACACCCTCTTTGTGCCTCCTCCCAAGGGGAGGGGGTCACAATCCTAACCCTATTGGGGGAATCCTCCATCTGCAAGATGGAGGATTTCTAAAAGTTAGAGTCACTTCAGCTCAGGACACCTTAGGGGCTGTCCTGACTGGCCAGTGACTCCTCCTTGTTTTTCTCATTATCTTCTCCGGCCTTGCCGCCAAAAGTGGGGGCCTGGCCGGAGGGGGCGGGCAACTCCACTAGCTGGAGTGTCCTGCTGGGTTGGCACAAAGGAGGTGAGCCTTTGAGGCTCACCGCCAGGTGTGACAATTCCTGCCTGGGGGAGGTGTTAGCATCTCCACCCAGTGCAGGCTTTGTTACTGGCCTCAGAGTGACAAAGGCACTCTCCCCATGGGGCCAGCAACATGTCTCGGTTTGTGGCAGGCTGCTAAAACTAGTCAGCCTACACAGATAGTCGGTTAAGTTTCAGGGGGCACCTCTAAGGTGCCCTCTGGGGTGTATTTTACAATAAAATGTACACTGGCATCAGTGTGCATTTATTGTGCTGAGAAGTTTGATACCAAACTTCCCAGTTTTCAGTGTAGCCATTATGGTGCTGTGGAGTTCGTGTAAAACAGACTCCCAGACCATATACTCTTATGGCTACCCTGCACTTACAATGTCTAAGGTTTTGTTTAGACACTGTAGGGGCACAGTGCTCATGCACTGGTACCCTCACCTATGGTATAGTGCACCCTGCCTTAGGGCTGTCAGGCCTGCTAGAGGGGTGTCTTACCTATACTGCATAGGCAGTGAGAGGCTGGCATGGCACCCTGAGGGGAGTGCCATGTCGACTTACTCATTTTGTTCTCACTAGCACACACAGGCTTGTAAGCAGTGTGTCTGTGCTGAGTGAGGGGTCTCTAGGGTGGCATAAGACATGCTGCAGCCCTTAGAGACCTTCCTTGGCATCAGGGCCCTTGGTACTAGAAGTACCAGTTACAAGGGACTTATCTGAATGCCAGGGTGTGCCAATTGTGGATACAATGGTACATTTTAGGTGAAGGAACACTGGTGCTGGGGCCTGGTTAGCAGGGTCCCAGCACACTTCTCAGTCAAGTCAGCATCAGTATCAGGCAAAAAGTGGGGGGTAACTGCAACAGGGAGCCATTTCTTTACACAAGCCCCCCCCAGCCCACAGGCCAGGAGACTCAGCCAACGCTGGAAGAGTCTTCCTAGTCTGTCAGGCGAGGAAGAGTAGAGGAAATGGCTGGTTTGTTGCAGGGCCTACTCTGCCTTACATCCTCCTGTTCAGGTCATTCCCTCTGGGGAACTGACCCACTTCCACAGTGATAGGACCTAGTCTGAACTGCCTCTTGTCTGTGCTTTTTATGTCTTCACCCATTCTCTCTATTTTGAGGTCAGAGGTATCCACCTCTGCTAATCTTATCTTAGCCAGGGTCACCCCTAGCTTACCCAAAGAGGTTACCCAGAGCTGGAGTAACCCCACCATGACCAACAGGGTCAGGGGGCCTAACTTGTTATTTGGCATTGGGTCAGACCACCATGCCAAGGATAGTGCAGCCATAAAGGCTAACACCCAGCAGAGGCCACTGACAGCTGTCAGTGCCCAGAACCACACCTTTAGCTCTTCACCTAAAAGGGAAGGGGCTAAGTTACAGGCTTCTTTGGGTTCAGGTTGCCTGTCTGCTGTATTAGAGTGGGGGGTTACCACATCTTGTAGTAAACACCCTTCTTCCACTCTTTCTTCTGTTAGCTGAGGAGCCACTGTAAGGAAATGCCTCCTTGGCATGGTTGCCCCCTGACTTTTTGCCTTTGCTGATGCTATGTTTACAATTGAAAGTGTGCTGAGGCCTGCTAACCAGGCCCCAGCACCAGTGTTCTTTCCCTAACCTGTACTTTTGTATCCACAATTGGCAGACCCTGGCATCCAGATAAGTCCCTTGTAACTGGTACTTCTAGTACCAAGGGCCCTGATGCCAAGGAAGGTCTCTAAGGGATGCAGCATGTCTTATGCCACCCTGGAGACCTCTCACTCAGCACAGACACACCGCTTGCCAGCTTGTGTGTGCTAGTGAGGACAAAACGAGTAAGTCGACATGGCACTCCCCTCAGGGTGCCATGCCAGCCTCTCACTGCCTATGCAGTATAGGTAAGACACCCCTCTAGCAGGCCTTACAGCCCTAAGGCAGGGTGCACTATACCATAGGTGAGGGTACCAGTGCATGAGCATGGTACCCCTACAGTGTCTAAACAAAACCTTAGACATTGTAAGCGCAGGGTAGCCATAAGAGTATATGGTCTGGGAGTCTGTCAAACACGAACTCCACAGCACCATAATGGCTACACTGAAAACTGGGAAGTTTGGTATCAAACTTCTCAGCACAATAAATGCACACTGATGCCAGTGTACATTTTATTGTAAAATACACCACAGAGGGCACCTTAGAGGTGCCCCCTGAAACTTAACCGACTATCTGTGTAGGCTGACTAGTTCTAGCAGCCTGCCACAAACCGAGACATGTTGCTGGCCCCATGGGGAGAGTGCCTTTGTCACTCTGAGGCCAGTAACAAAGCCTGCACTGGGTGGAGATGCTAACACCTCTCCCAGGCAGGAATTGTCACACCTGGCGGTGAGCCTCAAAGGCTCACCTCCTTTGTGCCAACCCAGCAGGACACTCCAGCTAGTGGAGTTGCCCGCCCCCTCCGGCCAGGCCCCACTTTTGGCGGCAAGGCCGGAGAAAATAATGAGAATAACAAGGAGGAGTCACTGGCCAGTCAGGACAGCCCCTAAGGTGTCCTGAGCTGAGGTGATTCTAACTTTTAGAAATCCTCCATCTTGCAGATGGAGGATTCCCCCAATAGGGTTAGGATTGTGACCCCCTCCCCTTGGGAGGAGGCACAAAGAGGGTGTACCCACCCTCAGGGCTAGTAGCCATTGGCTACTAACCCCCCAGACCTAAACACGCCCTTAAATTTAGTATTTAAGGGCTACCCTGAACCCTAGAAAATTAGATTCCTGCAACTACAAGAAGAAGGACTGCCTAGCTGAAACCCCTGCAGCGGAAGACCAGAAGACGACAACTGCCTTGGCTCCAGAAACTCACCGGCCTGTCTCCTGCCTTCCAAAGATCCTGCTCCAGCGACGCCTTCCAAAGGGACCAGCGACCTCGACATCCTCTGAGGACTGCCCCTGCTTCGAAAAGACAAGAAACTCCCGAGGACAGCGGACCTGCTCCAAGAAAAGCTGCAACTTTGTTTCCAGCAGCTTTAAAGAACTCTGCAAGCTCCCCGCAAGAAGCGTGAGACTTGCAACACTGCACCCGGCGACCCCGACTCGGCTGGTGGCGATCCAACACCTCAGGAGGGACCCCAGGACTACTCTGATACCGTGAGTACCAAAACCTGTCCCCCCTGAGCCCCCACAGCGCCGCCTGCAGAGGGAATCCCGAGGCTTCCCCTGACCGCGACTCTTTGAATCTAAAGTCCCGACGCCTGGGAGAGACCCTGCACCCGCAGCCCCCAGGACCTGAAGGACCGGACTTTCACTGGAGAAGCGACCCCCAGGAGTCCCTCTCCCTTGCCCAAGTGGAGGTTTCCCCGAGGAACCCCCCCCTTGCCTGCCTGCAGCGCTGAAGAGATCCCGAGATCTCTCATAGACTAACATTGCGAACCCGACGCTTGTTTCTACACTGCACCCGGCCGCCCCCGCGCCGCTGAGGGTGAAATTTCTGTGTGGACTTGTGTCCCCCCCGGTGCCCTACAAAACCCCCCTGGTCTGCCCTCCGAAGACGCGGGTACTTACCTGCAAGCAGACCGGAACCGGGGCACCCCCTTCTCTCCATTCTAGCCTATGTGTTTTGGGCACCACTTTGAACTCTGCACCTGACCGGCCCTGAGCTGCTGGTGTGGTGACTTTGGGGTTGCTCTGAACCCCCAACGGTGGGCTACCTTGGACCAAGAACTGAACCCTGTAAGTGTCTTACTTACCTGGTAAAACTAACAAATACTTACCTCCCCTAGGAACTGTGAAAATTGCACTAAGTGTCCACTTTTAAAACAGCTATTGGTGAATAACTTGAAAAGTATACATGCAATTTTGATGATTTAAAGTTCCTAAAGTACTTACCTGCAATACCTTTCGAATGAGATATTACATGTAGAATTTGAACCTGTGGTTCTTAAAATAAACTAAGAAAAGATATTTTTCTATATAAAAACCTATTGGCTGGATTTGTCTCTGAGTGTGTGTACCTCATTTATTGTCTATGTGTATGTACAACAAATGCTTAACACTACTCCTTGGATAAGCCTACTGCTCGACCACACTACCACAAAATAGAGCATTAGTATTATCTATTTTTACCACTATTTTACCTCTAAGGGGAACCCTTGGACTCTGTGCATGCTATTCCTTACTTTGAAATAGCACATACAGAGCCAACTTCCTACATTGGTGGATCAGCGGTGGGGTACAAGACTTTGCATTTGCTGGACTACTCAGCCAATACCTGATCACACGACAAATTCCAAAATTGTCATTAGAAATTGATTTTTGCAATTTGAAAAGTTTTCTAAATTCTTAAAAGACCTGCTAGGGCCTTGTGTTAGATCCTGTTTAGCATTTCTTTTAGAGTTTAAAAGTTTGTAAAAGTTTGAATTAGATTGTAGAACCAGTTGTAGATTCTTAAAAAGTATTCCAACTTTTAGAAGCAAAATGTCTAGCACAGATGTGAATGTGGTGGAACTCGACACCACACCTTACCTCCATCTACAGATGAGAGAGCTAAGGTCACTCTGTAAACTAAAGAAAATAGCAATGGGCCCCAAACCTACCAAAGTACAGCTCCAGGAGCTTTTGGCAGAGTTTGAAAAGGCCAACCCCTCTGAGGATGGCAACTCAGAGGATGAAGATAGTGACTTGGAGGGAAATTCCCCCCCTCCAGTCCTACTTAGGGAGAGCAGGGCTTCTCAAGCCCTGACTCCACAAATAATAGTCAGAGATGCTGGTTCCCTCACAGGAGGGACCAACAACTCTGAAATCACTGAGGATAACTCCAGTGAAGAGGACATCCAGTTAGCCAGGATGGCCAAAAGATTGGCTTTGGAAAGACAGATCCTAGCCATAGAGAGGGAAAGACAAGAGATGGGCCTAGGACCCATCAATGGTGGCAGCAACATAAATAGGGTCAGAGATTCTCCTGACATGTTGAAAATCCCCAAAGGGATTGTAACTAAATATGAAGATGGTGATGACATCACCAAATGGTTCACAGCTTTTGAGAGGGCTTGTGTAACCAGAAAAGTGAACAGATCTCACTGGGGTGCTCTCCTTTGGGAAATGTTCACAGGAAAGTGTAGGGATAGACTCCTCACACTCTCTGGACAAGATGCAGAATCTTATGACCTCATGAAGGGTACCCTGATTGAGGGCTTTGGATTCTCCACTGAGGAGTACAGGATTAGGTTCAGGGGGGCTCAAAAATCCTCGAGCCAGACCTGGGTTGACTTTGTTGACTACTCAGTGAAAACACTAGATGGTTGGATTCAAGGCAGTGGTGTAAATAATTATGATGGGCTGTACAATTTATTTGTGAAAGAACACCTGTTAAGTAATTGTTTCAATGATAAACTGCATCAGCATCTGGTAGACCTAGGACCAATTTCTCCCCAAGAATTGGGAAAGAAGGCGGACCATTGGGTCAAGACAAGGGTGTCCAAGACTTCAACAGGGGGTGACCAAAAGAAAGGGGTCACAAAGACTCCCCAGCAGAAGGGTGATGAGACAACCAAAACTAAAAATAGTAAAGAGTCTTCTACAGGCCCCCAAAAACCTGCACAGGAGGGTGGGCCCAGAGCCTCTTCACAAAACAATGGGTACAAGGGTAAAAACTTTGATCCCAAAAAGGCCTGGTGTCATAGCTGTAAACAGCATGGACACCAAACTGGAGACAAGGCCTGTCCCAAGAAAGGTTCCACTCCAAACTCCCATCCAGGTAACACTGGTATGGCTAGTCTCCAAGTGGGATCAACAGTGTGCCCAGAGCAAATCAGGGTCCACACTGAAGCTACTCTAGTTTCTGAGGGTGGGGTGGATTTAGCCACACTAGCTGTCTGGCCGCCTAACATGCAAAAATACAGACAGCAACTCTTAATTAATGGGACTAGAATAGAGGGCCTGAGGGATACAGGTGCCAGTGTCACCATGGTGACAGAGAAACTGGTTTCCCCTGGCCAATACCTGACTGGAAAAACTTACACAGTCACCAACGCTGACAATCAGAGAAAAGTACATCCCATGGCAATGGTTACTTTAGAATGGGGAGGGGTCAATGGCCTGAAACAGGTGGTGGTCTCCTCAAATATCCCAGTGGACTGTCTGCTTGGAAATGACCTGGAGTCCTCAGCATGGGCTGAGGTAGAGCTAAAAACCCATGCAGCAATGCTGGGTATCCCTGAACTGGTGTGTGTGAAAACGAGAGCACAATGCAAGGCACAGGGTGAAAAAGTAGAGCTGGAGTCTGGAAAAATGGCCCAGCCTACCAAGAGAACAGGAAAGTCAGTTGGGAAACCAACTGCAACACAGCAAAAGAAAGGGAACCTCTCTTCTCAGGAAGAAGTTCTGCCCTCTGAGGGAACTGAGCCTTTGGAGCTTGAACCTTATCAGGTTGAGCTCTTAGGCCCAGGGGGACCCTCAAGGGAAGAGCTGTGTAAGGGACAAGAAACCTGTCCCTCTCTTGAAGGCCTTAGGCAGCAAGCTGCTGAAGAGTCCAAAGGCAAGAAAAATGGAACACATAGGGTCTATTGGGAAGATGGGCTCCTGTACACTGAGGCCAGAGACCCCAAACCTGGTGCCACTAGGAGAGTGGTAGTGCCTCAGCTGTTCAGAGAGTTCATCCTAACATTGGCCCATGACATTCCCCTTGCTGGACATTTGGGACAAACCAAGACGTGGGAGAGGTTAGTCAACCACTTCTACTGGCCCAATATGTCCAACATGGTTAAGGAGTTTTGCCTCTCCTGCCCCACCTGTCAAGCCAGTGGTAAGACAGGTGGGCACCCAAAGGCCCCCCTCATTCCACTTCCAGTGGTGGGGGTGCCCTTTGAAAGAGTGGGTGTGGACATAGTTGGTCCACTGGAACCTCCCACAGCCTCAGGAAATATGTATATCCTGGTGGTAGTGGATCATGCTACCAGGTATCCTGAAGCTATTCCCCTTAGGTCGACTACTGCCCCTGCAGTAGCCAAGGCCCTCATTGGTATCTTTACCAGGGTGGGTTTCCCTAAGGAGGTGGTGTCTGACAGAGGTACCAACTTCATGTCAGCATACCTAAAGCACATGTGGAATGAGTGTGGAGTGACTTATAAATTCACTACACCTTACCATCCACAAACTAATGGCTTAGTTGAGAGATTCAACAAGACATTAAAAGGCATGATCATGGGGCTCCCAGAAAAACTCAAAAGGAGATGGGATGTCCTCCTGCCATGTCTGCTTTTCGCTTACAGGGAGGTACCACAGAAGGGAGTAGGGTTCTCACCCTTTGAACTTCTGTTTGGTCATCCTGTAAGGGGACCACTTGCCCTTGTTAAAGAAGGCTGGGAGAGACCTCTCCATGAGCCTAAACAGGACATAGTGGACTATGTACTTGGCCTTCGCTCTAGAATGGCAGAGTACATGGAAAAGGCAACCAAAAACCTTGAGGCCAGCCAACAACTCCAGAAGTTTTGGTATGACCAAAAGGCTGCACTGGTTGAGTTCCAACCAGGGCAGAAAGTCTGGGTTCTGGAGCCTGTGGCTCCCAGGGCACTCCAGGACAAATGGAGTGGCCCTTACCCAGTACTAGAGAGGAAGAGTCAGGTCACCTACTTGGTGGACCTGGGCACAAGCAGGAGCCCCAAAAGGGTGATCCATGTAAACCGCCTTAAGCTCTTCCACGACAGGGCTGATGTCAATCTGTTGATGGTAACAGATGAGGATCAGGAGGCAGAGAGTGAACCTCTCCCTGATCTTCTGTCATCAGACCCAAAAGATGGTACAGTAGATGGAGTGATCTACTCAGACACCCTCTCTGGCCAACAGCAAGCTGATTGTAGGAGAGTCCTACAACAGTTTCCTGAACTCTTCTCCTTAACCCCTGGTCAGACACACCTGTGTACCCATGATGTGGACACAGGAGACAGCATGCCTGTCAAGAACAAGATCTTTAGACAGTCTGACCATGTTAAGGAAAGCATCAAGGTGGAAGTCCACAAGATGCTGGAATTGGGAGTCATTGAGCGCTCTGACAGCCCCTGGGCTAGCCCAGTGGTCTTAGTCCCCAAACCTCACACCACAGATGGAAAGAAAGAGATGAGGTTTTGTGTGGACTACAGAGGGCTCAATTCTGTCACCAAGACAGATGCTCATCCAATTCCAAGAGCTGATGAGCTCATTGATAAATTAGGTGCTGCCAAATTCCTAAGTACCTTTGACTTGACAGCAGGGTACTGGCAAATAAAAATGGCACCTGGAGCAAAAGAAAAGACAGCATTCTCCACACCTGATGGGCATTATCAGTTTACTGTTATGCCCTTTGGTTTAAAGAATGCCCCTGCCACCTTCCAAAGGTTGGTGAATCAAGTCCTTGCTGGCTTGGAGTCCTTTAGCACAGCTTATCTTGATGATATTGCTGTCTTTAGCTCCACCTGGCAGGATCACCTGGTCCACCTGAGGAAGGTTTTGAAGGCTCTGCAATCTGCAGGCCTCTCTATCAAGGCATCCAAATGCCAGATAGGGCAGGGAACTGTGGTTTATTTGGGACACCTTGTAGGTGGAGGCCAAGTTCAGCCACTCCAACCCAAGATCCAGACTATTCTGGACTGGGTAGCTCCAAAAACCCAGACTCAAGTCAGGGCATTCCTTGGCTTGACTGGGTACTACAGGAGGTTTGTGAAGGGATATGGATCCATTGTGACAGCCCTCACTGAGCTCACCTCCAAGAAAATGCCCAAGAAAGTGAACTGGACTGTGGACTGCCAACAGGCCTTTGACACCCTGAAACAGGCAATGTGCTCAGCACCAGTTCTCAAAGCTCCAGATTATTCTAAGCAGTTCATTGTGCAGACTGATGCCTCTGAACATGGGATAGGGGCAGTTTTGTCCCAAACAAATGATGATGGCCTTGACCAGCCTGTTGCTTTCATTAGCAGGAGGTTACTCCCCAGGGAGCAGCGTTGGAGTGCCATTGAGAGGGAGGCCTTTGCTGTGGTTTGGTCCCTGAAGAAGCTGAGACCATACCTCTTTGGGACTCACTTCCTAGTTCAAACCGACCACAGACCTCTCAAATGGCTGATGCAAATGAAAGGTGAAAATCCTAAACTGTTGAGGTGGTCCATCTCCCTACAGGGAATGGACTTTATAGTGGAACACAGACCTGGGACTGCCCATGCCAATGCAGATGGCCTTTCCAGGTTCTTCCACTTAGAAAATGAAGACTCTCTTGGGAAAGGTTAGTCTCATCCTCTTTCGTTTGGGGGGGGGTTGTGTAAGGAAATGCCTCCTTGGCATGGTTGCCCCCTGACTTTTTGCCTTTGCTGATGCTATGTTTACAATTGAAAGTGTGCTGAGGCCTGCTAACCAGGCCCCAGCACCAGTGTTCTTTCCCTAACCTGTACTTTTGTATCCACAATTGGCAGACCCTGGCATCCAGATAAGTCCCTTGTAACTGGTACTTCTAGTACCAAGGGCCCTGATGCCAAGGAAGGTCTCTAAGGGATGCAGCATGTCTTATGCCACCCTGGAGACCTCTCACTCAGCACAGACACACCGCTTGCCAGCTTGTGTGTGCTAGTGAGGACAAAACGAGTAAGTCGACATGGCACTCCCCTCAGGGTGCCATGCCAGCCTCTCACTGCCTATGCAGTATAGGTAAGACACCCCTCTAGCAGGCCTTACAGCCCTAAGGCAGGGTGCACTATACCATAGGTGAGGGTACCAGTGCATGAGCATGGTACCCCTACAGTGTCTAAACAAAACCTTAGACATTGTAAGCGCAGGGTAGCCATAAGAGTATATGGTCTGGGAGTCTGTCAAACACGAACTCCACAGCACCATAATGGCTACACTGAAAACTGGGAAGTTTGGTATCAAACTTCTCAGCACAATAAATGCACACTGATGCCAGTGTACATTTTATTGTAAAATACACCACAGAGGGCACCTTAGAGGTGCCCCCTGAAACTTAACCGACTATCTGTGTAGGCTGACTAGTTCTAGCAGCCTGCCACAAACCGAGACATGTTGCTGGCCCCATGGGGAGAGTGCCTTTGTCACTCTGAGGCCAGTAACAAAGCCTGCACTGGGTGGAGATGCTAACACCTCTCCCAGGCAGGAATTGTCACACCTGGCGGTGAGCCTCAAAGGCTCACCTCCTTTGTGCCAACCCAGCAGGACACTCCAGCTAGTGGAGTTGCCCGCCCCCTCCGGCCAGGCCCCACTTTTGGCGGCAAGGCCGGAGAAAATAATGAGAATAACAAGGAGGAGTCACTGGCCAGTCAGGACAGCCCCTAAGGTGTCCTGAGCTGAGGTGATTCTAACTTTTAGAAATCCTCCATCTTGCAGATGGAGGATTCCCCCAATAGGGTTAGGATTGTGACCCCCTCCCCTTGGGAGGAGGCACAAAGAGGGTGTACCCACCCTCAGGGCTAGTAGCCATTGGCTACTAACCCCCCAGACCTAAACACGCCCTTAAATTTAGTATTTAAGGGCTACCCTGAACCCTAGAAAATTAGATTCCTGCAACTACAAGAAGAAGGACTGCCTAGCTGAAACCCCTGCAGCGGAAGACCAGAAGACGACAACTGCCTTGGCTCCAGAAACTCACCGGCCTGTCTCCTGCCTTCCAAAGATCCTGCTCCAGCGACGCCTTCCAAAGGGACCAGCGACCTCGACATCCTCTGAGGACTGCCCCTGCTTCGAAAAGACAAGAAACTCCCGAGGACAGCGGACCTGCTCCAAGAAAAGCTGCAACTTTGTTTCCAGCAGCTTTAAAGAACTCTGCAAGCTCCCCGCAAGAAGCGTGAGACTTGCAACACTGCACCCGGCGACCCCGACTCGGCTGGTGGCGATCCAACACCTCAGGAGGGACCCCAGGACTACTCTGATACCGTGAGTACCAAAACCTGTCCCCCCTGAGCCCCCACAGCGCCGCCTGCAGAGGGAATCCCGAGGCTTCCCCTGACCGCGACTCTTTGAATCTAAAGTCCCGACGCCTGGGAGAGACCCTGCACCCGCAGCCCCCAGGACCTGAAGGACCGGACTTTCACTGGAGAAGCGACCCCCAGGAGTCCCTCTCCCTTGCCCAAGTGGAGGTTTCCCCGAGGAACCCCCCCCTTGCCTGCCTGCAGCGCTGAAGAGATCCCGAGATCTCTCATAGACTAACATTGCGAACCCGACGCTTGTTTCTACACTGCACCCGGCCGCCCCCGCGCCGCTGAGGGTGAAATTTCTGTGTGGACTTGTGTCCCCCCCGGTGCCCTACAAAACCCCCCTGGTCTGCCCTCCGAAGACGCGGGTACTTACCTGCAAGCAGACCGGAACCGGGGCACCCCCTTCTCTCCATTCTAGCCTATGTGTTTTGGGCACCACTTTGAACTCTGCACCTGACCGGCCCTGAGCTGCTGGTGTGGTGACTTTGGGGTTGCTCTGAACCCCCAACGGTGGGCTACCTTGGACCAAGAACTGAACCCTGTAAGTGTCTTACTTACCTGGTAAAACTAACAAATACTTACCTCCCCTAGGAACTGTGAAAATTGCACTAAGTGTCCACTTTTAAAACAGCTATTGGTGAATAACTTGAAAAGTATACATGCAATTTTGATGATTTAAAGTTCCTAAAGTACTTACCTGCAATACCTTTCGAATGAGATATTACATGTAGAATTTGAACCTGTGGTTCTTAAAATAAACTAAGAAAAGATATTTTTCTATATAAAAACCTATTGGCTGGATTTGTCTCTGAGTGTGTGTACCTCATTTATTGTCTATGTGTATGTACAACAAATGCTTAACACTACTCCTTGGATAAGCCTACTGCTCGACCACACTACCACAAAATAGAGCATTAGTATTATCTATTTTTACCACTATTTTACCTCTAAGGGGAACCCTTGGACTCTGTGCATGCTATTCCTTACTTTGAAATAGCACATACAGAGCCAACTTCCTACAGCCACCCACTCAGGTTTAACAGTTGCCTGACTAGCCAGGACTTCTTGTGGGTCAGGTTGGACTTTATCAGGGCCATTTTTGGAGTTCTCCCCTACTGGAGCAGAATCTCCTTGGCTTGCTGTAACCTTGGCTAAAGGTTGTCCACCCTTCCTACTCTGTTTTCTTTTCTTCTTCTTCTGGGGTCTGCTTGCATTTACTGCAGAGGCAGGCACTCCAGAATCCTTGGGAGAGGACTGGCCCTGGACCAGTTCTTCTCTTAGGCTCTGACTAACCTCTGGGTAGTCATTTCCAAGGAGACAATCAAGGGGGAGGTCTGTACTGACTACTACCCTTCTCCAGCTAAGAGTGCCACCCACTTCTATGGGCACTAAAGCCACAGGCCTCTTAGTGACCCTGTCTAGGCTAACTCTTACCCTGGCAGTCTCACCTGGGATGTACTGGTTTGAGAGCACCAGCCTGTCATGCACAATAGTGTGACTGGCACAAGTGTCCCTCAGGGCAGTGGTTGGGATTCCATTCACCAGTAGGTGGTGGAAGTGTCTACTTCCCTCTGGAATCTCCAACTCACCTGTTGGGCCCTGTTTCCAGTTGAAGGCTAGGAAGACCTCCTCATCTGAGGAGTCATCTCCCATGGCTACACTGGTTACCCCTGGAATTTTGTTCTGGGGTTTGTTTTTGGGACAAGAAGTGTCCTTGGTGTGGTGCCCAGACTGTTTACAGTTGTGGCACCATGCCTTAGTGGCATCCCAGTTCTTACCCTGGTACCCACCTTTGTTTTGGGTTGTGTCTTGGGGCCCACCCACCTGTTCGGGTTTTTGGGGGCCTACAGAGGACTCTTTTTCTTTGTTTCTAGTGTCACCCACTTTCTCCTGGGGAGTTTTTGTAACCCCTTTCTTTTGGTCACCCCCAGTGGAAGTTTTGGTTACCCTAGTCTTGACCCAGTGGTCTGCCTTCTTTCCCAATTCTTGGGGAGAAATTGGACCTAGGTCTACCAGATACTGATGCAACTTTTCATTGAAGCAGTTACTTAAAATGTGTTCTTTCATAAACAAATTATAAAGCCCAACATAGTCACACACTTCATTTCCAGTTAACCAACCATCTAGTGTTTTTACTGAGTAGTCTACAAAATCAACCCAGGTCTGGCTCGAGGATTTTTGAGCCCCCCTGAACCTAATTCTATACTCCTCAGTGGAGAATCCAAAGCCCTCAATCAGGGTACCCTTCATGAGGTCATAAGATTCTGCATCTTTTCCAGAGAGTGTGAGGAGTCTATCCCTACACTTTCCAGTGAACATTTCCCAAAGGAGAGCACCCCAGTGAGATCTGTTTACTTTTCTGGTTACACAAGCCCTCTCAAAAGCTGTGAACCATTTGGTGATGTCATCACCATCTTCATATTTTGTTACAATCCCTTTGGGGATTTTTAGGATGTCAGGAGAATCTCTGACCCTATTTAAGTTGCTGCCACCATCGATGGGACCTAGGCCCATCTCTTTTCTTTCCCTTTCTATGGCTAGGAGCTGCTTTTCCAAAGCCAATCTTTTGACCATCCTGGCTAACAGGGGGTCATCTTCACTGGAGTTATCCTCAGTGATTTCAGAGGTGTTGGTCTCTCCTGTGAGGGAACCAGCATCTCTGACTATTATTTTTGGAGTCAGGGTTTGAGGGACCCTGTTCTCCCTAGATAGGACTGGTAGGGGGGAATTTTCCTCCTGGTCACTATCCTCTTCCTCTGAGTTGCCACCCTCAGAGGGGTTGGCCTTTTCAAACTCTGCCAAAAGCTCCTGGAGCTGTATTTTGGTAGGTTTGGGGCCCATTGTTATTTTCTTTATTTTACAGAGTGACCTTAGCTCCCTCATCTTAAGATGGAGGTAAGGTGTGGTGTCGAGTTCCACCACAGTCACATCTGTGCTAGACATTTTGCTTCTAAAAGTTGGAATACTTTTTAAGAATCTACAACTGGTTCTAGAATCTAATTCAAACTTTTACAAACTTTTAAACTCTAAAAGAAATGCTAAACAGGATCTAACACAAGGCCCTAGCAGGTCTTTTAAGAATTTAGAAAACTTTTCAAATTGCAAAAATCAATTTCTAATGACAATTTTGGAATTTGTCGTGTGATCAGGTATTGGCTGAGTAGTCCAGCAAATGCAAAGTCTTGTACCCCACCGCTGATCCACCAATGTAGGAAGTTGGCTCTGTATGTGCTATTTCAAAGTAAGGAATAGCATGCACAGAGTCCAAGGGTTCCCCTTAGAGGTAAAATAGTGGTAAAAATAGATAATACTAATGCTCTATTTTGTGGTAGTGTGGTCGAGCAGTAGGCTTATCCAAGGAGTAGTGTTAAGCATTTGTTGTACATACACATAGACAATAAATGAGGTACACACACTCAGAGACAAATCCAGCCAATAGGTTTTTATATAGAAAAATATCTTTTCTTAGTTTATTTTAAGAACCACAGGTTCAAATTCTACATGTAATAGCTCATTCGAAAGGTATTGCAGGTAAGTACTTTAGGAACTTCAACTCATCAAAATTGCATGTATACTTTTCAAGTTATTCACAAATAGCTGTTTTAAAAGTGGACACTTAGTGCAATTTTCACAGTTCCTAGGGGAGGTAAGTATTTGTTAGTTTTACCAGGTAAGTAAGACACTTACAGGGTTCAGTTCTTGGTCCAAGGTAGCCCACCGTTGGGGGTTCAGAGCAACCCCAAAGTCACCACACCAGCAGCTCAGGGCCGGTCAGGTGCAGAGTTCAAAGTGGTGCCCAAAACACATAGGCTAGAATGGAGAGAAGGGGGTGCCCCGGTTCCGGTCTGCTTGCAGGTAAGTACCCGCGTCTTCGGAGGGCAGACCAGGGGGGTTTTGTAGGGCACCGGGGGGGACACGAGTCCACACAGAAATTTCACCCTCAGCGGCGCGGGGGCGGCCGGGTGCAGTGTAGAAACAAGCGTCGGGTTCGCAGTGTTAGTCTATGAGAGATCTCGGGATCTCTTCAGCGCTGCAGGCAGGCAAGGGGGGGGTTCCTCGGGGAAACCTCCACTTGGGCAAGGGAGAGGGACTCCTGGGGGTCACTTCTCCAGTGAAAGTCCGGTCCTTCAGGTCCTGGGGGCTGCGGGTGCAGGGTCTCTCCCAGGCGTCGGGACTTTAGGTTCAAAGAGTCGCGGTCAGGGGAAGCCTCGGGATTCCCTCTGCAGGCGGCGCTGTGGGGGCTCAGGGGGGACAGGTTTTGGTACTCACAGTATCAGAGTAGTCCTGGGGTCCCTCCTGAGGTGTCGGGTCTCCACCAGCCGAGTCGGGGTCGCCGGGTGCAGTGTTGCAAGTCTCACGCTTCTTGCGGGGAGCTTGCAGGGTTCTTTAAAGCTGCTGGAAACAAAGTTGCAGCTTTTCTTGGAGCAGGTCCGCTGTCCTCGGGAGTTTCTTGTCTTTTCGAAGCAGGGGCAGTCCTCAGAGGATGTCGAGGTCGCTGGTCCCTTCGGAAGGCGTCGCTGGAGCAGGATCTTTGGAAGGCAGGAGACAGGCCGGTGAGTTTCTGGAGCCAAGGCAGTTCTCGTCTTCTGGTCTTCCTCTGCAGGGGTTTTCAGCTAGGCAGTCCTTCTTCTTGTAGTTGCAGGAATCTAATTTTCTAGGGTTCAGGGTAGCCCTTAAATACTAAATTTAAGGGCGTGTTTAGGTCTGGGGGGTTAGTAGCCAATGGCTACTAGCCCTGAGGGTGGGTACACCCTCTTTGTGCCTCCTCCCAAGGGGAGGGGGTCACAATCCTAACCCTATTGGGGGAATCCTCCATCTGCAAGATGGAGGATTTCTAAAAGTTAGAGTCACTTCAGCTCAGGACACCTTAGGGGCTGTCCTGACTGGCCAGTGACTCCTCCTTGTTTTTCTCATTATCTTCTCCGGCCTTGCCGCCAAAAGTGGGGGCCTGGCCGGAGGGGGCGGGCAACTCCACTAGCTGGAGTGTCCTGCTGGGTTGGCACAAAGGAGGTGAGCCTTTGAGGCTCACCGCCAGGTGTGACAATTCCTGCCTGGGGGAGGTGTTAGCATCTCCACCCAGTGCAGGCTTTGTTACTGGCCTCAGAGTGACAAAGGCACTCTCCCCATGGGGCCAGCAACATGTCTCGGTTTGTGGCAGGCTGCTAAAACTAGTCAGCCTACACAGATAGTCGGTTAAGTTTCAGGGGGCACCTCTAAGGTGCCCTCTGGGGTGTATTTTACAATAAAATGTACACTGGCATCAGTGTGCATTTATTGTGCTGAGAAGTTTGATACCAAACTTCCCAGTTTTCAGTGTAGCCATTATGGTGCTGTGGAGTTCGTGTAAAACAGACTCCCAGACCATATACTCTTATGGCTACCCTGCACTTACAATGTCTAAGGTTTTGTTTAGACACTGTAGGGGCACAGTGCTCATGCACTGGTACCCTCACCTATGGTATAGTGCACCCTGCCTTAGGGCTGTCAGGCCTGCTAGAGGGGTGTCTTACCTATACTGCATAGGCAGTGAGAGGCTGGCATGGCACCCTGAGGGGAGTGCCATGTCGACTTACTCATTTTGTTCTCACTAGCACACACAGGCTTGTAAGCAGTGTGTCTGTGCTGAGTGAGGGGTCTCTAGGGTGGCATAAGACATGCTGCAGCCCTTAGAGACCTTCCTTGGCATCAGGGCCCTTGGTACTAGAAGTACCAGTTACAAGGGACTTATCTGAATGCCAGGGTGTGCCAATTGTGGATACAATGGTACATTTTAGGTGAAGGAACACTGGTGCTGGGGCCTGGTTAGCAGGGTCCCAGCACACTTCTCAGTCAAGTCAGCATCAGTATCAGGCAAAAAGTGGGGGGTAACTGCAACAGGGAGCCATTTCTTTACACTCAGCAAATGCAGGAGGTTCGCCGTAGTCTGGAATTAGGAGACAGCCTGGAGCGAGCCCACCTTCAACAGTCAGTAGTCAAGATAGGGAAAGACTAAACCCTTGAGGTAAGTAACAAAGTATCCCCCCAGCGACCAGGAATGCAGGCGTAAGCAAGTGGATTTCCCCCCAAATGGAGGAAAAGAAGAGAAGACACCCAGAAAAGACTGCAAGAAAACCAGCGGTGAACTAGGAAGGTCCAGGGGGACTCAATCCCGAGTTTTGGAGTGGGGGGAAGGGGGGGGGGGGGGGGGGGGGGGGGGGGTAGTAGGATAGCAGCAGACCACAGGGGCAGAGGCAGCACCTACAGGAGTCCCACAGGACGGGGCACAGAAGCTGCAGAAGCAGCTCATGCAGAACTACAGAAAATGATCCCACGCCACAGGAAAACCATGCAGAGGGCTGCGTATCGCAGGAAGGAGTGCTGGGGACTGGAGCTACATGACGCCTGAAGGTCCCTTAGAGGAGATGCAAACAAGCCTTGGCAGCTGCAAGAGACGCAGTGCACGGGATACTGTCCTTCGTTGGAAGGCAAGGGCTTACCTTCACCAAAGTTGGGCAGCTGGCAGGGATGACCAAGAGGACTACTCCGTACCACCACCTGTGATGCAGGATCCGCGCAGCTCAAGATAAGGGGGCGATCCACGCAGCCGGTCGTCTGCAGCAGGTGCCAGCGGGTGAAGGGGAGTGACTCCTTCACTCCAAGAGAGATTCCTCCTTCTTCTTGTGCAGGCTGAAGAGCTTCTGTCTTCTGAGGATGTACGGCTGGGGAAATGTTGCAAAGCTGGCAGTAGCCATGGAAAACGTCTTCTACGTGGATTGCAGCGTTGTCGGTTCCTGAAGGGTCCAGTCACAGTTGCAGTGGCCATAAGTCGAAGTGGAGGTATCAGAGAAATCCTGCTGGAGTCTTGCAAGCCGAATCCGAGGACCCCACCAAAGACAGACCCTAAATAGCTCTGAAAGGGGGATTGGTCACCTTGCCAGATAATGAAAATGTCACTTACCCAGTGTACATCTGTTCGTGGCATTAGTCGCTGCAGATTCACATGTTTGGCACAGTCCGCTGCCTGGTGTTGGGCTCGGAGTATTACAAGTTGTTTTTCTTCGAAGAAGTCTTTTTGGTCACGGGACCGAAGGACTCCTCCCTCCTCGGCTCCATTGCGCATGGGCGTCGACTCCATCTTAGATTGTTTTCCCCGCAGAGGGTGAGGATGGAGTTGTTTGGTATAAATAGTGCCCATGCAATGGAGTGAATATGTATGTACGTTAAGAGTTTCTAATAATTATTTACAAATGTTCAGATGTTTAAGATTTATGATCTACTTCTAAACGGCTACAGGCTTCCCGGGGAGGTGGGAGGGTACATGTGAATCTGCAACGACTAATGCCACGAACAGATGTACACTGGGTAAGTGACATTTTCAGTTCGATGGCATATGTTGCTGCAGATACACATGTTTGGCATAGACTATAAAGCAGTTACCTCCCCTAAAAGCGGTGGTTTAGCCTGTAGGAGTTGAAGTAGTTTGGAATAATGTTCTTACTACAGCTTGGCCCACTGTAGCTTGTTGTGCATTTAGTACGTCTACACAGTAGTGTTTAGTAAACGTATGAGGCGTAGACCAGGTTGCAGCCTTACATATTTCGCTCATAGGAATGTTTCCTAGAAAGGCCATTGTAGCACCTTTCTTTCTGGTTGAGTGTGCCTTTGGTGTAATAGGCAATTCTCTTTTGGCTTTAAGATAGCATGTTTGAATGCATCTGACTATCCATCTAGCAATGCCTTGTTTAGAGATTGGATTTCCTATGTGTGGTTTTTGAAAAGCTATGAACAGTTGTTTTGTTTTCCTGATTAGCTTTTGTAGGAAGTTGGCTCTGTATGTGCTATTTCAAAGTAAGGAATAGCATGCACAGAGTCCAAGGGTTCCCCTTAGAGGTAAAATAGTGGTAAAAATAGATAATACTAATGCTCTATTTTGTGGTAGTGTGGTCGAGCAGTAGGCTTATCCAAGGAGTAGTGTTAAGCATTTGTTGTACATACACCTAGACAATAAATGAGGTACACACACTCAGAGACAAATCCAGCCAATAGGTTTTTATATAGAAAAATATCTTTTCTTAGTTTATTTTAAGAACCACAGGTTCAAATTCTACATGTAATATCTCATTCGAAAGGTATTGCAGGTAAGTACTTTAGGAACTTCAAATCATCAAAATTGCATGTATACTTTTCAAGTTATTCACCAATAGCTGTTTTAAAAGTGGACACTTAGTGCAATTTTCACAGTTCCAAGGGGAGGTAAGTATTTGTTAGGTTAACCAGGTAAGTAAGACACTTACAGGGCTTAGTTCTTGGTCCAAGGTAGCCCACCGTTGGGGGTTCAGAGCAACCCCAAAGTCACCACACCAGCAGCTCAGGGCCGGTCAGGTGCAGAGTTCAAAGTGGTGCCCAAAACACATAGGCTAGAATGGAGAGAAGGGGGTGCCCCGGTTCCGGTCTGCTTGCAGGTAAGTACCCGCGTCTTCGGAGGGCAGACCAGGGGGGTTTTGTAGGGCACCGGGGGGGACACAAGCCCACACAGAAATTTCACCCTCAGCAGCGCGGGGGCGGCCGGGTGCAGTGTAGAAACAAGCGTCGGGTTTGTAATGGAAGTCAATGGGAGATCTAGGGATCTCTTCAGCGCTGCAGGCAGGCAAGGGGGGGGTTCCTCGGGGAAACCTCCACTTGGTCAAGGGAGAGGGACTCCTGGGGGTCACTCCTCCAGTGAAAGTCCGGTCCTTCAGGTCCTGGGGGCTGCGGGTGCAGGGTCTCTCCCAGGTGTCGGGACTTAGGATTCAAAGAGTCGCGGTCAGGGGAAGCCTCGGGATTCCCTTTGCAGGCGGCGCTGTGGGGGCTCAGGGGGGACAGGTTTTTGTACTCACAGTCTTAGAGTAGTCCTGGGGTCCCTCCTGAGGTGTTGGATCGCCACCAGCCGAGTCGGGGTCGCCGGGTGCAGTGTTGCAAGTCTCACGCTTCTTGCGGGGAGCTTGCAGGGTTCTTTAAAGCTGCTGGAAACAAAGTTGCAGCTTTTCTTGGAGCAGGTCCGCTGTCCTCGGGAGTTTCTTGTCTTTTCGAAGCAGGGGCAGTCCTCAGAGGATGTCGAGGTCGCTGGTCCCTTTGGAAGGCGTCGCTGGAGCAGGATCTTTGGAAGGCAGGAGGCAGGCCGGTGAGTTTCTGGACCCAAGGCAGTTGTCGTCTTCTGGTCTTCCTCTGCAGGGGTTTTCAGCTAGGCAGTCCTTCTTCTTGTAGTTGCAGGAATCTAATTTTCTAGGGTTCAGGGTAGCCCTTAAATACTAAATTTAAGGGCGTGTTTAGGTCTGGGGGGTTAGTAGCCAATGGCTACTAGCCCTGAGGGTGGGTACACCCTCTTTGTGCCTCCTCCCAAGGGGAGGGGGTCACAATCCTAACCCTATTGGGGGAATCCTCCATCTGCAAGATGGAGGATTTCTAAAAGTCAGAGTCACCTCAGCTCAGGACACCTTAGGGGCTGTCCTGACTGGCCAGTGACTCCTCCTTGTAGCTTTCTTTGTTCCCTCCAGCCTTGCCGCCAAAAGTGGGGGCCGTGGCCGGAGGGGGCGGGCAACTCCACTAAGCTGGAGTGCCCTGCTGGGCTGTGACAAAGGGGTGAGCCTTTGAGGCTCACCGCCAGGTGTCACAGCTCCTACCTGGGGGAGGTGTTAGCATCTCCACCCAGTGCAGGCTTTGTTACTGGCCTCAGAGTGACAAAGGCACTCTCCCCATGGGGCCAGCAACATGTCTCTGGTGTGGCAGGCTGCTGGAACTAGTCAGCCTACACCGACAGTCGGTTAAGTTTCAGGGGGCACCTCTAAGGTGCCCTCTGTGGTGTATTTTACAATAAAATGTACACTGGCATCAGTGTGCATTTATTGTGCTGAGAAGTTTGATACCAAACTTCCCAGTTTTCAGTGTAGCCATTATGGTGCTGTGGAGTTCGTGTTTGACAGACTCCCAGACCATATACTCTTATGGCTACCCTGCACTTACAATGTCTAAGGTTTTGTTTAGACACTGTAGGGGTACCATGCTCATGCACTGGTACCCTCACCTATGGTATAGTGCACCCGGCCTTAGGGCTGTAAGGCCTGCTAGAGGGGTGTCTTACCTATACTGCATAGGCAGTGAGAGGCTGGCATGGCACCCTGAGGGGAGTGCCATGTCGACTTACTCATTTTGTTCTCACTAGCACACACAGGCTTGTAAGCAGTGTGTCTGTGCTGAGTGAGGGGTCTCTAGGGTGGCATAAGACATGCTGCAGCCCTTAGAGACCTTCCTTGGCATCAGGGCCCTTGGTACTAGAAGTACCAGTTACAAGGGACTTATCTGAATGCCAGGGTGTGCCAATTGTGGATACAATGGTACATTTTAGGTGAAGGAACACTGGTGCTGGGGCCTGGTTAGCAGGGTCCCAGCACTCTTCTCAGTCAAGTCAGCATCAGTATCAGGCAAAAAGTGGGGGGTAACTGCAACAGGGAGCCATTTCTTTACAGCTTTGTTCTGTCAATGTAATACATTAGTGCTCTTTTGATGTCTAATGTATGTAGTGCCCTTTCAGCCACAGAATTTGGTTGTGGGAAGAACACTGGCAATTCTACTGTTTGATTTAAATGGAATGGTGAGATTACTTTTGGCAGAAATTTTGGATTTGTTCTTAGAACTATTTTATTGTTGTGTATTTGAATAAATGGTTCTTGTATGGTAAATGCCTGTATTTCACTTACTCTTCTGAGGGATGCGATTGCAATGAGAAATGCGACCTTCCAGGTTAGATATTGCATTTCACAGGAATGCATGGGTTCGAAAGGTGGACCCATGAGTCTTGTTAAGACGATGTTAAGATTCCATGAAGGAACTGGTGGTGTTCTTGGTGGTATAATTCTTTTTAGCCCTTCCATGAATGCTTTAATAACTGGTATTCTAAATAGAGACGATGAATGAGTAGTTTGTAGGTAAGCAGATATTGCTGCGAGGTGTATTTTTATGGATGAAAAAGCGAGATTTGCTTTTTGCAAATGTAGTAAGTATCCTACTATGTCTTTAGTAGAGGCATGTAATGGTTGTATTTGATTGGCATGGCAGTAGTAAACAAATCTTTTCCACTTAGATGCATAGCAGTGTCTAGTGGAAGGTTTTCTAGCTTGTTTTATGACCTCCATGCATTCTTGTGTGAGGTCTAAGTGTCCGAATTCTAGGATTTCAGGAGCCAAATTGCCAGATTCAATGATGCTGGGTTTGGATGCCTGATCTGTTGTTTGTGTTGTGTTAACAGATCTGGCCTGTTGGGTAGTTTGACATGCGGTACTAGTGAAAGGTCTAGTAGAGTTGTATACCAAGGTTGTCTTGCCCATGTGGGTGCTATCAGTATGAGTTTGAGTTGGTTTTGACTCAACTTGTTTACTAGATATGGAAGGAGAGGGAGAGGGGAAAAAGCGTACGCAAATATCCCTGACCAACTCATCCATAGAGCATTGCCTTGTGATTCGCGGTGTGGGTACCTGGATGCGAAGTTTTGGCATTTTGAGTTTTCTTTTGTTGCGAACAAATCTATCTGGGGTGTTCCCCAAATTTGAAAGTACTTGTTCAGAACTTGGGGGTGAATTTCCCATTCGTGGACTTGTTGGTGGTCTCGCGAAAGGTTGTCTGCTAGTTGGTTTTGTATTCCTGGAATAAATTGTGCTATTAGGCGAATGTTGTTGTGAATCGCCCACTGCCAAATTTTTTGTGTTAGGAGGCACAATTGTGTTGAGTGTGTTCCTCCTTGTTTGTTTAAATAATACATTGTTGTCATGTTGTCTGTTTTGACAAGAATGTATTTGTGTGTTATTATGGGTTGGAAGGCTTTTAACGCTAGAAATACTGCTAACAGTTCTAGGTAATTGATATGAAATTTTGTTTCGTGTATATCCCATTGTCCTTGAATGCTGTGGTGATTGAGGTGTGCTCCCCACCCTGTCATGGAAGCATCTGTTGTTATAACGTATTGAGGCACTGGGTCCTGAAATGTCCGCCCTTTGTTTAAATTTTTGCTGTTCCACCATAGAAGCGAGAGGTATGTTTGGCGGTCTACCAACACCAGATTTTGAAGTTGACCCTGTGCCTGTGACCATTGTGATGCTAGACACTGTTGTAAGGGTCGCATGTGTAGTCTTGCGTTTGGGACAATGGCTATGCATGATGACATCATGCCTAGAAGTTTTAGCACAAATTTTGCTTGTATCTTTTGGTTTGGAAACATAGCACTTATTACCTTGTGGAATGCCTGCACTCTTTGTGGACTTGGAGTGGCAATTCCTTTTGAAGTGTTGATGGTTGCTCCTAGATATTGTTGTGTTTGACACGGTTCTAGGTGTGATTTTGTATAGTTGATGGAAAACCCCAGTTTGTGAAGGGTTTGTATGACAAATGTGGTGTCGTTTGCGCATTTTTTTACTGTGTTGGTCTTGATTAGCCAATCGTCTAGGTAAGGGAACACATGTATCTGTTGTCTCCTGATGTGTGCTGCTACTACTGCTAGACATTTTGTGAACACTCTCGGTGCAGTTGTTATTCCGAATGGCAACACCTTGAATTGGTAATGTATTCCTTTGAATACGAACCGTAGGTACTTTCTGTGAGAAGGGTGTATTGGTATATGAAAGTACGCATCCTTTAGGTCTAATGTGGTCATGTAATCTTGCTGTTTGAGCAGTGGAATGATGTCTTGTAGTGTGACCATGTGAAAATGGTCCGATATGATGTAGGTATTTAGTGTCCTGAGATCTAATATTGGTCTTAATGTTTTGTCTTTTTTTGGAATTAGAAAGTACAGGGAGTAAACTCCTGTGTTTTTTTGTTGTACTGGTACTAACTCTATTGCATCCTTTTGCAGTAGTGCTTGAACTTCTAGTCCTAAAAGTTCTAAATGTTGTGGTGACATTTTGCTTGTTTTGGGGGGGATGTTTGGTGGGAAGTTGTGGAATTCTATGCAATAGCCATGTTGGATTATTGCTAATACCCAATTGTCTGTTGTAATCTGTTGCCAAGATAGGTAGAATTGGCTTAGTCTTCCCCCCACTGGTGTTGAGTGAAGGGGTTGCGTGACTTGAAAGTCACTGTTTAGGTGGAGGTGTTTTTGGAGTCTGGAATCTTCCCCTACTCCTTGGGAATTGACCCCCCCGATATCCCCTGAAACCTCCCCTTTGGAAGGAACCCTGATATGGTGTGGTTCTTGTTTGTTGGCTGGTGGTGTCTGTGGGTTGGCCACGAAACCCCCCTCTAAATGGAGTTTTTCTGAAAGAGCCTCTGCTCTGCGGGGAGTAGAGTGCGCCCATGGCCTTGGCCGAGTCTGTGTCCTTTTTAAGTTTTTCAATGGCTGTATCCACTTCAGAGCCAAAAAGTTGTTTCTCGTTGAAGGGCATATTAAGGACAGCCTGCTGGATTTCAGGTTTGAAGCCTGAAGTGCGTAGCCAAGCGTGTCTCCTTATGGTGACAGCAGTGTTGACTGTTCTTGCTGCAGTATCGGCTGCGTCTAGTGAAGAGCGGATTTGATTGTTTGAGATCGTTTGTCCCTCTTCAACTATTTGCTGCGCCCTTTTTTGGTATTCCTGGGGAAGATGGTCTACGAGAAGTTGCATCTCGTCCCAGTGTGCGCGGTCATATCTGGCCAGCAGCGCTTGTGAATTTGCGATGCGCCACTGGTTGGCTGCCTGTGATGCTACTCTTTTTCCTGCCGCATCAAATTTTCGGCTTTCTTTGTCCGGAGGTGGGGCGTCGCCAGATGTATGTGAATTTGCTCTCTTGCGAGCTGCCCCTACTACCACGGAGTCAGGTGGTAACTGCGAAGTAATAAACACTGGGTCTGTGGGTGGTGGTTTGTATTTTTTATCCACCCTTGGGGTGATGGCTCTTGATTTTACGGGCTCTTCAAAAATTTGTTTTGCGTGTCGTAACATCCCTGGTAGCATTGGGAGACATTGATATTGGCTGTGTGTAGCCGAGAGGGTGTTAAATAAAAAATCATCCTCTATAGGATCGGAATGCAGTTGGACATTGTGGAATTCTGCTGCCCTAGCCACCAGTTGCGAGTATGAGGTACTGTCCTCTGGCGGTGACGGCTTTGTGGGGTATGACTCGGGATCATTGTCCGGCACTGGGGTGTCATACAGGTCCCAAGCGTCTTGATCCTGATCGTCATGACTTATGGTAGTTTGCGCTGGTGAGTGCATTTGTGGCGGTGTTTGTGCCGGCGATGCCTGTGGTGGAGAGGGAGGAGGCGTGACTTTTTTAACCACTTTGGCTTGTGGTTGTGCGTCATCCTTTGGAAGTCCGATCCTTCTTTTCCTCATGATTGGGGGAAGGGTTGATATCTTCCCTGTGTCTTGCTGGATGTACAGTCTCTTTTGTGTGTAGTCCGATTCTACACTTTGGAGCTCTTGTCCAAATCTGTGCATTTGGCCACTTATTCCTTGTTCCTCTGAGTAGGATGAAGGTGTGGTATTTTTCGGCGCCGAGAGAGAATCTTTTTTCGGTTTCGGCACCGACAGAATTTTTGTTCCTTTCGGCATGGATTCTCGGTGCCGATGTTTTTCGGTGCCGGTATCTTGTTTTTGTCTCTCGGAGCCGCTTTCTCGGCTCCGAGGTTGCTCCATGGCGGTCCCTCGACCGGAGTCGGGTGTCTTCGCTATGGGCGTGCCCTTTTTCGGCGCCTTAGACGGGTCGCCTGTTTTATGGGTCGAGCCATGGCCTGTTGGCAGTGGCGTCCCCTGGGCTTTCGGTTTGTCGATGGATTTACTTTTCGACGTCTTACTCACAGTTTGTTGCTGTTGTTCGACGTCGGAGTCTCCGGATTCTGATTCCGGAACCGAGAATGTTTCCTCTTCCTCGTCGAAACGTTGTTTTGTCGACGTGGACGCCATTTGTTGACGCCTGGCTCTTCGGTCCCGGAGTGTTTTTCTGGACCGGAAGGCTCGACAGGCTTCACAGGTATCCTCCTTGTGCTCGGGGGACAAGCACAAGTTACAGACCAAGTGCTGATCTGTATAAGGATACTTACTGTGACATTTTGGGCAGAAACGAAACGGGGTCCGTTCCATCGGCTTCGATGTCGCACGCGGTCGGGCCGACCAGGCCCCGATGGGGGATCGAAACTACCCCAAAGTCTTCCGATGATCGGTGTCGATGTACCTAACTATCCCGATACCGAACGGAACAATACCGACGCTTTCTTCCGAGATTCTGACTAACTTTCCGAACCGAAACACGGAGCGAAAAGGAATACGTCCGAACCCGACAGCGGAAAAAAACAATCTAAGATGGAGTCGACGCCCATGCGCAATGGAGCCGAGGAGGGAGGAGTCCTTCGGTCCCGTGACCAAAAAGACTTCTTCGAAGAAAAACAACTTGTAATACTCCGAGCCCAACACCAGGCAGCGGACTGTGCCAAACATGTGTATCTGCAGCAACATATGCCATCGAACACACATATCAGAAGGGGGCTCTGACTTCACCTGTCTGGCTTGGCCACTCAGATGCTCCCAGAGTTCCCTGCCAACCTTGGAAACAAGAAGGCAGAACCCAGGGACCCTCTGGAGGAGCTCTGAGCACCACCCCTGGGGTGGTGATGGACAGGGGAGTGGTCACTCCCATTTCCATTGTCCAGTTTCTTGCCAGAGCAGGGGCAGGGGGTCCCTAAACCGGTGTGGACTGGTTTATGCACAGAGGGCACCAAATGTGCCCTTCAAAGCCTACCTGTGCCTTGGGGAGGATACCCCTCCCAAGCCATGTAACACCTATTTCCAAAGGAAGAGGGTGTTACCTCCCTCTCCCAAAGGAAATCCTTTGTTCTGACTTTCTGGGCTTTATCAGATCAAGCAGCAGGAGGGCAGAAACCTGTCTAGGGTGTGACAGCAACTTGGGCTGCCCAGAAAACCCTGTAAAACTGGTCTTGGCAATGGTGACGGTCCTCTAAGGAGCCCCCAGAGAGCATGGAATCATACTTCCAATACTTGCCACAGTATTGGGGTATGATTCCGACATGATTGATACCAAACATGCACAGGTTTGAAGTTACCATTATGCAGCTGCACATAAGTAGTGACCTATGTCCAGTACAAGCGTAAAATGGCGTCCCTGCACTCCCAAAGTCCAGGAAAATGGATCTGGAGTTTGGGGAGGCACACTTCTGCTAGTGCAGGGGTGCCCTCACACACACGTACCTGCACCCTGCCCTCTGGGCTGAGAGGATCTACCATAGGAGTGACTTAGTGACCTGTAGTGAAAACGGGTGCATGCACCCATTTCACACAGACTGCAATGGCAGGCCTGTAGAACCCTGTGCATGGGCTCCATAAGGGTGGCAGAATAACTGCTGCAGCCCACAGGGATCCCCTGGAACCCCAATGCCTGGAGTACCTAGGTACCATATACTAGGGACTTACATGGGGACCAGTATGACAATTGTGTGAAGAAAATGTTTCAGCAACCAAGTTTAAAAGGAGCGCATATAATCATTGGGGGTCCTGGTTAGCAGGATCCCAGTGAACATAGCAACACACACTGACAAACAGGCAAAAAGTGGGGGTACCAAGCTAGAAAGAGGCTACTTTCCTACAGGCCTGGGTGATCACCGGCACTGGGGGACCAGCCCATAGCTCCCACTGCTGGAGAGGGATGTTAGAAAGGGCTAAGTGGCAGCAAGCAGCAGAAATTGTCTCCTACATGTGGAGGCGGAAGTATGGTGGCACAGCTCTAGTGAGGAGGAGTTAAGTGGCTTTACTTGTTTCTACGGTTTGTTAGATAAAAATGTCCTTGCGCTCTGTATTAAGATTGGTTGGTGATGCATCCTCCTAAGAAAAAGGGCGCCAAGCTTTCAGTGACCAGGAAAAGCAAAAGGATTGGTATAGCTACAGTCAACAATTCTAAAACCAGGGTGTCACAAGTCCAATGTACCCCTTGTCCACAATGAGGTTGCCCAGATGTGTGGGGATCTCTCCTTGGTAGCTGAAAATGGAATGGTTTCTTACCTGTAACTCCAGTTCTCGCGTAGGGGTATTAGCTACTTCTAACTGAAGAGCTTCGAGGTGGTGGCTGGCTGGTTTGGGTGGAACAGATGGAGGAGGACTGATGAATCTGAGAGCGTAACCATTTCGCACAATATTCAATACCGAGGCGTCTGATGTGATGCGTAGCCACTCGTCCAGATGATTTGAGATACTTCCCCCTACCGGAGTGGATAACGGAGGAGGGGGAAGCGAAGATTCAGGGCTTAGACGCGGGAGCCTGGCGAGTAGCCTGAGTTTGCGGCGTGGAACGACCCCTTGTCAACTTTCGCTGTGTCGAGAAGGCCCTTTGATGCTGCTGTTGCTGCTGGGGACGTGAGGACATCCAGTGTGGTGTCTGATACCTGTGGGTGAATAGCCTTCGCTGGTAGGGACGGAATACTTTTTGTTGTTCCTTTGGGCGTTCGATGCCTACCGCTTTTAAAGTGTCTAGCTCAGACTTCATTCTTGACATCTCGTCATCGGCATGAGAGCCGAACAAGGTGGAGCCTGAGAATGGTAAATTCTGAATTCTCTGCTGTGCCTCTGGTTTGAGAGATGTCAATCGCAACCACGTGTGTCGTCTTAAAGCTACTCCATGAGCCTAGTTATGTGCCGACAGCACCAAAGAATCAGCAGCAGCGCTTATCACCTGGTTGGAAACCATGGCACCCTCACCCATGACCTCCAAGAAATCTTCCCTTTTGTCTTTGGGTAGGTGCTCCGCAAACTGTAGCATAGAGTCCCAAAGAGCACGATCATATCTTCCTAATAAAGCAGTAGCACTGGCTGCTTTCATTGTGATGGCTGCGGTAGAGCATACTTTTCGGCCCGTGGCATCGATCTTTCTGCTCTCCTTGTCCGGAGGAAGACGGAGTGTAATTTCTTTGCCGCTACTATAACCACCGAGTCCGGCAACCTTAGGAATAGAGGGTCTTGCTCCGGTGGGCGATACTTTTTAATAAGCCTGGAAGGAGCAGATTTCGTTGTGGCCGGTGTCAGAAAAATATCCATTGCCGGTTCAAGAAGACCCGGGACCAGTGGAAGTAAAGGTCTTGATGTTCTCTGGTGTAAAGTCTCGAAAATCACCAAGGGCGGGTACCGCCAGCGGGATATTTAGTTTGGTCGCCCCACGCACTAGGACCTCTTGGAAGGTATTCACATCATCTATGGGGGACACTCTCGGGGACGGTGAGTCCGACAGGGTTGGAGAGTAATCCCGTGTAGACGAAGAAGAATGTTTATGACGTGAATGTGAAGATCTCTGACGTGACTCATGTCGATGGTGCCGAGAGGAAGACGAACGTCTAGAGGAATGCCTGGAATGTCTTATGGATTCCACTGGAGTCATCGGAACAGACTCTGAAGGGGGAGCCGGAAGAGGAGCCGTAGGTGTTACCGGTGTCTGCAGCAACGGCGGCTGTTGAGGAGACAGCTGAGGCTAAGCTGGAAGTAGGATGAGTGAGGCCGAGGGTTCTGAAGTGGTATAAACCCTTCTAGGCCTCTTTGACTGTCGCCTCAACGTCGAAGTATGGTGACGGCGGGTGCCTCTTGGCGTTGATTCCCCGCGTCGCTGAGATCCTCTCGACGACGACCTTGCTCGATGACGATGCGATGATGGCACTCTCCCTCGCTGCCGATCGTCCTCGTCACGTCGACCCGGACCAAGATCTTCGCCGGCGAGTGTCCACGCTGCCTCGACGGCGAAACGGCTGCAGACGTCGAGCGATGCCTCTTTATCGACGGTGAGCCGGTCCTCGACGGCAAGCATGTCGGCGCCGTTCCTGGCCTCCACGTCGATGCCCTCTACGTCGGAGACCTATGCCGTATATGAGCAGGTCTGGCAGAAGTTGCAGAGGAAACAGGGTGAGCCCTGGTAGAAGACTGACCTTCTCCTCGCTCTGTGGCAGATTGACCACTTCTTCTCCTGTCCTCTCTTGCCTTAAGTCGAATTTTCTCCCTATCACGAAGGGTTCTTCTGGAGAAAGTTCTACAGATGTCACAGGAGTTTGTGGCTGGATGGAAGGAAAATTATACAGACCTGGTGTGGGTCTGTTTTAGCCTTTTGTCTGCCACAAGAAGGACATTTATCAAAAAGTGAAGGCATTCTAAAATAGAAAAACCTTACATTTCTGAGAGAATTTGACAGAAAAGGTTAGCAAATGTTCACTCAATATTAAAAACGTCGAGTGAAATTGAAATTCAAAAGGTTTTAATTGAATTTTCTGTCAAAAAAGCTTTGTGAGGTAGAGCTCAATGCTTCAGGGTCCTGTCAGAAGGACCCGGAAAAAAGAACTGAGGCAACTGCCTTTTGCTGTGCATGATGTGATACAGGAAGACTTTACTTTCTTAAAGGCACAGCTCTATTTACATTCTGTATAATGGCAGCCTATGGGCTACACTGCCCTGCATTGTTTTATTCCCATGAGAGGTGTAAATAAAGTATGAGAATGTATTTTTTATTACATTTCTAGAATAAATGGGTGTTTGAACGTGAATTTACACTACAGCTGGTTTCTTTTCAACAATTTGGCCTGTGTAGCTGTTCACATAGGCTGCACAGTGTTATTCTTAAGTGGTTTTTGACAGACCTTTTTTCAAAGGGCTGGTATCTGCACTTAAGAATATACTTCACATCAGTGCTCCGGGGTCCCCGCAGGTGCGCGGAACTATTCAGTGCTTAGGACTATGCATGGAAATCCCTTACGAGAGAAGTATGTTTTTCGAACTACGTACAGGTCTGGTCTCACTCGCCATCTGGGGAGTTGGCTCCTGGAATGTCCATGGTTACGAAATTTAAGTAATACAGCTAATATCACCAGAATTTGGGAGGGAGGAAAATGTGATATATTTACAGGAGATGTGGTTGGCAGGGGATCAATTTCACTTGAGTGGATTCATGCAATTTGTAAATGAGGCAATAAAAGGAGGACCTGGGCGGGTAAAAGGTGGGTTGACAACCGTGTCATCAACCAAATGTACCAGAGGAGCAAAAATAATTCAAAAAAGTAGCGAGTGGCGCCTGGCTTGCTACCTGGACTTGTATGACAGAAGTAAGCAACTTAAAAGTTTAATAATTTTTAACATCTATGGAAATAAGAATGAGACCCTTAAGGAGATGTGGAAGGACTTCCAGAGGGATCTTATGTCCTTGGTGGAGGCACCAGGATTGCCCCCCATCACCCCCAATTCTTCTTTTAGAGGATTTTAATCATCGCTTAGCCCCAACTCAGGTAGAGGTTTATTGTAGCGACATGCTTGAGGGATATGGAATTCAAAACTCTACCTTCTCCCATTGGGTTCAAACTAAGTATGATCTGCAATTCATAAGATTCCAGTCTGCGCTAGGTTTTGTGTGTCTAAATGATTGATTCAGAGAGGATCTACCAGCAGCTCAAACATTTCAGTATGAGAAGCAAACCTGCCCTATAGATTATATGTTTATACAGGTGCGTCTTTTGTTATATCTGCATAAGCTTCCAGGTATTAAAAATAAGAGGTAGTGATGATTGGGGCTTGAAAATAGCCTTATGTGCAGCTCCCTACCAAAGAGAAGGAAAATTTAACTTAGCCAGTGTAGGAAAGTACCATCTTGCCTGGCATGTTACCCCCATATTTCACTGTATATGTTGTTTTAGTTGTATGTGTCACTGGGACCCTGCCAGCCAGGGCCCCAGTGCTCATAAGTGTGCCCTGTATGTGTTACCTGTGTTATGACTAACTGTCTCACTGAGGCTCTGCTAACCAGAACCTCAGTGGTTATGCTCTTTCATTTCTTTCCAAATTGTCACTAACAGGCTAGTGACCAATTTCACCAATTTACATTGGCACACTGGAACACCCTTATAATTCCCTACTATATGGTACTGAGGTACCCAGGGTATTGGGGTTCCAGGAGATCCCTATGGGCTGAAGCATTTCTTTTGCCACCCATAGGGAGCTCTGACAATTCTTACACAGGCCTGCCATTGCAGCCTGAGTGAAATAACGTCCACAATATTTCACAGCCGTTTACCACTGCACTTAAGTAACTTATAAGTCACCTATATGTCTAACCTTTACCTGGTAAAGGTTGGGTGCTAAGTTACTTAGTGTGTGGGCACCCTGGCACTAGCCAAGGTGCCCCCACATTGTTCAGGGCAAATTCCCCAGACTTTGTGAGTGCGGGGACACCATTACACGCGTGCACTATACATATGTCACGACATATGTATAGCGTCACAATGGTAACTCCAAACATGGCCATGTAACATGTCTAAGATCATGGAATTGTAACCCCAATGCCATTCTGGCATTGGGGAGACAATTCCATGATCCCGGGAGTCTCTAGCACAGACCCGGGTACTGCCAAACTACCTTTCCCGGGGTTTCACTGCAGCTGCTGCTGCTGCCAACCCCTCAGACAGGTTTCTGCCCTCCTGGGGTCCAGGCAGGCTTGGCCCAGGAAGGCAGAACAAAGGACTTCCTCAGAGAGAGGGTGTTACACCCTCTCCCTTTGGACAAAGGTGTCAGGGCTGGGGAGGAGTAGCCTCCCCCAGCCTCTGGAAATTCTTTCATGGGCACAGATGGTGCCCATTTCTGCATAAGCCAGTCTACACCAGTTCAGGGATCCCCCAGCCCTGCACTGGCGCGAAACTGGACAAAGGGGAGTGACCACTCCCCTGACCTGCACCTCCCCTGGGAGGTGCCCAGAGCTCCTCCAGTGTGCTCCAGACCTCTGCCATCTTGGAAACAGAGGTGCTGCTGGCACACTGGACTGCTCTGAGTGACCAGTGCCAGCAGGTGACGTCAGAGACTCCTTCTGATAGGCTCTTACCTGTGTTGCTAGCCTATCCTCCTACCTAGGTAGCCAAACCTCCATTTTGGGCTATTTAGGGTCTCTGCTTTGGGGAATTCTTTAGATAACGAATGCAAGAGCTCATCAGAGTTCCTCTGCATCTCTCTTCACCTTCTGCCAAGGAATCGACCGCTGACTGCTCTGAACGCCTGCAAAACTGCAACAAAGTAGCAAAGATGACTACTGCAACCTTGTAACGCTGATCCGGCCGCCTTCTCGACTGTTTTCCTGGTGGTGCATACTGTGGGGGTAGTCTGCCTCCTCGCTGCACTAGAAGCTCCGAAGAAATCTCCCGTGGGATGACGGAATCCTCCCCCTGCAACCGCAGGCACCAAAAGACTGCATCACCGGTCCTCTGGGTCCCCTCTCAGCAAGACGAGCGGTCCCTGGAACTCAGCAACTCTGTTCAAGTGACTCCCACAGTCCAGTGACTCTTCAGTCCAAGTTTGGTGGAGGTAAGTCCTTGCCTCCCCACGCTAGATTGCATTGCTGGGTACCGTGTGATTTGCAGCTGCTCCGGCTCCTGCGCACTCTTCCAGGATTTCCTTTGTGCACAGCCAAGCCTGGGTCCCCAACACTCTAACCTGCAGTGCACGACCTCCTGAGTTGTCCTCCGGCGTCGTAGGACCTTCCTTTGTGACTTCGGGTGAGCTCTGGTTCACTCTTCTTCGTATTGCCTGTTCCGGCACTTCTGCGGGTGCTGCTTGCTTCTGAGTGGGCTCTTTGTCTTGCTGGACGCCCCCCCTGTCTCCTCACGCAATTGGCGACATCCAGGTCACTCCTGGGCCACAGCAGCATCCAAAAACCCTAACCGCGACCCTTGCAGCTAGCAAGGCTTGTTTGCGGTCTTTCTGCACGGAAACACCTCTGCAAGCTTCTTCACGACGTGGGACATCCATCCTCCAAAGGGGAAGTTCCTAGTCCTCTTCGTTCTTGCAGAATCCACAGCTTCTACCATCCGGTGGCAGCTTCTTTGCACCCACAGCTGGCATTTCCTGGGCATATGCCCACTCCAGACTTGATCGTGACTTTTGGACTTGGTCCCCTTGTTCCACAGGTGTTCTCGTCCGGAAATCCATTATTGTTGCATTGCTGGTGTTGGTCTTCCTTGCAGAATTCCCCTATAACGACTTCTGTGCTCTCTGGGGAACTTAGGTGCACTTTGCACCCACTTTTCAGGGTCTTGGGGTGGGCTATTTTTCTAACCCTGACTGTTTTCTTACAGTCCCAGTGACCCTTTACAAGCTCACAGAGGTTTGGGGTCCATTCGTGGTTCGCATTCCACTTCTAGAGTATATGGTTTGTGTTGCCCTTATACCTATGTGCTCTCATTGCAATCTATTGTGACTGTACATTGCTTGCATTGCTTTCTATTGCTATTACTGCATATTTTTGGTATTGTGTACATATCTCTTGTGTATATTTGCTATCCTCATACTGAGGGTACTCACAGATACTTTTGGCATATTGTCATAAAAATAAAGTACCTTTATTTTTAGTATATCTGTGTATTGTGTTTTCTTATGATATTGTGCATATGACACCAGTGGTATAGTGGGAGCTTTACACATCTCCTAGTTCAGCCTAAGCTGCTCTGCTAAGCTACCTTTTCTATCAGCCTAAGCTGCTAGACACCTCTTCTACACTAATAAGGGATAACTGGACCTGGTGCAGAGTGTAAGCACCCCTTGGTACCACTACAAACCAGGCCAGCCTCCTACAGCCAGTAAGCATCTGTCTGTGGCATGGTGTTGCGTCCGGAAGAATGCAAGAACTAACAATTACTTACCTCCCCATGGAACTGTGAAAATTGCACTAAGTGTCTAGTCTTAAAATAGCTATATGTGATTTATTTGAAATGTATATATGCTATTGTGATTATTCAAAGTTCCTAAAGTACTTACCTGCAATGCCTTTCATTTGAAGTATTACATGTAAAATTTGAACCTGTGGTTCTTAAAATAAACTAAGAAAAGATATTTTTCTATACAAAAACCTATTGGCCTGGAATTGTCTCTGAGTGTGTGTTCCTCATTTATTGCCTGTGTGTGTACAACAAATGCTTAACACTACTCCTTTGATAAGCCTTCTGCTCGACCACACTACCACAAAATAGTGGCAAAGAGAGATAATACTAATGCTCTATCTTACCTGTAAGGGGAACACTTGTACTCTGTGCATACTATTCCTTTTGAAATAGTGTATACAGAGCCAACTTCCTACAGATGCTTACTGGTTAACATTTTCTGCTTGACAGCATGTGTGGCTGTAAACACACATGCTCTCCATAGACAGTAAAGCAGTAACTCCCTAAAAGCGGTGGCTAACCTGAGGGTGTTATAGTATTTTAAAAGTGAGTACGTAGCACTGCCTGGCCTACATTAGCTTGTTTGTGTGCAAAGGCATCCACACAGTAATGTTTAGTGAAAGTGTGAGGAGTAGCCCATGTTGCTGCTTTGTATAACCACTAAGGGAATGTTGCCTAAAAAGCCATAGATGCACCTTTTATTAAGAGTGGAGTGTGCTCTAGGTTTAACAGGTATGTGACCTTTTAGCTTTTGCATAGCAAGTTTGGATGAATGTTATGATTCATCTTACTATAGTGGATTTAGTAGCAGGGTTGCCTTTATGTGGTGGGGAAAAAGCAACAAAAAGTTGTTTGAACTTCCTAAAAGTTTTGGTCCTATCAATATAGAACATTAGCACTCTTAACATATAACATGTGTAGAGCCGTTTCATCAACCGAGTCTGGTTGAGAAGAAACACTGGCAACTCAATTGATTGATTATGAAAATGAGATACTACTTTGGGTAAAAAGTTTGGTTTGAAGAACCACCTTATCCTTATGTGTTTGATAAAAAGGTTCTTGTAAAGTTAATTCCTTGAGCTCACTAACATACCTGAGGAAGATTATGGCAACTAAAAAAGGGCAGTTTCCATGATAGGAATTGGACAGGACATGGGTTCAGTGGCTCAAATGGTGGGCCTATAAGTCTAGTGAAGACCACATTCAGGTTCCAAGAAGGCACAGAGGGTCGTCTTGGTGGTATTTTTCTTTTGTGCCCTTCCATAAAAGCTTTAATGGCAGGAATTTTTAAGAGCGTCAAGTGTTGTCTACTCTGAAGATAAGCAGCTATAGCTGCTAAAGTTAGCCTTATCTAAGTGTATGCTAATATTTAACTTCTGTAAATGAAGGTTGTAGGAAGTTGGCTCTGTATGTGCTATTTCAAAGTAAGGAATAGCATGCACAGAGTCCAAGGGTTCCCCTTAGAGGTAAAATAGTGGTAAAAAGAGATAATACTAATGCTCTATTTTGTGGTAGTGTGGTCGAGCAGTAGGCTTATCCAAGGAGTAGTGTTAAGCATTTGTTGTACATACACATAGACAATAAATGAAGTACACACACTCCGAGACAAATCCAGCCAATAGGTTTTGTTATAGAAAAATATCTTTTCTTAGTTTATTTTAAGAACCACAGGTTCAAATTTAACATGTAATATCTTGCTTGAAAGGTATTGCAGGTAAGTACATTAGGAACTTTGAATCATTTCAATTGCATGTATACTTTTCAAGTTATTCACAAATAGCTATTTCAAAAGTGGACACAGTGCAATTTTCACAGTTCCTGGGGGAGGTAAGTTTTTGTTAGTTTTACCAGGTAAGTAAGACACTTACAGGGTTCAGTTCTTGGTCCAAGGTAGCCCACCGTTGGGGGTTCAGAGCAACCCCAAAGTTACCACACCAGCAGCTCAGGGCCGGTCAGGTGCAGAGTTCAAAGTGGTGCCCAAAACGCATAGGCTTCAATGGAGAGAAGGGGGTGCCCCGGTTCCAGTCTGCCAGCAGGTAAGTACCCGCGTCTTCGGAGGGCAGACCAGGGGGGTTTTGTAGGGCACCGGGGGGGGGGGGGGGACACAAGCCCACACAGAAATTTCACCCTCAGCGCCGCGGGGGCGGCCGGGTGCAGTGTTAGAACAAGCGTTGGGTTCGCAATGGAAGTCAATGAGAGATCAAGGGATCTCTTCAGCGCTGCAGGCAGGCAAGGGGGGGCTTCCTCGGGGAAACCTCCACTTGGGCAAGGGAGAGGGACTCCTGGGGGTCACTTCTGCAGTGAAAGTCCGGTCCTTCAGGTCCTGGGGGCTGCGGGTGCAGGGTCTTTTCCAGGCGTCGGGACTTAGGTTTCAGAGAGTTGCGGTCAGGGGAAGCCTCGGGATTCCCTCTGCAGGCAGCGCTGTGGGGGCTCAGGGGGGACAGGTTTTGGTACCCACAGTCGTAGAGTAGTCCGGGGGTCCTCCCTGAGGTGTTGGTTCTCCACCAGCCGAGTCGGGGTCGCCGGGTGCAGTGTTGCAAGTCTCGCGCTTCTTGCGGGGAGATTGCAGGGTTCTTTAAAGCTGCTCCTTTGGATAAAGTTGCAGTCTTTTTGGAGCAGGTCCGCTGTCCTCGGGAGTTTCTTGTCGTCGTCGAAGCAGGGCAGTCCTCAGAGGATTCAGAGGTCGCTGGTCCCTTTGGAAGGCGTCGCTGGAGCAGAGTTCTTTGGAAGGCAGGAGACAGGCCGGTGAGTTTCTGGAGCCAAGGCAGTTGTCTTCTGGTCTTCCTCTGCAGGGGTTTTCAGCTAGGCAGTCCTTCTTGTTGTTGCAGGAATCTCCTTTCTAGGTTCAGGGAGAGCCCTTAAATACTAAATTTAAGGGCGTGTTTAGGTCTGGGGGGTTAGTAGCCAATGGCTACTAGCCCTGAGGGTGGGTACACCCTCTTTGTGCCTCCTCCCAAGGGGAGGGGGTCACATCCCTAATCCTATTGGGGGAATCCTCCATCTGCAAGATGGAGGATTTCTAAAAGTTAGAGTCACCTCAGCTCAGGACACCTTAGGGGCTGTCCTGACTGGCCAGTGACTCCTCCTTGTTATTCTCATTATTTTCTCCGGCCTTGCCGCCAAAAGTGGGGGCCGGGGCCAGAGGGGGCGGGCAACTCCACTAGCTGGAGTGTCCTGCGGGGCGGTGACAAAGGGGTGAGCCTTTGAGGCTCACCGCCAGGTGTTACAGCTCCTGCCTGGGGGAGGTGTTAGCATCTCCACCCAGTGCAGGCTTTGTTACTGGCCTCAGAGTGACAAAGGCACTCTCCCCATGGGGCCAGCAACATGTCTCTAGTGTGGCAGGCTGCTGGAACCAGTCAGCCTACACAGATAGTCGGTTAAGTTTCAGGGAGCACCTCTAAGGTGCCCTCTGTGGTGTATTTTACAATAAAATGTACACTGGCATCAGTGTGCATTTATTATGCTGAGAAGTTTGATACCAAACTTCCCAGTTTTCAGTGTAGCCATTATGGTGCCGTGGAGTTAGTGTAAAACAGACTCCCAGACCATATACTCTTATGGCTACCCTGCACTTACAATGTCTAAGGTTTTGCTTAGACACTGTAGGGGTACAGTGCTCATGCACTGGTACCCTCACCTATGGTATAGTGCACCCTGCCTTAGGGCTGTAAGGCCTGCTAGAGGGGTGTCTTATCTATACTGCATAGGCAGTGAGAGGCTGGCATGGCACCCTGAGGGGAGTGCCATGTCGACTTACTCATTTTGTTCTCACTAGCACACACAAGCTGGTAAGCAGTGTGTCTGTGCTGAGTGAGGGGTCTCTAGGGTGGCATAATACATGCTGCAGCCCTTAGAGACCTTCCCTGGCATCAGGGCCCTTGGTACCAGAGGTACCAGTTACAAGGGACTTATCTGGATGCCAGGGTGTGCCAATTGTGGAATCAAAAGTACATTTTAGGTGAAAGAACACTGGTGCTGGGGCCTGGTTAGCAGGGTCCCAGCACACTTCTCAGTCAAGTCAGCATCAGTATCAGGCAAAAAGTGGGTGGTAACTGCAACAGGGAGCCATTTCTTTACAAAGGTAAAGGATGATATTTTGAACCGCTACCGTGAAAGGATCCCAATTTAGGACATCAGAAGCCAATTTGCAAGATTCAGCTCCTTTGGATTGGGGTGTCTGATTTGACCTCGATTCAGAATGAGAAGGTCCGGGTCGAGGGGAAGCTTCTCGTGTGGTACTACCGAAAGGTTTAAAAGAGTGGTGAACCATGATTGTCTGGCCCATGTGAGTGCCACTAGAATGAGAGGGTGAGTAGTTTACCTGAGTTTCCCAACAAGATACAGGAAGGAGAGGGAGAGGTGGAAAAGCGTAGAAAAATATGGCAGACCAGTTCATCCACACAGCATTGCCCTTGGACTGAGGGAGTGGGAACCTGGATGCGAAGTTTGGGTGTTTTGTGTTTTCTATAGCTGGAAATCACCACTTTTGGAAGTAGGGGAGAAGGACTCGGAGGTGCCGTTCCCCATTCATGGATTTGTTTCTGCATCCTGCTCAGGTCAGCAAAATTGTTGTGTTCCTGGAAGGTATTCCTCTAAAAGGTATATATTGTTGCAAATTGCCCAATACCAAATTGCAGGACGAGACAGCTGTAGAGAATGTGGCTTGCACAGTTTCTGCACATAGTACATGGTTGTCATGTTGTCTGTGCATATGAGAACTACTTTGTTGGTGAGATGAATCACAAAGGCTTTGAGTGCTATGTGAATGGCAAGCAGCTCTAGAAAGTTGATGTGCAAGGCTTGATGTGTGTGATTCCAAAGAGACCGTCAACTGCGAGGTCCTGTAGGTGAGCACCCAGCCCTGTCTCAGAGGCGTCCTGTCAAAATGATCTGGGGAACAGGATCCAGAAATGGTTGCCCTTTTAACAGGTTGTTTTTTTCCACCACTGCAGCGAGAAAGGTGAGTCTGTCCACCAACACTAGCTCGTCTAATTGACCCTGTGCCTGAGACCACTGGCATGAAAGATATTCCTGTAAAGGGTGCATGTGAAGACAAGCATGTGGTAACATCAATGCAAGAAGCCATTATTCCCAGGAGCGTCATGATTAAAGTTACTTTGACTGGGTGGTTAAGTTGTATTTGAAAAGTTTGTATCCTTGCTGCATTTGGGTTTGCTTTTCCTGACTATGTAATGAGAATGGCCTATAAATAGCGCTGTATCTGAAGTGGGTAATGATATGACTTCTGAAGGTTTATCGTCAAACCTAATTGATGAAGTAAGTCTATTGTGACATGGCTATGATGCAAGCATTGACAGATTGCTGGCTTTGATAGACATCACCATCCCCCACGCCCTGGCATTCACCGACTGTCTCCTCCTAGGCGACTTGAATTCCACCTTGAGGACCGCAATGACAAAAACACCACTTCCCTACTCGACAATCTCGCCACCCTCGACCTCAGACAGCTGATTACCGTGTCCATGCAAGCCAGAGGACCCACACCAGACCCCATTTATACCTCAAGCAACGGGATTACCATCAAGAATATCTCCACCTTAGACTGGACCACCCATCACTGCCTACACTTAGCCATCACCACACCCAACAGCCGCCTCCGCGTCCCCAGGGCCCCCCATAGGAAATGGAACTAAATCACAGAGGAGCAACTCACCACAACCCTTGCCAAATCACCCCAGCCCTCCACTGACACCAATGCAGCAGCATGCAACCTCAACTGCTGGATCACCAAATGCACTAACTCCTTAGCCCTCCTCTGATCAACTTCGGTCAAGTGCATCCCAAAAAAAGCCAGCTGGTTCACCGCCGAACTCCAAGAATCCAAACGCACCTGCAGGTGCCTAGAGAAGAAATGGACAAACAGCAAAACCAGCGAAGACCTTGCCTCCGTCAGAGCCGCCATTGCCACACATCCCCAACAGATCAAGAACGCAAAAATACTGCACTCCCTGAACGTATCAACACCTCCCCGTACAACACGAGTGAACTTGTTAAGGTAATAAACAAATTCACCAGTCTTCCCTCAAAAGCCACCAACACCCCCTCCATCACAAGATCTCTGCGACAAATTGGCCACGTTCTTCCTTCGTAAGATTAAGGACATCTATGACTGCTTTCTCCTGCAGAACCCGTCCAGCATCAGAACCTACGACTGACCCAGACCCCCAGAACCCACCAAAACCGTCAACAGCTGGACCAACCTCACCACAGAAGAGAATGAAATCATCAATGACAGCATTCACTCCGGAGCTCCCACAGACCCCTGTCCTCACCACATCTACAACAGAGCTGGTGCATCCATCGCCCCTGAACTCCGCAAGGCGCTGAACTGCTCTAAACAGCCACCTTCCCCAAAGATTGGAAACAAGCCAAAGTCCGCACCCTCCTGAAGAAACCCACAGCCAACCTATCAGCGCTAAAGAATTTCTGGCCCATCTTGCTGCTACTCTACCCAGCCAAAGTCCTGGAAAAAGCCATAAACTCACAGCTGCGACAATTCCTCAAGGACAACAACCCTCTTGCTACCTTTCAGTCTGGCTTCCGCAGCAAACACAGCACAGAGACAGCTCTTCTTGCAGCCACAGAGGACATCTGCATGCTTCTTGACCACAGCCATACAGCAGCACTCCTACTCCTAGCCCCGCTTGCAGCCATTGTCAGACCACAGAATACGCTGATGACACACAACTCATCATATCCCTCAATGAATACCTGGACAGAGCTAAGAGGAACTTTCATACCGGAATGAAAGCCATTGCCACCTGTATAAGGGAGAGCAGCCTCAAGCTCAACTCAGACAAGACCGAGCTCATCATCTACGGAAAATCCACTTCAGCCTGGGACAACTCCTGGTGGCCTACCTCGCTCAGAGCACTGTCTACTCCCACTGACCAAACTGCAACCTAGGAATCATCCTCGACTCTTCCTTATCAATGACCCAACAGGTAAACGCAGTCACCTCTTCCTGCTGGCACACCCTCCAACAATTCTGCAGAGTCTTCCAATGGATCCAGGTCGACTGCCGCAAAATAATCACCCACACCCTAGTCACAAGCAAGCTAGAGTACGGAAACGCACTCTACGCCAGCATCACAACAAAGAACATCAGGAAACTACAACTCATCCAACACGGCGCCGCCAGACTCACCCTGAACCACCCCCACCACGAACATCTCCCAAAACCAGAGGATCCTCCATTGGCTCCCAGTGGAGAAGCGAATCAACGTCAAACTATTCACCCATACCTACAAGACCCTTCACAACATCGGACCAGCCTAACTGAACCATCGCATCTCATGCCATAACTCCTGCAGACCCGTCCGCTCCGCCCAGCACGCACCAGGAAAACCACCACCAGAGGAAGATCTTTTGTCTACCTCGCAGCTAAGAGCTGGAACAAACTGCACATGCACCTCAGACAAAGACCATCACTCACCATCTTTGGGAGGAACCTCAAGACATGGCTCTTCGAATGAGGGCCAGACCCACCACAAGCGCCTTGAGGCCCTCACGGGTGAGTAGTTGCACTTTCTAATAACTGATTGATAAGCCAATCGTCTAGGTAAGTGTAAGGAAATGCCTCCTTGGCATGGTTACCCCCTGACTTTTTGCCTTTGCTGATGCTATGTTTTGAATTGAAAGTGTGCTGAGGCCTGCTAACCAGGCCCCCAGCACCAGTGTTCTTTCCCTAACCTGTACTTTTGATTCCACAATTGGCACACCCTGGCATCCAGGTAAGTCCCTTGTAACTGGTACCCCTGGTACCAAGGGCCCTGATGCCAGGGAAGGTCTCTAAGGGCTGCAGCATATCTTATGCCACCCTGGGGACCCCTCACTCAGCACAGACACTGCTTGCCAGCTTGTGTGTGCTGGTGAGGACAAAACGAGTAAGTCGACATGGCACTCCCCTCAGGGTGCCATGCCAACCTCACACTGCCTATGCAGTATAGATAAGTCACCCCTCTAGTAGGCCTTACAGCCCTAAGGCAGGGTGCACTATACCATAGGTGAGGGCACAGTGCATGAGCACTGTGCCCCTACAGTGTCTAAGCCAAACCTTAGACATTGTAAGTGCAGGGTAGCCATAAGAGTATATGGTCTGGGAGTCTGTCAAACACTGACTCCACAACACCATAATGGCGACACTGAAAACTGGGAAGTTTGGTATCAAACTTCTCAGCACAATAAATGCACACTGATGCCAGTGTACATTTTATTGTAAAATACACCCCAGAGGGCACCTTAGAGGTGCCCCCTGAAACCTAATCCAACTACCCGTGTAGGCTGACTGGTTCTAGCAGCCTGCCACTCTCAAGACATGTTGCTGGCCACATGGGGAGAGTGCCTTTGTCACTCTGTGGCCTGTAACAAAGCCTGCACTGGGTGGAGATGCTATCACCTCCCCCAGGCAGGAGCTGTAACACCTGGCGGTGAGCCACATAGGCTTACCCCCTTTGTTCCAGCACCGCAGGGCACTCCAGCTAGTGGAGTTGCCCGCCCCCTCCGGCCCGGCCCCCACTTTTGGCGGCAAGGCCGGAGAAAATAATGAGAATAACAAGGAGGAGTCACTGGCCAGTCAGGACAGCCCCTAAGGTGTCCTGAGCTGAAGTGGCTCTAACTTTTAGAAATCCTCCATCTTGCAGATGGAGGATTCCCCCAATAGGGATAGGAATGTGCCCCCCTCCCCTTGGGAGGAGGCACAAAGAGGGTGTACCCACCCTCAGGGCTAGTAGCCATTGGCTACTAACCCCCCAGACCTAAACACGCCCTTAAATTTAGTATTTAGTTGGAGAAACACCACCTCAGGGAGGACCCTCCGGCGACTCCGAGACTGAGTAACCAAAGTTGTCCCCCCTGAGCCACCACAGCGACGCCTGCAGAGGGAATCCCGAGGCTACCCCTGACTGCGACTGCCTGACTCTAAAATCCCGACGGCTGGAAAAGACCCTGCACCCGCAGCCCCCAGCACCTGAAGGATCGGAACTCCAGTGCAGGAGTGACCCCCAGGAGGCCCTCTTCCTTGCCCAGGTGGTGGCTACACCGAGGAGCCCCCCCCCCCCCCCTTGCCTTCCTGCACCGCTGAAGAGACCCCTTGGTCTCCCGTTGATTTACATTGCGAACCAGACGCTTGTTTGCACACTGCACCCGGCCGCCCCGCGCTGCTGAGGGTGTACTTTTTGTGTGGAATTGTGTCCCCCCCCCCCCCCCCCCCTGGGTGCCCTACAACCCCCCCCCCCCCCCCCAGTCTGCCCTCCGAAGACCCTTACCTGCTGGCAGACTGGAACCGGGGCACCCCCTTCTCCATTGAAGCCTATGTGTTTTGGGCACCACTTTGAACTCTGCACCTGACCGGCCCTGAGCTGCTGGTGTGGTGACTTTGGGGTTGCTCTGAACCCCCAACGGTGGGCTACCTTGGACCCCAATTTGAACCCCGAAGGTGGTTTACTTACCTGCAAGAACTAACATTACTTTACCTCCCCCAGGAACTGTGAAAATTGCACTAAGTGTCCACTTTTAAAACAGCTTATTGTGTTTTATGTAAAAAGTATATATGCTATTGTGAGTTCCTAGAGTACTTACCTGCAATACCTTTCAAATGAGATATTACATGTAGAATTTGAACCTGTGGTTCTTAAAATAAACTAAGAAAATATATTTTTCTATAACAAAACCTATTGGCCTGGATTTGTCTCCGAGTGTGTGTTCCTCGTTTATTGCCTGTGTGTATGTACAACAAATGCTTAACACTACTGCTTTGATAAGCCTACTGCTCGACCACACTACCACAAAATAGAGCATTAGTATTATCTCTTTTTGTAACTATCTTACCTCTAAGGGGAACCCTTGGACTCTGCATACTATTCCTTACTTTGAAATAGTGCATACAGAGCCAACTTCCTACAGTAAGGATAGAAGACGTCCCTACTACAGGTGTTTGGTAATCGGAGGGAAGGTGTAGTGTCACTGCTACTTGGCAGTGGAGAAGGTATGAGGGAAGGGTGTTTTTCCCCTACCTCTGTAGTTATTCTCTCTATAGGAACCCCTGCAAAAACTTCTGTGAGAGGGTGTTGTTGTTGTCCCTTGGTATATGATTGCAAGGCTTCCGATGTAGGTTTAGAGGCTGATTTGAATTGAGGCCTACAAAAAGTAGCGTGAGAGGCAGGGGATTGTAGCACCCCCATGGAGTTTTGCCACCTCATTGTCCTCCATTTTCTTCAACACCTGATCGACCTGTGGGTCCAACAGGTGTTGCTTATCAAAAGGTACATTTAATATAGATTAGTGTATGTAAGGAAATGGCTCCCTTTTGCAATTACCCCCCACTTTTTGCCTGATACTGACTTGACTGAGAAGGGTGCTGGACCCTGCTGACCAGGCCCCAGCACCAGTGTTCTTTCAACTAAAATGTACCATTGTCTCCACAATCGGCACAACCCTGGCATCCAGATAAGTCCTTTGTAACTGGTACCCCCTGGTACCAAGGGCCCTGATGCCAGGGAAGGTCTCTAAGGGCTGCAGCATGTCTTATGCCACCCTAGGGACCCCTCACTCAGCAAAGACACACTGCTTGCCAGCTTGTGTGTGCTGGTGGGGAGAAAATGACTAAGTCGACATGGCACTCCCCTCAGGGTGCTGTGCCAACCTCGCACTGCCTGTGACCAACTGCTTTGTCCCCAGCTCTACCGGCCTGTCTCCCCCCTTCAAAAGACACTGGTTCCAGCGACGCTTTCCCCAGGGACCAGCGACCTCTGAATCCTCAGAGGACTGCCCTGCTCTAGAAGGACCAAGAAACTCCCGAGGACAGCGGCCCTGTTCACCAAAGACTGCAACTTTGAAACAAAGCAGCAACTTTGAAACAACTTGCGTTTCCCGCCGGAAGCTTGAGACTTGACACACTGCACCCGACGCCCCCGGCTCGACTTGTGGAGAACAAACACTTCAGGGAGGACTCCCCGGCGACTGCGAGACCGTGAGTAGCCAGAGTTGCCCCCCCCCCCCTTGAGCCCCCACAGCGACGCCTGCAGAGGGAATCCCGAGGCTCCCCCTGACCGCTACTGCCTGCTCCTCAGATCCAGACGCCTGGTAAAGACACTGCATCGGGAGCCCCCAGGACCTGAAGGATCCGAACTCCAGTGCAGGAGTGACCCCCAGGAGGACCTCTCCCTTGCCCAGGTGGTGGCTACCCAGAGGAGCCCCCCCTTGCCTGCATCGCTGAAGAGACCCCTTGGCCTCCCATTGAAACCTATTGAAATCCCGACGTGTTTGCACACTGCATCCGGCCTCCCCCGTGCTAAAGTGTATACCTACAAAAACTAACAAACTTACTCCCCCTAGGAACTGTTGAAAATTGCACTAAGTGTCTAGTTTTAAAATAGCTATATGTGATTTATGTTAAAAGTGTATATGCTATTTTGCTAATTCAAAGTTCCTAAAGTACCTACCTGAAATACCTTTCATTTGAAGTATTACATGTAAATCTTGAACCTGTGGTTCTTAAAATAAACTAAGAAAATATATTTTTCTATCAAAAACCTATTGGCCTGGAATTGTCTTGGAGTGTGTGTTCCTCATTTATTGCTTGTGCATGTACAACAAGTGCTTAACACTACTCCTTTGATAAGCCTACTGCTCGACCACACTACCACAAAATAGAGCATTAGTATTATCTCTTTTTGCCACTATCTTACCTCTAAGGGGAAACCTTGGACTCTGTGCACACTATTCCTTACTTTGAAATAGTGCATACAGAGCCAACTTCCTACAGTGTACATCCTGCTTGAAGCCCGAAACACGCAGCTAAGAGGACACTTGCTGCTGTCTCAGATTAGTCTAAAGCACAGCAGATGGAGTTTTTGGAAATTAACTGCCTCTCACTGACAATTTCTCAACCTCTTTTCTTAGGTTCCTCTGTGAGGTACTGGAGAAGCTCCTTTGATTCCGTATTTGTGTTTTTTTTTGGTGGGAGCAGGGGGAGGCTTACTCACTTTGGTTGACCCACAGGAATTTCCTGCGTCTCGAGCATGATGTGGGCATCTGAGTCAGTCTTGAATGGAGAAGGCCTCATCCGCAGGTGAAGCCTCCTGTCGTTCCTACTGCTGTGGGGTGTCTGACAGGGCATCTTGGATACCAAAGATGTTGGGGAGTCTCCTCAAAACTTTGCTGCTGCATCCTTCGGTGACTAGCGCTCTGATCTCGCAGAGTCTTTTATGATCGGAAAGATTGGCACGCTTCAAAGTCCTTTTCTTGATGCTCTTTCAACAGAAAAACATTGCAAACTTTGTGGAAAGCGGTCTTCGGAAATTTTCGAGTGACACTTTGGACAGAAACGGAAAGGTGAACGTTCCATCAGGATTTCATCCTCTGAAATGTGGAAAGGAGAAAATGGTGACCCAAAGGGCATCGCCCTGAGCACCTCAGTTGAGATGAGTTGATCGGGATAGAATTTTCTTCAGTCCCTGAACGCGATGGAAAAGAAGTACTGCGTTCGTTAACAAAACTGATGGATTGGAGGCTTCCCAAAGAAGAAAAAAAAAAAAAAGCCCTGAACCAGATTACACCGAAAACACAACCGGACTGACGGCAGAAGAAAACAATCTGAACATGGAGTTGATGCCCATGCACATTACCTACAAGAGGAGGAGTCACTATACCTCGTGACAAAAGACTTTTCGTACAAAAACAACTTCCAACCTACCGGACCCAACATTAGATGTCGGAAGTATGCAGAGCTGTGTGCTACGGATCGAAGTAGCCTATCCTAACTGTTTAGCAACAACTATTGAAAGATATATATCCCAACTGATGCAATTGCAAATGGATAATGATTTGGACCTTGGGGAGGTACTACGTCCGGAAGTCCTAGAATGGTACTTGGTCACTACAGAACAAGCAGTAAAGCAGTGTACCCCCTTAGTCAGCATCAGCAACGAGAAGGTGAAAAGGGATAATTCTACTATGTCCTGAGTACAGCTGTGGTTTGACAACGAGTGTTTGATTGCCAGGAGAAGCGGAGGAAAGCAGATACGATGTGGCGCTTTAAGGTGAAGTCTACTGGAAGCAAGGGTTACAATAACATGAAGGGGTACGGGGCCATGATTAGGGCTAAAAAGCAGACTTTTCATCAATCTAACTGGAAATTTATTAGAAGTACCCTCCAGTGTAAAGATATAGTCAAGTTCATGAAGCTAGTTCAGAGGGGATGCAAAAATGTGAACTTCCCCCGAAGGTGAACCGTAGTCCCAGAAGATTGTGGAATTGCTTACCTAAGTAAAATCTATCAGGCGAGGGAGTGAATTGAGAGAGATAACTGGCCCCAATGGGAAATGGGTTCTTTAGGTTCCTTTTTGGTACAGGCTACAACTAAACTGATATCCTCCTTAAACTTAACCAAAGTGACAGGACCAGACACCCTGCCTCCAATTGGACTAAAGTCAAATCCTTTGTGGTGGGCAACCTTCTTTTCCAGAGTCTTTGTAGCAATACAGCAATAGGTGTATTCCTGCCAAGCGGAAAGGGTGCAATAATTAGAGAGACTCACAAAAAAAGGGAGGCGGCTGTCCCAAGTAATTTTCACTTGATAAGTGTAAGGAAATGCCTCCTTGGCATGGTTACCCCCTGACTTTTTGCCTTTGCTGATGCCAAGTTATGATTTGAAAGTGTGCTGAGGCCTGCTAACCAGGCCCCAGCACCAGTGTTCTTTCCCTAAAACTGTACTTTTGTTGCACACCCTGGCATCCAGAAGTCCCTTGTAACTGGTACCCCTAGTACCAAGGGCCCTGATGCCAGGGAAGGTCTCTAAGGGCTGCAGCATGTCTTATGCCACCCTGGGGACCCCTCACTCAGCACAGACACTGCTTACCAGCTTGTGTGCCCTGATGGGGAGAAAATGACTAAGTCGACATGGCACTCCCCTCAGGGTGCCATGACAACCTCACACTGCCTATGGAATAGATAAGTCACCCCTCTAGCAGGCCTTACAGCCCTAAGGCAGGGTGCACTATACCATACGTGAGGACATAGGTGCATGAGCACTATGCCCCTACAGTGTCTAAGCAAAACCGTAGACATTGTAAGTGCAGGGTAGCCATAAGAGTATATGGTCTGGGAGTCTGTCATGCACGACCTCCACAGCACCATAATGGCTACACTGAAAACTGGGACGTTTGGTATCAAACTTCTCAGCACAATAAATGCACACTGATGCCAGTGTACATTTTATTGTGAAATACACCCCAGAGGGATTCTTAGAGATGCCCCCTGAAAACATACCCGACTTCCAGTGTGGGCTGACTAGTTTTGCCAGCCTGCCACACACCAGACATGTTGCTGGCCACATGGGGAGAGTGCCTTTGTCACTCTGTGGCTAGTAACAAAGCCTGTACTGGGTGGAGGTGCTTCTCACCTCCCCCTGCAGGAACTAACACCTGGCGGTGAGCCTCAAAGGCTCACCCCCTTTGTTACAGCGCCCCAGGGCACTCCAGCTAGTGGAGATGCCCGCCCCCTCCGGCCACGGCCCCACTTTTGGCGGCAAGGCTGGAGGAGATAATGAGAAAAACAAGGAGGAGTCACTGGCCAGTCAGGCCAGCCCCTAAGGTGTCCTGAGCGGAGGTGACTGACTTTTAGAAATCCTCCATCTTGCAGATGGAGGATTCCCCCAATAGGATTAGGGATGTGCCCCCCTCCCCTCAGGGAGGAGGCACAAAGAGGATGTAGCCACCCTCAGGGCCAGTAGCCATTGGCTACTAACCCCCCAGACCTAAACACCCCCTAAATTGAGTATTTAGGGGCTCCCAGAACCTGGGCGAAATACAGGGGGCATCTCTAAGACGCTCTCTGTGTGCATTTTATTTTTTTACATTAAATCCCACACTGGCAACAGTGGGGCTTTACTGTGCTGAGACGTTTGATACCATACTTCCCAGTATTTAGTGTAGCCTTTATGGAACTGTGGAGTTATTTTTGACAAACTCCCAGACCATATACTTAATATGGCCACACTGCACTTACAATGTCTAAGAATAGACAGACAATATAGGGGCGTATTGCTCATGCCTAAGGGCTGCAAGGCCTGCTAGAGGGGTGACTTACCTATGCCACATGCAGTATTTTGTGGGCATGTCACCCTCAAGGGGATTCCACGTCGACACTGGCTTTTTCTCCCCACCAGCACACACAATCTGCAATGGTAGTGTGCATGTTAGGTGAGGGGTCCCTTAGGGTGGCGCAACACATGCTGCAGCCCATAGGGACCCTCCCTGGTCAGGGGCCCTTGGTACCACTGGTACATTTTACAAGGGACTTTGGTGTGCCAGAGGTATGCCAACTGTGGAAACAATGGTACATTTTTAGGGATAACACTGGTGCTGAGGCCTGGTTAGCATAATCCCAGAACACTCAGTCAAGTCAGCATCAATATCAGGCAAACAGTGGTGGTGGGGTAAATGCAACAAGGGCCAGTTTCCTACAATAAGCCTTCTTGATGTGGGTGCTAAATTGTACTCCAAGGTAATCCTCATTTCTCTTAAGAACTGGATTGAGGGACGTGATAAGATCCCTATCGAGCAAGGCGACTTCAAACAAGGGCATTCCACAGTCGATCATTGTTTTAACTTGTGGGCCCTAAGGCAAAAGGCAACTGACCCTTCAGGGAATCTGTACTGTTGTTTTGTCGACTTTAGCTCGGCCTGCGACTTGGTTGACTGAAGGATACTGTAGGAAGTTGGCTCTGTATGTGCTATTTCAAAGTAAGGAATAGCATGCACAGAGTCCAAGGGTTCCCCTTAGAGGTAAAATAGTGGTAAAAATAGATAATACTAATGCTCTATTTTGTGGTAGTGTGGTCGAGCAGTAGGCTTATCCAAGGAGTAGTGTTAAGCATTTGTTGTACATACACATAGACAATAAATGAGGTACACACACTCAGAGACAAATCCAGCCAATAGGTTTTTATATAGAAAAATATCTTTTCTTAGTTTATTTTAAGAACCACAGGTTCAAATTCTACATGTAATATCTCATTCGAAAGGTATTGCAGGTAAGTACTTTAGGAACTTCAAATCATCAAAATTGCATGTATACTTTTCAAGTTATTCACAAATAGCTGTTTTAAAAGTGGACACTTAGTGCAATTTTCACAGTTCCTGGGGGAGGTAAGTTTTTGTTAGTTTTACCAGGTAAGTACGACACTTACAGGGTTCAGTTCTTGGTCCAAGGTAGCCCACCGTTGGGGGTTCAGAGCAACCCCAAAGTCACCACACCAGCAGCTCAGGGCCGGTCAGGTGCAGAGTTCAAAGTGGTGCCCAAAACACATAGGCTAGAATGGAGAGAAGGGGGTGCCCCGGTTCCGGTCTGCTTGCAGGTAAGTACCCGCGTCTTCGGAGGGCAGACCAGGGGGGTTTTGTAGGGCACCGGGGGGGACACAAGCCCACACAGAAATTTCACCCTCAGCAGCGCGGGGGCGGCCGGGTGCAGTGTAGGAACAGGCGTCGGGTTCGCAATGTTAGTCTATGAGAGATCTCGGGATCTCTTCAGCGCTGCAGGCAGGCAAGGGGGGGGTTCCTCGGGGAAACCTCCACTTGGGCAAGGGAGAGGGACTCCTGGGGGTCACTTCTCCAGTGAAAGTCCGGTCCTTCAGGTCCTGGGGGCTGCGGGTGCAGGGTCTCTCCCAGGTGTCGGGACTTGGGATTCAAAGAGTCGCGGTCAGGGGAAGCCTCGGGATTCCCTCTGCAGGCGGCGCTGTGGGGGCTCAGGGGGGACAGGTTTTTGTACTCACAGTCTTAGAGTAGTCCTGGGGTCCCTCCTGAGGTGTTGGATCGCCACCAGCCGAGTCGGGGTCGCCGGGTGCAGTGTTGCAAGTCTCACGCTTCTTGCGGGGAGCTTGCAGGGTTCTTTAAAGCTGCTGGAAACAAAGTTGCAGCTTTTCTTGGAGCAGGTCCGCTGTCCTCGGGAGTTTCTTGTCTTTTCGAAGCAGGGGCAGTCCTCAGAGGATGTCGAGGTCGCTGGTCCCTTTGGAAGGCGTCGCTGGAGCAGGATCTTTGGAAGGCAGGAGACAGGCCGGTGAGTTTCTGGAGCCAAGGCAGTTGTCGTCTTCTGGTCTTCCTCTGCAGGGGTTTTCAGCTAGGCAGTCCTTCTTCTTGTAGTTGCAGGAATCTAATTTTCTAGGGTTCAGGGTAGCCCTTAAATACTAAATTTAAGGGCGTGTTTAGGTCTGGGGGGTTAGTAGCCAATGGCTACTAGCCCTGAGGGTGGGAACACCCTCTTTGTGCCTCCTCCCAAGGGGAGGGGGTCACAATCCTAACCCTATTGGGGGAATCCTCCATCTGCAAGATGGAGGATTTCTAAAAGTCAGAGTCACCTCAGCTCAGGACACCTTAGGGGCTGTCCTGACTGGCCAGTGACTCCTCCTTGTTGCTTTCTTTGTTCCCTCCAGCCTTGCCGCCAAAAGTGGGGGCCGTGGCCGGAGGGGGCGGGCAACTCCACTAAGCTGGAGTGCCCTGCTGGGCTGTGACAAAGGGGTGAGCCTTTGAGGCTCACCGCCAGGTGTTACAGCTCCTGCCTGGGGGAGGTGTTAGCATCTCCACCCAGTGCAGGCTTTGTTACTGGCCTCAGAGTGACAAAGGCACTCTCCCCATGGGGCCAGCAACATGTCTCGGTTGTGGCAGGCTGCTGGAACCAGTCAGCCTACACAGATAGTCGGTTAAGGTTTCAGGGGGCACCTCTAAGGTGCCCTCTGGGGTGTATTTTACAATAAAATGTACACTGGTGTAAGGAAATGCCTCCTTGGCATGGTTGCCCCCTGACTTTTTGCCTTTGCTGATGCTAGGTTTACAATTGAAAGTGTGCTGAGGCCTGCTAACCAGGCCCCAGCACCAGTGTTCTTTCCCTAACCTGTACTTTTGTATCCACAATTGGCAGACCCTGGCATCCAGATAAGTCCCTTGTAACTGGTACTTCTAGTACCAAGGGCCCTGATGCCAAGGAAGGTCTCTAAGGGCTGCAGCATGTCTTATGCCACCCTGGAGACCTCTCACTCAGCACAGACACACTGCTTGCCAGCTTGTGTGTGCTAGTGAGGACAAAACGAGTAAGTCGACATGGCACTCCCCTCAGGGTGCCATGCCAGCCTCTCACTGCCTATGCAGTATAGGTAAGACACCCCTCTAGCAGGCCTTACAGCCCTAAGGCAGGGTGCACTATACCATAGGTGAGGGTACCAGTGCATGAGCATGGTACCCCTACAGTGTCTAAACAAAACCTTAGACATTGTAAGTGCAGGGTAGCCATAAGAGTATATGGTCTGGGAGTCTGTCAAACACGAACTCCACAGCACCATAATGGCTACACTGAAAACTGGGAAGTTTGGTATCAAACTTCTCAGCACAATAAATGCACACTGATGCCAGTGTACATTTTATTGTAAAATACACCACAGAGGGCACCTTAGAGGTGCCCCCTGAAACTTAACCGACTATCTGTGTAGGCTGACTAGTTGTAGCAGCCTGCCACAAACCGAGACATGTTGCTGGCCCCATGGGGAGAGTGCCTTTGTCACTCTGAGGCCAGTAACAAAGCCTGCACTGGGTGGAGATGCTAACACCTCTCCCAGGCAGGAATTGTCACACCTGGCGGTGAGCCTCAAAGGCTCACCTCCTTTGTGCCAACCCAGCAGGACACTCCAGCTAGTGGAGTTGCCCGCCCCCTCCGGCCAGGCCCCACTTTTGGCGGCAAGGCCGGAGAAAATAATGAGAATAACAAGGAGGAGTCACTGGCCAGTCAGGACAGCCCCTAAGGTGTCCTGAGCTGAGGTGACTCTAACTTTTAGAAATCCTCCATCTTGCAGATGGAGGATTCCCCCAATAGGGTTAGGATTGTGACCCCCTCCCCTTGGGAGGAGGCACAAAGAGGGTGTACCCACCCTCAGGGCTAGTAGCCATTGGCTACTAACCCCCCAGACCTAAACACGCCCTTAAATTTAGTATTTAAGGGCTACCCTGAACCCTAGAAGATTAGATTCCTGCAACTACAAGAAGAAGGACTGCCTAGCTGAAAACCCCTGCAGAGGAAGACCAGAAGACGACAACTGCCTTGGCTCCAGAAACTCACCGGCCTGTCTCCTGCCTTCCAAAGATCCTGCTCCAGCGACGCCTTCCAAAGGGACCAGCGACCTCGACATCCTCTGAGGACTGCCCCTACTTCGAAAAGACAAGAAACTCCCGAGGACAGCGGACCTGCTCCAAGAAAAGCTGCAACTTTGTTTCCAGCAGCTTTAAAGAACCCTGCAAGCTCCCCGCAAGAAGCGTGAGACTTGCAACACTGCACCCGGCGACCCCGACTCGGCTGGTGGCGATCCAACACCTCAGGAGGGACCCCAGGACTACTCTGATACTGTGAGTACCAAAACCTGTCCCCCCTGAGCCCCCACAGCGCCGCCTGCAGAGGGAATCCCGAGGCTTCCCCTGACCGCGACTCTTTGAATCCAAAGTCCCGACACCTGGGAGAGACCCTGCACCCGCAGCCCCCAGGACCTGAAGGACCGGACTTTCACTGGAGGAGTGACCCCCAGGAGTCCCTCTCCCTTGATCAAGTGGAGGTTTCCCCGAGGAACCCCCCCCCTTGCCTGCCTGCAGCGCTGAAGAGATCCCGAGATCTCTCAGACTAACACTGCGAACCCGACGCTTGTTTCTACACTGCACCCGGCCGCCCCCGCGCCGCTGAGGGTGAAATTTCTGTGTGGACTGGTGTCCCCCCCGGTGCCCTACAAAACCCCCCTGGTCTGCCCTCCGAAGACGCGGGTACTTACCTGCAAGCAGACCGGAACCGGGGCACCCCCTTCTCTCCATTCTAGCCTATGTGTTTTGGGCACCACTTTGAACTCTGCACCTGACCGGCCCTGAGCTGCTGGTGTGGTGACTTTGGGGTTGCTCTGAACCCCCAACGGTGGGCTACCTTGGACCAAGAACTAAGCCCTGTAAGTGTCTTACTTACCTGGTTAACCTAACAAATACTTACCTCCCCTAGGAACTGTGAAAATTGCACTAAGTGTCCACTTTTAAAACAGCTATTTGTGAATAACTTGAAAAGTATACATGCAATTTTGATGATTTGAAGTTCCTAAAGTACTTACCTGCAATACCTTTCGAATGAGATATTACATGTAGAATTTGAACCTGTGGTTCTTAAAATAAACTAAGGAAAGATATTTTTCTATATAAAAACCTATTGGCTGGATTTGTCTCCGAGTGTGTGTACCTCATTTATTGTCTATGTGTATGTACAACAAATGCTTAACACTACTCCTTGGATAAGCCTACTGCTCGACCACACTACCACAAAATAGAGCATTAGTATTATCTATTTTTACCACTATTTTACCTCTAAGGGGAACCCTTGGACTCTGTGCATGCTATTCCTTACTTTGAAATAGCACATACAGAGCCAACTTCCTACAACTGGCATCAGTGTGCATTTATTGTGCTGAGAAGTTGGATACCAACCTTCCCAGTTTTCAGTGTAGCCATTATGGTGCTGTGGAGTTCGTGTTTGACAGACTCCCAGACCATATACTCTTATGGCTACCCTGCACTTACAATGTCTAAGGTTTTGCTTAGACACTGTAGGGGCACAGTGCTCATGCACTGGTGCCCTCACCTATGGTATAGTGCACCCTGCCTTAGGGCTGTAAGGCCTGCTAGAGGGGTGACTTATCTATACTGGCATAGGCAGTGAGAGGCTGGCATGGCACCCTGAGGGGAGTGCCATGTCGACTTACTCATTTTGTTCTCACCAGCACACACAAGCTGGCAAGCAGTGTGTCTGTGCTGAGCGAGGGGTCTCCAGGGTGGCATAAGACATGCTGCAGCCCTTAGAGACCTTCCCTGGCATCAGGGACCTTGGTACCAAAGGTACCAGTTACAAGGGACTTACCTGGATGCCAGGGGGTGCCAATTGTGGATACAAAAGTACAGGTTAGAGAAAGAACACTGGTGCTGGGGCCTGGTTAGCAGGCCTCAGCACACTTTAAATTCAAAACATAGCATCAGCAAAGGCAAAAAGTCAGGGGGTAACCATGCCAAGGAGGCATTTCCTTACAGTCTGGTTGCAGACTCTGGCAAGGAAGCCAATCCGGGACAACAAGCAGGTTAGCTGAAGACTAGAGATGTACAGGACGGTAGATGCATTGGTGGCCCTGTAGCAAGATAGACCACCTTAACAGTTTAGGATTTTCACCTTTCATTTGCATTAGCCATCTGAGAGGCCTGTGGACTGTTTGAACTAGGAAGTCAAAACCAAACAAGTTTTGTCTCACCTTCAGGGACAGCAAAAGCTTCACTTTCAATATCGCTCCAACGCTGTTCTCTGGAGAGGAACCTTCTGCTAATAGAAGCAACATGTTGGCCATGACCATCATCATTGATTTTGGACAGGACTGCTCCTATCCCAAGTTCAGAGTCATCTGTCTATAGAATGAACTGCTTAGTGTAATTCGGATCTTTTAGAACAGGTGCTGAGCATATTGCTTACTTCAGGGTGTCAAAGGCCTTTTGACAGCTGACTGCCCAGTTCACTTTCTTTGATATTTTCTTGGAGGCCAGTTGTGTGAGAGGGGCAACAATGGTGCCAGATCCTTTCACAAACCTCCTATAGTACCCAGTCAAGCCAAGGAATGACCTACCTTGAGTCTGGGTTGTTGGAGCTACCCAGTCCACAATTGTCTGGAACACGGCTTACACTCGTTGAACTAGTCCTCCACCTACAAGGTGGCCCAAGTATACAACCTGGCCCTGCCCTACCTGGCACTTGCTTGCCTTGATAGTGAGGCATGCCTCTCATAGCACCTCAAGAACCTTACCAAGGCGGATCAGGTGATCCTGCCAGGTAGATCTAAAGACAGCAATATCATCAAGATATGCTTGTAAGGAAATGCCTCCTTGGCATGGTTGCCCCCTGACTTTTTGCCTTTGCTGATGCTATGTTTACAATTGAAAGTGTGCTGAGGCCTGCTAACCAGGCCCCAGCACCAGTGTTCTTTCCCTAACCTGTACTTTTGTATCCACAATTGGCAGACCCTGGCATCCAGATAAGTCCCTTGTAACTGGTACTTCTAGTACCAAGGGCCCTGATGCCAAGGAAGGTCCCTAAGGGCTGCAGCATGTCTTATGCCACCCTGGAGACCTCTCACTCAGCACAGACACACTGCTTGCCAGCTTGTGTGTGCTAGTGAGGACAAAACGAGTAAGTCGACATGGCACTCCCCTCAGGGTGCCATGCCAGCCTCTCACTGCCTATGCAGTATAGGTAAGACACCCCTCTAGCAGGCCTTACAGCCCTAAGGCAGGGTGCACTATACCATAGGTGAGGGTACCAGTGCATGAGCATGGTACCCCTACAGTGTCTAAACAAAACCTTAGACATTGTAAGTGCAGGGTAGCCATAAGAGTATATGGTCTGGGAGTCTGTCAAACACGAACTCCACAGCACCATAATGGCTACACTGAAAACTGGGAAGTTTGGTATCAAACTTCTCAGCACAATAAATGCACACTGATGCCAGTGTACATTTTATTGCAAAATACACCCCAGAGGGCACCTTAGAGGTGCCCCCTGAAACTTAACCGACTGTCTGTGTAGGCTGACTAGTTCCAGCAGCCTGCCACACTAGAGACATGTTGCTGGCCCCATGGGGAGAGTGCCTTTGTCACTCTGAGGCCAGTAACAAAGCCTGCACTGGGTGGAGATGCTAACACCTCCCCCAGGCAGGAGCTGTGACACCTGGCGGTGAGCCTCAAAGACTCACCCCTTTGTCACAGCCCAGCAGGGCACTCCAGCTTAGTGGAGTTGCCCGCCCCCTCCGGCCACGGCCCCCACTTTTGGCGGCAAGGCTGGAGGGAACAAAGAAAGCAACAAGGAGGAGTCACTGGCCAGTCAGGACAGCCCCTAAGGTGTCCTGAGCTGAGGTGACTAACTGTTAGAAATCCTCCATCTTGCCGATGGAGGATTCCCCCAATAGGGTTAGGATTGTGACCCCCTCCCCTTGGGAGGAGGCACAAAGAGGGTGTACCCACCCTCAGGGCTAGTAGCCATTGGCTACTAACCCCCCAGACCTAAACACGCCCTTAAATTTAGTATTTAAGGGCTACCCTGAACCCTAGAAAATTAGATTCCTGCAAACTACAAGAAGAAGGACTGCCTAGCTGAAAACCCCTGCAGAGGAAGACCAGAAGACGACAACTGCCTTGGCTCCAGAAACTCACCGGCCTGTCTCCTGCCTTCCAAAGAACTCTGCTCCAGCGACGCCTTCCAAGGGACCAGCGACCTCTGAATCCTCTGAGGACTGCCCTGCTTCGAAAAAGACAAGAAACTCCCGAGGACAGCGGACCTGCTCCAAAAAGACTGCAACTTTGTTTCGAGGAGCAGCTTTAAAGACCCTGCAATCTCCCCGCAAGAAGCGTGAGACTTGCAACACTGCACCCGGCGACCCCGACTCGGCTGGTGGAGAACCAACACCTCAGGGAGGACCCCCGGACTACTCTCCGACTGTGAGTACCAAAACCTGTCCCCCCTGAGCCCCCACAGCGCCGCCTGCAGAGGGAATCCAGAGGCTTCCCCTGACCGCGACTCTCTGAAACCTAAGTCCCGACGCCTGGAAAAGACCCTGCACCCGCAGCCCCCAGGACCTGAAGGACCGGACTTTCACTGGAGAAGTGACCCCCAGGAGTCCCTCTCCCTTGCCCAAGTGGAGGTTTCCCCGAGGAAGCCCCCCCTTGCCTGCCTGCAGCGCTGAAGAGATCCGTTGATCTCTCATTGACTAACATTGCGAACCCGATGCTTGTTTCTACACTGCACCCGGCCGCCCCCGCGCTGCTGAGGGTGAAATTTCTGTGTGGGCTTGTGTCCCCCCCGGTGCCCTACAAAACCCCCCTGGTCTGCCCTCCGAAGACGCGGGTACTTACCTGCAAGCAGACCGGAACCGGGGCACCCCCTTCTCTCCATTCTAGCCTATGCGTTTTGGGCACCACTTTGAACTCTGCACCTGACCGGCCCTGAGCTGCTGGTGTGGTGACTTTGGGGTTGCTCTGAACCCCCAACAGTGGGCTACCTTGGACCAAGAACTGAACCCTGTAAGTGTCTTACTTACCTGGTAAAACTAACAAAAACTTACCTCCCCCAGGAACTGTGAAAATTGCACTAAGTGTCCACTTTTAAAGTAGCTATTTGTCAATAACTTGAAAAGTATACATGCAATTGAAATGATTCAAAGTTCCTAATGTACTTACCTGCAATACCTTTCAAACAAGATATTACATGTTAAATTTGAACCTGTGGTTCTTAAAATAAACTAAGAAAAGATATTTTTCTATAACAAAACCTATTGGCTGGATTTGTCTCTGAGTGTGTGTACCTCATTTATTGTCTATGTGTATGTACAACAAATGCTTAACACTACTCCTTGGATAAGCCTACTGCTCGACCACACTACCACAAAATAGAGCATTAGTATTATCTATTTTTACCACTATTTTACCTCTAAGGGGAACCCTTGGACTCTGTGCATGCTATTCCTTACTTTGAAATAGCACATACAGAGCCAACTTCCTACAATGCTGCACTAAAGTATTCTAACCCAGCAAGGACTTTATTCAACAACTGTTGGAAGGTGGCAGGGGATTCTTCAGACCAAAGGGCATAACCGTGAACTGATGATGCCCTTAAGGAGTGGAGAATGCGAACTTCTCTTTTGCTTCAGGGGTCAGACCCATCTGCCAGTACCCTGATGTCACAGTACAAGTACTGAGATATTTGGCTGCCCTATGTCTAAGAACTGGGTGGGCATCTTTTTTGGTTACAATACTGAGACACCCCTGTAGTCCACACAAAATGTCATTTCTTTCTTTCCACCCTAGGAATGAGCCTTGGGGACTAGAACAACTGGGCTGGCCAAGGGGCTCTCAAGAGTGCTCAATGACTCCCAATTCCAGCAGACCTCAGCTTTGATGCTCTCTTAGACATGATCAGACTGTCTCTATAATTTGTTTTTGACAAGCAAGCTGTCTCCAATGTCTACATCATGGGTAGCATGTAGTCTGACCAGGGATCGAAGAGAAGAGCTCAGCATATTGATGCAAGATTTGCTTGCAGTCAGTCTGCTGTTGGTTAGTGAGGGCGCCTGAAAAGACCACTCCTTAAACAGCCATTTTTTGGGTTGCTGGAGAGGAGATCAGGGAGAGGTTCAGTCTCAGCTTCCTGTCCCTCATCAGTGACCATAAGCTTAGTCATTTCAGGTCTGTCATGAAAGGGTTTAAGGCAGTTTACGTGGCTCACCCTTTTGGGGGTCCTGCCAAAGTCCACCAAGAAGGTGACTTTCCCTATTCTTTATAAGATGTGGTAGGGTCTGCTTCATTTGTCCTGGAGCGCCCTTGGAGCCACAGGATCCAAGATCCACACCTTCCGCCCAGATTCAAACTCCACCAGTGCAGCCTTTTGGTCATGCCAGAGCTTCTAAAGCTCTTGTCTGGCCTCAAGGTTTTTGGATGCCTTTTTCCATGTACTCATCCATTCTAGAGCGAAGGCCAAGTACACAGTCCACTATGTCTTGTGTTGGTTTTCTGAGATGTCTCTCCCATCCCTCCTGTACAAGACAAAAGTGGTCCCCTCACAGGATTCCCAAAATAAAGTTCAAAGAGTGAAAACTCTACTCACTTCTGTGGCACTTCCCTGTAAACAAAGAGTAGGCATGGAAGTAAGACATCCCATCTCCTGAGTTCACCAATCATGCCTTTGAGTGCCTTGTTAAATCTCGTAACAAGACCATTGCACTGGGGATGATATGGGGTAGTGAACTTCTAGGTCACACCACATTCAGCCCACATGTGCTTCAGGTAGCATGACACTAAGTTTGTACCTCTGTCTGACACCACCATCTTTGAAAATCCCACTTTGGTAAATATACCAATCAGGGTCCTAGCTAAGGCAAGGGCTGTATTAGGCCTCAGGGGAATTGCTTCAGGGTACCTGGTTGTATGATCAACTAAAACCTATATAAATCTGTTCTGTGATGCTGTTGGGAGGGTCAAGGGAACAGACTGTCAATCCCCTACCCTTTCAATGGAAACCCCAACCACTGGAAGTGGAATTAAGGGAGCCTTTGGGTGGCCACTTATCTGGCCACTAGCTTGACAGGTGGCACTGGAGTTACAAAACTCCTTCACCTTCTGGGACATACCTGGCCAGTAGAAGTGGTTTATCAACCTACTCAATGTTTTTGCCTGGCCAGGATGCCCAGCTAGGCGGCTATCATGGGACAAAGTGAGGAAAACTCTCTAAACTGCTGAGGCACTCTCCTAGTGGCATCAGGTTTGGGGTCTCTGACCTCAATGTAAATGAGTCCTTCCTCCCAATAGGTCCTGAGGGATCCACTGATATCACCTTACTCCCGATCAGCAGCTTGAGGTCTCAGGCCTTCAAGAGTGGAACAGTTTTTTTTGTCCCTGGCACAGATTCTCGTCATAAGAGCTCTATCATGTAAGCCCAAGCTCCTGAGGCTCAGTTTCCTCTGGGGCTGGCAGGTTTTCTCCCAGAGGAGAGAATCTGTTTAGTGGTCTGTATAGAAGCTGGTCCCCCAGTCTTTATGACCTTTCTTTTGGTAGATACACTCTCCTCCCCCCCCCCCATTCCTTGCTCTGTGCTCTTATTTTTACGCAAACCCATTCAGGGATACCCAGCATAGTTGCATGGGCCTTTCTTTCTACCTGAGCCCATGCTAAGGACTGAAGATAATTTGCTAGCAGACATTGCACAGGGATTGCAGGAGATACCACCACCACCTTCTTCTGGCCAGTAACCCCTCCCCATTCTAAGGATAACATCGCCACGGGATACACTTTAGTCTGATTATCAGCGTTGAGAACTGTGTACGTCTCACCAGCCAGATACTGGTCTGAGGACACCAGTTGCTCAGTCACCATGGTGACACTGGCACCAGTGTCTCAGTGCTTCAACTTGAATCCCACTAATATGAAGCTCTTGTCTGCATCTCTCCAGATTAATGCCAGACAGCCAGGGCAGCTACATCCACCGCACCCCAGAGACTAAAGTTGCCTCAGTAGGCTCACTGACATGGTCCAGTCATACCTGGAATCCCATCTGGAGACATACTACTGCATTTACCGCAGGTGCACTAGAGGCATTCTTTTTGTGGGGACAGGTCTGGCCTCCAGTTTGGTGTCTAAGAGCCTTGCAATCATTACACCAAGCCCTTTAGGAATCCTAGTTGTTCTCTTTGTACCCACCCTTGGACTGTGAGGAGTCTCAGAGCCCACCCTCATATGCATGTTTCTGGAGGTCTTTTGAAGACTCTTTACTTTTGTCCTTGTTTTGTTTACCCTTTTTCCCTTGTTGGGGATTTTTTGCCCGTTTCTTGTGGTCCCCACCCCCAACAGTGGAAAGTTTGGTCACCCTTGTTTGACCCAGTGGTCTGCATTCTTCCCCAACTCTTGAGGAGAAAGTGGGCGTAGGTCCAACAGGAACTTGTGTAACTTTTCTTGCACACAGTTACTCAACAGATGTTCTTTCATTACTAAATTCTAAAGTCCTTCATAATCATGCACATTGTTACATTTAAGCCACCTAGTGTTTTTACTGAGTAGTGCACAAATTCTAGCCAGGACTGACTCTGGGTTTTTCGAGTTTTCCTGAATTTAATTCTGTACTCCTCAGGAGTAAGCCTAAATTTCTCAATCATAGTATCCTTCATGAAGTCATAGCACCTTGCATCTGCCTCATTCAGTGTCGGGAGTCTTTCCCTGCACCCTCCTGAGAACAGTTCACAGAGGAGAGCTCCAATGAGGTTTGTCAAGTCATCTGGTAACACAGGCCCTCTCTCATAGGCTGTGAACCATTTGGTGATATCACATCACCGTCCTCATATTTGGGGCAACCCCCTTAGGGACTTTAGGGTCAGAATGCTCTACTTTGTCCCTAGTCATAAAATTGCTACCACCATCAATGGGAGATAAACCCATTTCTCTTCTTTCTTTTTCTGTTGGTAGAATTCGGTCTTCCAGGGCAAGTCTCCTGGCTAGTCCCTCTAAGAGAATCTACTCTTCAGAGAGTATTTCTCTGGAACCTGAGGGACCTAAACCACTCTCACTAGAGGAAGGTGCCCTAGACACTTCGGATGCAGATTCTTCTCTTTCAAGTGCTGGAGGATCCCTTTCTTCCACACTTTCACTGCCCTGATCTACATCTCCCCACCCTGGAACAACCATCCTGCCTGGAAGAGGAGGTTACACCTCTGCCCAGTGTAGGATTTTGTCTCAGGCCCTCGAGAGTGATGAATCGTACCTGGAGGGGCCAGAAACGAGTCTGTGGTGCCTGAACTGGTCAGGACCAGTGAGTCAACACACTAGTAGTTGGTAGGTTTTCAGGGGGCACCTCTAAGGTGTTCTCTGTGTACATGGTTTTAAATAAATCCCTCACTGGGATCAGTGAGGGTTTATTATTCTGAGATGTTTCATACCAAACATCCCAGGATTCAGAGAAGCCATCATGTAGCTGGTGAACTTGTAATGACCAGGGTCCAGCACAAACATTTAAAATGGCTTCCCTGTGCACTTACTAGGTCTCAGAAACAACAAACATAGCAGGGGCATATAAGCTCATGCATATATGCCCTCATATGTGTGTGGATGCACCCTGCCTTAGGGTGACTTACACCTGGCACACGCAGAGTTGGAGGACATGACACACAGGGGTGTGACAGGTCGCGTTTTCAATTTAGCCTGCACCAACACACGTAGTCTGCAATGGCAGCACTTGTGTGAGTTTGGTGAGGGGTCTCCGAGAGTGGCATAATTGGTGCTGCAGCCCTCAGAGACTTTCCTTAGTACCCGAGGTCTTAGGCATCAGGGGTACCATTTACTAGGGTCTTAGTGATAGCTAAAAAAAAAAAAAAAAAGAAAAGCGTGTGCGGGTCATCAGAAACCAGGCAAAAAGTGTGTTTGAGGGGGGTGGGATGAACAATTGGATGATTTATACGTTTTTAAGAACAGCTTTTGAGGTCCCTCGTGGAGTCCTTTTTTAACTGGTTAGAAGGCTATAGTACCCGTACAAAGCCAATATGGGACAGAGCTATAGTCTCTAAGTATGAAGGCAAATTGGGAGGGAAACGCGAGGCCAAGTGTCTGAAGAAATTGTTAGGCCTCTCAAAAGGTGCGATGGCCCGGCAATAATATGACTGGAGGGGGACCTGCAGGCCTGGGAATTACTTGCTCCAGGACAGATTCCTCCCCTCATACATACAATAAAGGCTGGCAGATAAAGCTTGTGCAGAATTTGAAAACAGTTTTTTTTAATAGTTAACACTGATTTATGGCTGTGGTTTGTCAGTGAAAGACAAGTGGTGTCCTAAATATATTCTGAGAATGTTATCCAGCATGTATTGACAGCACTTCCTCCCCAATCCAAAATGACCATCTAGGCAATGAGCTGACCAAACTTCGGTACATTTAGGTTAGTACAAGTTGCTTTATAGGAGATTCTAATCATATCTGATCAAACAAACAACATTTGCATGTAAAGAATACATTAAAACAAACAAGTAGCTTCTCCTGATGCATTACAATACAAAGAAAGACAGCTAATTAATGCCCTGCTGTATGTAAACACAAGGCAGTGAAGATTAAAAAAACATACCTGTTGATAAAGCAATTAATCCCATGTTTTAATATGCGCTCTACTTTTTCTTTCATCTTTTCTTTTTCTGCCTGCTCTATTTCAGCAACTTTAGCAGTTGAATCTACTCGTACACGTGAACCAAATATCTGAAGAGAAAAAAAGCAACCCTTGGTCACAATACTAACAGAATACAAAATATTTTGAACTGTGACAGGTTTATCACTTACATAGGTTATAGCTGTACTTGAAGACTTGTCCATTAATGATCAGTATCTTTCATTAATGGAAATATATATAGACAATAGCAAGCACTTGTTCATTCATGTTTATGAGGAAAACCATTGTTTAAAAACACATTGGCAAAAAAATTACCTTCATGCTACTCTTAGTTCGCGCTCTCTTTTGACTTCAGTGTGGGACTGGAAGAATGTTACCTGTAGCCCTAGGTTTACACTGTAGGCATGGTCATTGAAATCATACAAGTTACTTCAGTCATAAATAATTCACCGCTGCATACAAGTCCCTAGTATAGAATTTATTAAATTGTGAGATGGTAAAGAGCTTGGCATGCTAAAATACCGTAAATCATTGCCAAAAAAAAAAAAAAAAATAACATGGACAATCCTGGCAACATTGTTATATACCATTAGTAAATCAAACATCCGTATGAAAACTAAGTTGTAACCCACACAAAAAGGGAGTTTGGTGCCCAACATTTATGGCTGGGGGAGGGGAGATCTGTAATGAGTCTGTGAAGGTGAAACCATCATAGTGTCACGTGGGCTCTCATTATCCTAAATGAGACTACTGGATTTCTAGGCAGAAGGATCGTTCACGGTGTGGGGGACTGAGTCTGACCCACTTGGAAGGACCTCTGTCACCCTAAATCCGGTTTTGCTTCGGCTAACTAGCAGTGCCTCATTTCTCCCAAAGGGAAGAGATGATTGGGCAGCCGAGCGCATGACATCTTTGGAACTTCTCAGGGAAGTCGTGGTCACTCAGATCCAAACAAACTCTCTCATTTACAGTATGATCTCATATACAAATGACAATGGCTGTAAGGAAATGCCTCCTTGGCATGGTTACCCCCTGACTTTTTGCCTTTGCTGATGCTATGTTTTGAATTGAAAGTGTGCTGAGGCCTGCTAACCAGGCCCCAGCACCAGTGTTCTTTCCCTAACCTGTACTTTTGATTTCACAATTGGCACACCCTGGCATACAGGTACCCTTGTAACTGGTACCGCTGGTACCAAGGGCCCTGATGCCAGGGAAGGTCTCTAAGGGCTGCAGCATATCTTATGCCACCCTGGGGACCCCTCACTCAGCACAGACACACTGCTTGCCAGCTTGTGTGTGCTGGTGAGAACAAAACGAGTAAGTCGACATGTCACTCCCCTCAGGGTGCCATGCCAGCCTCTCACTGCCTATGCAGTATAGATAAGTCACCCCTCTAGTAGGCCTTACAGCCCTAAGGCAGGGTGCACTATACCATAGGTGAGGGCACCAGTGCATGAGCACTGTGCCCCTACAGTGTCTAAGCCAAACCTTAGACATTGTAAGTGCAGGGTAGCCATAAGAGTATATGGTCTGGGAGTCTGTCAAACACAGACTCCACAGCACCATAATGGCTACACTGAAAACTGGGAACTTTGGTATCAAGCTTCTCAGCACAATAAATGCACACTGATGCCAGTGTACATTTTATTGTAAAATACACCCCAGAGGGCACCTTAGAGGTGCCCCCTGAAACCTTAACCAACTACCCGTGTAGGCTGACTGGTTTTAGCAGCCTGCCACACTCAAGACATGTTGCTGGCCACATGGGGAGAGTGCCTTTGTCACTCTGTGGCCAGTAACAAAGCCTGCACTGGGTGGAGATGCTATCACCTCCCCCAGGCAGGAGCTTTACCACCTGGCGGTGAGCCTCAAAGGCTCACCCCCTTTGTTCCAGCACCGCAGGGCACTCCAGCTAGTGGAGTTGCCCGCCCCCTCCGGCCACGGCCCCACTTTTGGCAGCTAGGCCGGAGGAAATAATGAGAATAACGAGGAGGAGTCCCTGGCCAGTCAGGACAGCCCCTAAGGTGTCCTGAGCTGAAGTGACTGACTTTTAGAAATCCTCCATCTTGCAGATGGAGGATTCCCCCAATAGGGATAGGAATGTGACCCCCCTCCCCTTGGGAGGAGGCACAAAGAGGGTGTACCCACCCTCAGGGCTAGTAGCCATTGGCTACTAACCCCCCAGACCTAAACACGCCCTTAAATTTAGTATTTAAGGGCTTCCCTGAACCTAAGAATTTAGATTCCTGCAACTTACGAAGAAGAGGACTGCTGAGCTGAAAAACCCCTGCAGAGAAGAAGACGACACCAACTGCTTTGGCCCCAGCCCTACCGGCCTGTCTCCCTCCTTCAGAAGAAAACTGCTCCAGCGACGCTTTCCCAAGGACCAGCGACCTCTGAATCCTCAGAGGACTGCCCTGCTTCCAAAAGACCAAGAAACTACAGAGGACAGTGGCCCTGTTCAACAAAGACTGCAACTTTGTTTCCAGAGGAGCAGATTTAAAGACCCCTGCAATCCCCGCAAGAAGCGTGAGACTTGCAACACTGCACCCGCCGACCTCGACTCGTGAAGAAACAACGCTACAGGGAGGACCCCCCAGGCGACTCCAAGACTGGGAGTAACCAAAGTTGTCCCCCCTGAGCCCCCACAGCGCCGCCTGCAGAGGGAATCCCGAGGCTCCCCCTGACCGCGACTGCCTGACTCTAAAATCCCGACGGCTGGAAGAGACACTGCTCCAGTGCTCCGCTTTCCCCAGGGACGAGCGACCTCTGAATCCTCAGAGGACTGCCCTGCTCTAGAAGGACCAATAACTCCCGAGGACAGCGGCCCTGTTCACCAAAGACTGCAACTTTGAAACAAAGCAACAACTTGCGTTTCCCGCTGGAAGCGTGAGACTTGCTACTCTGCACCAGACACCCCCGGCTCGACTTGTGGAGAACAATCACTTCAGGGACGACGGAGAGACCGTGAGTAGCCAGAGTTGCCCCCCCTGAGCCCCCACAGCAACGTGTGCAGAGGGAATCCCGAGGCTCCCCCTGACCGCGACTGCCTGCTCCTCAGATCCCGACGCCTGGTAAAGACTATGCACCCGCAGCCCCCAGGACCTGAAGGATCCTAAGTCCAGTGCAGGAGTGACCCCCAGGAGGCCCTCTCCCTTGGCCAGGTGGTGGCTACCCCAAGGAGCCCCCCCCCCCCCCGCCTGCATCTCAGAAGAGACCCCTTGGTCTCCCATTGATTTCAATTACAAACCGACGCATGTTTGCACACTGCACCCGGCCGCCCCCGTGCTGCTGAGGGTGTACTTTCTGTGCTAACTTGTGTCCCCCCCCCCCCCCCGGTGCCCTACAAAACCCCCCTGGTCTGCCCTCCGAAGACGTGGGTACTTACCTGCTGGCAGACTGGAACCGGGGCACCCCCCTCTCTATTGAAGCCTATGCGTTTTGGGCACCACTTTGACCTCTGCACCTGACCGGCCCTGAGCTGCTGGTGTGGTAACTTTGGGGTTGCTCTGAACCCCCAACGGTGGGCTACCTTGGACCCCAATTTGAACCCCGTAGGTTGTTTACTTACCTGCAAAAACTAACTAACTCTTACTCCTCCCAGGAACTGTTGAAAATTGCACTGTGTCTAGTTTTAAAATAGCTATATGTGATTTATTTGAATAGTGTGTATGCTATTTTGATTATTCAAAGTTCCTAAAGTACCTACCTGCAATACCTTTCATTTGAAGTATTACATGTAAAATTTGAACCTGTGGTTCTTAAAATAAACGAAGAAAATATATTTTTCTATACAAAAATCGATTGGCCTGGAATTGTCTTTGAGTGCTTGTTCCTCATTTATTGCTTGTGTACAACAAATGCTTAACACTACTCCTTTGATAAGCCTACTGCTCGACCACACTACCACAAAATAGAGCATTAGTATTATCTCTTTTGGCCACTATCTTACCTCTAAGGGGAACCCTTGGACTCTGTGCATACTATTCCTTACTTTGAAATAGTGCATACAGAGCCAACTTCCAACAGAATGTAAGAAGCTAACAGACAGGGCAAGCATAGGACCTTGAGGACTGGAACAACTGCTCCATTTTGAAACATTGGAATCAACACCTGAATGTCCTGAATCTGCTGAGGCAGAGGAAAGGCACGATTCAATGTTGTATCCATTCCTGCCCCTATGAACAGGAGGCACTGAGAGGGCTCCAGGTGAGACTTGGGCACATTTATCAGAAAGCCCAGATTGAACAACAACTGAGTTGTCATCTGCAAGTGAAGCAGCACGAGTTCCGGAGATTTGGCTTTGATCAAACAATTGTCCAGGTACAGGAATACCAATTTTCCCTTCCTTCGGAGACTTGCTGCAACCACCGCCATCACCTTCGTGAAGACTCAAGGTGCTGAAGTAAGACCAAACAGAAGGACTGCAAACTGGTAGTGCTGCGACGCCACCACAAACCAGAGATACTTCCTGTGCGACTTGAGAATAGGGATATGAAAGTAAGCATCCTGCAAGTCGACAGACACCATCCAATCCTCCTTGTTCAACGCCAGAAGCACCTGCGCCGGAGTCAGCATCTTGAATTCCTCCCGTTTGAGAAACCAAGTCAAAATCCTCAGATCCAGGATAGGCCTCAATCGACCATCCTTCTTGGGGGATCAGGAAATATCTTGATTAACAACCCTGACCCCTTTCATGCTCTGGAACCAACTCCACTGCACCTTTTGATAACAGGATTTGAATGGCATGCTGCAACAACAGTAGATGGTCTTCTGAACAAAACAAGGGACAGGCAGGGATGGGAACTCCTGAAAAGGAAGAGCATATCCTTTCCTCACAATATTTAGAACCCAGGATTCTGATGTGGTTAACTCCCACTCGCGGAGAAAAAGACATAACCTCCCCCCTAGAGGAGAAGTGTGGCTCAAAATGGGCAGAAAACTAGGGCTGCTTCCCTTGTTGTAGTCACCCAGATGAAGAGGATGATACAGGGTGCTGCTGCTGGGTGGCCCCTCTTGTCCGAACCCTCCCCCACCCTCTAAAGGATCTATATGGGAGGCTGGCAGGCTGTTGGACTGGGGTCTCCCATGGTAAACAGCTCCACGGCCAAATCCCCTGAACCTCCGAAAGGACCTGAAAGGGGTAGTAGTGGAAGCCTGCAGACCCAAAGACTTTGCTGTGGCCAAACAGTCCTTAAAGCGCTCTAAGGCAGAGTCAGCTTTAGCTCCAAACAGCTTCTCTCCATCAAAAGGCAGGTCCAACAGAGTGGTCTGGACATCCGAACAAAAGCCAGATTACCTCAACCACGATGCCTACTGGTAGTGATAGAGGTACCCATCGCCCGAGCCAAAGTCTGTAGAATCCAGACCAGACTGGATAATCTGCTTAGCCGCAGCCTGAGCGTCTGATAGTGGTTCACCGAATTGTCCTTGCATCTCCTGCTCCAAGTCTGGAACCATAGATTTAGCCATGTCCATCAGGGCGTGCACATATCTACCAATCACACAAGTAGCGTTTGCTGCTTTCAGGGCCGTACTACGGGAAGAAAAGGTCTTCTCGGACGACTGCACCATTCTCTTGGACTCCCTGTCCTAAGGAATCATAGGGAAGGTGCCTGGTGCAGAACGTGTGGAACATTCCTGAACTACCAGACTCTCCGGGGTGGGATGCTTTGACAAAAATCCCAGATCTCCAGGAGCCACCCTATACCGTCTCGCCACAGATCTGTTCACAGCTGGGGATGACACAGGCTTCCTCCATACCTCTAAAATAGGCTCCGTAAGAGCATCATTAAATGGGAGCAATGGTTCTGCTGAAGTTGGAGAAGGATGCAGGACCTCGGTTAAAAGAATCGCTTTAATTTCAGCAGCAGGCAACGGAAGATCCAAGAAATTTGCCGCCTTCCTGACCACAGAATTGAGAGGACGCTTCCTCTGTAAACTACCCTGGAGAAGAAAGGTCCCACTCCGGGGAAGTGTATAGCCCACTGGCTGAGTCTAGGCCTTGATATTCCCCCAAGGGGTCTGCAATCTCTCCTTCTTCCACTAGCTGTCTTTGGTACTCCTGTTCCTCTAAAAGCATCAATGCTTTTCTGCGCGACCTCAACCTGGCCTCCAACATTGGCATTGACAGAGTTAGCTGACATCGATGACACCGGCTTCAAGACTGAAAGACGCGGACCAGGAGCAGGAGACACTACGGTCCAATCCGGATCCATTCAGCGCTGGAGCTGATCACATCAGCACCGTGGACACCGGAGGCTCGGTCATCGGCGCTGACTGATCAGGTGATGTCATCAGCGCTTTAGGCCTTTGAGGCGAGGTCATCGGCGCCAAACCAGCATCCTCAGCCGTATAAAAGGGCATGAATGGCGCTGCCTTATAAGGGGCCAGGGACTCTGTAAGGAAATGCCTCCTTGGCATGGTTGCCCCCTGACTTTTTGCCTTTGCTGATGCTATGTTTACAATTGAAAGTGTGCTGAGGCCTGCTAACCAGGCCCCAGCACCAGTGTTCTTTCCCTAACCTGTACTTTTGTATCCACAATTGGCAGACCCTGGCATCCAGATAAGTCCCTTGTAACTGGTACTTCTAGTACCAAGGGCCCTGATGCCAAGGAAGGTCTCTAAGGGCTGCAGCATGTCTTATGCCACCCTGGAGACCTCTCACTCAGCACAGACACACTGCTTGCCAGCTTGTGTGTGCTAGTGAAGACAAAACGAGTAAGTCGACATGGCACTCCCCTCAGGGTGCCATGCCAGCCTCTCACTGCCTATGCAGTATAGGTAAGACACCCCTCTAGAAGGCCTTACAGCCCTAAGGCAGGGTGCACTATACCATAGGTGAGGGTACCAGTGCATGAGCATGGTACCCCTACAGTGTCTAAACAAAACCTTAGACATTGTAAGTGCAGGGTAGCCATAAGAGTATATGGTCTGGGAGTCTGTCAAACACGAACTCCACAGCACCATAATGGCTACACTGAAAACTGGGAAGTTTGGTATCAAACTTCTCAGCACAATAAATGCACACTGATGCCAGTGTACATTTTATTGTAAAATACACCACAGAGGGCACCTTAGAGGTGCCCCCTGAAACTTAACCGACTGTCTGTGTAGGCTGACTAGTTCCAGCAGCCTGCCACACCAGAGACATGTTGCTGGCCCCATGGGGAGAGTGCCTTTGTCACTCTGAGGCCAGTAACAAAGCCTGCACTGGGTGGAGATGCTAACACCTCCCCCAGGCAGGAGCTGTAACACCTGGCGGTGAGCCTCAAAGGCTCACCCCTTTGTCACAGCCCAGCAGGGCACTCCAGCTTAGTGGAGTTGCCCGCCCCCTCCGGCCACGGCCCCCACTTTTGGCGGCAAGGCTGGAGGGAACAAAGAAAGCAACAAGGAGGAGTCACTGGCCAGTCAGGACAGCCCCTAAGGTGTCCTGAGCTGAGGTGACTCTGACTTTTAGAAATCCTCCATCTTGCAGATGGAGGATTCCCCCAATAGGGTTAGGATTGTGACCCCCTCCCCTTGGGAGGAGGCACAAAGAGGGTGTACCCACCCTCAGGGCTAGTAGCCATTGGCTACTAACCCCCCAGACCTAAACACGCCCTTAAATTTAGTATTTAAGGGCTACCCTGAACCCTAGAAAATTAGATTCCTGCAACTACAAGAAGAAGGACTGCCTAGCTGAAAACCCCTGCAGAGGAAGACCAGAAGACGACAACTGCCTTGGCTCCAGAAACTCACCGGCCTGTCTCCTGCCTTCCAAAGATCCTGCTCCAGCGACGCCTTCCAAAGGGACCAGCGACCTCGACATCCTCTGAGGACTGCCCCTGCTTCGAAAAGACAAGAAACTCCCGAGGACAGCGGACCTGCTCCAAGAAAAGCTGCAACTTTGTTTCCAGCAGCTTTAAAGAACCCTGCAAGCTCCCTGCAAGAAGCGTGAGACTTGCAACACTGCACCCGGCGACCCCGACTCGGCTGGTGGCGATCCAACACCTCAGGAGGGACCCCAGGACTACTCTGAGACTGTGAGTACAAAAACCTGTCCCCCCTGAGCCCCCACAGCGCCGCCTGCAGAGGGAATCCCGAGGCTTCCCCTGACCGCGACTCTTTGAATCCTAAGTCCCGACACCTGGGAGAGACCCTGCACCCGCAGCCCCCAGGACCTGAAGGACCGGACTTTCACTGGAGGAGTGACCCCCAGGAGTCCCTCTCCCTTGACCAAGTGGAGGTTTCCCCGAGGAACCCCCCCCTTGCCTGCCTGCAGCGCTGAAGAGATCCCTAGATCTCCCATTGACTTCCATTACAAACCCGACGCTTGTTTCTACACTGCACCCGGCCGCCCCCGCGCTGCTGAGGGTGAAATTTCTGTGTGGACTTGTGTCCCCCCCCGGTGCCCTACAAAACCCCCCTGGTCTGCCCTCCGAAGACGCGGGTACTTACCTGCAAGCAGACCGGAACCGGGGCACACCCTTCTCTCCATTCTAGCCTATGTGTTTTGGGCACCACTTTGAACTCTGCACCTGACCGGCCCTGAGCTGCTGGTGTGGTGACTTTGGGGTTGCTCTGAACCCCCAACGGTGGGCTACCTTGGACCAAGAACTGAACCCTGTAAGTGTCTTACTTACCTGGTAAAACTAACCAAAACTTACCTCCCCTAGGAACTGTGAAAATTGCACTAAGTGTCCACTTTTAAAACAGCTATTTGTCAATAACTTGAAAAGTATACATGCAATTTTTATGATTTAAAGTTCCTAAAGTACTTACCTGCAATACCTTTCAAATGAGCTATTACATGTAGAATGTGAACCTGTGGTTCTTAAAATAAACTAAGAAAAGATATTTTTCTATAACAAAACCTATTGGCTGGATTTGTCTCTGAGTGTGTGTACCTCATTTATTGTCTATGTGTATGTACAACAAATGCTTAACACTACTCCTTGGATAAGCCTACTGCTCGACCACACTACCACAAAATAGAGCATTAGTATTATCTATTTTTACCACTATTTTACCTCTAAGGGGAACCCTTGGACTCTGTGCATGCTATTCCTTACTTTGAAATAGCACATACAGAGCCAACTTCCTACAGACTCCAATGTAAATGCCAAAGGACCCGTGGGACTAGCCGGTGCACCAGCAGGGGCCATTGCTTAAACATGTTAAAACATGGCATTTAAAAATGCTGCCAGGTTCGCTCGAGCCAGGAAGGCAGGATACCGCTGGTCTTCATGCAGCACCTGCGCCGGCTGAGCATCTGAATCCTGCTCGCCAGGCAAAAAGTGAGGACTCCCTTGAGGCGCAACCACCTCGAAGAACGATGGCGCCGGTGAAGCCTGAGGGCTTTGAGGCTGTGAAGTCACTGTAGGACTAACCTCCCACGTCGCTGTCTAGATGGAGACCTGGACCTTGACCTGCTTCGAGCCAAACGACGCCCAGAGTCGTGTTGACGCCACTTCTTATGTTTTTTCGAAGAAGTCATCGTAGATCGTCGTCTCACACTTCTATGTCCTTTCTTCGCCTTAGGTTTGGCTTCCCTCTCCTTCAGCGGCTTCGGATTCATGCTTTGGCAGGACACCCACTCCTTGACGTCATGCTCTGAACTTAAGCACCAAAGGCAATCATCGTGAGTGTAACCGACATGCGACCACACACTCCCGACAAGGCTTAAACCCTGACTTTCTAGGAGGAGACACTGTAACCAGAGACAAGAAGGAACACCTTCGAAACAGTAGCAAGAGCTAGGAGAAAACAGTTCGCGTCGAAGGCACGGAAAAAAGGGAACCGACGTCAGTACGCCGGCGAGGACCTCGTATTGTCACGGTGACGTCAGACGGAGTCACTTGCAGAGCCGTGCAATTGTGACGTCCTCATCGACATGGAGAGCTAGGAATAAGATTTTCCGTCGAATGCTGGCACATTGGGAGAATTCATAAGGTGAGGAATCCACAAGTAGTTGTATCCATCAGAAGTAACATATTAGCAGATGAAATCACTCAAAATGTACAAGGGCTATCTAAATTTACTTCTAAATGGCTCGTAAAGGAAATAGTCTAGAAGTCACGTTCCAAGACAATACTGATACTTTTACATACATTTGTTTTCACCTACCAGTGCTTAATCCGGTTTAAACAGCAACACATTGGCATTATTTATTTCCAGAAAGTAGCCACGCTTAGAGACAGCCACCACCTTCTGTCATGTTCATCCAATTAACAGTGTCTGAATGCAGAGGAGAAACTTATGTAGTCTGAGAAGCAACCAGTGACCAAAGGAAAAACAATTTCTATGCACTGGAATAAAATGGGGACAGGCACCTCATGTGTCTTTCCGACCTGTATTAAATTAGCCCTTTTGAGAATGAGGAGGTTTGAATCCGACGGGGTCGACTTTGCCGTTTAGCCTTCCAACGTTGGTGAATAGGATGAGGTTCCATTTGATAAAACTATCTTAAGTAATTTAATATGTACCACCAAGTAACTAGAACTGTTGCAGCAAGCGCCATGTTAAACCCATTTTATGGTCCCTCTCACCCATATTTCTGCAGTTCAGAACTAAAGGGATTCGTTTTTGAGATGCGATGGCCGCCAAGAAACAATGACTGCAAGTGTCTTTTTTGTGCTTCATGAAGTGAACATTGACTTATTTTCTCTCGGAGAAACTTTCACTTATGACATAGTTCTGCACTGTGTGCTCCTTGCCCAAAAACATAAGGGTTTTCACCGGCACAGATAATGGGTGGCTTACTAAAGGGTAGAAACAAAAGGAAAAAAAAAAAAAAAAGTAGTTTTCCCAGGCTCAAGTTTATCGGCAAACGTGCAATTTTACATGTAGCAGGGTCAGTCTGCAAGGCGGAAACAAAACTGCCCCAAGGCGGGACAAACGTTAAGCATTTACCAATGACAAAAGTTTTTGAAAGGCAAACCCACAAAAAAGTTAACGTGATGGGTGTGCTATTGGCCTGATTAAAAGCCCACAAATAGATAACAGGTAGGAAAGCGATTACACGCTCGACCTCAAAAATCGGGGCAGGCTTTTTGTAATCAACGTCTGCAAAAACTTACACTAGTAGAGAGAACCCACTCTTGGAAACATTACATACCAGATAAGTCATTGACATGAGGCTCTCTTATAATATTTTATCTGACAGACTTCTAGCCATAGAACCCTTTTTGAATTATCGCCAGGCATCAGATTGGATATGGAAATTTTTTCCTCGAGCAGTACCCCAGTGCACCAGAAGATGACCTTGTTCAGCTGCACATGGCATCGTCTGCATTATAAGTGACGTATGCGGTGCCTATATAGGCGCCATCCCAGCACGCTGACTTCATTTATTTTCTTTCTGCACTATAAGCAGAAATCTGAAGACTTTAGTCACTTTTTTGAAAAATACTTTTTTCAACTTTGTCGAAGTATATGAGATATTCTTCAGGTGAGAGAGAATGTCATCCCCTGTCCTCTGGTGCTTGTCTTCGCTCAATGCCTTGGGTGCCTCAGCAGCACTAGAATCCTTCTTGTGGTCACCCCCGATCAGAAACAAAATTGTTAAGGATGTGATCTCTCAAAATTAGATTATATAAGCCTTGATAATCACTTACTTTACTGCCATGCAACCAGGCTTCCAGCAGTCCACAAAATCTACCCAATCCTGAGAGGACTCCTTTTTAGGTTCCATGAACTTGATTCAATACTGTTCTGTGGTCAACCCAAACCCACCCAAGAGTGCATTCTTAAGTTCTTGGTAATCATCTGCAGCTTCTTCTGACAGTGAGGAGTCAGAAAAGGAGAGCCACAAGATTGCTGCCCACTGTCTGAGAGATCCTCTGTACTTTACAGGTCTTCTCTAAGGCAGTGAACCACTTGTGGATGTCACCTCCCACCTTGTAAGGTGGGACTATCTTACTCCGGTTCCTAGAGTCATAGGAGTCCTCCTTGACGTTGGTGTCCTTGAAGTTATTGTTCCATGGGGCCACCATGGGGAGCCAGTCCCAAATCCTGTCGTCCTCTCCACTGCCAAGGCCTCCCTATCTAGGGATAATTGCTGCAGTATCAGCTTGGTCTCCCCTAACCTCAATTTTCTGAGTTTCCTGTCTAGAGAATCTTCCTCTGAGTTGGTTGGAGTGGTGGGTCCCATCAGACACTGATGAGACCTGGGTGTTCACAGATGAGGAGGACCTCTCTCTCCTCCTAGGGACCCTCTGTACCAACCCTCTAGGATTAAAAGTGGGCCTTCTTGAGTGACTCCTCTTTTCACTACCTGCAGTGCTCCTAACAGGACTGTGGTGTAACCCAGATTCCTCCTGACTGTCCCCAGTGTAGCCTAAATCTACTCTAAGATTGGAAGGCAGTCTCTAATGCCTCCTCCCCCTACCACCCGGGATGTCCTAGTCAGCCTGGAGTAGTAATCCCAGAAGTAGACTTGTTGGGACTTCTCTCTGTTTCTGCTTCCTGAAGCTCACCTCTCCCTCAACTCCTGAAACGTGCAGCTCTCGTACTGAGAGTCTGTGTCCTGAGTTGTGTTTTCCACTGAAGACATCCTGCTAGAGTAGTGTGGGTGCACTACTCTAAGCAACTGGACTCCCTGAGAGTTTGGTGAAAGAGCTACGACAGACCCACAACTTACCCAAACTAGGAGACTAGTTAAGTGCAGTGCATCCTAAAAAATAGTAGTGGGCTTACCTGTGGAAAGTTACTAGTAACGAAGTGGTAAGGCAATTTCAAGTATCTTATCCCAACGCTGCACCACCAATGTATGGCCTGGTGTGTGGTGGACACCTATGGTGTTGGCACCTTCTACCAGGACCAGGCTACCCCCCTCATAAGTGAAGTATAAGTAGCGTCTAGGAATCTAGGGTTCTCTAGAGGTAGCCGTGGACGAGTAACCAAAACTTATCTAGGAGACATGCAAAGCTTATTCAATACCACTATAGCCACATAGCAACGTGTCACACATGAAAGAACTACAAAAATAAAAGGTACTTTATTATAGTGACACAACACTAGATTATTTATAGACACACACCCCCAACGTAAGGTAAGTAAACACTACATATATACACACAACAGCAGTCAGAAATTAGCATAGAAACAACACACACTGGTAATAATTAGTGAAAATACTAATGGCCCGAGGGAGGGCCAAACCATATACTAAGAAAGTGGAATGCGACGTGAAGTCCCCACCCAAGGATATGGAGGTGTTAGAAGGGAGTTGGAAGAACTACGAACCCCAAGAAGTGAGTACCCGAGTAACTACCAGGAGAGCAGAGGTAAGTAACTGGTGTTACCAAGGGCTAACAGAATGACTTAGAAAAGGGATTGTGCAAGAATAGAACCAGTCTAGAAGAAACCAACAGTGGATTCTGAAAGAAGAGGACCTGCTAAAGGAGGGGGACAAAGTCCAGTCGACAATGGAGTGTCCAGTGGGTGCAGGAGCTACTACCCACCCTTCTGTGGATGAAGAACCAGGTTGATGGGGAAAGAAGACCAGCTGTGGAGCCCAGCAGCTTAAGAGGCGTCCCTAGAGCGGTGCAGATGGTGTCCCACGTCAGTTGTCGGGTTGCAGATGGTCAGTGGTGTAGGAGAACCACCAACAAGCCTTGCCAAATGCAAGAGGAGCAAAAGAAGAGTTGCAAGGCTGAAGAGGACCAGCAAGGCCCAGGGGGCCCAACCTTTGGAGGCCAGTCCGGGGGTGACACCCAGCAGTTGGGAGAGCCAAGAGAAGCAGTCACAGCCCCCACAGGCAACCCACTGGCAGCAGACACAGTAAGACGCAGTGAGGTCCAGTCAGCACACCCGAGGAGGAGTCCCACCTCACTGGAACAGCATGGAGGAGACTGATTTGCAGGGAAGAGTGCTGACACAAATACTAAAATACCATATAGGCAATGCTCTACTAGCAGGTGAATAAACACACTATCAAATACACATTAGAAGGCAGGAATTGATATAGAAAGCAATAGAAAACAGCGAAATACCAGAAGAACAATGGAGATCCTGGTGGGGAGACCAAACCATATACTAAGTAATGGAATGCAAAAGTCTGTTTCCCCCACCCATTGAAGTGGAATCTGTAGAGGGGAGCTGGAGGAACTAGGAACCCCAAAAGTTAGGTACGAGGGTGCGACCAGGAGAGAGAGAAGGTAAGTACCTAGGATTCCACAAACCCAAATGTAAACTTTGTAAAAGAACTGTGCAAGATCCAAGCAAGAGTGGAAGAAACCAAAGGTGGATCCTGACAGAAGAGGACCTGCAAATGAAGGGGACCAAGTCCACTTCGACTTGGTGTCCAGTTGGGACAGGAGCCACTACCCACCCTTCTGGAGAAGCAGGACCAGGTGGACGGTGAAGGCCAGGAGTCAGCTGTGCAGCACAGGAACAGAGAAGAGTTCCATATGTGATGCAGTCGATGTCCCACAGAAGAAGGGTTGCAGTCAGTCAGTGGTTGTGGAAAACCACCAAAAAGCCTTGGCAAAGGCAAGAGTTGTAGATGAAGAGTTGCAGTGCTGCCGGGGACCAAGAAGGTCCAGGGGGACTCAACCCAAGGAGGGGTGTCCCAGGTGACCCTCAGCAGTGAGAAGAGCAAGAAGTCGATGATGCAGTCCCCACAGGTAACTCAAAGGCAGCAGGCACAGGAGTTGCAGTAAGGCCCACTCAGCACACCTGGAGAGGAGTCTTGTCGCTGGAGCAGCAGGCAGGAGACTGTGCTTTGCAGGGTAGAGTGCTGATGGCCGGGGCTACACTGAGCCTGAAGATCCCTTGGAGGAGGAACAAAGAAGCCTTGTTAGCTGCAAGAGTTGCTGTGCACAGGGGTACTGTCCGGCAAGGGCTTACCGTCTCACAAGTTGGAAAGCTGGTAGATAGGATTAAGAGGACCACTCCAGACCACCACCTGTGATGCATGATCCACGCAGTTTTGCAGCAGAGGATCCACGCAGACAAAAATCGTTGCAGTTGTTGCCTTCGGATGCAGGGGAGTGACTCCTTCACTCCAAGGGAGATTCCTTCTTGCTTCTGGTGCAGGCTGAAGACTCATCACCGTCTGAGGATGCACAGCCAGGGAAATGTTGCAGTTGTGGAAGAAGCTGGAGAAACAATGTTGCAAATTGGAGTCGTCGCTGGAGTTAGAGATTGTTGGTTCCTGGAAGGTCCAGCTGCAGTTCCGGTGGCCAGAAGTTGAAGTAAACGATGCTAGTCGTCCTGCTCGAATCTTGCACGTTGAATCTGAGGACCCAAACAACAGGGAGAACCTGGCTAAATAGCCCTGGAAGATGAATTGGTCACCCAGCAGGGTGATGACCCATCAGGAGGGGGCTGTGACGTCACCTGCCTGACCTGGCCACTCAGATGCTCCTAGGGGCCTCTGCCCATCTTCGATTCAAGTGGCCACCTGGAGGAGCTTTGGGCACCACCCCTGCGGTGGTGATGGTCATGGGAGTGGTCACTCCCCTTTCCATTGTCCAGTTTCGTCCCAGAGCAGGAACCGGGAGTCCCTGAACTGATGAAAACTGGTTTATGCAAGGAGGGCACCAAATGTGCCCTTCAAAGCACACCTGTGGCTTGGGGAGGCTACTTCTCCCAAGCCATGTAACACCCATTTCCAAAGGGAGAGGGCGATGCCTCCCCCTCCCAAAGGAAATCCCTGTTTTTGCCTTCCTGGGCTTGAGCTCGTCAAGCAGCAGGAGGGCAGAAGCCTGTCAGTAGGATGGCAACAGCACAGGCTGCCTAGGAAAACCCTGCAAACTGGGAGGAGCAAATCTGGGGGTCCTCTAAGGAGCCCCCAAAGTACATGGAATCGTACAACCAATACTGGCAACAGTATTGGGGTATGATTCAGACATGTTTGATACCAAACATTCACAGGTTCAGAGTTACCATTATGTAGCTGGACATAGGTAGTGACTTGTGTCCAGGACATTGGTAAGATGGCTTCCCTGCACTTAGGAAGTCCAGGAAAATGAAACTGGAGTTCATAGGGGCATCTCTGCTCATGCAGGGGTGCCTTCACACACAGTGTAGGAAGTTGGCTCTGTATGTGCTATTTCAAAGTAAGGAATAGCATGCACAGAGTCCAAGGGTTCCCCTTAGAGGTAAAATAGTGGTAAAAATAGATAATACTAATGCTCTATTTTGTGGTAGTGTGGTCGAGCAGTAGGCTTATCCAAGGAGTAGTGTTAAGCATTTGTTGTACATACACAGACAATAAATGAGGTACACACACTCAGAGACAAATCCAGCCAATAGGTTTTGTTATAGAAAAATATCTTTTCTTAGTTTATTTTAAGAACCACAGGTTCAAATTTAACATGTAATATCTTGTTTAAAAGGTATTGCAGGTAAGTACATTAGGAACTTTAAATCATTTCAATTGCATGTATACTTTTCAAGTTATTCACAAATAGCTATTTTAAAAGTGGACACTTAGTGCAATTTTCACAGTTCCTGGGGGAGGTAAGTATTTGTTAGTTTTACCAGGTAAGTAAGACACTTACAGGGTTCAGTTCTTGGTCCAAGGTAGCCCACCGTTGGGGGTTCAGAGCAACCCCAAAGTTACCACACCAGCAGCTCAGGGCCGGTCAGGTGCAGAGTTCAAAGTGGTGCCCAAAACGCATAGGCTTCAATGGAGAGAAGGGGGTGCCCCGGTTCCAGTCTGCCAGCAGGTAAGTACCCGCGTCTTCGGAGGGCAGACCAGGGGGGTTTTGTAGGGCACCGGGGGGGGACACAAGCCCACACAGAAATTTCACCCTCAGCGGCGCGGGGGCGGCCGGGTGCAGTGTTAGAACAAGCGTTGGGTTCGCAATGGAAGTCAATGAGAGATCAAGGGATCTCTTCAGCTCTGCAGGCGGCGCTGTGGGGGCTCAGGGGGGACAGGTTTTGGTACTCACAGTCGTAGAGTAGTCCGGGGGTCCTCCCTGAGGTGTTGGTTCTCCACCAGCAGAGTCGGGGTCGCCGGGTGCAGTGTTGCAAGTCTCACGCTTCTTGCGGGGAGATTGCAGGGTTCTTTAAAGCTGCTCCTTTGGATAAAGTTGCAGTCTTTTTGGAGCAGGTCCGCTGTCCTCGGGAGTTTCTTGTCGTCGTCGAAGCAGGGCAGTCCTCAGAGGATTCAGAGGTCGCTGGTCCCTTTGGAAGGCGTCGCTGGAGCAGAGTTCTTTGGAAGGCAGGAGACAGGCCGGTGAGTTTCTGGAGCCAAGGCAGTTGTCGTCTTCTGGTCTTCCTCTGCAGGGGTTTTCAGCTAGGCAGTCCTTCTTCTTGTTGTTGCAGGAATCTAATTTTCTAGGGTTCAGGGTAGCCCTTAAATACTAAATTTAAGGGCGTGTTTAGGTCTGGGGGGTTAGTAGCCAATGGCTACTAGCCCTGAGGGTGGGTACACCCTCTTTGTGCCTCCTCCCAAGGGGAGGGGGTCACATCCCTAATCCTATTGGGGGAATCCTCCATCTGCAAGATGGAGGATTTCTAAAAGTTAGAGTCACCTCAGCTCAGGACACCTTAGGGGCTGTCCTGACTGGCCAGTGACTCCTCCTTGTTGCTTTCTTTGTTCCCTCCAGCCTTGCCGCCAAAAGTGGGGGCCGTGGCCGGAGGGGGCGGGCAACTCCACTAAGCTGCAGTGCCCTGCTGGGCTGTGACAAAGGGGTGAGCCTTTGAGGCTCACCGCCAGGTGTTACAGCTCCTGCCTGGGGGAGGTGTTAGCATCTCCACCCAGTGCAGGCTTTGTTACTGGCCTCAGAGTGACAAAGGCACTCTCCCCGTGGGGCCAGCAACATGTCTCTAGTGTGGCAGGCTGCTGGAACCAGTCAGCCTACACAGATAGTCTGTTAAGTTTCAGGGGGCACCTCTAAGGTGTCCTCTGTGGTGTATTTTACAATAAAATGTACACTGGCATCAGTGTGCATTTATTGTGCTGAGAAGTTTGATACCAAACTTCTCAGTTTTCAGTGTAGCCATTATGGTGCTGTGGAGTTTGTGTAAAACAGACTCCCAGACCATATACTCTTATGGCTACCCTGCACTTACAATGTCTAAGGTTTTGCTTAGACACTGTAGGGGCACAGTGCTCATGCACTGGTACCCTCACCTATGGTATAGTGCACCCTGCCTTAGGGCTGTAAGGCCTGCTAGAGGGGTGTCTTACCTATACTGCATAGGCAGTGAGAGGCTGGCATGGCACCCTGAGGGGAGTGCCATGTCGACTTACTCATTTTGTTCTCACTAGCACACACAAGCTGGTAAGCAGTGTGTCTGTGCTGAGTGAGGGGTCTCTAGGGTGGCATAATACATGCTGCAGCCCTTAGAGACCTTCCCTGGCATCAAGGCCCTTGGTACCAGAGGTACCAGTTACAAGGGACTTATCTGGATGCCAGGGTGTGCCAATTGTGGACCCAATGGTACATTTTAGGTGAAAGAACACTGGTGCTGGGGCCTGGTTAGCAGGGTCCCAGCACACTTCTCAGTCAAGTCAGCATCAGTATCAGGCAAAAAGTGGGGGGTAACTGCAACAGGGAGCCATTTCTTTACACACAGGTACTAGCACCCTACCATCTGGGCTAGGAGGGCCTGCCATAGAGGTGACTTACAGTGACCTAGTGCAATGACCTATAGTGAAAGAGTGCATGCACCTTTTCACGCAGGCTGCAATGGCAGGCCTGCAGAAACATTTTGCGTGGGTGGGTGGCATAATACACACTGCAGCCCATGGGGGACCCCTGGTGCCCCAATGCCCTGTGTACCTAGATACCATACACTAGAGACTTGCACAGGTGCACCAGTATGCCAAATGTGGGATGTACTTAGTCAGGAGCAACCAAATTTAGAGGGAGGGAGCACAGTCACTGATCCCAGGGAACACGCCATGCCAACAAGAGGGAACTTTCCTACACTGAACAAAGTCCAAATCAATAAAGGCAACAATCGTTTGTTCCTGGGATTGGAGTTTAGATGTGCTTACAGTAAGTACTGAAGCAAAAAGTGTATTTTGAACCTGAAAATATTCACCTTGGCATTCAAATCAAATTCAAAGTAAAAAATTAATATTAAACTTCAATTCTAATTTGTTGAATTTGTTTGTAAAATAAATGCAAATAGCTAAGTAAGGCACGTTTTAAGTGTAATTTCAACACCTGAGGCTTAAGGAAATGTTTGCAATCTGATTGTTTCAGCAATCTAAATGACACTGCTAAAAATGACAATGATTTTTGTAAATTTTGATGCAGTCTGCATTTGAAACAATCATAACTTGTGTTTATTCACATACCTTAATTTTGTCAGTATCCATGCCAGTATTTGCAATCAGTATTTTGGCATTCTCAATACGTTTTGGTTGATTGACTCCTATTTTCTTATCAAGTAAGAAACCTGTACAGATGCGAGAAAATTCCATTCAATTATCAGTATTGGTGAGGTCAAAAATATGTTCCTTTTCATAAGATAATATGTATTGTGGCTGTAAGGACCTTACATATGTTATTAAAACAATGCACCATTATTCCTTGAAGCCCCCACATATGCATATGACAAACCCAAATTTGATAAGTTGGAACACTACAGAAGTGCTGATGTCAATTTGCCGTTTCAAACTAAACAAATAGGGGAAGCCATATTATCTTTTAGGAGGTCTCCACTGATAACCATAACACTAAATCGTGCTGCACAAGTGCAAGAACCCACAGCAATTCTGCAAAACGAAAGGCACATTTCTATATAAACGCTGTTTGGAATTCAAAATTCTATTTTTGGCAGACTGGAGGAAGGGTATAATTGGGCAAACGTTATCATTTTCTTTAAGTAAAAAAAGCCAATTCCACTTTAGAATAGTCTTTGGCTTAAGAAATGTGGCAAGAAATGATTACGCGACTTACTCTGTAAGAATCTGTTTGTGGCATTTAATGCTGTAGATTCACACGCTCTGCATACTCCTTCCATCAGGTGTTGGGTCCGGAATAGTGCAAGTAGTTTCCTTAAAAGAAGTGTTTGAGTCATGACTCCTCTTGGTGATATTGGTTATCGGCTCCTTTGTTTCATTGTTTTCCCACAGGCAGGTGAGAAAGGAGTGGAAAGCATATGTAGGGAAAGAGATGATCATGCTAATTGGAAACACACACACACACACACACACACACTGCAGCAGCCACAGGCATCCAGGGAGGAGGTAGGCCACATGCAAATCTACAGCACTACATGCCACGAAAAGATGCTTACAGGGCAAGAAACATAATACGTTTTAGGGCAGGCATGTGTGGCTGTAGAGACTGAAGCAGTCCCTTCTTAAAAGCAGTGTCTAACCTTTTAGAGTTGCAAATGTTTGAAAAAGGGTGTGTAGCTGTGCCGGACCTACACTGGTTTGTTGGTGTGCTAAAACAACTACACAGTAGTGTTTAGTGAAGGAGTGTGGTACAGACCATGTGGCTGCCTTACAAATGTCAAATATGGGAATGTTTGCCAGAAAGACCATAGTAGCTCCCTTCATGCAAGTGGTCTGTGCTCTAGGAGAAACAGGTAAAGGTCTTTTAGACTCAACGTAGCAGGTTTGAATACATTTCACTATCCATCTGGCTATGCCTGATTTGGATATGTGGTTGCCTTTGTGAGGTGGAGAAAAGGCAACAAAAAGTTGTTTAATTTTTTTCTAAAAGTCTTTGTTCTGTCTTTATAGTACATTAGTGCTCTTTTGTCATCTAGGGTGTGAAGGGCTCTTTCTGCAAGGGAATCAGGCTGTGGGGAAAATAACTGGGTTCTCAATAGACTTGAGGTGAAATTGGGAAACCACTTTAGGATTAGTGCAAAGAACTACCTTGTCTCTATGAATCTGGAAGAAAGGGTCTTCTAAGGTTAATGCCTGGAGCTCACTAACATGTATGAGTGAAGGTACAGAGACAAAGAAAGCCACCTTCCATGAGAGAAATTGAGTGAGAGAGTGTAGTGGCTCAACCGGGGGACCCATGAGTCTAGTGAGTACAAGTTTAGAGTTCCAAGAGGGGGCTGGAGGAATCTGAGGAAGACGGACTCGCTTGAGTCCTGCCATGAAAGCTTTAATTGCTGGAATTTTGAATAGTGAGACAGGTTTCCTATTCTGGAGATATGCAGCTGTGGCTGCGAGATGCAAGCGTATGAAGTATGAGCAAGATTTCCTTTCTGCAAATGAAGCAGCTAGTAAACAATCTCTTGTACTGTGGCTTTCATAGGACCAATGTTTTTGGGAAGGCAAAAGCAAACAAAATGTTTCCATTTCGCAGCATAATAGGCTCTAGCAGTTGGTCTGTGTGCTTCTTTGAGAATGTCCATACATTCCACAGGCAAACTATGACCTCAGGAGCCATAGTGCAAGGTTGAGTGACTTGGGGTCTGGATGTCTGATTTGTCCTTGATTCTGGGTGAGAAGGTATAGCCTGTTGGGAACCTTCTCGTGTGGGACTACTAAAAGATCAAGAAGTGTGCCCAGATGGGAGCCACAAGGATCATTGTGGGAGACATTTGCCTGGGCTTCCGAACCAGAAATGGAATGAGAGGGAAAGGTGGAAAAGCGTAGGCAAATATCCCTGACCCACTCATCCACAGTGCGCTGCCATTAGATAATGGGTGTGGGTACCTGGAGGACAAGTTTGAGCATTTTGCTTTTTGTGCAGTTGCAAAAAGGTCTATGTGAGGGGACCTCCACTTTCTGAAGTATGATTGGAGAACCTGGGGGTGGAGTTCCCATTCTAGGTTTGCTGAGCAGGTCTACAAAGTTTCATCCATTCCTGAGAGATATTCTGCCAACAGGAGAATGTTGTGGTTAAAAGCCCATTTCCCTATGGTCTGAGACAGATGTGATAATTGTGAAGACCATTTCCTCCTGAACCCCCACCCTCCCCCATGCCCTGAGCTGCCTCTCTGTCCCCTGCGACAGAGCACTGGCAAGATAGGCACTGCTGTAGTGGACACATGTGCAGTCTCACATGAGGAATGTAGGAAGTTGGCTCTGTATGCACTATTTCAAAGTAAGGAATAGTATGCACAGAGTCCAAGGGTTCCCCTTAGAGGTAAGATAGTGGCAAAAAGAGATAATACTAATGCTCTATTTTGTGGTAGTGTGGTCGAGCAGTAGGCTTATCAAAGGAGTAGTGTTAAGCATTTGTTGTACATACACACAGGCAATAAATGAGGAACACACACTCAGAGACAAATCCAGGCCAATAGGTTTTGTTATAGAAAAATATCTTTTCTTAGTTTATTTTAAGAACCACAGGTTCAAATTCTACATGTAATATCTCATTTGAAAGGTATTGCAGGTAAGTACTTTAGGAACTTTGAATAATCACAATAGCATATATACTTTTTACATAAAACACATTTAGCTATTTCAAAAGTGGACACAGTGCAATTTTCAACAGTTCCTGGGGGAGGTAAAGTAATGTTAGTTCTTGCAGGTAAGTAAACCACCTACGGGGTTCAAATTGGGGTCCAAGGTAGCCAACCGTTGGGGGTTCAGAGCAACCCCTAAAGTCACCACACCAGCAGCTCAGGGCCAGTCAGGTGCAGAGTTCAAAGTGGTGCCCAAAACACATAGGCTTCAATGGAGAAGGGGGTGCCCCGGTTCCAGTCTGCCAGCAGGTAAGTACCCGCGTCTTCGGAGGGCAGACCAGGGGGGTTTTGTAGGGCACCGGGGGGGACACAAGTCCACACAGAAAGTATACCCTCAGCAGCGCGGGGCGGCCGGGTGCAGTGTGCAAACAAGTGTCGGGTTCGTAATAGGAATCAATGGGAGACCAAGGGGTCTCTTCAGCGGTGCAGGCAGGCAAGGGGGGGGGGGGCTCCTCGTGGTAGCCACCACCTGGGCAAGGGAGAGGGCCTGCTGGGGGTCACTCCTGCACTGGAGTTCCGATCCTTCATGTGCTGGGGGCTGCGGGTGCAGGGTCTTTTCCAGCCGTCAGGATTTTAGAGTCAGGCAGTCGCGGACAGGGGGAGCCTCGGGATTCCCTCTGCAGGCGTCGCTGTGGGGGCTCAGGGGGGACAACTTTGGTTACTCAGTCTTGGAGACGCCTGGGGGTCCTCCCTGTAGCGTTGTTTCTTCACCAGTCGAGTCGGGGTCGCCGGGTGCAGTGTTGCAAGTCTCACGCTTCTTGCGGGGATTGCAGGGGTCTTTAAATCTGCTCCTCTGGAAACAAAGTTGCAGTCTTGGTTGAACAGGGCCGCTGTCCTCGGGAGTTTCTTGGTCTTTTGGAAGCAGGGCAGTCCTCTGAGGATTCAGAGGTAGCTGGTCCTTGGGAAAGCGTCGCTGGAGCAGTTTTCTTCTGAAGGAGGGAGACAGGCCGGTAGGGCTGGGTCCAAAGCAGTTGGTGTCCTCTTCTTCTCTGCAGGGGTTTTTTCAGCTCAGCAGTCCTCTTCTTCGTAAGTTGCAGGAATCTAAATTATTAGGTTCAGGGAAGCCCTTAAATACTAAATTTAAGGGCGTGTTTAGGTCTGGGGGGTTAGTAGCCAATAGCTACTAGCCCTGAGGGTGGGTACACACTCTTTGTGCCTCCTCCCAAGGGGAGGGGGGTCACATTCCTATCCCTATTGGGGGAATCCTCCATCTGCAAGATGGAGGATTTCTAAAAGTTAGAGTCACTTCAGCTCAGGACACCTTAGGGGCTGTCCTGACTGGCCAGTGACTCCTCCTTGCTTTTCTCATTATTTCCTCTGGCCTTGCCGCCAAAAGTGGGGCCGTGGCCGGAGGGGGCGGGCAACTCCACTAGCTGGAGTGCCCTGCGGTGCTGGAACAAAGGGGGTGAGCCTTGGAGGCTCACCGCCAGGTGTTACAGCTCCTGCCTGGGGGAGGTGATAGCATCTCCACCCAGTGCAGGCTTTGTTACTGGCCACAGAGTGACAAAGGCACTCTCCCCATGTGGCCAGCAACATGTTTCGAGTGTGGCAGGCTGCTAAAACCAGTCAGCCTACACGGGTAGTTGGTTAAGGTTTCAGGGGGCACCTCTAAGGTGCCCTCTGGGGTGTATTTTACAATAAAATGTACACTGGCATCAGTGTGCATTTATTGTGCTGAGAAGTTTGATACCAAACTTCCCAGTTTTCAGTGTAGCCATTATGGTGCTGTGGAGTTCGTGTAAAACAGACTCCCAGACCATATACTCTTATGGCTACCCTGCACTTACAATGTCTAAGGTTTGGCTTAGACACTGTAGGGGCACAGTTCTCATGCACTGGTGCCCTCACCTATGGTATAGTGCACCCTGCCTTAGGGCTGTAAGGCCTGCTAGAGGGGTAACTTATCTATACTGCATAGGCAGTGTGAGGTTGGCATGGCACCCTGAGGGGAGTGCCATGTCAACTTACTCGTTTTGTCCTCACCAGCACACACAAGCTGGCAAGCAGTGTGTCTGTGCTGAGTGAGGGGTCCCCAGGGTGGCATAAGATATGCTGCAGCCCTTAGAGACCTTCCCTGGCATCAGGGCCCTTGGTACCAGGGGTACCAGTTACAAGGGACTTACCTGGATGCCAGGGTGTGCCAATTGTGTAAAACAAAAGTACAGGTTAGGGAAAGAACACTGGTGCTGGGGCCTGGTTAGTAGGCCTCAGCACACTTTCCATTCAAAACATAGCATCAGCAAAGGCAAAAAGTCAGGGGGTAACCATGCCAAGGAGGCATTTCCTTACAAGGAACTATGGCAATGCAAGAACCCATCACTTCTAACAGACGCATAATGTTCCTTACTGAACTGGCTTTCCTGGAACTGAGGCAAAAGTGTCTGAAAATTCTGAATGTGAGCAGGATTGGGGTATGTAAACCTTGTATACAACTGTGCGAAAGGTAGTAATGGCAGAAAAATGCACCTCCTTGTTGTGTCCAATCTGGTATGTGAGTAGGTTTACTCAGAGTGGTGCTCGGTGGTCAAATGCCCTAATACTCTAAGGCAAAAGAAATTATGTATAAAGATGTAGACAATTTACAGAAAACCAGCTCAGACCTCAGCACTCAAAGCACAAATATTTAGAAACACAAATGTGAAGTCTGATGTAAGAAGTCCGTTGGTGAATAGTACAGTAATCTTTGTGTTCCAGAAAATAATTTATTTGGTCAACAAATACTTCGTATACTTGGATCAATCATAGGCCATGTACAGTGTCAGCCTTTGGAATATATATGTGTTCATACACAGCTAACATGTGTATTGTCACACAGTGACTTTTTCAAGGCTGTAAGAGACATAGCATACATAAGTATATCTTGGTATTAGTGCACAGAGATAGAAATAAAGTAAAAACATACATAACAAGCATTTGCAATGCAATGGGTCTTGTGTTTGCTCGTGTTAGAGCTAATAGTGTTATAAACCGGACTTTTCTTGCGACATAAACCATGTATGTAACCGGAAAAAGTGCAATTAACTGTGTAACAGGGTCGAATTTGTGCAAACCGCTCGACTTCTGCCAAGTGAGATCGCGTTGCGAAAATAGAGAAAAAGTAGACCACAAACCAAATGGAAAACAGCAAGCCTCATATGTTTTCTGTACGAGGGGGGCTAACCACTGGAAAAGGCATGACGTAAGCGTGCCTTCCACTAATGAAATCAAGCAAATTCTAACAGGCAAGCCCACGAGCCAATGAAAGACACTGACGGCCATTGGACGGTGTAAAGAAATGGCTCCCTGTTGCAGTTACCCCCCACTTTTTGCCTGATACTGATGCTGACTTGACTGAGAAGTGTGCTGGGACCCTGCTAACCAGGCCCCAGCACCAGTGTTCTTTCACCTAAAATGTACCATTGATCCCACAATTGGCACACCCTGGCATCCAGATAAGTCCCTTGTAACTGGTACCTCTGGTACCAAGGGCCCTGATGCCAGGGAAGGTCTCTAAGGGCTGCAGCATGTATTATGCCACCCTAGAGACCCCTCACTCAGCACAGACACACTGCTTACAAGCCTGTGTGTGCTAGTGAGAACAAAATGAGTAAGTCGACATGGCACTCCCCTCAGGGTGCCATGACAGCCTCTCACTGCCTATGCAGTATAGGTAAGACACCCCTCTAGCAGGCCTTACAGCCCCAAGGCAGGGTGCACTATACCATAGGTGAGGGTACCAGTGCATGAGCACTGTACCCCTACAGTGTCTAAGCAAAACCTTCGACATTGTAAGTGCAGGGTAGCCATAAGAGTATATGGTCTGGGAGTCTGTTTTACACTAACTCCACAGCACCATAATGGCTACACTGAAAACTGGGAAGTTTGGTATCAAACTTCTCAGCACAATAAATGCACACTGATGGCAGTGTACATTTTATTGCAAAATACACCCCAGAGGGCACCTTAGAGGTGCCCCCTGAAACTTAACCGACTGTCTGTGTAGGCTGACTAGTTCCAGCAGCCTGCCACACTAGAGACATGTTGCTGGCCCCATGGGGAGAGTGCCTTTGTCACTCTGAGGCCAGTAACAAAGCCTGCACTGGGTGGAGATGCTAACACCTCCCCCAGGCAGGAGCTGTAACACCTTGCGGTGAGCCTCAAAGGCTCACCCCTTTGTCACAGCCCAGCAGGGCACTGCAGCTTAGTGGAGTTGCCCGCCCCCTCCGGCCACGGCCCCCACTTTTGGCGGCAAGGCTGGAGGGAACAAAGAAAGCAACAAGGAGGAGTCACTGGCCAGTCAGGACAGCCCCTAAGGTGTCCTGAGCTGAGGTGACTAACTTTTAGAAATCCTCCATCTTGCAGATGGAGGATTCCCCCAATAGGGTTAGGATTGTGACCCCCTCCCCTTGGGAGGAGGCACAAAGAGGGTGTACCCACCCTCCGGGCTAGTAGCCATTGGCTACTAACCCCCCAGACCTAAACAGGCCCTTAAATTTTGTATTTAAGGGCTACCCTGAACCCTAGAAAATTAGATTCCTGCAACAACAAGAAGAAGGACTGCCTAGCTGAAAACCCCTGCAGAGGAAGACCAGAAGACAACAACTGCCTTGGCTCCAGAAACTCACCGGCCTGTCTCCTGCCTTCCAAAGAACTCTGCTCCAGCGACGCCTTCCAAAGGGACCAGCGACCTCTGCATCCTCTGAGGACTGCCCTGCTTCGACGAAGACAAGAAACTCCAGAGGACAGCGGACCTGCTCCAAAAAGACTGCAACTTTATCCAAAGGAGCAGCTTTAAAGAACCCTGCAATCTCCCCGCAAGAAGCGTGAGACTTGCAACACTGCACTCGGCGACCCCGACTCGGCTGGTGGAGAACCAACACCTCAGGGAGGACCCCCGGACTACTCTACGACTGTGAGTACCAAAACCTGTCCCCCCTGAGCCCCCACAGCGCCGCCTGCAGAGGGAATCCCGAGGCTTCCCCTGACCGCGACTCTCTGAAACCTAAGTCCCGACGCCTGGAAAAGACCCTGCACCCGCAGCCCCCAGGACCTGAAGGACCGGACTTTCACTGCAGAAGTGACCCCCAGGAGTCCCTCTCCCAAGTGGAGGTTTCCCCGAGGAAGCCCCCCCTTGCCTGCCTGCAGCGCTGAAGAGATCCCTTGATCTCTCATAAACTAACATTGAAAACCCGACGCTTGTTTCTACACTGCACCCGGCCGCCCCCCCGCTGCTGAGGGTGAAATTTCTGTGTGGGCTTGTGTCCCCCCCGGTGCCCTACAAAACCCCCCCTGGTCTGCCCTCCGAAGACGCGGGTACTTACCTGCAAGCAGACCGGAACCGGGGCACCCCCTTCTCTCCATTATAGCCTATGCGTTTTGGGCACCACTTTGAACTCTGCACCTGACCGGCCCTGAGCTGCTGGTGTGGTAACTTTGGGGTTGCTCTGAACCCCCAACGGTGGGCTACCTTGGACCAAAAACTCAAACCTGTAAGTGTCTTACTTACCTGGTAAAACTAACAAAAACTTACCTCCCCAGGAACTGTGAAAATTGCACTAAGTGTCCACTTTTGAAATAGCTATTTGTGAATAACTTGAAAAGTATACATGCAATTGAAATGATTCAAAGTTCCTAATGTACTTACCTGCAATACCTTTCAAACAAGATATTACATGTTAAATTTGAACCTGTGGTTCTTAAAATAAACTAAGAAAAGATATTTTTCTATAACAAAACCTATTGGCTGGATTTGTCTCTGAGTGTGTGTACCTCATTTATTGTCTATGTGTATGTACAACAAATGCTTAACACTACTCCTTGGATAAGCCTACTGCTCGACCACACTACCACAAAATAGAGCATTAGTATTCTCTTTTTACCACTATTTTACCTCTAAGGGGAACCCTTGGACTCTGTGCATGCTATTCCTTACTTTGAAATAGCACATACAGAGCCAACTTCCTACAGACGGGCTCCGAGCCCTTATTAATTCCTAAAGCGTCTCGCTAGCTAAACGCATGCGCAAGCGACGCAGTCTCAACCCTAAAAACATATAGATCTTTTTTAGGTATAAGAGGACTCAGACATGACAGAGGTGACTAGACATGTAGTAGTGGAATGATGTACATAAGAGAAACGTGAAATATAGCATATGTAGAGAGAAGTAGAGAAAGTAAAAGAATAGAATACCTCAAGAATACCTAAATGATATATCCAAAGGCACACAAGGCGTGAGAATGAGCATCAAAAAGGGCTTCCTCTTCCATCCCTGCCTCAGGGGGAGAGGGGGGTGGCGGTCGGAGCCCCACAGAGGGAGCTTTGGTCCGGTCACCCAGTCTAGGGTGGCAAATAATTTGGGTTATGCCATGGAATCTGATATTTAGAAAGTCCGATTCATCATGTTATAAGTTAAAGTGTACAGCTAGAGGATAATTAGAATTATAGTTCCTGATAGATCTGACATGTTCCTGGATACGTTCCTTCAGTGGACAAATGGTACTTCCCACATATATCAGTCTCAGGACACATACTATACAGTAGACTATAGGTCGTATTACAGATGATGTATTGTCTGATGTGATAGGTTTCACAAGTATTGTATGAAAAAGTCAGGGTTCTGTTAGGTGCGAATTGATATCTAATAGAGCATCCACATTTGTAAAAATCTTTAGGATTGGTGGGTAACCACATTTGGAAATCAGTTTGTGTGAGAGGTGCAACTTAACTAGGGCATAAGATGTTCCTCAACGTACGTCCTCTACTGTGAGTAATAGATGGTGTTTTGTCTAAAATTGTGCCAAGACCAGTATCCAAAAGTAACAGATGCCAGTGTAATTATTCGATAGACTAGTTTGCTAACCAGACTAAATTTGGCAATGAAGGAGATGTTCTTCCTTTTACTGTTTTTGGATTTTTTATTTCCACTGATAAGTAGGGTACTATGTTGCTTGGATGTTACACGTTTCCTGGCCACAGAAATTGTTTGGTCTGAGTAGCCTCTGTTTTGGAAACGTTGTACCAATAAATCAATTTCTTGTGAGAAAATCTCATTTTCACTACAGTTACATCTGATTCTTATCATTTCGCCATATGGTATGGCCTTGATCTGAGCACTTGGATGTGCGCTACGCGCATTTAAAATGGAATTGCACGCAGTAGGTTTCCTATGTATTCTCGGAAAAATCTTGTTAGCTGCATATAGTAAAACTTCTAGGAACTCAATTTGGTCACAACCCACCTTGTGTGTAAAAAGCAAATTGTAGTCATTTGTGTTCAGGTGGCCAGTAAGGATACCAAAGTCCTGTCTAGTACCAGTCCAGATGACAAGTATGTCGTCAATGTATCGCTGTTAGCCTGCTAAGTTAAGTGGTACTTGTGCTCCAATATACAGGGAATCCCAGGAGGCCGCCATGTACTTTTTATCCACCGGAGGGGTGATTACTAACAAGCGGACAGGTTCTTTAAATATGTCTTCTGCATGTCTCAGCAGACTATGGAGCATAGGGAGGTACTGTGCGTCTCTGCGGTTGAGGAAAAGGTATCAAACAAGAAGCCCTGCTCAACAGGCTCTTTGTGGAGCTGGACATTGTGGAACGCCGCCGCCCTAGATACTACCTATTGGTATAAGGTGTTATCCTCTCTGCTGGAGAGGGGCGATCTGGATCGTTGAGAGCAATGGGATCTGGGTCATATGCATCCTGGAGGGCCCTCCAACCCCCTAGTTAAAGAGCGTGGAGACCCTTGAGGTGTGTCGTAAAGCAGACCATGCATAGGGGGATTGTGTTGGAGAGTGTTGAGGGGAAGGGGCGGTGATGGAGATGGAAGAGGAGGAAGAAGCGGAGGAGGTTGAGAACAATAGTGGACTGGGCTGGTGGGCTTGTGTTCTTTTTTGGAGGGATAGGAATGTCCAAGGCCTTGTCAAATGTTAATTTCCTCTTTGGAAGTGCAGGAGAGGAAGGGGTTGCAATGTGTGGCCGGTTCCCTTCTAAATGTGAACTTTTGGCTGTTTAGCATCCATCTTTTCGGGGGACTGGCTCGATTGGAGAAGGGCTAGTATAAGACTGTCCAGAGTCCCTAGGTTCAGAGGATTTAGGTACTGAAGCTTTATGCCTCTGGCTTATGCTTAGCGCTGAGGTGGAAGCAATCAGCTGCCAGATCAGTCCAGAGGTTTGAATCAACAACAAAATGACTTCTCATTCCGAGGTGATGGAGGTTGAAGCCAAGGCAGAGGCCTTAGCCTTTGCTGCAATTTTCTGTACCAAGCCCGAAGGCAGGGTGGCCAAAACACTCTTGGTGCAGACTGTGCACACGCTGGACAAAGGAAAGTTCTAGGCTCTCATAGTAAAACTCAACCTCAGAGTGTCCTTAATTGAGAAGGCTTCTTCCTCCTGGGCTACCGGCTCTTCTTGGGCAAGTTCTTTACCCAAAGAGATTCTGGGGTGGCGTCCAATGCTTTTTGCTCAATCTCGAGGCACTGAGCCTTCCGTTCCCGAAGAGTCTTCTCAGGCCGAAACGATTTACAGGCGTTGCAGTGTGCCTCGCAGCAGTCCAGAGAAGCAAAAGTTGCACACAAGGTGTTGGTCGGTGTTTTGGAATTTAGCACAGTACTGGGGGCAGAATCAAAGTGGTGTATGTTCTATCAAGGAACCATTCCCATTAATGCCAAAGCCACGCAAAAGGTAGGCCTGCGATGGGTGAGAACGCCCCAGAGGGCAGGCAGTCAAAGCCCAAACCGAGGAAAACATAGGGACAGCAGAAGTAGAAATGTGAGATCTAAGACAAAACCTTCAGAAGAAAGACAAAATCCGAAAAGAATCAAAGACCAGGAGCAGAGGCACACCAACCCAAACCAGAGATCGGACAGAAAACAATCTAAAAAAGTCGATGACCATTCGCAATATCACCAAGAGGAAGAGTCACCCGATCTTGTGACTCAAAACACTTCTCCGAAGAAAAACAACTTACACCACTCCATACCCAACACTAGATGGCAGGAGTATGCAGAGCATATGTATTCTGAGACTAATCCTATACTTCATGACTCTCAATCCAGCATCAGACCAGGCAATAGCACTCAAACTGCCCCACTTGAAGTATCTGAATTCATTAAAATAAACAGGGATAGTAACTCCCAGGTTATGTTGGTGCTTTTAGACCTTTCTGTGGCAATTGACACGTTGTCAGATACTGTCCCGCTTCAAAGGCTGGAAAGGTATGGCATCAAGTACTGTTGTAGCATAAGTCTTTTTTGGCCAATCCGAATCAGGCAGTCTATCTCCCTCCTTTAACTTCTGAGACTAGGCCTCTGAACTGTGGAGTGCCCCAGTGCTCAGCCCTACTCTTTTTAATGTTTATGTGGCACTTCTGGCTAAGCTGGAAGAACCACTGGGCATGAAGTTAGTGTCATATGGAGACAAGCAACACTTTTTGGCTTTTCAGGAAAGGGTCCCATCCTCTTTGGACTCCTTCAAATCTGGTCTTAAGTCGGTCACAGACCGGATGAATTCTTGTTTTCTAAAATTTAACAATGACAAGATTGAGATACTTTTTTTTTTTCGGCACTAAATCCACTCCAGACTCTGGTGGCTTCCTGAGATGGGACCTCCTTCTCTGCCGTTCCCTGGTTGTGGGTAACCTAGGTGTCAAATTTGACTCTAAGCTTAATTTTGAACCTCAGATTAAATCTTTGTCTTGTTTTTAGACTATGAGATCTGCTCAGCACATGCTATACCTCATTTCTGCGGATGATCAAAAAAACATTCTCAAAGCTTTGATTAATGCAAAATTGGACTACTTTAATATACTGTATCTAGGCCTTCCGAACTTTCTGATCCAGCGCCTAAAGATTATTCAAAATACGACGGCCCATTTGATTTTTAAGATTCCCCCTTGTATCTCGACTTCCAATCACTTGCGGCAACTCCATTGGATGCCTATTAAAAGTAGAATAGATTTCAAGGCTCTTACTCTTACATTTCAAATCTTCAATCAAAAAGGTCCCTGTTACCTCAGGAATAGGTTTAATATCTCGATGCAAGTACACTCTTTGCAGTCCAATCACCACAAATTATTTTTAATACCTGGAATATTCAAGCCCAGAAGCGTGGGTCGTTCTATTTCTTACTTGGCAGCCAGATTGTGCAATGCCTTGCATCCTCAGAAGCACCCCATCTGAACTGATCTTGAGGAAGAATCTAAAAACATTTTTGACTCCTAATAATGATTGTAAGGAAATGCCTCCTTGGCATGGTTGCCCCCTGACTTTTTGCCTTTGCTGATGCTATGTTTACAATTGAAAGTGTGCTGAGGCCTGCTAACCAGGCCCCAGCACCAGTGTTCTTTCCCTAACCTGTACTTTTGTATCCACAATTGGCAGACCCTGGCATCCAGATAAGTCCCTTGTAACTGGTACTTCTAGTACCAAGGGCCCTGATGCCAAGGAAGGTCTCTAAGGGCTGCAGCATGTCTTATGCCACCCTGGAGACCTCTCACTCAGCACAGACACACTGCTTGCCAGCTTGTGTGTGCTAGTGAGGACAAAACGAGTAAGTCGACATGGCACTCCCCTCAGGGTGCCATGCCAGCCTCTCACTGCCTATGCAGTATAGGTAAGACACCCCTCTAGCAGGCCTTACAGCCCTAAGGCAGGGTGCACTATACCATAGGTGAGGGTACCAGTGCATGAGCATGGTACCCCTACAGTGTCTAAACAAAACCTTAGACATTGTAAGTGCAGGGTAGCCATAAGAGTATATGGTCTGGGAGTTTGTCAAACACGAACTCCACAGCACCATAATGGCTACACTGAAAACTGGGAAGTTTGGTATCAAACTTCTCAGCACAATAAATGCACACTGATGCCAGTGTACATTTTATTGCAAAATACACCCCAGAGGGCACCTTAGAGGTGCCCCCTGAAACTTAACCGACTGTCTGTGTAGGCTGACTAGTTCCAGCAGCCTGCCACACTAGAGACATGTTGCTGGCCCCATGGGGAGAGTGCCTTTGTCACTCTGAGGCCAGTAACAAAGCCTGCACTGGGTGGAGATGCTAACACCTCCCCCAGGCAGGAGCTGTAACACCTGGCGGTGAGCCTCAAAGGCTCACCCCTTTGTCACAGCCCAGCAGGGCACTCCAGCTTAGTGGAGTTGCCCGCCCCCTCCGGCCACGGCCCCCACTTTTGGCGGCAAGGCTGGAGGGAACAAAGAAAGCAACAAGGAGGAGTCACTGACCAGTCAGGACAGCCCCTAAGGTGTCCTGAGCTGAGGTGACTCTGACTTTTAGAAATCCTCCATCTTGCAGATGGAGGATTCCCCCAATAGGGTTAGGATTGTGACCCCCTCCCCTTGGGAGGAGGCACAAAGAGGGTGTACCCACCCTCAGGGCTAGTAGCCATTGGCTACTAACCCCCCAGACCTAAACACGCCCTTAAATCTAGTATTTAAGGGCTACCCTGAACCCTAGAAAATTAGATTCCTGCAACTACAAGAAGAAGGACTGCCTAGCTGAAAACCCCTGCAGAGGAAGACCAGAAGACGACAACTGCCTTGGCTCCAGAAACTCACCGGCCTGTCTCCTGCCTTCCAAAGATCCTGCTCCAGCGACGCCTTCCAAAGGGACCAGCGACCTCGACATCCTCTGAGGACTGCCCCTGCTTCGAAAAGACAAGAAACTCCCGAGGACAGCGGACCTGCTCCAAGAAAGGCTGCAACTTTGTTTCCAGCAGCCTTGAAAGAACCCTGCAAGCTCCCCGCAAGAAGCGTGAGACTTGCAACACTGCACCCGGCGACCCCGACTCGGCTGGTGGAGATCCGACACCTCAGGAGGGACCCCAGGACTACTCTGATACTGTGAGTACCAAAACCTGTCCCCCCTGAGCCCCCACAGCGCCGCCTGCAGAGGGAATCCCGAGGCTTCCCCTGACCGCGACTCTTTGAATCCTAAGTCCCGACACCTGGGAGAGACCCTGCACCCGCAGCCCCCAGGACCTGAAGGACCGGACTTTCACTGGAGAAGTGACCCCCAGGAGTCCCTCTCCCTTGCCCAAGTGGAGGTTTCCCCGAGGAATCCCCCCCTTGCCTGCCTGCAGCGCTGAAGAGATCCCGAGATCTCTCATAGACTAACATTGCGAACCCGACGCTTGTTTCTACACTGCACCCGGCCGCCCCCGCGCCGCTGAGGGTGAAATTTCTGTGTGGACCTGTGTCCCCCCCGGTGCCCTACAAAACCCCCCTGGTCTGCCCTCCGAAGACGCGGGTACTTACCTGCAAGCAGACCGGAACCGGGGCACCCCCTTCTCTCCATTCTAGCCTATGTGTTTTGAGCACCACTTTGAACTCTGCACCTGACCGGCCCTGAGCTGCTGGTGTGGTGACTTTGGGGTTGCTCTGAACCCCCAACGGTGGGCTACCTTGGACCAAGAACTAAGCCCTGTAAGTGTCTTACTTACCTGGTTAACCTAACAAATACTTACCTCCCCTAGGAACTGTGAAAATTGCACTAAGTGTCCACTTTTAAAACAGCTATTTGTGAATAACTTGAAAAGTATACATGCAATTTTGATGATTTGAAGTTCCTAAAGTACTTACCTGCAATACCTTTCGAATGAGATATTACATGTAGAATTTGAACCTGTGGTTCTTAAAATAAACTAAGAAAAGATATTTTTCTATACAAAAACCTATTGGCTGGATTTGTCTCTGAGTGTGTGTACCTCATTTATTGTCTATGTGTATGTACAACAAATGCTTAACACTACTCCTTGGATAAGCCTACTGCTCGACCACACTACCACAAAATAGAGCATTAGTATTATCTATTTTTACCACTATTTTACCTCTAAGGGGAACCCTTGGACTCTGTGCATGCTATTCCTTACTTTGAAATAGCACATACAGAGCCAACTTCCTACATTGGTGGATCAGCGGTGGGGTACAAGACTTTGCATTTGCTGGACTACTCAGCCAATACCTGATCACACGACAAATTCCAAAATTGTCATTAGAAATTGATTTTTGCAATTTGAAAAGTTTTCTAAATTCTTAAAAGACCTGCTAGGGCCTTGTGTTAGATCCTGTTTAGCATTTCTTTTAGAGTTTAAAAGTTTGTAAAAGTTTGAATTAGATTCTAGAACCAGTTGTAGATTCTTAAAAAGTATTCCAACTTTTAGAAGCAAAATGTCTAGCACAGATGTGACTGTGGTGGAACTCGACACCACACCTTACCTCCATCTTAAGATGAGGGAGCTAAGGTCACTCTGTAAAATAAAGAAAATAACAATGGGCCCCAAACCTACCAAAATACAGCTCCAGGAGCTTTTGGCAGAGTTTGAAAAGGCCAACCCCTCTGAGGGTGGCAACTCAGAGGAAGAGGATAGTGACTTGGAGGAAAATTCCCCCCTACCAGTCCTATCTAGGGAGAACAGGGTCCCTCAAACCCTGACTCCAAAAATAATAGTCAGAGATGCTGGTTCCCTCACAGGAGAGACCAACACCTCTGAAATCACTGAGGATAGCCCCAGTGAAGAGGACATCCAGTTAGCCAGGATGGCCAAAAGATTGGCTTTGGAAAGACAGATCCTAGCCATAGAGAGGGAAAGACAAGAGATGGGCCTAGGACCCATCAATGGTGGCAGCAACATAAATAGGGTCAGAGATTCTCCTGACATGTTGAAAATCCCCAAAGGGATTGTAACTAAATATGAAGATGGTGATGACATCACCAAATGGTTCACAGCTTTTGAGAGGGCTTGTGTAACCAGAAAAGTGAACAGATCTTACTGGGGTGCTCTCCTTTGGGAAATGTTCACAGGAAAGTGTAGGGATAGACTCCTCACACTCTCTGGACAAGATGCAGAATCTTATGACCTCATGAAGGGTACCCTGATTGAGGGCTTTGGATTCTCCACTGAGGAGTACAGGATTAGGTTCAGGGGGGCTCAAAAATCCTCGAGCCAGACCTGGGTTGACTTTGTTGACTACTCAGTGAAAACACTAGATGGTTGGATTCAAGGCAGTGGTGTAAGTAATTATGATGGGCTGTACAATTTATTTGTGAAAGAACACCTGTTAAGTAATTGTTTCAATGATAAACTGCATCAGCATCTGGTAGACCTAGGACCAATTTCTCCCCAAGAATTGGGAAAGAAGGCGGACCATTGGGTCAAGACAAGGGTGTCCAAGACTTCAACAGGGGGTGACCAAAAGAAAGGGGTCACAAAGACTCCCCAGGGGAAGGATGATGAGACAACCAAAACTAAAAATAGTAAAGAGTCTTCTACAGGCCCCCAAAAACCTGCACAGGAGGGTGGGCCCAGAGCCTCTTCACAAAACAATGGGTACAAGGGTAAAAACTTTGATCCCAAAAAGGCCTGGTGTCATAGCTGTAAACAGCATGGACACCAAACTGGAGACAAGGCCTGTCCCAAGAAAGGTTCCACTCCAAACTCCCATCCAGGTAACACTGGTATGGCTAGTCTCCAAGTGGGATCAACAGTGTGCCCAGAGCAAATCAGGGTCCACACTGAAGCTACTCTAGTTTCTGAGGGTGGGGTGGATTTAGCCACACTAGCTGTCTGGCCGCCTAACATGCAAAAATACAGACAGCAACTCTTAATTAATGGGACTAGAATAGAGGGCCTGAGGGATACAGGTGCCAGTGTCACCATGGTGACAGAGAAACTGGTTTCCCCTGGCCAATACCTGACTGGAAAAACTTACACAGTCACCAACGCTGACAATCAGAGAAAAGTACATCCCATGGCAATGGTTACTTTAGAATGGGGAGGGGTCAATGGCCTGAAACAGGTGGTGGTCTCCTCAAATATCCCAGTGGACTGTCTGCTTGGAAATGACCTGGAGTCCTCAGCATGGGCTGAGGTTGAACTAAAAACCCATGCAGCAATGCTGGGTATCCCTGAACTGGTGTGTGTGAAAACAAGAGCACAGTGCAAGGCACAGGGTGAACAAGTAGAGCTGGAGTCTGGAAGAAGGGCCCAGCCTACCAAGAGAACAGGAAAGTCAGTTGGGAAACCAACTACAACACAGCAAAAGAAAGGGAACCTCTCTTCTCAGGAAGAAGTTCTGCCCTCTGAGGGAACTGAGCCTTTGGAGCTTGAACCTTATCAGGTTGAGCTCTTAGGCCCAGGGGGACCCTCAAGGGAGGAGCTGTGTAAGGGACAAGAAACCTGTCCCTCTCTTGAAGGCCTTAGGTAGCAAGCTGCTGAAGAGTCCAAAGGCAAGAAAAATGGAACGCATAGGGTCTATTGGGAAGATGGACTCCTGTACACTGAGGCCAGAGACCCCAAACCTGGTGCCACTAGGAGAGTGGTAGTGCCTCAGCTGTTCAGGAAGTTCATCCTAACATTGGCCCATGACATTCCCCTTGCTGGACATTTGGGACAAACCAAGACGTGGGAGAGGTTAGTCAACCACTTCTACTGGCCCAATATGTCCAACATGGTTAAGGAGTTTTGCCTCTCCTGCCCCACCTGTCAAGCCAGTGGTAAGACAGGTGGGCATCCAAAGGCCCCCCTCATTCCACTTCCAGTGGTGGGGGTTCCCTTTGAAAGAGTGGGTGTGGACATAGTTGGTCCACTAGAACCTCCCACAGGCTCAGGAAATATGTATATCCTGGTAGTAGTGGATCATGCTACCAGGTATCCTGAAGCTATTCCCCTTAGGTCGACTACTGCCCCTGCAGTAGCCAAGGCCCTCATTGGTATCTTTACCAGAGTGGGTTTCCCTAAGGAGGTGGTGTCTGACAGAGGTACCAACTTCATGTCAGCATACCTAAAACACATGTGGAATGAGTGTGGAGTGACTTATACATTCACTACACCATACCATCCACAAACTAATGGCTTGGTTGAGAGATTCAACAAGACATTAAAAGGCATGATCATGGGGCTCCCAGAAAAACTCAAAAGGAGATGGGATGTCCTCTTGCCATGTCTGCTTTTCGCTTACAGAGAGGTGCCACAGAAGGGAGTAGGATTCTCACCCTTTGAACTTCTGTTTGGTCATCCTGTAAGGGGACCACTTGCCCTTGTTAAAGAAGGCTGGGAGAGACCTCTCCATGAGCCTAAACAGGACATAGTGGACTATGTACTTGGCCTTCGCTCTAGAATGGCAGAGTACATGGAAAAGGCAACCAAAAACCTTGAGGCCAGCCAACAGCTCCAGAAGTTTTGGTATGACCAAAAGGCTGCACTGGTTGAGTTCCAACCAGGGCAGAAAGTCTGGGTTCTGGAGCCTGTGGCTCCCAGGGCACTCCAGGACAAATGGAGTGGCCCTTACCCAGTGCTAGAAAGGAAGAGTCAGGTCACCTACCTGGTGGACCTGGGCACAAGCAGGAGCCCCAAGAGGGTGATCCATGTGAACCGCCTTAAGCTCTTCCATGACAGGGCTGATGTGAATCTGTTGATGGTAACAGATGAGGATCAGGAGGCAGAGAGTGAACCTCTCCCTGATCTTCTGTCATCAGACCCAAAAGATGGCACAGTAGATGGAGTGATCTACTCAGACACCCTCTCTGGCCAACAGCAAGCTGATTGTAGGAGAGTCCTACAACAGTTTCCTGAACTCTTCTCCTTAACCCCTGGTCAGACACACCTGTGTACCCATGATGTGGACACAGGAGACAGCATGCCTGTCAAAAACAAAATCTTTAGACAGTCTGACCATGTTAAGGAAAGCATCAAGGTGGAAGTCCACAAGATGCTGGAGTTGGGAGTAATTGAGCGCTCTGACAGCCCCTGGGCTAGCCCAGTGGTCTTAGTCCCCAAACCTCACACCAAAGATGGAAAGAAAGAGATGAGGTTTTGTGTGGACTACAGAGGGCTCAATTCTGTCACCAAGACAGATGCTCATCCAATTCCAAGAGCTGATGAGCTCATAGATAAATTAGGTGCTGCCAAATTCTTAAGTACCTTTGACTTGACAGCAGGGTACTGGCAAATAAAAATGGCACCTGGAGCAAAAGAGAAAACAGCATTCTCCACACCTGATGGGCATTATCAGTTTACGGTTATGCCCTTTGGTTTAAAGAATGCCCCTGCCACCTTCCAAAGGTTGGTGAATCAAGTCCTTGCTGGCTTGGAGTCCTTTAGCACAGCTTATCTTGATGATATTGCTGTCTTTAGCTCCACCTGGCAGGATCACCTGGTCCACCTGAAGAAGGTTTTGAAGACTCTGCAATCTGCAGGCCTCTCTATCAAGGCATCCAAATGCCAGATAGGGCAGGGAATGAAAATGTCACTTACCCAGTGTACATCTGTTCGTGGCATCAGTTGCAGTAGATTCGCATGTTCTGCAATAGCTCGCCATCTGGTGTTGGGCCGGAGTGTTACAAGTTGTTTTTCTTCGAAGAAGTCTTTCGAGTCACGGGACCGAGTGACTCCTCCTTTTGTCTCCATTGCGCATGGGCGTCGACTCCATCCTCGATTGTTTTTCCCCGCAGAGGGTGAGGTAGGAATTGAATTGTAGTAATAGTGCCCATGCAATGGAGTGACTAAGTATGCACTTATTTAAGGTTGAGATGATACATATATAAATAATTGAAGGTAACTTCCAAACTGCTACAGGCTCCCGGGGAGGCGGGTGGGCACATGCGAATCTACTGCGACTGATGCCACGAACAGATGTACACTGGGTAAGTGACATTTTCAGTTCGATGGCATCTGTCGCTGTAGATACGCATGTTCTGCAATAGACTAGTAAGCAGTTATTTCCCCAAAAGCGGTGGATCAGCCTGTAGGAGTGGAAGTAGTCTGAAATAATGTCCTTAATACAGCTTGACCTACTGTGGCTTGTTGTGCGGATAACACGTCTACACAGTAGTGCTTGGTGAATGTGTGAGGCGTAGACCATGTGGCTGCCTTACATATTTCTTGCATTGGGATGTTTCCTAGAAAGGCCATGGTAGCACCTTTCTTTCTGGTTGAGTGTGCCCTTGGTGTAATGGGCAGCTGTCGTTTAGCTTTAAGGTAGCAGATTTGGATGCATTTAACTATCCATCTGGCTATACCTTGTTTTGAAATTGGGTTTCCTGCATGAGGTTTTTGAAATGCAATAAAGAGTTGTTTAGTCTTTCTGATGTTCTTTGTTCTGTCAATGTAATACATTAATGCTCTTTTGACATCTAATGTATGTAGTGCCCTTTCAGCTACGGTATCTGGCTGTGGAAAGAACACCGGAAGTTCCACTGTTTGATTTAGATGGAACGGTGAAATAACCTTTGGCAAAAATTTAGGATTGGTCCTTAGGACGACTTTATTTTTGTGTAGTTGTATAAAAGGTTCCTGTATAGTAAACGCCTGAATCTCGCTTACTCTTCTCAGGGAAGTAATGGCGATGAGAAATGCCACCTTCCAGGTTAGGAACTGTATGTCGCAGGAGTGCATGGGTTCAAAAGGTGGACCCATAAGTCTAGTTAGGACAACATTTAGGTTCCATGAAGGAACAGGTAGTGTTCTTGGTGGTATAATTCTCCTAAGGCCCTCCATGAATGCTTTAATGACTGGTATTTTATATAGGGAAGTTGAATAGGTAGTCTGCAGGTATGCAGATATTGCTGCAAGGTGAATCTTAATGGAAGAGAAAGCTAGGTTAGATTTTTGTAAGTGAAGCAAGTAACCCACTACATGTTCTGGAGTTGTGTGTAATGGTTGTATTTGATTAATATGGCAGTAGCAAACAAACCTCTTCCATTTACTTGCATAGCAGTGCCTGGTGGATGGCCTTCTTGCTTGTTTTATGACTTCCATACATTCTTGGGTAAGTTGTAAGTGCCCGAATTCTAGGATTTCAGGAGCCAGATTGCTAGATTCAGCGATGCTGGATCTGGGTGTCTGATCTTTTGGTTGTGCTGTGTCAACAGATCTGGCCTGTTGGGCAATTTGATGCAGGGTACCACTGATAGGTCTAGCAGCGTTGTGTACCAGGGTTGCCTTGCCCAAGTTGGTGCTATCAATATGAGTTTGAGTTTGCTTTGACTGAGTTTGTTTACCAGGTAAGGAAGGAGAGGGAAAGGAGGAAAAGCGTAAGCAAATATCCCTGACCAGTTCATCCATAGGGCATTGCCTTGGGATTGTTTGTGTGGGTATCTGGATGCGAAGTTTTGGCATTTTGCGTTCTCCCTTGTCGCAAACAAGTCTATCTGAGGTGTTCCCCAGAGTTTGAAATAAGTGTTCAGTATTTGGGGGTGAATTTCCCATTCGTGGACCTGTTGGTGATCTCGAGAGAGATTGTCTGCGAGTTGATTTTGTATCCCTGGTATAAACTGTGCAATTAGGCGAATTTGGTTGTGAATTGCCCAATGCCAAATTTTTTGTGCTAACATGCTTAACTGCGTGGAGTGCGTCCCTCCCTGCTTGTTTAGATAATACATTGTTGTCATGTTGTCTGTTTTGACGAGAATGTATTTGTGAACTATTATTGGTTGGAAAGCTTTTAGTGCTTGAAAAACTGCAAGAAGTTCTAGGTGATTGATATGCAGTTTTGTTTGCTGTACGTTCCATTGTCCTTGTATGCTGTGTTGATCGAGGTGTGCTCCCCACCCTGTCATGGAAGCATCTGTTGTTATTACGTATTGTGGCACTGGGTCTTGGAAAGGCCGCCCCTTGTTTAAATTTATGTTGTTCCACCACAGAAGCGAGAGGTAAGTTTGGCGGTCTATTAACACCAGATCTAGAAGGTGACCCTGTGCTTGAGACCACTGTGATGCTAGGCATTGTTGTAAGGGCCTCATGTGCAGTCTTGCGTTTGGGACAATGGCTATGCATGATGACATCATGCCTAGGAGTTGTAATACCATCTTTGCTTGTATCTTTTGTGTCGGATACATGCGTTGTATGATGGTGTTGAAATTCTGAATTCTTTGTGGACTTGGAGTGGCTACTCCTTTTGATGTGTCTATTATGGCTCCCAGGTATTGTTGTACCTTGCGTGGCCGAATTTTGGATTTTGTGAAATTGACGGTGAACCCTAGTTTGAAGAGGGTTTGTATGATATGATTTGTGTGATTTGAGCACTCTATTAACGAATGGGCCTTGATTAGCCAGTCGTCTAGATATGGGAACACATGTATTTGCTGCCTTCTGATGTGTGCAGCGACTACCGCTAGACATTTGGTAAAGACTCTTGGTGCGGTTGTTAATCCGAAAGGCAGTACCTTGAATTGGTAATGTATTCCTTTGAATACAAACCTTAGGTATTTCCTGTGCGATGGGTGAATTGGTATATGGAAATAAGCATCCTTGAGGTCTAAAGTTGCCATGTAGTCGTGCAGCTTTAGCAATGGCAATACTTCTTGTAGTGTGACCATGTGGAAGTGGTCTGATTTGATGAAAGTGTTGACTACTCTGAGGTCTAGGATTGGTCTCAGTGTTTTGTCCTTCTTTGGTATCAGAAAGTACAGTGAGTAAACTCCTGTGTTTATTTGTGTGTTTGGCACTAATTCGATTGCATTCTTTTGCAATAGTGCCTGCACTTCTATCTCTAGGAGATTGGAATGGTGTGTTGTTAAATTTTGTGCTTTTGGTGGTATGTTTGGAGGGAACTGTAGAAATTCTATGCAGTAACCATGTTGGATAATTGCTAGAACCCAAGTGTCTGTAGTGATTTTCTCCCATGCTCTGTAATAATGACCTATTCGTCCCCCCACTGGTGTTGTGTGGAGGGGGTGAGTGACATGTGAGTCACTGTTTAGTAGTAGGGGTTTTGGGGCTTTGGAATCTTCCTCTATTTCTAGGGAATTGCCCTCCTCTATATTGTCCCCGAAAACCTCCTCTATACTGTCCTTGGTAACTGGACGGTGTGGCTTGTGAGGTGCTGGCTTGTGTGCTTTGACCCCGAAACCCCCCTCGAAAGGGCGTTTTACGGAATGAGCTGTAATTCCCTCTGCTCTGCGGGGAGTAGAGTGCGCCCATGGCTTTGGCAGTGTCCGTATCTTTTTTGAGTTTCTCAATCGCGGTGTCCACTTCTGGACCGAACAGTTCTTTTTCATTAAAAGGCATATTGAGAACTGCTTGTTGAATCTCTGGTTTAAATCCAGACGTTCGGAGCCATGCATGCCTTCTGATAGTTACAGATGTATTAATTGTTCGTGCAGCTGTATCTGCAGCGTCCATGGAGGAGCGGATCTGGTTGTTGGAGATGGCCTGTCCCTCCTCAACCACTTGTTTGGCCCTATTTTGGAAGTCTTTGGGCAGATGTTCAATGAGATGTTGCATCTCGTCCCAGTGGGCTCTGTCATAGCGCGCAAGTAGTGCCTGGGAGTTCGCGATGCGCCACTGGTTTGCAGCTTGTGCTGCGACTCTCTTACCAGCTGCATCAAACTTGCGGCTTTCTTTATCTGGGGGTGGTGCATCTCCAGATGTGTGAGAGTTGGCCCTTTTTCTAGCTGCTCCTACAACAACAGAGTCTGGTGGCAGCTGTGTTGTGATGAAAGCCGGGTCTGTAGGAGGCGGCTTATACTTTTTTTCCACCCTTGGTGTGATTGCCCTACTTTTGACCGGGTCCTTAAATATGTCTTTTGCGTGCCGGAGCATACCAGGGAGCATAGGCAGGCTTTGGTAGGAGCTGTGGGTGGAGGAGAGTGTGTTGAACAAGAAATCATCCTCGACCTGTTCTGAGTGGAGGCTTACGTTGTGAAATTGTGCTGCTCTAGCCACCACCTGAGAGTACGCGGTGCTGTCTTCTGGTGGAGATGGTTTTGTAGGGTATGCCTCTGGGCTGTTATCTGACACTGGGGCGTCGTATAGGTCCCATGCGTCCTGGTCTTGGTCACCCTGGCTCATGGTGGTGTGAGCTGGGGAGTGTGATGGCGTTTGTGCTGGTGAAACGTTAATCACGGGCGGAGGAGAGGGTGGTGGTGTAACTCTTTTCACCACTTTTGGTTGTGGTGCTTGTTCCGTCTGGAACTCCAACCTTCTCTTTCTCCTAATGGGGGGAAGGGTGCTTATTTTTCCTGTCCCCTGCTGAATGAAGATACGCTTTTGCGTATGGTCCGCATCAGTTGCTTGTAGCTCTTCCTCAAACCTATGCTTTTGCATTTGGGAGGTTAGCGAGTGCTCTTCTGTATAAGAGCCCGAAGCTGGGTCGCTTGCAGTTTGTTTCGGCATCGAAACTTTGTCTGCGTGTTTTTTCGGCTCCGAGGTGACTTTTTTCCTTTTCGGGGCCGAAACCTCTCGGCGTCGATCTGTTTCGGTGCCGCTGTCTCGGCGTCGAGCCGTGTCCACACCGGCATCTCGGTGTCGAGGCTTGTCTCCAGCACTTTCTCGGTCCCGAGAAGGCTGCGTGCCGGTGTCTCGACCGGAGTCGGACGATCTCGGCACTGTTTGGGCCTTTTTCGGTGCCGACGGTCGGTCACCGATTTTATGGGTTGAGCCATGGCCTGGTGGCAGTGGCGTCCCCTGGGCCTTGTAAATGTTTCTTTGTGTGGTTTTCGACGTCTTACTCACTGTAGGAAGTTGGCTCTGTATGTGCTATTTCAAAGTAAGGAATAGCATGCACAGAGTCCAAGGGTTCCCCTTAGAGGTAAAATAGTGGTAAAAATAGATAATACTAATGCTCTATTTTGTGGTAGTGTGGTCGAGCAGTAGGCTTATCCAAGGAGTAGTGTTAAGCATTTGTTGTACATACACAGACAATAAATGAGGTACACACACTCAGAGACAAATCCAGCCAATAGGTTTTTTTATATAGAAAAATATCTTTTCTTAGTTTATTTTAAGAACCACAGGTTCAAATTCTACATGTAATAGCTCATTCGAAAGGTATTGCAGGTAAGTACTTTAGGAACTTCAAATCATCAAAATTGCATGTATACTTTTCAAGTTATTCACAAATAGCTGTTTTAAAAGTGGACACTTAGTGCAATTTTCACAGTTCCTAGGGGAGGTAAGTATTTGTTAGTTTTACCAGGTAAGTAAGACACTTACAGGGTTCAGTTCTTGGTCCAAGGTAGCCCACCGTTGGGGGTTCAGAGCAACCCCAAAGTCACCACACCAGCAGCTCAGGGCCGGTCAGGTGCAGAGTTCAAAGTGGTGCCCAAAACACATAGGCTAGAATGGAGAGAAGGGGGTGCCCCGGTTCCGGTCTGCTTGCAGGTAAGTACCCGCGTCTTCGGAGGGCAGACCAGGGGGGTTTTGTAGGGCACCGGGGGGGACACGAGTCCACACAGAAATTTCACCCTCAGCGGCGCGGGGGCGGCCGGGTGCAGTGTAGAAACAAGCGTCGGGTTCGCAGTGTTAGTCTATGAGAGATCTCGGGATCTCTTCAGCGCTGCAGGCAGGCAAGGGGGGGGTTCCTCGGGGAAACCTCCACTTGGGCAAGGGAGAGGGACTCCTGGGGGTCACTTCTCCAGTGAAAGTCCGGTCCTTCAGGTCCTGGGGGCTGCGGGTGCAGGGTCTCTCCCAGGCGTCGGGACTTTAGGTTCAAAGAGTCGCGGTCAGGGGAAGCCTCGGGATTCCCTCTGCAGGCGGCGCTGTGGGGGCTCAGGGGGGACAGGTTTTGGTACTCACAGTATCAGAGTAGTCCTGGGGTCCCTCCTGAGGTGTCGGGTCTCCACCAGCCGAGTCGGGGTCGCCGGGTGCAGTATTGCAAGTCTCACGCTTCTTGCGGGGAGCTTGCAGGGTTCTTTAAAGCTGCTGGAAACAAAGTTGCAGCTTTTCTTGGAGCAGGTCCGCTGTCCTCGGGAGTTTCTTGTCTTTTCGAAGCAGGGGCAGTCCTCAGAGGATGTCGAGGTCGCTGGTCCCTTCGGAAGGCGTCGCTGGAGCAGGATCTTTGGAAGGCAGGAGACAGGCCGGTGAGTTTCTGGAGCCAAGGCAGTTGTCGTCTTCTGGTCTTCCTCTGCAGGGGTTTTCAGCTAGGCAGTCCTTCTTCTTGTAGTTGCAGGAATCTAATTTTCTAGGGTTCAGGGTAGCCCTTAAATACTAAATTTAAGGGCGTGTTTAGGTCTGGGGGGTTAGTAGCCAATGGCTACTAGCCCTGAGGGTGGGTACACCCTCTTTGTGCCTCCTCCCAAGGGGAGGGGGTCACAATCCTAACCCTATTGGGGGAATCCTCCATCTGCAAGATGGAGGATTTCTAAAAGTTAGAGTCACTTCAGCTCAGGACACCTTAGGGGCTGTCCTGACTGGCCAGTGACTCCTCCTTGTTTTTCTCATTATCTTCTCCGGCCTTGCCGCCAAAAGTGGGGGCCTGGCCGGAGGGGGCGGGCAACTCCACTAGCTGGAGTGTCCTGCTGGGTTGGCACAAAGGAGGTGAGCCTTTGAGGCTCACCGCCAGGTGTGACAATTCCTGCCTGGGGGAGGTGTTAGCATCTCCACCCAGTGCAGGCTTTGTTACTGGCCTCAGAGTGACAAAGGCACTCTCCCCATGGGGCCAGCAACATGTCTCGGTTTGTGGCAGGCTGCTAAAACTAGTCAGCCTACACAGATAGTCGGTTAAGTTTCAGGGGGCACCTCTAAGGTGCCCTCTGGGGTGTATTTTACAATAAAATGTACACTGGCATCAGTGTGCATTTATTGTGCTGAGAAGTTTGATACCAAACTTCCCAGTTTTCAGTGTAGCCATTATGGTGCTGTGGAGTTCGTGTAAAACAGACTCCCAGACCATATACTCTTATGGCTACCCTGCACTTACAATGTCTAAGGTTTTGTTTAGACACTGTAGGGGCACAGTGCTCATGCACTGGTACCCTCACCTATGGTATAGTGCACCCTGCCTTAGGGCTGTCAGGCCTGCTAGAGGGGTGTCTTACCTATACTGCATAGGCAGTGAGAGGCTGGCATGGCACCCTGAGGGGAGTGCCATGTCGACTTACTCATTTTGTTCTCACTAGCACACACAGGCTTGTAAGCAGTGTGTCTGTGCTGAGTGAGGGGTCTCTAGGGTGGCATAAGACATGCTGCAGCCCTTAGAGACCTTCCTTGGCATCAGGGCCCTTGGTACTAGAAGTACCAGTTACAAGGGACTTATCTGAATGCCAGGGTGTGCCAATTGTGGATACAATGGTACATTTTAGGTGAAGGAACACTGGTGCTGGGGCCTGGTTAGCAGGGTCCCAGCACACTTCTCAGTCAAGTCAGCATCAGTATCAGGCAAAAAGTGGGGGGTAACTGCAACAGGGAGCCATTTCTTTACACAAGCCCCCCCCAGCCCACAGGCCAGGAGACTCAGCCAACGCTGGAAGAGTCTTCCTAGTCTGTCAGGCGAGGAAGAGTAGAGGAAATGGCTGGTTTGTTGCAGGGCCTACTCTGCCTTACATCCTCCTGTTCAGGTCATTCCCTCTGGGGAACTGACCCACTTCCACAGTGATAGGACCTAGTCTGAACTGCCTCTTGTCTGTGCTTTTTATGTCTTCACCCATTCTCTCTATTTTGAGGTCAGAGGTATCCACCTCTGCTAATCTTATCTTAGCCAGGGTCACCCCTAGCTTACCCAAAGAGGTTACCCAGAGCTGGAGTAACCCCACCATGACCAACAGGGTCAGGGGGCCTAACTTGTTATTTGGCATGGGGTCAGACCACCATGCCAAGGATAGTGCAGCCATAAAGGCTAACACCCAGCAGAGGCCACTGACAGCTGTCAGTGCCCAGAACCACACCTTTAGCTCTTCACCTAAAAGGGAAGGGGCTAAGTTACAGGCTTCTTTGGGTTCAGGTTGCCTGTCTGCTGTATTAGAGTGGGGGGTTACCACATCTTGTAGTAAACACCCTTCTTCCACTCTTTCTTCTGTTAGCTGAGGAGCCACCCACTCAGGTTTAACAGTTGCCTGACTAGCCAGGACTTCTTGTGGGTCAGGTTGGACTTTATCAGGGCCATTTTTGGAGTTCTCCCCTACTGGAGCAGAATCTCCTTGGCTTGCTGTAACCTTGGCTAAAGGTTGTCCACCCTTCCTACTCTGTTTTCTTTTCTTCTTCTTCTGGGGTCTGCTTGCATTTACTGCAGAGGCAGGCACTCCAGAATCCTTGGGAGAGGACTGGCCCTGGACCAGTTCTTCTCTTAGGCTCTGACTAACCTCTGGGTAGTCATTTCCAAGGAGACAATCAAGGGGGAGGTCTGTACTGACTACTACCCTTCTCCAGCTAAGAGTGCCACCCACTTCTATGGGCACTAAAGCCACAGGCCTCTTAGTGACCCTGTCTAGGCTAACTCTTACCCTGGCAGTCTCACCTGGGATGTACTGGTTTGAGAGCACCAGCCTGTCATGCACAATAGTGTGACTGGCACAAGTGTCCCTCAGGGCAGTGGTTGGGATTCCATTCACCAGTAGGTGGTGGAAGTGTCTACTTCCCTCTGGAATCTCCAACTCACCTGTTGGGCCCTGTTTCCAGTTGAAGGCTAGGAAGACCTCCTCATCTGAGGAGTCATCTCCCTTGGCTACACTGGTTACCCCTGGAATTTTGTTCTGGGGTTTGTTTTTGGGACAAGAAGTGTCCTTGGTGTGGTGCCCAGACTGTTTACAGTTGTGGCACCATGCCTTAGTGGCATCCCAGTTCTTACCCTGGTACCCACCTTTGTTTTGGGTTGTGTCTTGGGGCCCACCCACCTGTCCTGGTTTTTGGGGGCCTACAGAGGACTCTTTTTCTTTGTTTCTAGTGTCACCCACTTTCTCCTGGGGAGTTTTTGTAACCCCTTTCTTTTGGTCACCCCCAGTGGAAGTTTTGGTTACCCTAGTCTTGACCCAGTGGTCTGCCTTCTTTCCCAATTCTTGGGGAGAAATTGGACCTAGGTCTACCAGATACTGATGCAACTTTTCATTGAAGCAGTTACTTAAAATGTGTTCTTTCATAAACAAATTATAAAGCCCAACATAGTCACACACTTCATTTCCAGTTAACCAACCATCTAGTGTTTTTACTGAGTAGTCTACAAAATCAACCCAGGTCTGGCTCGAGGATTTTTGAGCCCCCCTGAATCTAATTCTATACTCCTCAGTGGAGAATCCAAAGCCCTCAATCAGGGTACCCTTCATGAGGTCATAAGATTCTGCATCTTTTCCAGAGAGTGTGAGGAGTCTATCCCTACACTTTCCAGTGAACATTTCCCAAAGGAGAGCACCCCAGTGAGATCTGTTTACTTTTCTGGTTACACAAGCCCTCTCAAAAGCTGTGAACCATTTGGTGATGTCATCACCATCTTCATATTTTGTTACAATCCCTTTGGGGATTTTTAGGATGTCAGGAGAATCTCTGACCCTATTTAAGTTGCTGCCACCATCGATGGGACCTAGGCCCATCTCTTTTCTTTCCCTTTCTATGGCTAGGAGCTGCTTTTCCAAAGCCAATCTTTTGACCATCCTGGCTAACAGGGGGTCATCTTCACTGGAGTTATCCTCAGTGATTTCAGAGGTGTTGGTCTCTCCTGTGAGGGAACCAGCATCTCTGACTATTATTTTTGGAGTCAGGGTTTGAGGGACCCTGTTCTCCCTAGATAGGACTGGTAGGGGGGAATTTTCCTCCTGGTCACTATCCTCTTCCTCTGAGTTGCCACCCTCAGAGGGGTTGGCCTTTTCAAACTCTGCCAAAAGCTCCTGGAGCTGTATTTTGGTAGGTTTGGGGCCCATTGTTATTTTCTTTATTTTACAGAGTGACCTTAGCTCCCTCATCTTAAGATGGAGGTAAGGTGTGGTGTCGAGTTCCACCACAGTCACATCTGTGCTAGACATTTTGCTTCTAAAAGTTGGAATACTTTTTAAGAATCTACAACTGGTTCTAGAATCTAATTCAAACTTTTACAAACTTTTAAACTCTAAAAGAAATGCTAAACAGGATCTAACACAAGGCCCTAGCAGGTCTTTTAAGAATTTAGAAAACTTTTCAAATTGCAAAAATCAATTTCTAATGACAATTTTGGAATTTGTCGTGTGATCAGGTATTGGCTGAGTAGTCCAGCAAATGCAAAGTCTTGTACCCCACCGCTGATCCACCAATGTAGGAAGTTGGCTCTGTATGTGCTATTTCAAAGTAAGGAATAGCATGCACAGAGTCCAAGGGTTCCCCTTAGAGGTAAAATAGTGGTAAAAATAGATAATACTAATGCTCTATTTTGTGGTAGTGTGGTCGAGCAGTAGGCTTATCCAAGGAGTAGTGTTAAGCATTTGTTGTACATACACATAGACAATAAATGAGGTACACACACTCAGAGACAAATCCAGCCAATAGGTTTTTTTATATAGAAAAATATCTTTTCTTAGTTTATTTTAAGAACCACAGGTTCAAATTCTACATGTAATAGCTCATTCGAAAGGTATTGCAGGTAAGTACTTTAGGAACTTCAAATCATCAAAATTGCATGTATACTTTTCAAGTTATTCACAAATAGCTGTTTTAAAAGTGGACACTTAGTGCAATTTTCACAGTTCCTAGGGGAGGTAAGTATTTGTTAGTTTTACCAGGTAAGTAAGACACTTACAGGGTTCAGTTCTTGGTCCAAGGTAGCCCACCGTTGGGGGTTCAGAGCAACCCCAAAGTCACCACACCAGCAGCTCAGGGCCGGTCAGGTGCAGAGTTCAAAGTGGTGCCCAAAACACATAGGCTAGAATGGAGAGAAGGGGGTGCCCCGGTTCCGGTCTGCTTGCAGGTAAGTACCCGCGTCTTCGGAGGGCAGACCAGGGGGGTTTTGTAGGGCACCGGGGGGGACACGAGTCCACACAGAAATTTCACCCTCAGCGGCGCGGGGGCGGCCGGGTGCAGTGTAGAAACAAGCGTCGGGTTCGCAGTGTTAGTCTATGAGAGATCTCGGGATCTCTTCAGCGCTGCAGGCAGGCAAGGGGGGGGTTCCTCGGGGAAACCTCCACTTGTGCAAGGGAGAGGGACTCCTGGGGGTCACTTCTCCAGTGAAAGTCCGGTCCTTCAGGTCCTGGGGGCTGCGGGTGCAGGGTCTCTCCCAGGCGTCGGGACTTTAGGTTCAAAGAGTCGCGGTCAGGGGAAGCCTCGGGATTCCCTCTGCAGGCGGCGCTGTGGGGGCTCAGGGGGGACAGGTTTTGGTACTCACAGTATCAGAGTAGTCCTGGGGTCCCTCCTGAGGTGTCGGGTCTCCACCAGCCGAGTCGGGGTCGCCGGGTGCAGTATTGCAAGTCTCACGCTTCTTGCGGGGAGCTTGCAGGGTTCTTTAAAGCTGCTGGAAACAAAGTTGCAGCTTTTCTTGGAGCAGGTCCGCTGTCCTCGGGAGTTTCTTGTCTTTTCGAAGCAGGGGCAGTCCTCAGAGGATGTCGAGGTCGCTGGTCCCTTCGGAAGGCGTCGCTGGAGCAGGATCTTTGGAAGGCAGGAGACAGGCCGGTGAGTTTCTGGAGCCAAGGCAGTTGTCGTCTTCTGGTCTTCCTCTGCAGGGGTTTTCAGCTAGGCAGTCCTTCTTCTTGTAGTTGCAGGAATCTAATTTTCTAGGGTTCAGGGTAGCCCTTAAATACTAAATTTAAGGGCGTGTTTAGGTCTGGGGGGTTAGTAGCCAATGGCTACTAGCCCTGAGGGTGGGTACACCCTCTTTGTGCCTCCTCCCAAGGGGAGGGGGTCACAATCCTAACCCTATTGGGGGAATCCTCCATCTGCAAGATGGAGGATTTCTAAAAGTTAGAGTCACTTCAGCTCAGGACACCTTAGGGGCTGTCCTGACTGGCCAGTGACTCCTCCTTGTTTTTCTCATTATCTTCTCCGGCCTTGCCGCCAAAAGTGGGGGCCTGGCCGGAGGGGGCGGGCAACTCCACTAGCTGGAGTGTCCTGCTGGGTTGGCACAAAGGAGGTGAGCCTTTGAGGCTCACCGCCAGGTGTGACAATTCCTGCCTGGGGGAGGTGTTAGCATCTCCACCCAGTGCAGGCTTTGTTACTGGCCTCAGAGTGACAAAGGCACTCTCCCCATGGGGCCAGCAACATGTCTCGGTTTGTGGCAGGCTGCTAAAACTAGTCAGCCTACACAGATAGTCGGTTAAGTTTCAGGGGGCACCTCTAAGGTGCCCTCTGGGGTGTATTTTACAATAAAATGTACACTGGCATCAGTGTGCATTTATTGTGCTGAGAAGTTTGATACCAAACTTCCCAGTTTTCAGTGTAGCCATTATGGTGCTGTGGAGTTCGTGTAAAACAGACTCCCAGACCATATACTCTTATGGCTACCCTGCACTTACAATGTCTAAGGTTTTGTTTAGACACTGTAGGGGCACAGTGCTCATGCACTGGTACCCTCACCTATGGTATAGTGCACCCTGCCTTAGGGCTGTCAGGCCTGCTAGAGGGGTGTCTTACCTATACTGCATAGGCAGTGAGAGGCTGGCATGGCACCCTGAGGGGAGTGCCATGTCGACTTACTCATTTTGTTCTCACTAGCACACACAGGCTTGTAAGCAGTGTGTCTGTGCTGAGTGAGGGGTCTCTAGGGTGGCATAAGACATGCTGCAGCCCTTAGAGACCTTCCTTGGCATCAGGGCCCTTGGTACTAGAAGTACCAGTTACAAGGGACTTATCTGAATGCCAGGGTGTGCCAATTGTGGATACAATGGTACATTTTAGGTGAAGGAACACTGGTGCTGGGGCCTGGTTAGCAGGGTCCCAGCACACTTCTCAGTCAAGTCAGCATCAGTATCAGGCAAAAAGTGGGGGGTAACTGCAACAGGGAGCCATTTCTTTACACTCACGGTTTGTGTATCGTCGAATCCTTCGGAGTCTGAGTCTTGGATCGAGAAGGTACCTTCCTCTTCCTGTTCCTCGAACTCCCGTCGGGCTGTCGGTGCGGACGCCATTTGAAGTCTTCTGGCTCGACTGTCTCGGAGTGTTTTTCGGGACCGGAACGCACGACAGGCCTCGCAGGTGTCTTCGCTGTGCTCAGGTGACAGGCACAGGTTGCAGACCAAGTGTTGGTCTGTGTAGGGGTATTTATTGTGGCATTTGGGGCAGAAACGGAACGGGGTCCGTTCCATCGGCGTTCTTCAGCACGCGGTCGGGCCGACCAGGCCCCGACGGAGGATCGAAAAACTACCCCGAAGGGCACCGGAGCTCTTCGATCTTCGATGCGGTGTTGAATCTAAGTATGCCGATCCCGAACGCAACAACACCGACGAAAATCTTCCGAAATTAACTATTTTTTCTGTTCCGAAACTCGGAGCGACAGGAACACGTCCGAACCCGATGGCGGAAAAAAAACAATCGAGGATGGAGTCGACGCCCATGCGCAATGGAGACAAAAGGAGGAGTCACTCGGTCCCGTGACTCGAAAGACTTCTTCGAAGAAAAACAACTTGTAACACTCCGGCCCAACACCAGATGGCGAGCTATTGCAGAACATGCGTATCTACAGCGACAGATGCCATCGAACCTGTGGTTTACTTGGGCCACCTTGTAGGTGGAGGCCAAGTTCAGCCACTCCAACCCAAGATCCAGACTATTCTGGACTGGGTAGCTCCAAAAACCCAGACTCAAGTCAGGGCATTCCTTGGCTTGACTGGGTATTACAGGAGGTTTGTGAAGGGATATGGATCCATTGTGACAGCCCTCACTGAACTCACCTCCAAGAAAATGCCCAAGAAAGTAAACTGGACTGTGGAATGCCAACAGGCCTTTGACACCCTGAAACAGGCAATGTGCTCAGCACCAGTTCTAAAAGCTCCAGATTATTCTAAGCAGTTCATTGTGCAGACTGATGCCTCTGAACATGGGATAGGGGCAGTTTTGTCCCAAACAAATGATGATGGCCTTGACCAGCCTGTTGCTTTCATTAGCAGGAGGTTACTCCCCAGGGAGCAGCGTTGGAGTGCCATTGAGAGGGAGGCCTTTGCTGTGGTTTGGTCCCTGAAGAAGCTGAGACCATACCTCTTTGGGACTCACTTCCTAGTTCAAACTGACCACAGACCTCTCAAATGGCTGATGCAAATGAAAGGTGAAAATCCTAAACTGTTGAGGTGGTCCATCTCCCTACAGGGAATGGACTTTATAGTGGAACACAGACCTGGGACTGCCCATGCCAATGCAGATGGCCTTTCCAGGTTCTTCCACTTAGAAAATGAAGACTCTCTTGGGAAAGGTTAGTCTCATCCTCTTTCGTTTGGGGGGGGGTTGTGTAAGGAAATGCCTCCTTGGCATGGTTGCCCCCTGACTTTTTGCCTTTGCTGATGCTATGTTTACAATTGAAAGTGTGCTGAGGCCTGCTAACCAGGCCCCAGCACCAGTGTTCTTTCCCTAACCTGTACTTTTGTATCCACAATTGGCAGACCCTGGCATCCAGATAAGTCCCTTGTAACTGGTACTTCTAGTACCAAGGGCCCTGATGCCAAGGAAGGTCTCTAAGGGCTGCAGCATGTCTTATGCCACCCTGGAGACCTCTCACTCAGCACAGACACACTGCTTGCCAGCTTGTGTGTGCTAGTGAGGACAAAACGAGTAAGTCGACATGGCACTCCCCTCAGGGTGCCATGCCAGCCTCTCACTGCCTATGCAGTATAGGTAAGACACCCCTCTAGCAGGCCTTACAGCCCTAAGGCAGGGTGCACTATACCATAGGTGAGGGTACCAGTGCATAAGCATGGTACCCCTACAGTGTCTAAACAAAACCTTAGACATTGTAAGTGCAGGGTAGCCATAAGAGTATATGGTCTGGGAGTTTGTCAAACACGAACTCCACAGCACCATAATGGCTACACTGAAAACTGGGAAGTTTGGTATCAAACTTCTCAGCACAATAAATGCACACTGATGCCAGTGTACATTTTATTGCAAAATACACCCCAGAGGGCACCTTAGAGGTGCCCCCTGAAACTTAACCGACTGTCTGTGTAGGCTGACTAGTTCCAGCAGCCTGCCACACTAGAGACATGTTGCTGGCCCCATGGGGAGAGTGCCTTTGTCACTCTGAGGCCAGTAACAAAGCCTGCACTGGGTGGAGATGCTAACACCTCCCCCAGGCAGGAGCTGTAACACCTGGCGGTGAGCCTCAAAGGCTCACCCCTTTGTCACAGCCCAGCAGGGCACTCCAGCTTAGTGGAGTTGCCCGCCCCCTCCGGCCACGGCCCCCACTTTTGGCGGCAAGGCTGGAGGGAACAAAGAAAGCAACAAGGAGGAGTCACTGACCAGTCAGGACAGCCCCTAAGGTGTCCTGAGCTGAGGTGACTCTGACTTTTAGAAATCCTCCATCTTGCAGATGGAGGATTCCCCCAATAGGGTTAGGATTGTGACCCCCTCCCCTTGGGAGGAGGCACAAAGAGGGTGTACCCACCCTCAGGGCTAGTAGCCATTGGCTACTAACCCCCCAGACCTAAACACGCCCTTAAATCTAGTATTTAAGGGCTACCCTGAACCCTAGAAAATTAGATTCCTGCAACTACAAGAAGGACTGCCTAGCTGAAAACCCCTGCAGAGGAAGACCAGAAGACGACAACTGCCTTGGCTCCAGAAACTCACCGGCCTGTCTCCTGCCTTCCAAAGATCCTGCTCCAGCGACGCCTTCCAAAGGGACCAGCGACCTCGACATCCTCTGAGGACTGCCCCTGCTTCGAAAAGACAAGAAACTCCCGAGGACAGCGGACCTGCTCCAAGAAAGGCTGCAACTTTGTTTCCAGCAGCCTTGAAAGAACCCTGCAAGCTCCCCGCAAGAAGCGTGAGACTTGCAACACTGCACCCGGCGACCCCGACTCGGCTGGTGGAGATCCGACACCTCAGGAGGGACCCCAGGACTACTCTGATACTGTGAGTACCAAAACCTGTCCCCCCTGAGCCCCCACAGCGCCGCCTGCAGAGGGAATCCCGAGGCTTCCCCTGACCGCGACTCTTTGAATCCTAAGTCCCGACACCTGGGAGAGACCCTGCACCCGCAGCCCCCAGGACCTGAAGGACCGGACTTTCACTGGAGAAGTGACCCCCAGGAGTCCCTCTCCCTTGCCCAAGTGGAGGTTTCCCCGAGGAATCCCCCCCTTGCCTGCCTGCAGCGCTGAAGAGATCCCGAGATCTCTCATAGACTAACATTGCGAACCCGACGCTTGTTTCTACACTGCACCCGGCCGCCCCCGCGCCGCTGAGGGTGAAATTTCTGTGTGGACCTGTGTCCCCCCCGGTGCCCTACAAAACCCCCCTGGTCTGCCCTCCGAAGACCCGGGTACTTACCTGCAAGCAGACCGGAACCGGGGCACCCCCTTCTCTCCATTCTAGCCTATGTGTTTTGAGCACCACTTTGAACTCTGCACCTGACCGGCCCTGAGCTGCTGGTGTGGTGACTTTGGGGTTGCTCTGAACCCCCAACGGTGGGCTACCTTGGACCAAGAACTAAGCCCTGTAAGTGTCTTACTTACCTGGTTAACCTAACAAATACTTACCTCCCCTAGGAACTGTGAAAATTGCACTAAGTGTCCACTTTTAAAACAGCTATTTGTGAATAACTTGAAAAGTATACATGCAATTTTGATGATTTGAAGTTCCTAAAGTACTTACCTGCAATACCTTTCGAATGAGATATTACATGTAGAATTTGAACCTGTGGTTCTTAAAATAAACTAAGAAAAGATATTTTTCTATACAAAAACCTATTGGCTGGATTTGTCTCTGAGTGTGTGTACCTCATTTATTGTCTATGTGTATGTACAACAAATGCTTAACACTACTCCTTGGATAAGCCTACTGCTCGACCACACTACCACAAAATAGAGCATTAGTATTATCTATTTTTACCACTATTTTACCTCTAAGGGGAACCCTTGGACTCTGTGCATGCTATTCCTTACTTTGAAATAGCACATACAGAGCCAACTTCCTACAATGATTCTTTTATGGGACCTCTTTTTAGAGCAATCTTCACCACAAGCGCTGACACACCTTTTTGGTAGCTGTGCAAGTATATATTATATTATATCTACAGCCACACATGCCAACGAACAACCTCTTTACTTTTTCTAAAAGAAAATTAGGAGACAAGAAGAGCAATGCAGCTAGATAGGCTGCAGCTTACAGAGGTTGGCAAACACATTCCATCAGAGTCCAATCGTGCTAATCAGTGGCTATAGCTCTAATTCTTCGTTCCAGCTCCTGAAGTTAGAATCCTGGAGCAGTGAGATCAACATGCTTCAACACAAAGCTGGTTTTTCAGTCTTACTGAGTGGTAATGGTTCTATTCTTACCAAAATAGAATATATATATATATATATATATATATATATATATATATATATTTTTTTTTTTTTTTAAGAGAGCCCAGTGTGTGTGAGACAGAAGGTACACGGCACCCCCATGATGTTATCATCACTTGACTTACTGGCTCATAGCTTGTGTAACAAACTAGTTCCACATAAAGGGGAGCTATGAAAGGCAAAGAAAAGAAAAAGGCTGCACTGCAAGCAGGAAGACTGGAGGTCCCAGGAATCACTCTTAGCATATCTAAAGGGGGCATGGAGAAGGGCTTCCCTGACTGTTCTCCTACTCCTGTATTTGCAATATCCCGATATGAAGAGCCAGACTAAGATCTAACAATAAAGAGTGACACAGCATGCATTTGATATCTAGGTCAATAACTGAAAACCTTGCCCACCTTCAAGAGCTGGTACGCAGTTATGCCACTCTAAATCGAAAAAAACTAACGTCACAACATATTAACGTCTAATACAACAATACTAGAGCAGAAAACAGAGTATATTGCCACACCTTCAGTGTCATGGCTTTAAAAGTGTAAAATTAAACATGTGCTAGCATTCTTCCTCTGAGTATACTGGCGCTTACACACCGATAGCTTGTTGACATTCCATTTCATAATATTTTATCTCCACAAAGACATACAATCTTTTTATGGACTTCTGAAACAAAGTCAGTAGTATAAACCTTCCCGCTTGGAAAAGGTACCATTCAATTAACCATGACAAACATTTGCACTAAAGATCCCACATTCCTCGCAGTTGTACTCAAAGGAAGGATTGCACTACACCAAAGAGATCACAAACTGCACTTATGGCACTCACATTCTGAGAACACTAGCTTTGACTTATAGGTTAGGAGATAACAATGCAGATAGTTTGCACCTGCAAGGATTGCTCCTATATATGACATTAACACCGTTGATGAAGTGCTCATCAGAGATGCAACAAAACTAAGCATTCAATTCCTGCTCCACCTTGTAGGAAGCTGGGTCTGCATATACTATCCCAAAGTAAAGTATAGTGTGCAAAGAGTCCACTGGATTCCCAAAGGGTTAACAGAGGCTAAAATAAATACCAATGCTCTCTTTTGTGGTAGTGTGGTCGAGCAGTTAGGATTATCAGAGGGTAGTGCGAAGGATTTGTTGAATACACACAGTCAAGAAATGAGGCACACTTTCAAGGACTAACTCATGCCAATGTTTTTATATAGCAAAATATATGTTACTTTATTTCTAGAACTAAAAGGAAGTTTGCTGCAGGTAAGTACAGTTCTAAGTTGGATCAATGTTATATATCAAATGTACTTTGTTCAGGTAATGCAAATAAAGCATTTACAAGTAACACTTTTCAATTTCAAAAGTAGACAGCGCAATTTGTCATAGGAAGCAATGCAGTCCTATGGGAGGAAAAGCGTAAACAGTTTACAAGTTAAGTACTCTACTTACGATCCCAGTCTTCAGGGGTTAGGATGTCCACAAGTCAAAGTTCAAGTTGACCCCAAAAGCGAACCACCAGCAACACAGGGCTGCAAAGGTGCAGAGGTCAAAGTTGGTGTTGGGTTTTTAATGGAATCCTATGAAGACTGGGGGCACTCTGAAAGAAACTGGTTGCAGGTAAGTACCCCTGACTTCAGGGAACGGGCCTGGTGGGGGGTTTAGATGAGCCCCAGGAGGGCCACAGGATAGCACCAAACACACCCTCCTCAGCGGGGTGGCCAGGGGCAGGGTGCAAACACAGCATCAGGTGCCCAGTGCTTTTCAATGAGGTATCCCTGGGGGTCACAAAGATGCTGCAGGCTGGGGCCAGGGAGTTTGTTGCAGAAAAACAAAGGCTGGAAAGTAGGCGAGGCGTCTGCTGGGCGTTGCTGGACTGTCGGTCAGACTCCCCACTTGCCAGGGGGCTGCAGATGCAGGGGTACCTTTGCGCATCGGGAATCTTTGTCGCATCCGGTCGCAGTCAGAGGGTTCCCCCCAGATTTAGGCTGCAGGCATCATTGGGTTAGCCAGGACGGATCAACCCAGGGTGGACTCTAGGTCGGAATCGCCTGGGGACCTTCTCTTGACCGGTGGGCCACCTGGACACGGGCTGTGGGCGTCAGATGCTAAGTGGGCAGGACTCATGATCCAGGGTGGTTCTCGAGTCCTTTCAGAAGGTTTCTTGTGGACACGGCCGTTGTCCTCAGGAGTTCTTGGTCCTCTGGTGTGTGGGCAGGCAGGCATCTGGAAGTTTGTAGGGGCCACTGGTGCTGCAGAATGCATCATCTTTTGGTAGCAGGAGTTTTTAGGCTGCAGACTGGCCAGTAGGGCTGGGGACAAGTCAGTTGTCATCTGGAGCCTTCACTGCTAGGGGTCAGTTCTTCAGCCCTTCTTCTTGAGGTTGCCAGGAATCTGAAAAGACTAGATTTAGGGGCATTACAGAGCGTTGCAGTTACTGCAGGTGGGAGGTGTGAAGCACCTCCTCCAAGAGCAGGCTTTGTTCCAGACCCCAGAGAGCACAAAGGCTCTCACCCCATGGAATCAGACATTTGTCAGTCAGTGGCAGGCTGGCACAGACTGGTCAGTCTTAGAATAAAGTGGTGGGTAAAATACAGGGGGCATATCTTTAAGATGCCCTTGTGCATTTTTCAATAAATCCAACACGGACATCAGGGTGGGTTTATTGAGCTGAGAAGTTTGATACCAAACTTCTCAGCCTTCAGTGGACCATCATGGAGCTGTGGAGTTGGTAATGACAAACTGTCAGCCCATGTACTCAATATGGCCACACTGCACTTACAATGTCCAAGAATTGACAGATACTGTAGGGGCATATTGCGCATGCAGCTATGCCCTCACCTGGGGTACAGTGCACTCTGCCTTAGGGATGTAAGGCCTGCTAGAGGGGTGACCTACCTATGTAACAGGCAGAGGTTTTTGGGCATGGCACTCAGAGAGGTTTACCTTTTTCTCCCCACCCGCCCACACAAGCTCCAATCGTAATGTGCATGTGTTTGGCGAGTGGTCCTTTAGGGTGGCACAATACATGCTGCAGCCCTTAGGGACCCTCCCTGGCCACAGAGCCCTTGGTACCACTGGTACCTTTTACAAGGGACTTAGCTGTGTGCCAGGGGTGTGCCAATTGTGGAAGAAATTGTACAGTTTAGGGAAAGGGGCCTAGTTAGTAGGAACCAAGTACACAAACATTCCAGTTAGCATAAGCTATCAGGTAAAAAGTGTGGGGTAACCATGCCAAAAGAGGCACTTTCCTACATACCTATTTTTACATAGGTGCATGTGAAAGCTTAAATAAATGAGTGTGCTGCCTCCAATGATGGTGTTGATCCGCTTGAAACGGTCATGGATCTGCACCCTCTCTCTCAGCCTGTAAAATCTTCACCAGCATGTTTGCAGAGGAACTACAGCCCTTCTGATCAAGACTCTCTGATTCTAAGAGCAAACATTGCTCTGGATTTGGTCACTGTAGAACTGCAAGGAAAAGCCAGGATACAGCTCCTTATTCTCCAGTGCCATGCGAGGTTAGATCCAAAGGGTTGCAAAGTTTGTGGCACATCAGCAACATCTGTTAAGGCCACGTTATCAGCAGCTTCCCCTTGGGACTATCTGCAAAGACTTTCAGGCAATCTTCCAAGAGGAAAGGAAAGAATCATCATTCCAAAGATCATGATAGCATTCAACCAGATTAGTGTAGCAGCTCATTCCTCCAACTGGAATCTCATGGCTACTAAATATGGCCTTGCAATGGGAAGCTCATCTCAGTGCAACAAATTTGGTTCAATCCTGCTTTCCGTAAGCCAGAATGCATAGATAATCGCCCCACAATACTGTGTGTGGCTGAAAAACCCAACACACGCCAGAGGAACGCAAGGTGGCACCAATTGAGGTTGCAGCTGTGCCCTGAACCCAGAAGAGGCATATTGCAATGCAGAGGAACAGGAGAAAGCTGCTGCAGCACAGTGGTAAGGATTTAATACTTACACTCTTCCTCATTTTAGGAGCTCCTAGTTAATGGGGATTTGTAAAGAAATGGCTCCCTGTTGCAGTTACCCCCTGTAAGGAAATGCCTCCTTGGCATGGTTACCCCCTGACTTTTTGCCTTTGCTGATGCTATGTTTTGAATTGAAAGTGTGCTGAGGCCTGCTAACCAGGCCCCAGCACCAGTGTTCTTTCCCTAACCTGTACTTTTGATTCCACAATTGGCACACCCTGGCATCCAGATAAGTCCCTTGTAAGTGGTACCCCTGGTACCAAGGGCCCTGATGCCAAGGAAGGTCTCTAAGGGCTGCAGCATGTCTTATGCCACCCTGGAGACCCCTCACTCAGCACAGACACACTGCTTGCCAGCTTGTGTGTGCTGGTGAGAACAAAACGAGTAAGTCGACATGGCACTCCCCTCAGGGTGCCATGCCAGCCTCTCACTGCCTATGCAGGTATAGATAAGTCACCCCTCTAGTAGGCCTTACAGCCCTAAGGCAGAGTGCACTATACCACAGGTGAGGGCACCAGTGCATGAGCACTGTGCCCCTACAGTGTCTAAGCAATACCTTAGACATTGTAAGTGCAGGGTAGCCATAAGAGTATATGGTCTGGGAGTCTGTTTTACACACACTCCACAGCACCATAATGGCTACACTGAAAACTGGGAAGTTTGGTATCAAACTTCTCAGCACAATAAATGCACACCGATGCCAGTGTACATTTTATTGTAAACTACACCCCAAACCTTAACCGACTATCTGTGTAGGCTGACTGGTTCCAGCAGCCTGCCACACTAGAGACATGTTGCTGGCCCCATGGGGAGAGTGCCTTTGTCACTCTGAGGCCAATAACAAAGCCTGCACTGGGTGGAGATGCTAACACCTCCCCCAGGCAGGAGCTGTAACACCTGGCGGTGAGCCTCAAAGGCTCACCCCTTTGTCACAGCACCGCAGGACACTCCAGCTAGTGGAGTTGCCCGCCCCCTCCAGCCACGGCCCCCACTTTTGGCGGCAAGGCCGGAGGAAACAAAGAAAACAACAAGGAGGAGTCACTGGCCAGTCAGGACAGCCCCTAAGGTGTCCTGAGCTAAGGTGACTGACTTTTAGAAATCCTCCATCTTGCAGATGGAGGATTCCCCCAATAGGATTAGGGATGTGACCCCCTCCCCTTGGGAGGAGGCACAAAGAGGGTGTACTCACCCTCAGGGCTAGTAGCCATTGGCTACTAACCCCCCAGACCTAAACACGCCCTTACATTTAGTATTTAAGGGCTTCCCTGAACCTAAGAATTTAGATTCCTGAAACCTACAAGAAGAAGAAGACTGCTGAGCTGAAAAACCCCTGCAGAGGAAGAACAGAAGACACCAACTGCTTTGGCCCCAGTCCTACCGGCCTGTCTCCTGCCTTCCAAAGAAACCTGCTCCAGCGACGCTTTCCAAGGGACCAGCGACCTCTGAATCTTCTGAGGACTGCCCTGCTTCAAGAAAGACAAGAAACTCCTGAGGACAGCGGCACTGCTCCAAAAGAACTGCAACTTTGTTTCAAGTAGCAGATTTAAAGACCCCTGCAACTCCCCGCAAGAAGCGGGAGACTTGCAACACTGCACCCGGCGACCCCGACTCGACTGGTGGAGAAACAACGCTTCAGGGAGGACCCTCCGGCGACTCTACGACTGAGTAACCAAAGTTGTCCCTCCTGAGCCCCCACAGCGACGCCTGCAGAGGGAATCCCGAGGCTCCCCCTGACCGCGACTGCCTGAACTCCATTTCCCGACGGCTGGAAAAGACTCTGCACCCGCAGCCCCCAGCACCTAAAGAAACGGAACTCCTGTGCAGGAGTGACCCCCAGGAGGCCCTCTCCCTTGCCCAGGTGGTGGCTACCCCGAGGAGCCCCCCCCTTGCCTGCCTGCAACGCTGAAGAGATCCCTTGATCTCTCATTGAAAACCATTACAAACCCGACGCGTGTTTGCACACTGCACCCGGCCGCCCCCGCGCTGCTGAGGGTGTACTTTTTGTGCTGACCTGTGTCCCCCCCCCGGTGCCCTACAAAACCCCCCTGGTCTGCCCTCCGAAGACGCGGGTACTTACCTGCTGGCAGACTGGAACCGGGGCACCCCCTTCTCTCCATTGAAGCCTATGCGTTTTGGGCACCTCTTTGACCTCTGCACCTGACCGGCCCTGAGCTGCTGGTGTGGTAACTTTGGGGTTGCTCTGAACCCCCAACGGTGGGCTACCTTGGACCAAAAACTGAAACCTGTAAGTGATTTACTTACCTGTTAAAACTAACATTACTTTACCTCCCCCAGGAACTGTGAAAATTGCACTAAGTGTCCACTTTTAAAACAGCTTATTGTGTTTTATGTGAAAAGTATACATGCTAATGAAATGATTCAAAGTTCCTAAAGTACTTACCTGCAATACCTTTCAAATGAGATATTACATGTAAAATTTGAATCTGTGGTTCTTAAAATAAACTAAGAAAATATATTTTTCTATAACAAAACCTATTGGCTGGATTTGTCTCTGAGTGTGTGTTCCTCATTTATTGCCTGTGTGTATGTACAAGAAATGCTTAACACTACTCCTTTGATAAGCCTACTGCTCGACCACACTACCACAAAATAGAGCATTGGTATTATCTCTTTTTGCCACTATCTTACCTCTAAGGGGAACCCTTGGACTCTGTGCATACTATTCCTTACTTTGAAATAGTGCATACAGAGCCATCTTCCTACACCCCACCCCCCCTACTTTTTGTCTGATACTGATTTGACTGAGAAGTGTGCTGGGACCCTGCTAACCAGGCCCCAGCACCAGTGTTCTTTCACCTAAAATGTACCATTGTTTCCACAATTGGCACAACCCTGGCACCTAGGTAAGTCCCTTGTAACTGGTACCCCTGGTACCAAGGGCCCTGATGCCAGGGAAGGTCTGTAAGGGCTGCAGCATGTCTTATGCCACCCTAGGGGCCCCTCACTCAGCACAGACACACTGCTTACCAGCTTGTGTGTGCTGGTGGGGAGAAAATGACTAAGTCGACATGGCACTCCCCTCAGGGTGCCATGCCAACCTCACACTGCCCATGGTATGGATAAGTCACCCCTCTAGCAGGCCTTACAGCCCTAAGGCAGGGTGCACTATACCATAGGTGAGGGCATAGGTGCATGAGCACTATGCCCCTACAGTGTCTAAGCAAAACCTTAGACATTGTAAGTGCAGGGTAGCCATAAGAGTATATGGTCTGGGAGTCTGTCAGGCACGAACTCCACAGCACCATAATGGTTACACTGAAAATTGTGAAGTTTGGTATCAAACTTCTCAGAATAATAAACCCACACTGATGCCACTGTTGGATTAAATAATGCACCCAGAGGGCATCTTAGAGATGCCCCCTGTATTTTACCCAATTGTTCAGTGCAGGACTGACTGGTCTGTGCCAGCCTGCTGCTGAGAGACGAGTTTCTGACCCCATGTGGTGAGGGCCTTTGTGCTCTCTGAGGACAGAAACAAAAGCCTGCTCTGGGTGGAGGTGCTTCACACCTCCCCCCTGCAGGAACTGTAACACCTAGCAGTGAGCTTCAAAGGCTCAGGCTTCATGTTACAATGCCCCAGGGCACTCCAGCTAGTGGAGATGCCCGCCCCCTGGACACAGCCCCCACTTTTGGCAGCAAGTCCAGGAGAGATAATGTGAAAAACAAGGAGGAGTCACTGGCCAGTCAGGACAGCCCCTAAGGTGTCCTGAGCTGAGGTGACTGACTTTTAGAAATCCTCCATCTTGCAGATGGAGGATTTCCCCAATAGGGATAGGGATGTGCCCCCCCTCCCCTCAGGGAGGAGGCACAAAGAGGGTGTAGCCACCCTCAAGGACAGTAGCCATTGGCTACTGCCCTCCCAGACCTAAACACACCCCTAAATTCTGTATTTAGGGGCTCCCCAGAACCTAGGAAAATAGATTCCTGCAACCTAAGAAGAAGAGGACTGCTAAGCTGAAAAACCCTGCAGAGAATACGGAGACACCAACTGCTTTGGCCCCAGCTCTACCGGCCTGTCTCCCCCCCTTCTAAAGACACTGCTCCAGCGACGCTTTCCCCAGGGACCAGCAACCTCTGAATCCTCAGAGGACTGCCCTGCTCTAGAAGGACCAAGAAACTCCAGAGGACAGCGGCTCTGTTCACCCAAGACTCCAACTTTTGTTTCAAAGGAGCAACTTTAAAACATCTGCGTTTCCCGCCGGAAGAAGCGTGAGACTTGCTACTCTGCACCAGACGCCCCCGGCTCGACTTGTGGAGTAACACTTCAGGGAGGACTCCCCGGCGACTACGAGACCGTGAGTAGCCAGAGTTGTCCCCCCTGAGCCCCCACAGCGATGCCTGCAGAGGGAATCCCGAGGCTCCCCCTGACCGCAACTGCCTGCTTCCCAGATCCTGACGCCTGGTAAAGACTCTGCACCCACAGCCCCCAGGACCTGAGAGATCGTAACTCCAGTGCAGCAGTGACCCCCAGGAGGCCCTCTCCCTTGCCCAGGTGGTGGCTACCCCGAGGAGCCCCCCCCCTGCCTGCATCGCTAAAGAGACCCCTTGGTCTCCCCTTGATTTCTATTGGAAACCAGACGCGTGTTTGCACACTGCACCCGGCCGCCCCCATGCTGCTGAGGGTGTATTTTCTGTGTGGACTTGTGTCCCCCCTCCTCCCCCCCCGGGGCTCTACAAAACCCCCCTTGTCTGCCCTCCGAAGACACAGGTACTTACCTGCTGGCAGACTGGAACCGGGGCACCCCCTTCTCCATTGAAGCCTATGCGTTTTGGGCACCATTTTGACCTCTGCACCTGACCCTGAGCTGCTGGTGTGGTAACTTTGGGGTTGCTCTGAACCCCCAACGGTGGGCTACTTTGGACCCAAACTTGAACCCCGTAGGTGGTTTACTTACCTGCAAGAACTAACAAATACTTACCTCCCCTAGGAACTGTGAAAATTGCACTGTCTAGTTTTAAAATAGCTATATGTGATTTATTTGAAAAGTATATATGCTATTGTGATTATTCAAAGTTCCTAAAGTACTTACCTGCAATACTTTTCAATTGAAGTATTACATGTAAAATTGTAACCTGTGGTTCTTAAATTAAACTAAGAAAAGTTATTTTTCTACACGAAAACCTATAGGCCTGGAATTGTCTTTGAGTGTGTGTTCCTCATTTATTGCTTGTGTATGTACAACAAATGCTTAACACTACTCCTTTGATAAACCTACTGCTCGACCACACTACCACAAAATAGAGCATTAGTATTTTCTCTTTTTGCTACTATCTTACCTCTAAGGGGAACCCTTGGACTCTGTGCATACTATTCCTTACTTTGAAATAGTGCATACAGAGCCAACTTCCTACAGGATTCTTAGAACAAAATTGCTTGATCAAACGGGGAGCATGAACGTAAGTTGCAGCCTCTCACAAATGGTTATCTGGGTTACAACCTTCCTAATCAAGGAGATTTTAAAGGCTCCCTCACCCAAAAAAAAAAAAAAAAAAAAAGCACAGTCTCTTGAACTTCATATTCAGGTTGTCCATCCGCCAGCATGGTCTCTGACCTCCCTTTTATCTAATGATCTACAACAGAGGTAAAGTTTTAGATGTCAGGAAAGGGAGGATTACGCCTCCAAAAAGAGGGATGCCAGAGTTTTAGTGGAAAGCTTTACTGTCAGAGAATTTGGACCAACAAATAGAACAAGTTAAATGAAATGAGAACAAGCTTTGTCACAGATCTTACAACTATGAACTGGTCGCCTATGCCAATGGGCCTGAGATTGTTTTCCTGGATTTAACAATTTGTAAATTCTGGAGTAGTTTTTCATGATCCTTCTGTCATTTGTCCAGCGAGTTTTTGGGACTGCAAGTACAGGATCTTCAGATTCCAAGAATTTGGAAATGTTTGAAGAAGGAATCCTCAAAGGCACAAAAGAACGAGTTACTTACCTTCGGTAACGACTTTTCTGGTGGATACATTAGCTACCTGTGGATTCCTCACCTAATGAATACTCCCATGGCGCCAGCATTCGACGGAAATCTTCTTACTAGTCTCTGCACGTCGACGAGGACGTCACTCTAGCCCACGCGACGCCATCTGACGTCATACAGGCAATAAGAGGTCCTCGACGACGTGCGGACGTCAGTACCAATCATTTTTTACGTGCATGAGAACAACCAGGCAATGCAATGAAAGAGCAAGGCAACATCCCATTACATTGTAAAAATACACAACATTGCATGAATGTAGGAAGTTGGCTCTGTATGTGCTATTTCAAAGTAAGGAATAGCATGTACAGAGTCCAAGGGTTCCCCTTAGAGGTAAAATAGTGGTAAAAAGAGATAATACTAATGCTCTATTTTGTGGTAGTGTGGTCGAGCAGTAGGCTTATCCAAGGAGTAGTGTTAAGCATTTGTTGTACATACACATAGACAATAAATGAGGTACACACACTCAGAGACAAATCCAGCCAATAGGTTTTGTTATAGAAAAATATATTTTCTTAGTTTATTTTAAGAACCACAGGTTCAAATTTAACATGTAATATCTTGTTTGAAAGGTATTGCAGGTAAGTACATTAGGAACTTTGAATCACTTCAATTGCATGTATACTTTTCAAGTTATTCACAAATAGCTATTTCAAAAGTGGACACTTAGTGCAATTTTCACAGTTCCTGGGGGAGGTAAGTTTTTGTTAGTTTTACCAGGTAAGTACGACACTTACAGGGTTCAGTTCTTGGTCCAAGGTAGCCCACCGTTGGGGGTTCAGAGCAACCCCAAAGTTACCACACCAGCAGCTCAGGGCCGGTCAGGTGCAGAGGTCAAAGTGGTGCCCAAAACGCATAGGCTATAATGGAGAGAAGGGGGTGCCCCGGTTCCGGTCTGCTTGCAGGTAAGTACCCGCGTCTTCGGAGGGCAGACCAGGGGGGTTTTGTAGGGCACTGGGGGGGACACAAGCCCACACAGAAATTTCACCCTCAGCGGCGCGGGGGCGGCCGGGTGCAGTGTTAGAACAAGCGTCGGGTTCGCAATGTAAGTCAATGAGAGATCAAGGGATCTCTTCAGCGCTGCAGGCAGGCAAGGGGGGGCTCCCTCGGGGAAACCTCCACTTGGGCAAGGGAGAGGGACTCCTGGGGGTCACTTCTGCAGTGAAAGTCCGGTCCTTCAGGTCCTGGGGGCTGCGGGTGCAGGGTCTTTTCCAGGCGTCGGGACTTAGGTTTCAGAGAGTCGCGGTCAGGGGAAGCCTCGGGATTCCCTCTGCAGGCGGCGCTGTGGGGGCTCAGGGGGGACAGGTTTTGGTACTCACAGTTGTAGAGTAGTCCGGGGGTCCTCCCTGAGGTGTTGGTTCTCCACCAGCCGAGTCGGGGTCGCCGGGTGCAGTGTTGCAAGTCTCACGCTTCTTGCGGGGAGATTGCAGGGTTCTTTAAAGCTGCTCCTTTGGATAAAGTTGCAGTCTTTTTGGAGCAGGTCCGCTGTCCTCGGGAGTTTCTTGTCGTCGAAGCAGGGCAGTCCTCAGAGGATTCAGAGGTCGCTGGTCCCTTTGGAAGGCGTCGCTGGAGCAGAGTTCTTTGGAAGGCAGGAGACAGGCCGGTGAGTTTCTGGAGCCAAGGCAGTTGTTGTCTTCTGGTCTTCCTCTGCAGGGGTTTTCAGCTAGGCAGTCCTTCTTCTTGTTGTTGCAGGAATCTAATTTTCTAGGGTTCAGGGTAGCCCTTAAATACGAAATTTAAGGGCGTGTTTAGGTCTGGGGGGTTAGTAGCCAATGGCTACTAGCCCTGAGGGTGGGTACACCCTCTTTGTGCCTCCTCCCAAGGGGAGGGGGTCACAATCCTAAACCCTATTGGGGGAATCCTCCATCTGCAAGATGGAGGATTTCTAAAAGTTAGAGTCACCTCAGCTCAGGACACCTTAGGGGCTGTCCTGACTGGCCAGTGACTCCTCCTTGTTGCTTTCTTTGTTCCCTCCAGCCTTGCTGCCAAAAGTGGGGGCCGTGGCCGGAGGGGGCGGGCAACTCCACTAAGCTGGAGTGCCCTGCTGGGCTGTGACAAAGGGGTGAGCCTTTGAGGCTCACCGCCAGGTGTTACAGCTCCTGCCTGGGGGAGGTGTTAGCATCTCCACCCAGTGCAGGCTTTGTTACTGGCCCCAGAGTGACAAAGGCACTCTCCCCATGGGGCCAGCAACATGTGTGGCAGGCTGCTGGAACTAGTCAGCCTACACAGACAGTCGGTTAAGTTTCAGGGGGCACCTCTAAGGTGCCCTCTGGGGTGTATTTTGCAATAAAATGTACACTGGCATCAGTGTGCATTTATTGTGCTGAGAAGTTTGATACCAAACTTCCCAGTTTTCAGTGTAGCCATTATGATGCTGTGGAGTTCGTGTTTGACAAACTCCCAGACCATATACTCTTATGGCTACCCTGCACTTACAATGTCTAAGGTTTTGTTTAGACACTGTAGGGGTACCATGCTCATGCACTGGTACCCTCACCTATGGTATAGTGCACCCTGCCTTAGGGCTGTAAGGCCTGCTAGAGGGGTGACTGACCTATACTTGCATAGGCAGTGAGAGGCTTGCATGGCACCCTGAGGGGAGTGCCATGTCGACTTACTTGTTTTGTTCTCACTAGCACACACAAGCTGGCAAGCAGGGTGTCTGTGCTGAGTGAGAGGTCTCCAGGGTGGCATAAGACATGCTGCAGCCCTTAGAGACCTTCCTTGGCATCAGGGCCCTTGGTACTAGAAGTACCAGTTACAAGGGACTTATCTGGATGCCAGGGTCTGCCAATTGTGGATACAAAAGTACAGGTTAGGGAAAGAACACTGGTGCTGGGGCCTGGTTAGCAGGCCTCAGCACACTTTCAATTGTAAACATAGCATCAGCAAAGGCAAAAAGTCAGGGGGCAACCATGCCAAGGAGGCATTTCCTTACAATGAATAACTATAAATCTTTTATATATATATATATGTATATATGTATATATGTGTATATGTGTATATGTGTATATGTGTATATGTGTATATGTGTATATATATATATATATATATATATATATATATATATATATATATATATATATAAAACTTTTTTTTTTTTTTTAAATATATACACATCAACTATATACACAAAGATATATACATATATACATGTATATAAATATAATATATACAACATCTATTGCACCCTCAAAGACCAAGAGGAGCTTACTCAAGGATTACTTGGTAAGACCAGAAAGGCAACGGGGAGGCGGGTGGGACCGTGAGGAATCCACAGGTAGCTAATGTATCCACCAGAAAAGTCGTTACCGAAGGTAAGTAACTCGTTCTTCTGATGGATACAACTACCTGTGGATTCCTCACCTAATGAATAGAGTCCCAAAGCAGTACCACGCCCGGCGGTGGGTGCCTAAATGGTCAAACCAAGAAATCCTGCAGCACTGACCGTGCAAAATGGCCGTCCCTTCTAACCTCAGAATCCAAACAGTAATGTTTTGCAAAAGTGTGAAGGGACGACCAAGTTGCGGCCTTGCAGATGTCGACCACAGGAACACCTCTGGCCAAGGCCGAAGTGGCCGACTTAGCTCTGGTGGAATGAGCTCTAATGCCCTCAGGAGGATCCTTCTTTGCCAAAGAGTAACAGATTTTAATGCAAAGAACAACCCACCTGGATAGTGTTCTCTTGTGGACTGCCTTTCCTCTCCTCTTGCCCACGTATCCAATAAACAGCTGATCCTCCAGCCTGAAATCCTTTGTCCTATCAATAAAGAAGCTCAACGCCCTCTTTGGGTCCAGACAGTGCAGTCTTTCTTCCTCTTTGGAAGGATGAGGCGGAGGGTAGAACGTGGACAAAGTAATTGCCTGAGCCAAATGGAAAGGTGAAACAACCTTCGGGAGGAAAGCAGCCTTGGTCCTCAACACCACCTTATCCCCATAAAAAGTTGTATAAGGGGGCTTTACTGATAAGGCCTGCAACTCACTCACTCTCCTTGCTGATGCTATAGCTATCAGAAAGACTGTTTTTAAAACCAAATACCTTAAGGGGCAAGAATGCATAGGTTCAAAAGGGGACCCCATAAGGAAAGTCAGGACCAAGGACAAATCCCATTGCGGCATAACGAATGGCTTTGGAGGATATTTATTTAGAAGACCTTTCAGGAATCTGATAACAATAGGGGATTTAAATAAAGATGGTTGGTCTGGAAGACATATGAAGGCTGACAAGGCCGATAAATAACCCTTAATGGTAGCCACTGCACAACCTTTCTGCGCTAGAGACAGAGCAAAAGACAAAACATCCGATAGATGAGAATGCAAAGGATCAATCTGCCTCTCTCCACACCACGCAACAAATTTAGACCATCTATTAGCGTAGATAGATTTAGTGGAGTGTCGCCTGGCCGCTAATATAACATCCACTACCTCAGGCGGGAGAGAGAAGGAACTCAGGTTGCCCCGTTCAATCTCCAGGCATGTAGGTGTAGACTCTGGAGGTTGGGGTGTAGAACCTGCCCCTGCGACTGCGAGAGGAGGTCTGCCCTGAAAGGGAGACGGAGCGGAGGGCACATTGAGAGTTGGAGAAGGTCGGAGTACCATACCCTCCTTGGCCAATCCGGAGCTATTAGGATGACTAGAGCCCGGTCCTGGCGAATCTTCCTCAATACTCGAGGAATCAAGGGTATGGGAGGAAACGCGTAAAGCAACTGGCCGCACCAGGTTATTTGAAACGCGTCCCCCAACGCTCCCTGCATCGGATACTGGAGGCTGCAGAACAACGGACAATGCGCGTTCTCTCGAGTGGCAAACAGATCTACCCGAGGAAACCACCACCTCTGGAAGATTAAACGGACTTGATCTGGATGGAGACGCCACTCGTGGTCTGCCGAGAAATGGCGACTGAGACTGTCCGCACGCACGTTCAAGACTCCGGCCAGATGGTTTGCTATCAAGCAAATCGGATGGTCCTTTGCCCAGGACCCATAGTCGAAGAGCTTCTCTGCAGAGAAGGTACGACCCCACTCCTCCCTGCTTGTTTATGTACCACATCGTGGTAGTATTGTCCGTTAGGACCTGTACCGACTGACCACGAAGGGAAGGGAGGAAGGCCTTGAGAGCCAGACGTACAGCCCGTAACTCTAACAGATTGATGTGAAACATCTGTTTCTCTGGAGACCAAAGACCTTTGATATCCAGATCCCCCAGATGAGCTCCCCACCCTAGAGTGGAAGCATCCGTTATGACTGTGGCCACTGGTGGCGACTGCTGGAACGGCTTACCTTGTGAAAGATTGTTGCTTGCAATCCACCACTTCAAATCCACAGCAGCATCTCTGGAGATCTTGACAGTACCCTCTAGATTCCCTTTGTGTTGAGACCACTGCCTTCGGAGGCACCCCTGAAGAGCCCTCATGTGCCAGCGAGCATGCGTGACCAACAGAATGCAGGAGGCAAAAAGACCGAGCAGACGAAGGACCTTGAGGACTGGAACTACCGCTCCATTTTGAAACATTGGAACCAAATCCTGAATATCTTGAATCCGCTGAGGCGGAGGAAAGGCCCGACCCAATGTTGTATCCAGTACTGCCCCTATGAACAGGAGGCGCTGAGAGGGCTCTAGGTGAGATTTGGGCTCGTTCACCGAAAAACCCAGGTCGAACAACAACTGGGTTGTTGACTGCAGATGATGCGACACAAGCTCTGGGGACTTGGCTTTGATCAACCAGTCGTCCAAGTAAGGGAATACTGCTATCCCCTTCCTTCTGAGTTCTGCCGCAACCACCGACATCACCTTCGTGAAGACTCGAGGTGCTGAAGTAAGACCAAACGGAAGGACCGCAAACTGATAGTGTTGCGATCCCACCACAAACCGGAGATACTTCCTGTGTGACTTGAGTATCGGGATATGAAAGTAAGCATCCTGCAAGTCGACAGACACCATCCAGTCTTCCTTGTTCAACGCCAAAAGCACCTGTGCTAGGGTCAGCATCTTGAATTTTTCCTGCTTGAGGAACCAATTCAAGATCCTCAGGTCCAGAATTGGTCTCAAACGACCATCCTTCTTGGGAACCAGGAAATACCTTGAGTAACATCCTCGACCCCTTTCCTGCTCTGGGACCAACTCCACCGCGCCCTTGGAAAGGAGGGCTTGTACCTCCTGTTCTAGCAACAGGAGGTGTTCTTCTGAACAATAAGAAGGGCGGGGCGGGATGAGGGGCGGGAACTCCCGAAAGGGAAGGGTGTAGCCTTTTCCCACAATACTGAGAACCCAAGTGTCCGTTGTAACAGTCTTCCATTTGGTGAGAAAATGCTGTAATCTTCCCCCTACAGGAGAGGAGTGAGTGGGAAATGGTGGAAGCCTAGGGCTGCTTCCCCTGCTGCACCCCGCCAGAGGATGAGGAAGAGGCAGAGTGCTGCTGAGAGGCTCCTCTGGTGCGGACCCTACCTCTCCCCCTGAAAGATCTATAGGGATGGGAAGAGGCAGGTTGCTGATATCTTCCCCGAAAGGAAGAGGAGGAAGAGCCACGCCCAAATCCACGAAACCTCCTGAAAAATCTGGAAGAGGCCGTGGAAGAAGGAGCTTGGAGCCCTAACGACTTAGCCGTGGCCCTGCTTTCCTTAAAACGTTCCAAGGCCGAATCAGCCTTGGCTCCAAACAGTTTGTCCCCATCTAACGGGAGATCCAACAATGTGGACTGTACATCTGCAGAAAAGCCCGAGTTACGGAGCCAGGCCTGTCTCCTTGCCACCACAGTTGTGCCCATTGCTCTGGCTACCGAGTCGGTGGTATCCAGTCCCGTCTGGATAATCTGGGTCGCAGCAGCCTGGGCATTTGAGACAAGATCCAAAAGACCCTGGGGAAGCTCTGTAAACGATGAGGAAATGTCATCCATCAAAGCATGAATATACCTCCCCAGGATACAGGTTGCATTGGTGGCTTTTAACGCCAGACTGCAGGACGAAAAAATCTTCTTCGACTGCGCCTCTAGCTTCTTTGAATCTCTGTCCCCAGGCACCGTCGGGAAAGAACCAGGCGCTGACTTGGATGAACAGGAGGCCTGCACCACCAAGCTCTCCGGCGTAGGGTGCCTAGATAGAAAACCAGGATCAGTCGGAGCCGCCCGATACCTCCTGGCCACGGCTCTGTGAACTGCTGGGGAAGATGCCGGCCTCTTCCACACCTCTAACACCGGATCCAGCAGAGCGTCATTAAATGGCAACAGAGGCTCCGCCGCAGCTGAGGCCGGATGTAGCACCTCTGTTAAAAGGTTTTGTTTAGCCTCCACCACCGGCAAAGGCAGGTCCAAAAAACTAGCTGCCTTCCGTACCACTGCATGAAAGGAAGCAGCCTCCTCAGTATATTCCCCCGGGGACGAAAGATCCCACTCAGGGGAAGTGTCCAGCCCACTGGCCGACTCCAGTCCACGCAGCCCATCACCCGAGTCCTCTAGCTCTCCTTCCTCCAGGGCTCGTTGGTACTCCTGCTCTTCTAATACACGGAGAGCACGTCTCCTGGAATTGTAATTGTAATCGTATTTATATAGCGCTTACTACCCCTGACGAGGCGTCGAAGCGCTTTTCGATGAGTAGCACGCTACTCCGGTACCCAACAAGAATTAGTGATGGATTAGTATAATTTAATAAGGAGTACAGTTTTAGTATTATTATGAGTTAATTTGAGTTGCGGATATGAGAGTTTGTTAGTTAGATTGACTGGAGTAATGGAGGGGTGGAGGAGGAAAGAAATCCAGAAGTGTTCATTGGGAGTTTATCCTTCATTTACTCAATCCAAAGGCTTGAGATGAATAAAAGGGGGGCGGAGGGGAAAGAGGATGTGGAAGGGTTAGGGAGAGCATAGTAGCAGGGTGAGATGAATGCAGGAGAATTTAGTAGGGTTGTGTGGGAGGTCACAGAGGTAGAGTGAGGTTTGGTGAGTTAGATGTGGGGGTGGAGGGATGAGCTTAGGCAGAGATATTTAGGAGATGAAAGTGGTCGAAGGGATTTGGGATGAGTCCGAGTGAGAATGGAGGATAGTTTGATAGAGACATGACATAAGAGCGATGAGTAGATAAGTGTGATAAAAAGAGAGCAGAAATTCATAGAAACATGCCAGGCACAGAAACAACATATACACATACATACACATATATATATATATATATATTTATACACACACACACATGACTATACACACACATCTGCACATACAATACATAATTAGAATCATGGGTAAAAAATACTTAGTCGTCCATCCATCATCCTGGTAAAAAGGCGGGAACTCCCCCACCTACCTCGAGGGTGGACGGGGCGTGGCCCAGCGGGCGGAGGCCACAGGTGCTCCACAAAGGGAGAAACCCTCCACTCTGTGTCTCCAGCAGAGGAAGACAGAAACCGCGCGTCCCAGTCAGACACAGACCACGCTCCAGCACATCATCAGCTCACCTCCAGGAAGGATTCCAGATCCCCTCCGCCACGGGATCTCTGAGCGCACAGCCCCGCCCGCCCCATCCCTGCTAAGCCCAAGAGCCAGGGTGGGCCGTCCTTTCCAGAAGGTGAGCTTCAACCGCGGCATCTGCCGCGTCCACATTGTACACTAGGGTACGTGATGGGCCACGGGGGCAAAAACTTCTTCAGCAACCTTGTGTGCCCCCGGCAATGTCATTGCCACTAGTGCGTCCCCGCGGAGATGTCCTCGCGCCCCTGCGCATCAACAACGCACCACGCGAGTCGGCGGCAAACGCAGTGGGGTCGCCTTGGAAAGCTGTCCATCATCCTGGCAAGAGGCGGGAATTCCCCTACCTACTTAGAGGGTGGACGGGGCGTGGCTCAGCAGGCGGAGCTTACAGGTGCTTCATAAAGGGAGAACCTTCTACTCTGTGTCTCCAGGAGAGGAAGATAGAACCCGCGCGTCACAGTCAGATACAGATTACGCTCCAGTACAACATCAGTTCACCTCCAGGAAGGATTCTGGATCTTTTTCTGCTATGGGATCTCTGAGCGCACAGCCTTGCTTTATCTTTGCCAAGCCCGAGAGTTAGGGTGGCTTGTCCTTTCCAGAAGCTGAGCTTCGACTGCGGCACCTGCTACGTTTATATTGGTAAGTGCTTCCTTTGAGGTTTAGTTTCTGTAAAATGTTTCTGTAGAATGAAGTCGTTGTTCAATACGCGGAGTCGACAATGCCTCCGCCGAAGTCGAAGATCGGCGCCGATCTTCAGAAGCCACCGACGCCGCGTCCGGCGCCACAGGTAACTTCGGCGCCGACAAAAGAGCAGCTGAAGCAGATGGACCCACCGGAGTCACAGGCCGAAATCCCGACGTCGACGGGATGGAAATCCCCGGGGCCAATCCTTCTGAAGCCACCGGAGCGGCCACCGGCGCCTACGTTCCCAAAAGGGAGAAAGGGCATAAAGGGTGCCGGCCGAAGAGGCGCAGGATCACCCAAAGAAAAGGCCAAAGGCCCAGCCGGAGCACCCTCTGGAGCCATCTGTTGGAAGATGGCATACATCGCATTCAAGAATGCGGAACTATCGGCTCCAGGGGTGGGAAAAGCCGGATACTGAGGTGCCTGTCTCGGAGGCGACCCCGACGCCGGCCTCGACGTCTGCGCCGGAGAAAACACCTGAGACTCCAATACCTCAATCACCGACGCCTGTCCAGGTGAAGTTGGAGACGCCGGAGAGGGCAACGGCGTCGAAGGATGCGGCGTAACCGTGGGACTGATCTTCGAATGACGCCGAGATTCTCTACGGTGCCGGGAGTCTCGATGACGCCGATGTCTTGGAGATGAAGACTTCTTGTGATGCTTCTCCTTCGATTTTGCCATAAACAGCTTCGCCTCACGTTCCTTGAGGGCCTTTGGATTCATGTGCTGGCATGAATCACAAGTCGAGACGTCGTGGTCGGAGCTCAAACACCAAAGGCAATCGGAATGAGGATCTGTCACCGACATCTTGCCTCCACACTCACGACAAGGCTTAAATCCAGACTTTCTCTGCGACATTATTACCACAGCGAAAGACTACGCAGCAAAAATACACTGTAACCAAAAAAGTAACAGTTGCTCCCTCGAAGATAACCGTTTCGAATGCACGGAAAAAAGGGAACTGACGTCCGCACGTCGTCGAGGACCTCTTATTGCCTGTATGACGTCAGACGGTGCCGTGTGGGCTAGAGTGACGTCCTCGTCGACGTGCAGAGACTAGTAAGAAGATTTCCGTCGAATGCTGGCACCATGGGAGTATTCATTAGGTGAGGAATCCACAGGTAGTTGTATCCATCAGAAAAGGGGAATTTTCAGCACAAGTATGAAGAGAATTATTTTAAGCATACTCTCCAACAGATACAAGAGATTTTCAGCTGGCTCGGGTGGCAGAAATGTAGCATTTTAAAACTCAAGAGTTTTATTTTATCTCTCAGATTATCCGTTTGATTGAGGGTGGTTATGACATAAGGACTTCCACAAATTTGAGACATGTTGAGGACCACTATCAGAAATTTTTTAACTAATCTATGGGGGTCGAAATATGTCACAATAAAAAGTTAATCATTACTGAAATAGACGGTAACCTAGAAAGAGCAGAAAAGTGAGCCATGTTTAGTAGACAAATCTACACTGACAATGATAGTGGTACAATTTTTAGACAGAGGTAATGTAACTCTAAAGTCAGTAGACAATCTCCCATGGATTGGATGGAATTTCAGCAAACAATACCTTCCTTGCCTTTGTTTCTCTGATTTATTTAGGCTGCATGAGTTTGGTGCTGGGTCACTCAGAGTGGCACAAGTTTTGCTACAACTCCTAGGGACCCTCTGCAGTACCTAGGCCCTAGGTACTAGAGATACCACCTGCAGCACGCTTCCTACATAGCTCATTTTCCCAACTGGGCCCCTGGGGAGGGGGAGCCAGCATCTCCCTCCCGAGGGAAGCCAGGGCTGCATACCAAAGGCAGTGGGCTTTTTTGAAGCTCACTTGCCTTGGAATGCAGATTGGTGGGTCATCCTGTTGGGAGGGATGTGTTAACAACCCTGCCAGTGTAGGGTTTGTTTCGGACCTCCAGAGAGCAAAGGCTCTCACCCAGGGGATCAGAATATCATCTGTTGGTGGCAGGCTGATTAGAACGAGCCCGTGAGTCCACAGCAAGTTTTCAGGGGGCACTTTTAAGGTGCCCCCTGGGTGCATGCATTAATAAATACATCACTGGAATCAGTGAGGGATAATTAATACGAGATGTTTGATTCCAAACATCCCTAGTTTCAGTGAAGCCATCATGTAGCTGGGGTACCCGAAGTGACCAGTGTCCAGCACATGTATTTAAAATGGCTTCCCTGTACACTTGCCATGTCGGAGATTCGCCAAAGATGTAGTAGGGGCACATCTGCTCTTGCTGATATGTCCACACATGTAATATAATGCACCTTGCCTTAGGGCTTTGAGGCCTGCGGGCGACTTACAAATATTACCTGAAGTGTTTACGCTAAATGGCACACAGGCCGAGACCCATGACGCATTTCAGTTTTGGGAGCACCTTGTCACGCAGCTGGAAATGGCAGTCTGCATGAGATTGGTGCTGGGCCCCTTGGAGTGGCACAAGTTATGCTGCAGCTCTTAGGGACCCTCTCTAGTACCTAGGCCCTAGGTACCATTTACTACAGACCTAGAGGTGCTAAAGGGGCCTGGCCACTGGGGGATCAAGTGTTTATGTGACATGGCACACATGGTGTGTGCCATGTTGTGTTTTCACATTCAGGGAGCACCTGGTCACGCAGCCTGTAATGGCAGACTGGCAGTCTGCATGAGTTTGGTGCTGGGTCCCTCAGAGTGCCACAAGTTGTGCTGCAGCTCTTGAGGACCCTCTGCAGTACCTAGGCCTTAGGTACTAGAGGTATCACTTACTAAGGATTTACAAAAAGAGCTACAGGGCCTGGTCACTTGGGGATCCAATGAACAAGTTTCTTGTTCTGGGGAAAGAATACTGGCACTGGGGACCTGGTTAGCAGGAACTCACTACACTGCAGTCAACGTTGCATCAGAAATCAGGCAAAAAGGAGGTGGGGTACTGCAACCAGAACCACGTTTCCTACATCAATACCATGTGTATTTAATGACCAATTAATTTGCTGAAACCGGTTCTAACAACCTCTTTTCCTGAACCAGTCTCCACAAATGATTTCACCATAAACATTCACCAGGTTGACTAAAACAACCTGGTGAATATCCTTCGTGGCAAAAACATTACAATTTGTTTTTACCAATTACATGTCCCTTCATGCTCTTTTCTGTCATTTTCTTCAAGGGAATTCTCCCATGCAAACCTCCACCTTCTGTCTCTTCTTAATCAAGGAGGATTTCCCGTTTTATTTCCACCATTTCTGTTCCTGCTATAAATCCCCCCTACACACATTAGGAGGAGTGCCCACTAGATGGTAACTGGGCACGTATCCCTGCCGTAAGTTGCCGAATGCATGTGAATTTGGTATCCTGCCTTATTTTTGGACATAGCATCACGCTATTTTAGCATGTACGCTTAGGATTGTCCTTGACAATGCAAGATGCATGCACTATCCTGTGACAGAAGGGTGCACCAAGTGAGCTCTCATATTAGGCAGAGGAATACTGCCCTTGCCCAGGATATGTCATGCAGAGTGGCAACATTTAAAAAAACAAAATCTGTTACAGAGTGCAGTCTTCTGATTCCCCCCCCCACCCAATCATTATGTAAAACTCAGATCCTTGCACTGACTTCCTCTACGTATGTCCAGTGTGCACGAGCAGTGAGAGTGTAGCACATGTATGGTATTAACAGTGTTGTGTGAACCAGAGTACTGAGGCAAGTGGGACTAATTATAGAAGCCCCTGCTTTTTAGCACTGCAAAAGTTGGAGGATGGAAACAGCTTACCACAGACCATTGAAGCGTACTGCCTGCATTTCTGTGGCTGGAGATACAGACATCAAAGTGTTGAGGGTGGAAATAGGGATATTTAAAAAAAATCCTTGAAGTCCTTTTTACAAAGGACTGCTGATTAGTTCCTCTTAGACCCTGCCATTTGCTATATGGAAGGGTTATAGAGTGGGCTGCAGCTTATTTTTCAAGGTGAGGAAATGGATAGACATGGCCTGTCCTTTTGACCACCTTTGATTACTGCTTCAGGAAGGTGATCGAAAGCCATGTGCAGAGAGCTCACACTTCATTGCACCCAGGTTCTTGGTACTTCTATTATGAGCCACTGCTACCTGCTTAGAGTCATCATTTTGCACAAAGGATTTGTCTGGATATGAGCGGGAAAAAGACATTTGAAAAATCCAGTGGATCCACAGCCTCCAGCCTTTTGTTATCACTTCTGAAAAATCTTTGATAGAGGAGCTTTTTGGACCCTCACTAATAAAGAAAAATGAAAATGTCTTAAAGTAAAAATATGTTTTTGTCTCAAAAAGCACATATTGGCCTTGTAGTGCCTGGGAACTGCTTTGCGTGTGGATGTGCTCCTTGTGAAAACTCCAGAATGCGATTACACCGTGTGGTTAGCAAAAGATAAATGTGGGTTTTCCATTGGAACCTGCTGCATGCTGTAGGAGGCCGAAGAAAAATGTTAATCACATGAACAGCAGACAACTGGATGAAGAGAGCGTTGGGTGAAAGCTTTACAAGTAAATTTACATAATTTTAATAACTAAATATCTTAGCTAATGCCAAATATTAGAAAAAAGGCCATACCTTCATCAAGATATGATTCTAGAAGACTTCCACCTAGTTTTTTTATAACATGAATTGCTTCCAAATTGCCAGAACCTTTGAGTCTGAGTACTGCTTCTACAGCCAGTTTTGCAAAATGATCTTTATGATGGGTAAGCAACTTAGATGACAGTGTAGTCCTGGAAATGTTCAGTAGGTCTTTTTGAAATTTTTCATCATCATTCCTATAAATGGAAAATAAACAGAACCACAAAAAAAATTAGCACTTTTCTTTACGTTTATCTTTCCTCAAAAGAAAACCCACTCATTCTTTGGACCGCATTTTAGATCATCAGACAAAATATCCAACCACTAATAATTTAAGCTGTGATCACAGAAGCAAAGGATATAAAAGACATGGACACAATTCCATAGTGTGCCCAAAGCAACTTAGGACTCAAACACTAAGTTACAAGGTCAAAGGATATATCTCTTCATACATTGCCCAAGACCACGTCTGAAATGTGGTCTAGTGGGGGCAACAATTACAGGTCAAAATGGCTTCCAAACGTGGATTCTATAGTAAAAGACTGGACATATCTATTTAATATTCAAAAATAAGAATCTCAAACTAATTTGGTCATACATTTTTCTTTTTTAAATGAACAGATTCTGTGAAACGTACATTTGTGATGCAATACAAATTTACATTATGTATATCAGATTCAGGAGAATAAAGTTGGCTTTGCTAACTAATTTACCCATGATCCACTGCCGCTTTCAGCAAAGCTTCTCTTGCAGCTTGGGTAGCTTGCCTCCAGCCTGCTATGATAGTCTGAGGGTGAAACTTCTTGGCAATCAGAACTTCAGCTTCCTAACACAAAAGCACACAATGAGTATATGATTATTCATATGATGAATATAATTCGAAGAAAAACAATCTAATGTTAATTAAAAGTTACAACACAATTTTTAACTGGGGTCTTAAAATACCTGCAAAACAAACTTCACGTGTCTTGCATCAAACACTAAGATGGATGCTAGAGACCCCAAAGTAAAGTAAAGAGCAAAGTCAAGCCTTCTCTTGCCTAGTCCATTGATTTTAAAATGAAATTTCCAGAGGCAGAGGACCAATTTCTAACTTCTATTCCGTTTAGCAAAATACCAAAACACACCTCTTAAGACTATCTACCATAGCTTTCCTTGCTTTGGAATAATCAAGTGCTGACACCTGCATATACGTAACTGATATTGACACCTGCACATAGGTAATTGATAACAATGCTTATTTGATGCGAAGCACCAGGCTGCCCTTGTGAGTAGGACAGCACCCAACAAATGCAAATAAATGGTTTTGCTCTGCATACATACTTAAGGCTGCAAAGAAGATAAGAGAAACTGAGGTGGGGGGGGCTTTGAAGGTATAGAGCAAAAGCTTGTAACTATGTGTAGGCAGTTGGCTCTGTATGTGCTATTTCAAAGTAAGGAATAGCATGCACAGAGTCCAAGGGTTCCCCTTAGAGGTAAAATAGTGGTAAAAAGAGATAATACTAATGCTCTATTTTGTGGTAGTGTGGTCGAGCAGTAGACTTATCCAAGGAGTAGTGTTAAGCATTTGTTGTACATACACATAGACAATAAATGAGGTACACACACTCAGAGACAAATCCAGCCAATAGGTTTTGTTATAGAAAAATATATTTTCTTAGTTTATTTTAAGAACCACAGGTTCAAATTTCACATGTAATAGCTTGTTTGGAAGGTATTGCAGGTAAGTACTCTAGGAACTTTGAATCATTACATTAGCATGAATACTTTTGTCATAAAACACAATAAGCTATTTTAAAAGTGGACACAGTGCAATTTTCACAGTTCCTGGGGGAGGTAAGTTATTGTTAGTTTTCACAGGTAAGTAAGTCACTTACAGTTCTCAGTTTTTGGTCCAAGGTAGCCCACCGTTGGGGGTTCAGAGCAACCCCAAAGTTATCACACCAGCAGCTCAGGGACGGTCAGGTGCAAAGGTCAAAGAGGTGCCCAAAACACATAGGCTATAATGGAGAGAAGGGGGTGCCCCGGTTCCAGTCTGCCAGCAGGTAAGTACCCGCGTCTTCGGAGGGCAGACCAGGGGGGTTTTGTAGGGCACCGGGGGGGACACAAGTCCACACCGAAAGTACACCCTCAGCGGCACGGGCGGCCGGGTGCAGTGTGCAAACAAGCGTCAGGGTTTCAATGGGAGACCAAGGGGTCTCTTCAGCGATGCAGGCAGGCAAGGGGGGGGCTCCTCGGATTAGCCACCACCTGGGCAAGGGAGAGGGCCTCCTGGGGGTCACTCCTGTACTGGAGTTCGGATCCTTCAGGCCCTGGGGGCTGCGGGTGCAGAGTCTTTACCAGGCGTCGGATCTTAGAAGCAGGCAGTCCCGGTCAGGGGGAGCCTCGAGAATCCCTCTGCAGGCGTCGCTGTGGGGGCTCGGGGGGGGCAACTCTGGCTACTCACGGTCTCGCAGTCGCCGGGGAGTCCTCCCTGAAGTGTTGTTTCTCCACAAGTCGAGCCGGGGGTGTCGGGTGGAGAGTGCCAAGTCTCACGCTTCCGGCAGGAAACACGAGTTGTTTCAAAGTTGCTTCTTTGTTTCAAAGTTGCAGTCTTTGGTGAACAGAGCCGCTGTCCTCGGGAGTTCTTGGTCCTTCTAGATGCAGGGCAGTCCTCTGAGGCTTCAGAGGTCGCTAGTCCCTGTGGAAAGTGTCGCTGGAGCAGTGTCTTTAGAAGTGGCTGGCCAGTGACTCCTCCTTGTTTTTCTCATTATCTCCTCCGGCCTTGCCGCCAAAAGTGGGGCCGTGGCCGGAGGGGGCGGGCAACTCCACTAGCTGGAGTGCCCTGTGGTGCTGTAACAAAGGGGGTGCGCCGGGGCGTGGCCAGCAGCCAATGAAGCTGCACGCGTGAGAGCGGAGCTCCGGAGCCGAGAACGGGGCCCGGGAGGAATCCTGCCTTAAACAAAGCCCAAAACTTAACTAAAAGCAGCCCCAACAATTGGGGACCCCTGTGTGGAAGTCTGAGAGGTACCATCGCCCAAGAACAGTCGTACGGAAAGGAACAGAGTTACGAGCTACACCACGCGCAGATTCCAAAATGGCGGCCGCACCAAGAAACTTACATTGCACCAACTCCCCGGCTAAAGAAGGAAAGGTGGTTCGACTCGGGGAATAATAGAAACGGCAAAAGAAGAATTACGGAACGACTATGAAATCCAGGTGAGAGTGCAGAGTCGGGCAGATCGGAAGCCAGAAGCAAGGGGGAAAAGAGCTTGAACAACTAGCCCAGCGAAAGCACTAACCAAGAACACTTACCCCCGTCAGTGCCTTGACAGTCAAACGCCCTCCACAACGCACACAAGGAGCCACATCAGAGAAACTAAAGCGTGAACCCTTCCTCGCACATACCCGCTGTAAGGAAATGCCTCCTTGGCATGGTTACCCCTTGACTTTTTGCCTTTGCTGATGCTATGTTTTGAATTGAAGGTGTGCTGAGGCCTGCTAACCAGGCCTCAGCACCAGTGTTCTTTCCCTAACCTGTACTTTTGATTCCACAATTGGCACACCCTGGCATCCAGATAAGTCCCTTGTAACTGGTACCTCTGGTACCAAGGGCCCTGATGCCAGGGAAGGTCTCTAAGGGCTGCAGCATGTATTATGCCACCCTGGAGACCCCTCACTCAGCACAGACACACTGCTTGCCAGCTTGTGTGTGCTGGTGAGAACAAAACGAGTAAGTCGACATGGCACTCCCCTCAGGGTGCCATGCCAGCCTCTCACTGCCTATGCAGTACAGGTAAGACACCCCTCTAGCAGGCCTTACAGCCCTAAGGCAGGGTGCACTATACCATAGGTGAGGGTATCAGTGCATGAGCACTGTGCCCCTACAGTGTCTAAGCAAAACCTTAGACATTGTAAGTGCAGGGTAGCCATAAGAGTATATGGTCTGGGAGTCTGTTTTACACGAACTCCACAGCACCATAATGGCTACACTGAAAACTGGGAAGTTTGGTATCAAACTTCTCAGCACAATAAATGCACACTGATGCCAGTGTACATTTTATTGTAAAATACACCACAGAGGGCACCTTAGAGGTGCCCCCTGAAACCTAACCGACTATCTGTGTAGGCTGACTGGTTCCAGCAGCCTGCCACACTAGAGACATGTTGCTGGCCCCATGGGGAGAGTGCCTTTGTCACTCTGAGGCCAGTAACAAAGCCTGCAATGGGTGGAGATGCTAACACCTCCCCCAGGCAGCAGCTGTAACACCTGGCGGTGAGCCTCAAAGGCTCACCCCTTTGTCACAGAACAGCAGGGCACTCCAGCTTAGAGGAGTTGCCCGCCCCCTCCGGCCACGGCCCCCACTTTTGGCGGCAAGGCTGGAGGGAACAAAGAAAGCAACAAGGAGGAGTCACTGGCCAGTCAGGACAGCCCCTAAGGTGTCCTGAGCTGAAGTGACTAACTTTTAGAAATCCTCCATCTTGCAGATGGAGGATTCCCCCAATAGGATTAGGGATGTGACCCCCCTCCCCTTGGGAGGAGGCACAAAGAGGGTGTACTCACCCTCAGGGCTAGTAGCCATTGGCTACTAACCCCCCAGACCTAAACACGCCCTTAAATTTAGTATTTAAGGGCTCTCCCTGAACCTAGAAATTAGATTCCGGCAACTACAAGAAGGACTGCTGAGCTGAAAGACCCCTGCAGAGGAAGACCAGAAGACACCAACTGCCTTGGCCCCAGACTTACCGGCCTGTCTCCTGCCTTCCAAAGAACCCTGCTCCAGCGACGCTTTACAAGGGACCAGCGACCTCTGAATCCTCCGAGGACTGCCCTGCTTCGAAAAAGACAAGAAACTCCCGAGGACAGCGGCACTGCTCCAAAAGAACTGCAACTTTGTTACAAGGAGCAGATTTAAAGACCCTTGCAACTCCCCGCAAGAAGCGTGAGACTTGCGACACTGCACCCGGCGACCCCGGCTCGACTGGTGGAGAACAACCAACTCAGGGAGGACCCTCCGGCGACTCTACGACTGTGAGTAACCAAAGTTGTCCCCCCTGAGCCCCCACAGCGACGCCTGCAGAGGGAATCCCCAGGCTCCCCCTGACCGCGACTGTCTGAACTCCATTTCCCGACGGCTGGAAAAGACCCTGCACCCGCAGCCCCCAGCCCCCAAAGAAACGGAACTTCTGTGCAGGAGTGACCCCCAGGAGGCCCTCTCCCTTGCCCAGGTGGTGGCTACCCCGAGGAGCCCCCCCCTTGCCTGCCTGCGACGCTGAAGAGATCCCTTGATCTCTCATTGACTTCCATTGAAAACCCGACGCGTGTTTGCACACTGCACCCGGCCGCCCCCGCGCAGCTGAGGGTGTACTTTCTGTGCTGACTTGTGTCCCCCCCGGTGCCCTACCAAACCCCCCTGGTCTGCCCTCCGAAGACGCGGGTACCTACCTGCTGGCAGACTGGAACCGGGGCACCCCCTTCTCTCCATTATAGCCTATGTGTTTTGGGCACCTCTTTGACCTTTGCACCTGACCGGCCCTGAGCTGCTAGTGTGATAACTTTGGGGTTGCTCTGAACCCCCAACGGTGGGCTACCTTGGACCAAAAACTGAAACCTGTAAGTGACTTACTTACCTGTGAAAATTAACAATAACTTACCTCCCCCAGGAACTGTGAAAATTGCACTAAGTGTCCACTTTTAAAACAGCTTATTGTGTTTTATGTAAAAAGTATACATGCTAATGTAATGATTCAAAGTTCCTAGAGTACTTACCTGCAATACCTTTCAAAAGAGCTATTACATGTAAAATTTGAACCTGTGGTTCTTAAAATAAACTAAGAAAATATATTTTTCTTTAACAAAACCTATTGGCTGGATTTGTCTCTGAGTGTGTGTACCTCATTTATTGTCTATGTGTATGTACAACAAATGCTTAACACTACTCCTTGGATAAGCCTACTGCTCGACCACACTACCACAAAATAGAGCATTAGTATTATCTCTTTTTGCCACTATCTTACCTCTAAGGGGAACCCTTGGACTCTGTGCATGCTATTCCTTACTTTGAAATAGCACATACAGAGCCAACTTCCTACACCCGCCCGCCAAACTTCACCAATCAACCTGGGGCAGGAAAGACGTAGCGACCATCTCCCTCGGACCTCCGGTGACTCACACACAGAGGCCCTCCGCGAGCAAGAACCAAGTTAACGCGCAAACACCAACAATTAACCAGAGACCAGGGACCAGGGGGACCAGGGGGACGCAGCGATCATCGCCCACTGGAGACTCACGCGCAGAAAGCTATCCTCCTAGGCCTACACTGTGCCTGAACACGGCAAAGATCATAGCGGCGAAGAACGGGATGCAGAGCGCCCCCCCCCCGCCATAGATTGAAATCATTGACCAATAGTCCCTGGCCTTGAACTGCACCACAATTGAATCACCCGGCAGCAGCACCCATTCACCTAGGTTCTGGACAGCTGCATTGACCGGGGGCCTTTCCTTTTTTCTCCTCCCACACGCCGCCCAACAATAAGGAAAGGTGGCTCGACTCGGGGAATAATAGAAACGGGGAAAGAAGAATTATAGAACGACTATGAAATCCAGGTGAGAGCGCAGAATCAGGCAGATCGGGAGCCAGAAGCAAGGGGGAAAAGAGCTTGAACGCCAGGGTGGAGAGTCGCACTGTGAACAACTAGCACAGCGAAAGCACTAACCAAGAACACTTACCCCAGTCAATGCCCTGACATAATCAAACGCCCTCCATAACGCACACAAGGCATACCCACCCGCCAAGCTTCGCCAATTAACCCGGGGCAGGATAGAAGTAGCGACCATCACCCCCGGGCCACCGGAGACTCACACACAGAGGCCTTCCACGAGCAAGAATCAAGCTAACGCGCAAACACCAACAATGAACCAGAGAGACGCAAGGAACGAGATGCAGAACGCTCTCCCCGACATAGATTGAAATCATTGACCAATAATCCCTGGCCTAAAACCACACCACAACTGAATCACCTGACAGCAGCAACCATTCACCTGGGCCCTGGACAGTGGCATTGACCGGGGACCTCTCTCTTTTTTCTCTTCCCGCACGCCACCCAACTATAAAAACAGCAAAATGGGCAAACCCAAAAAACAAGAGGGGCAAGACCAAGAGGAGCCGATGTCCAATAAGACGCCCGGACAACCTCTTCATCCGGATCCCAAGACCACACCAACTAAACAAGAAACAACCTTGGACACGCTCCTGCAGGCCATAAGAGAATCTCGTGAAGCCCTCGAACAAAAAATAGATCATCTAACCGTGGACTTATCACTACTACGAGACGACCATCGCAAACTAACAAACAGGGTAGCAACTGCAGAGAAAACACTAAAATTGGTGATGTCAACTAAAAAAACATCAACCATAGAGACGGCCGAGCTCACAGCTAGAATCAAAACACTGGAGACCAGGGCAGAGGATGCAGAAAACCGTTCCCGCAGGAACAACCTGAGGCTAATCGGAGTGCCGGAGGGATCGGAGTCTTCCACAGCAAACATGGAAATTTTCTTAGAAAACTGGCTCAAAGACACCATCCCTTCCGAAGGCTTATCACCTTTTTTTGCAGTCGAAAGAGCCCACAGGGTCCCAGGCAGACCCCCTCCACCAGGAACCAGACCTCGCCCAATCATAGCCAAACTACTGCACTTTAAAGACAGGGACTATATCCTCTCGCAAGCCCGCGAAATAGGGGAAATCACACTAAATAATCAGCGCATAATGATATTCCCCGACTTCACCAGGGAAACCCTGTCCCTAAGGGCCTCATATAATGACTGTAAACGCACCCTGAGCGAAAAAGGCATTAAATATGCAATGCTATTCCCTGCTAAACTGAGAGTCGAACACGAAGGCAAGACACTTTTTCTCAACCCCTCAGCTAGCAGGAGACTGGATGGAAACTCAACTTCACACCATCAAGCACACAGAGTAAGCCCTCCCGCGCAGCCAGCAAGAAACGAGGAAGGTCCTCCAACAGAGTATTGGTTACAACACCCCCCAGACACCAATCCTTACAGGAAATGCGTGAGGCGATAGACATAGCAGCAACACTGAACAAAAAAAAAACACTTGACTCACAAGCATCAGGAGACGCCTCAGACCACGACTCGAGCTGTGGGAGCTTCTCCGTCTCTTCACAAGACACCTGCACTAACCTCCCAAAAGTCACCCCCAGAACAGCAGAAGAAATCATCTAGTAACTCTTGAATCAGTCACAGAACTTTTAATCTACCACTTGATCTTCAATAGCAAACGGCCTTATCCGAGAAGAACTAATCACGCAACCATAAGTAAATAATAAACTTTGAACAATCCACCATAGGCTAGATATACCACTACCGGGCCCCGGGACCGACCTAGAGTGTAAGCTCTCGGCTCTGGCGCACCTCCCACCACCAATAGGTGATAAGACAAGTTAAATGGTTTGGACGGTGTAAGGAAATGCCTCCTTGGCATGGTTGCCCCCTGACTTTTTGCCTTTGCTGATGCTATGTTTACAATTGAAAGTGTGCTGAGGCCTGCTAACCAGGCCCCAGCCCCAGTGTTCTTTCCCTAACCTGTACTTTTGTATCCACAATTGGCAGACCCTGGCATCCAGATAAGTCCCTTGTAACTGGTACTTCTAGTACCAAGGGCCCTGATGCCAAGGAAGGTCTCTAAGGGCTGCAGCATGTCTTATGCCACCCTGGAGACCTCTCACTCAGCACAGACACACTGCTTACCAGCTTGTGTGTGCTAGTGAGGACAAAACGAGTAAGTCGACATGGCACTCCCCTCAGGGTGCCATGCCAGCCTCTCACTGCCTATGCAGTATAGGTAAGACACCCCTCTAGCAGGCCTTACAGCCCTAAGGCAGGGTGCACTATACCATAGGTGAGGGTACCAGTGCATGAGCATGGTACCCCTACAGTGTCTAAACAAAACCTTAGACATTGTAAGTGCAGGGTAGCCATAAGAGTATATGGTCTGGGAGTCTGTCAAACACGAACTCCACAGCACCATAATGGCTACACTGAAAACTGGGAAGTTTGGTATCAAACTTCTCAGCACAATAAATGCACACTGATACCAGTGGACATTTTATTGTAAAATACACCACAGAGGGCACCTTAGAGGTGCCCCCTGAAACTTAACCGACTATCTGTGTAGGCTGACTAGTTTTAGCAGCCTGCCACAAACCGAGACATGTTGCTGGCCCCATGGGGAGAGTGCCTTTGTCACTCTGAGGCCAGTAACAAAGCCTGCACTGGGTGGAGATGCTAACACCTCTCCCAGGCAGGAATTGTCACACCTGGCGGTGAGCCTCAAAGGCTCACCTCCTTTGTGCCAACCCAGCAGGACACTCCAGCTAGTGGAGTTGCCCGCCCCCTCCGGCCAGGCCCCACTTTTGGCGGCAAGGCCGGAGAAAATAATGAGAAAAACAAGGAGGAGTCACTGGCCAGTCAGGACAGCCCCTAAGGTGTCCTGAGCTGAGGTGACTCTAACTTTTAGAAATCCTCCATCTTGCAGATGGAGGATTCCCCCAATAGGGTTAGGATTGTGACCCCCTCCCCTTGGGAGGAGGCACAAAGAGGGTGTACCCACCCTCAGGGCTAGTAGCCATTGGCTACTAACCCCCCAGACCTAAACACGCCCTTAAATTTAGTATTTAAGGGCTACCCTGAACCCTAGAAAATTAGATTCCTGCAACTACAAGAAGAAGGACTGCCTAGCTGAAAAACCCCTGCAGAGGAAGACCAGAAGACAACTGCCTTGGCTCCAGAAACTCACCGGCCTGTCTCCTGCCTTCCAAAGATCCTGCTCCAGCGACGCCTTCCAAAGGGACCAGCGACCTCGACATCCTCTGAGGACTGCCCCTGCTTCGAAAAGACAAGAAACTCCCGAGGACAGCGGACCTGCTCCAAGAAAAGCTGCAACTTTGTTTCCAGCAGCTTTAAAGAACCCTGCAAGCTCCCCGCAAGAAGCGTGAGACTTGCAACACTGCACCCGGCGACCCCGACTCGGCTGGTGGAGAACCGACACCTCAGGAGGGACCCCAGGACTACTCTGATACTGTGAGTACCAAAACCTGTCCCCCCTGAGCCCCCACAGCGCCGCCTGCAGAAGGGAATCCCGAGGCTTCCCCTGACCGCGACTCTTTGAACCTAAAGTCCCGACGCCTGGGAGAGACCCTGCACCCGCAGCCCCCAGGACCTGAAGGACCGGACTTTCACTGGAGAAGTGACCCCCAGGAGTCCCTCTCCCTTGCCCAAGTGGAGGTTTCCCCGAGGAACCCCCCCCTTGCCTGCCTGCAGCGCTGAAGAGATCCCGAGATCTCTCATAGACTAACATTGAAAACCCGACGCTTGTTTCTACACTGCACCCGGCCGCCCCCGCGCTGCTGAGGGTGAAATTTCTGTGTGGACTGGTGTCCCCCCCGGTGCCCTACAAAACCCCCCTGGTCTGCCCTCCGAAGACGCGGGTACTTACCTGCAAGCAGACCGGAACCGGGGCACCCCCTTCTCTCCATTCTAGCCTATGTGTTTTGGGCACCACTTTGAACTCTGCACCTGACCGGCCCTGAGCTGCTGGTGTGGTGACTTTGGGGTTGCTCTGAACCCCCAACGGTGGGCTACCTTGGACCAAGAACTGAACCCTGTAAGTGTCTTACTTACCTGGTAAAACTAACAAATACTTACCTCCCCTAGGAACTGTGAAAATTGCACTAAGTGTCCACTTTTAAAACAGCTATTTGTCAATACCTTGAAAAGTATACATGCAATTTTGATGATTTGAAGTTCCTAAAGTACTTACCTGCAATACCTTTCGAATGAGATATTACATGTTAAATTTGAACCTGTGGTTCTTAAAATAAACTAAGAAAAGATATTTTTCTATATAAAAACCTATTGGCTGGATTTGTCTCTGAGTGTGTGTACCTCATTTATTGTCTATGTGTATGTGTATGTACAACAAATGCTTAACACTACTCCTTGGATAAGCCTACTGCTCGACCACACTACCACAAAATAGAGCATTAGTATTATCTATTTTTACCACTATTTTACCTCTAAGGGGAACCCTTGGACTCTGTGCATGCTATTCCTTACTTTGAAATAGCACATACAGAGCCAACTTCCTACATTGGTGGATCAGCGGTGGGGTACAAGACTTTGCATTTGCTGGACTACTCAGCCAATACCTGATCACACGACAAATTCCAAAATTGTCATTAGAAATTGATTTTTGCAATTTGAAAAGTTTTCTAAATTCTTAAAAGACCTGCTAGGGCCTTGTGTTAGATCCTGTTTAGCATTTCTTTTAGAGTTTAAAAGTTTGTAAAAGTTTGAATTAGATTCTAGAACCAGTTTTAGTTTCTTAAAAAGTATTCCAACTTTTAGAAGCATAATGTCTAGCACAGATGTGAATGTGGTGGAACTCGACACCACACCTTACCTCCATCTACAGATGAGAGAGCTAAGGTCACTCTGTAAACTAAAGAAAATAGCAATGGGCCCCAAACCTACCAAAGTACAGCTCCAGGAGCTTTTGGCAGAGTTTGAAAAGGCCAACCCCTCTGAGGATGGCAACTCAGAGGATGAAGATAGTGACTTGGAGGGAAATTCCCCCCCTCCAGTCCTACTTAGGGAGAGCAGGGCTTCTCAAGCCCTGACTCCACAAATAATAGTCAGAGATGCTGGTTCCCTCACAGGAGGGACCAACAACTCTGAAATCACTGAGGATAACTCCAGTGAAGAGGACATCCAGTTAGCCAGGATGGCCAAAAGATTGGCTTTGGAAAGACAGATCCTAGCCATAGAGAGGGAAAGACAAGAGATGGGCCTAGGACCCATCAATGGTGGCAGCAACATAAATAGGGTCAGAGATTCTCCTGACATGTTGAAAATCCCCAAAGGGATTGTAACTAAATATGAAGATGGTGATGACATCACCAAATGGTTCACAGCTTTTGAGAGGGCTTGTGTAACCAGAAAAGTGAACAGATCTCACTGGGGTGCTCTCCTTTGGGAAATGTTCACAGGAAAGTGTAGGGATAGACTCCTCACACTCTCTGGACAAGATGCAGAATCTTATGACCTCATGAAGGGTACCCTGATTGAGGGCTTTGGATTCTCCACTGAGGAGTATAGGATTAGATTCAGGGGGGCTCAAAAATCCTCGAGCCAGACCTGGGTTGACTTTGTAGACTACTCAGTGAAAACACTAGATGGTTGGATTCAAGGCAGTGGTGTAAGTAATTATGATGGGCTGTACAATTTATTTGTGAAAGAACACCTGTTAAGTAATTGTTTCAATGATAAACTGCATCAGCATCTGGTAGACCTAGGACCAATTTCTCCCCAAGAATTGGGAAAGAAGGCGGACCATTGGGTCAAGACAAGGGTGTCCAAGACTTCAACAGGGGGTGACCAAAAGAAAGGGGTCACAAAGACTCCCCAGGGGAAGGGTGATGAGACAACCAAAACTAAAAATAGTAAAGAGTCTTCTACAGGCCCCCAAAAACCTGCACAGGAGGGTGGGCCCAGAGCCTCTTCACAAAACAATGGGTACAAGGGTAAAAACTTTGATCCCAAAAAGGCCTGGTGTCATAGCTGTAAACAGCATGGACACCAAACTGGAGACAAGGCCTGTCCCAAGAAAGGTTCCACTCCAAACTCCCATCCAGGTAACACTGGTATGGCTAGTCTCCAAGTGGGATCAACAGTGTGCCCAGAGCAAATCAGGGTCCACACTGAAGCTACTCTAGTTTCTGAGGGTGGGGTAGATTTAGCCACACTAGCTGTCTGGCCGCCTAACATGCAAAAATACAGACAGCAACTCTTAATTAATGGGACTAGAATAGAGGGCCTGAGGGATACAGGTGCCAGTGTCACCATGGTGACAGAGAAACTGGTTTCCCCTGGCCAATACCTGACTGGAAAAACTTACACAGTCACCAACGCTGACAATCAGAGAAAAGTACATCCCATGGCAATGGTTACTTTAGAATGGGGAGGGGTCAATGGCCTGAAACAGGTGGTGGTCTCCTCAAATATCCCAGTGGACTGTCTGCTTGGAAATGACCTGGAGTCCTCAGCATGGGCTGAGGTAGAACTAAAAACCCATGCAGCAATGCTGGGTATCCCTGAACTGGTGTGTGTGAAAACAAGAGCACAATGCAAGGCACAGGGTGAAAAAGTAGAGCTGGAGTCTGGAAAAATGGCCCAGCCTACCAAGAGAACAGGAAAGTCAGTTGGGAAACCAACTGCAACACAGCCAAAGAAAGGGAACCTCTCTTCTCAGGAAGAAGTTCTGCCCTCTGAGGGAACTGAGCCTTTGGAGCTTGGACCTTACCAGGTTGAGCTCTTAGGCCCAGGGGGACCCTCAAGGGAGGAGCTGTGTAAGGGACAAGAAACCTGTCCCTCTCTTGAAGGCCTTAGGCAGCAAGCTGCTGAAGAGTCCAAAGGCAAGAAAAATGGAACGCATAGGGTCTATTGGGAAGATGGACTCCTGTACACTGAGGCCAGAGACCCCAAACCTGGTGCCACTAGGAGAGTGGTAGTGCCTCAGCTGTTCAGGAAGTTCATCCTAACATTGGCCCATGACATTCCCCTTGCTGGACATTTGGGACAAACCAAGACGTGGGAGAGGTTAGTCAACCACTTCTACTGGCCCAATATGTCCAACATGGTTAAGGAGTTTTGCCTCTCCTGCCCCACCTGTCAAGCCAGTGGTAAGACAGGTGGGCATCCAAAGGCCCCCCTCATTCCACTTCCAGTGGTGGGGGTGCCCTTTGAAAGAGTGGGTGTGGACATAGTTGGTCCACTGGAACCTCCCACAGCCTCAGGAAATATGTATATCCTGGTAGTAGTGGATCATGCTACCAGGTATCCTGAAGCTATTCCCCTTAGGTCGACTACTGCCCCTGCAGTAGCCAAGGCCCTCATTGGTATCTTTACCAGAGTGGGTTTCCCTAAGGAGGTGGTGTCTGACAGAGGTACCAACTTCATGTCAGCATACCTAAAGCACATGTGGAATGAGTGTGGAGTGACTTATAAATTCACTACACCATACCATCCACAAACTAATGGCTTGGTTGAGAGGTTCAACAAGACATTAAAAGGCATGATCATGGGGCTCCCAGAAAAGCTCAAAAGGAGATGGGATGTCCTCCTGCCATGTCTGCTTTTCGCTTACAGGGAGGTACCACAGAAGGGAGTAGGGTTCTCACCCTTTGAACTTCTGTTTGGTCATCCTGTAAGGGGACCACTTGCCCTTGTTAAAGAAGGCTGGGAGAGACCTCTCCATGAGCCTAAACAGGACATAGTGGACTATGTACTTGGCCTTCGCTCTAGAATGGCAGAGTACATGGAAAAGGCAACCAAAAACCTTGAGGCCAGCCAACAACTCCAGAAGTTTTGGTATGACCAAAAGGCTGCACTGGTTGAGTTCCAACCAGGGCAGAAGGTCTGGGTTCTTGAGCCTGTGGCTCCCAGGGCACTCCAGGACAAATGGAGTGGCCCTTACCCAGTACTAGAAAGGAAGAGTCAGGTCACCTACCTGGTGGACCTGGGCACAAGCAGGAGCCCCAAGAGGGTGATCCATGTAAACCGCCTTAAACTCTTCCATGACAGGGCTGATGTGAATCTGTTGATGGTAACAGATGAGGATCAGGAGGCAGAGAGTGAACCTCTCCCTGATCTTCTGTCATCAGACCCAAAAGATGGCACAGTAGATGGAGTGATCTACTCAGACACCCTCTCTGGCCAACAGCAGGCTGATTGTAGGAGAGTCCTACAACAGTTTCCTGAGCTTTTCTCCCTAACCCCTGGTCAGACACACCTGTGTACCCATGATGTGGACACAGGAGACAGCATGCCTGTCAAGAACAAAATCTTCAGACAGTCTGACCATGTTAAGGAAAGCATCAAGGTGGAAGTCCACAAGATGCTGGAATTGGGAGTGATTGAGCGCTCTGACAGCCCCTGGGCTAGCCCAGTGGTCTTAGTCCCCAAACCTCACACCAAAGATGGAAAGAAAGAGATGAGGTTTTGTGTGGACTACAGAGGGCTCAATTCTGTCACCAAGACAGATGCCCATCCAATTCCAAGAGCTGATGAGCTCATTGATAAATTAGGTGCTGCCAAATTTCTAAGTACCTTTGACTTGACAGCAGGGTACTGGCAAATAAAAATGGCACCTGGAGCAAAAGAAAAGACAGCATTCTCCACACCTGATGGGCATTATCAGTTTACTGTTATGCCCTTTGGTTTAAAAAATGCCCCTGCCACCTTCCAAAGGTTGGTGAATCAAGTCCTTGCTGGCTTGGAGTCCTTTAGCACAGCTTATCTTGATGATATTGCTGTCTTTAGCTCCACCTGGCAGGATCACCTGGTCCACCTGGGGAAGGTTTTGAAGGCTCTGCAATCTGCAGGCCTCTCTATCAAGGCATCCAAATGCCAGATAGGGCAGGGAACTATGGTTTACTTGGGCCACCTTGTAGGTGGAGGCCAAGTTCAGCCACTCCAACCCAAGATCCAGACTATTCTGGACTGGGTAGCTCCAAAAACCCAGACTCAAGTCAGGGCATTCCTTGGCTTGACTGGGTACTACAGGAGGTTTGTGAAGGGATATGGGTCCATTGTGACAGCCCTCACTGAGCTCACCTCCAAGAAAATGCCCAAGAAAGTGAACTGGACTGTGGACTGCCAACAGGCCTTTGACACCCTGAAACAAGCAATGTGCTCAGCACCAGTTCTCAAAGCTCCAGATTATTCTAAGCAGTTCATTGTGCAGACTGATGCCTCTGAACATGGGATAGGGGCAGTTTTGTCCCAAACAAATGATGATGGCCTTGACCAGCCTGTTGCTTTCATTAGCAGGAGGTTACTCCCCAGGGAGCAGCGTTGGAGTGCCATTGAGAGGGAGGCCTTTGCTGTGGTTTGGTCCCTGAAGAAGCTGAGACCATACCTCTTTGGGACTCACTTCCTAGTTCAAACTGACCACAGACCTCTCAAATGGCTGATGCAAATGAAAGGTGAAAATCCTAAACTGTTGAGGTGGTCCATCTCCCTACAGGGAATGGACTTTATAGTGGAACACAGACCTGGGACTGCCCATGCCAATGCAGATGGCCTTTCCAGGTTCTTCCACTTAGAAAATGAAGACTCTCTTGGGAAAGGTTAGTCTCATCCTCTTTCGTTTGGGGGGGGGTTGTGTAAGGAAATGCCTCCTTGGCATGGTTGCCCCCTGACTTTTTGCCTTTGCTGATGCTATGTTTACAATTGAAAGTGTGCTGAGGCCTGCTAACCAGGCCCCAGCCCCAGTGTTCTTTCCCTAACCTGTACTTTTGTATCCACAATTGGCAGACCCTGGCATCCAGATAAGTCCCTTGTAACTGGTACTTCTAGTACCAAGGGCCCTGATGCCAAGGAAGGTCTCTAAGGGCTGCAGCATGTCTTATGCCACCCTGGAGACCTCTCACTCAGCACAGACACACTGCTTACCAGCTTGTGTGTGCTAGTGAGGACAAAACGAGTAAGTCGACATGGCACTCCCCTCAGGGTGCCATGCCAGCCTCTCACTGCCTATGCAGTATAGGTAAGACACCCCTCTAGCAGGCCTTACAGCCCTAAGGCAGGGTGCACTATACCATAGGTGAGGGTACCAGTGCATGAGCATGGTACCCCTACAGTGTCTAAACAAAACCTTAGACATTGTAAGTGCAGGGTAGCCATAAGAGTATATGGTCTGGGAGTCTGTCAAACACGAACTCCACAGCACCATAATGGCTACACTGAAAACTGGGAAGTTTGGTATCAAACTTCTCAGCACAATAAATGCACACTGATACCAGTGGACATTTTATTGTAAAATACACCACAGAGGGCACCTTAGAGGTGCCCCCTGAAACTTAACCGACTATCTGTGTAGGCTGACTAGTTTTAGCAGCCTGCCACAAACCGAGACATGTTGCTGGCCCCATGGGGAGAGTGCCTTTGTCACTCTGAGGCCAGTAACAAAGCCTGCACTGGGTGGAGATGCTAACACCTCTCCCAGGCAGGAATTGTCACACCTGGCGGTGAGCCTCAAAGGCTCACCTCCTTTGTGCCAACCCAGCAGGACACTCCAGCTAGTGGAGTTGCCCGCCCCCTCCGGCCAGGCCCCACTTTTGGCGGCAAGGCCGGAGAAAATAATGAGAAAAACAAGGAGGAGTCACTGGCCAGTCAGGACAGCCCCTAAGGTGTCCTGAGCTGAGGTGACTCTAACTTTTAGAAATCCTCCATCTTGCAGATGGAGGATTCCCCCAATAGGGTTAGGATTGTGACCCCCTCCCCTTGGGAGGAGGCACAAAGAGGGTGTACCCACCCTCAGGGCTAGTAGCCATTGGCTACTAACCCCCCAGACCTAAACACGCCCTTAAATTTAGTATTTAAGGGCTACCCTGAACCCTAGAAAATTAGATTCCTGCAACTACAAGAAGAAGGACTGCCTAGCTGAAAAACCCCTGCAGAGGAAGACCAGAAGACGACAACTGCCTTGGCTCCAGAAACTCACCGGCCTGTCTCCTGCCTTCCAAAGATCCTGCTCCAGCGACGCCTTCCAAAGGGACCAGCGACCTCGACATCCTCTGAGGACTGCCCCTGCTTCGAAAAGACAAGAAACTCCCGAGGACAGCGGACCTGCTCCAAGAAAAGCTGCAACTTTGTTTCCAGCAGCTTTAAAGAACCCTGCAAGCTCCCCGCAAGAAGCGTGAGACTTGCAACACTGCACCCGGCGACCCCGACTCGGCTGGTGGAGAACCGACACCTCAGGAGGGACCCCAGGACTACTCTGATACTGTGAGTACCAAAACCTGTCCCCCCTGAGCCCCCACAGCGCCGCCTGCAGAAGGGAATCCCGAGGCTTCCCCTGACCGCGACTCTTTGAACCTAAAGTCCCGACGCCTGGGAGAGACCCTGCACCCGCAGCCCCCAGGACCTGAAGGACCGGACTTTCACTGGAGAAGTGACCCCCAGGAGTCCCTCTCCCTTGCCCAAGTGGAGGTTTCCCCGAGGAACCCCCCCCTTGCCTGCCTGCAGCGCTGAAGAGATCCCGAGATCTCTCATAGACTAACATTGAAAACCCGACGCTTGTTTCTACACTGCACCCGGCCGCCCCCGCGCTGCTGAGGGTGAAATTTCTGTGTGGACTGGTGTCCCCCCCGGTGCCCTACAAAACCCCCCTGGTCTGCCCTCCGAAGACGCGGGTACTTACCTGCAAGCAGACCGGAACCGGGGCACCCCCTTCTCTCCATTCTAGCCTATGTGTTTTGGGCACCACTTTGAACTCTGCACCTGACCGGCCCTGAGCTGCTGGTGTGGTGACTTTGGGGTTGCTCTGAACCCCCAACGGTGGGCTACCTTGGACCAAGAACTGAACCCTGTAAGTGTCTTACTTACCTGGTAAAACTAACAAATACTTACCTCCCCTAGGAACTGTGAAAATTGCACTAAGTGTCCACTTTTAAAACAGCTATTTGTCAATAACTTGAAAAGTATACATGCAATTTTGATGATTTGAAGTTCCTAAAGTACTTACCTGCAATACCTTTCGAATGAGATATTACATGTTAAATTTGAACCTGTGGTTCTTAAAATAAACTAAGAAAAGATATTTTTCTATATAAAAACCTATTGGCTGGATTTGTCTCTGAGTGTGTGTACCTCATTTATTGTCTATGTGTATGTACAACAAATGCTTAACACTACTCCTTGGATAAGCCTACTGCTCGACCACACTACCACAAAATAGAGCATTAGTATTATCTATTTTTACCACTATTTTACCTCTAAGGGGAACCCTTGGACTCTGTGCATGCTATTCCTTACTTTGAAATAGCACATACAGAGCCAACTTCCTACAGACGGGTAAAGTTTTAATAACCGGTCCTGGGGAGAGGGAGTTGGGGAAAGTTTTTGTTAGTATCGGGGAGGGAATAACTCATGCACACACAACCACAATAGTTGGAGGAACTCAAACCAAACATAGGCCACTAAACTTGATCTTACATTCTGCAGAGCACATATCTACCCCTGTCAAAGTAACACAGATCAATCTAGCCGATGACGACACAGTATAAAATAATAACCTGGAATGTAAGAGGGCTAAATAACATGTCCAAACGTTACAAAGTTCACAACTACCTCAAGCGTAGAGGAATCCACATAGCCCTGCTACAAGAAACCCACCTCACCGAACAAGAAGTCAAAGCCCTTAACAAAAGATGGGAGGGGCCAAATAATAGCCACTAACTATTCTGCTTACGCTAGGGGGGCACTGATATGGATCCGCCCTGGAGTTCCCATGCAAATACTTCACAAGAGCATTGACAAAGAAGGAAGGTACGCGGTGATAAAGGGGAGACTAGGGGGAAGAGAAATAACTATAGGAAGTATATACGCACCAAACTATGACCAAAGTAAATTTTTGGACAGACTATCACTAGAAACAGGCCCCCTACTGGCTGGCAAAAATATAATAGGGGGGGGGGACTTCAACTGCATAACTAACAACTCCTTAGACAGATCACACCCTCCAATATCACAATCCCAATCACTGAAAACTGCAAAGCATTTCGTAGAATGGCAGCAACACTGGCAATTTATGGCTAGCTGGAGAACAACTAACCCTCAGTCAAGGGATTGCTCATACTACTCACCAGTACACGACCTACACGTTAGACTCAAGACCATTTTGGGGTCTCCCGAAATACAGAGCGACATGACTGCAGCCGAATACCTTAGTAGAACGATATCAGACCACAACCCCCTGTTAACCACTCTATCCTGGGGCAGAGAAAAGCCCACAATACCAACATGGCGCCTTAGAGCTGAAATGCTCGAAGACGAAGCGTTTAAAAAAACACACTACATACAGCCATAGAAGATTTTTTTTAAATCAATGAAGGAACCGCATCTACTAGATCTATTGAATGGGAGACTTTTAAAATAGTGATCCGGGGCAAGTGCATTGCCGAAAACATAGGCGTCTGAAAATCAATAGAAACAGAACTTCTGCAATTGGAAGAATCTCTTAGAGACCTAGAAAGAAGGTACCCCACACAACCCGACCTACACCCCACGCTGGTGACAACCAGGACAAAAATCTGCACAGCAGGTACCAAACTTGCTCGCTTTGACTACAAACAATATCTAACTAGACAACACGCAGAAGGGGACAAAGCTAGCGCTCTACTAGCCTGGCTTGCGCAACCCCCCAAAAAACAAACCACCATAGTTGAAATTGAAAATTCACAAGGCACACAAATATATACCCAAAAAGAGATAAACGCCATCTTCCATGATTACTATGCCAATCTCTATGCGCCCCCCTCAGAAACATTGACCACCACCCAATTACACGAATTGGAAGCCCTCCCTGCCCCCAAGCCTAACTCCAGAAATAAAGTCTTCCCTAGCGCTACATATAAAAATCTCCGAAATAAAAGCAGCCATCCAAAGCATAGCAAGGGGCAAAGTTCCAGAAGCAGATGGACTTCCATTAGAATTTTACCGCCAGTATCAAGACTGGCTAGCCCCCCACCTCTGCACACTATACGCAGAAGCATGGAATAGCAATACCCTACCTCAATCGACTAACGTAGCCATTATGATTCCATTGCTGAAACCAGACACACCCGCTAATGACGTCCGTTCCCACCGACCCTTATCCATGCTTAACATAGACTACAAAATACTCAGCCGTATATTAGCAGACAGACTGCTCCCACACATGACCTCATTGATACATCAAGACCAATCGGGCTTTATACCTAAACGCAGCACATCCCAGAATATTAGACGCCTATAACATCAATACTTCACTCTTTGCCCTCAAACATACCTAAAGCAGCAATCATTTCGGTTGATATAGAGAAAGCATTCGATAGTCTGAGGTGGGACTACTTAGAACAAGTCATGCTGAAAATGGGACTAGGGGAAGGGTTCGTAAAATGGACCAAACTACTATATACTAATCCCACTGCAAGAGTAAGAACCTGCAACTATATATCCCCCCCCACTACAGGTTGGAAGGGGTACTAGGCAAGGGTGCCCGCTGTCCCCCCTTCTCTTTGCACTTGCAACAGAACCACTAGCTCAAATGGCCAGAACCGGCTCCTATTATAAAGGTATCCAAATTAACAACTGGACCCATTACATCGCCCTATATGCAGACGACATGCTACTCTTCCTACAAAACTTAGAGACGGAACAACAAGGGGCCATGAGTATGCTAGATAATTACGGAGCTGCCTCCGGACTCCGGATTAACTGGAGGAAGTCAGCCATCTTTCCACTGCACGCTAACATCTCAGAACCCACTAACACAAGAGGTCTTCCATGGTCCCCCAAAACCTTTAAATATCTAGGAGTAAGGATCTATCACTCAGTAAACGACCTACTAGAAGGGAACATACAGAGAGCTCTTAGAGGGATTAGATCTAGCATGCGCTTCTGGGAAACACTACATTTAACAGTCACGGGCAGAATTGCCCTCCTCAAAATGATAGTGTTGCCTAGGTTATTATACTATTTCTCAACAATCCCACTTATAATCCCGAAATCAACATTCAAAGAAATAGAGACCATGTCAACCACCTTCATATGGGGCCAGAGAAGACATAGAATAGCAATACAAACTCTCCAAAGACCCACAACCGAGGGAGGCTTAGCAGCCCCGGACATGGAAATGTACTACTGGGCAGGCCAACTACAATGGATCGCAAAAATGCTATACAACCCCCCAAACACCACCGAACTGAGCATCCCTTCAAAATGCCTTTAGACAAAATAATGGGAATTCTATTAAACCCCTGGAAAACCAAATCCAAAGATAAACTACCTATGGAATGGGAGTCGTCCAAACACTGCTGGTCCCAATACCTAAAACATGCACACATCAAAACTCCATATACACCGGAAATCCCACTGTCTTGCTTGTCTAATATTTCAGGGAAACAAGTTATCCCAGGTCTCAACAAATTGATGTCTAATAACATTACTAAATTGGGAGACCTATACAATGAGGGGAAAATGCTCACCTACGCTGAATTACAGAACCAATACAACCTTCCCTCCGGCTTATTTATCACCCACAATGCCATCATTAAAACTGCCCACAAAGCTTGGAAAACAGGGACCCTCGAACCCCCCGCCCATAATAGTTGTAAAATCATTTGTACAATAGGGGACCAAAAAGGAGTAGTATCAGGAATATATAAAACACTACAAGCTAGCACGCGCCTACCACTAGTAAAACTTAAATCCAAGTGGCAAACAGATCTAGGCCTCACGTGGGATGAAACTCAATGGGACCGGATCATATCACGCATCTACCCAGTATCCAGAAATGCCAGGTTCAAATTAATAAATCTGTACATCTTCCACAGAGCTTATTTAACACCACAAATGATCTTTAAAATCTATGGTACAGATAACGCTAAATGCCCTAGATGCGCTGAACCTACAGCAGGCTTTCTACGCATGCTCTGGAACTGCCCTCACCTAAATGCATTCTGGGAAGGGATCTTTGCAAAAATATCGGCCTGCACTGAAAGATCACTGCATAATTCTCCAACTGCGGCCTTATTGGGGGATTTCCCAAGGCCATCAGCTTTTAAAATATCCAACAAGTTCATAGATCTAGCCCTAATTCTAGCCAGACGTGAAATCACCTCAAACTGGAAATCCCCAGCGGGTCCACAACTAATCAGTTGGCAAAACACAGTCGAGAAATGGGCGGAGGTGGAAGGATCAGTTCTAATGCGCGAAGCAATCCGAGAACAAAGACCTAGGGAAGACACCATACAATGGGACTCAATCCTGGAGAAATTAAAATCACCAGAAACATCCACCATAGAAGCAACTGTAACTACCTCGGACGCTGACACAGACTCAAATGCAGAACCCGAACAATAAAGCTCTGCGAACAAAAGAAAGGGAAGAAAAAAAAAAAAAGAATACAGCAGCCGAAACCACTAAGACTCACCAACAGAGAACTATATTACACAATTAGAATTGCATGAGGGGAGGGAGGGGGGTTCAGTTATATAAGTAGAGTAATGAAAATGTCACTTACCCAGTGTACATCTGTTCGTGGCATCAGTCGCTGAGATTCACATGGTATGCATGAGCTCGCCATCTGGTGTTGGGTCGGAGTGTTACAAGTTGTTTTTCTTCGAAGAAGTGTTTTCGAGTCACGGGACAGAGTGACTCCTCCTTCTGTGCTCATTGCGCATGGGCGTCGACTCCATCTTCGATTGTTTTCCCCGCAGAGGGTGAGGTAGGAGTTGTACTATAGTAATAGTGCCCGCGCAATGAAAAATGTAAGTATGTACCTATTAAAGGATTAAGTAATATATATACAAATGTACAAAATTGAAGGTAACTTCTGAACTGCTACAGGCTTCCGGGGAGGTGGGTGGGTCCATGTGAATCTCAGCGACTGATGCCACGAACAGATGTACACTGGGTAAGTGACATTTTCAGTTCGATGGCATCTGTCGCTGTAGATACACATGGTATGCATAGACTAGTAAGCAGTTAGTTCCCCATAAGCGGTGGTTTAGCCTGTAGGAGTAGAAGTTGTCTGAAATAGAGTTCTTAATACAGCTTGACCTACTGTAGCTTGTTGTGCGGATAGCACATCTATACAGTAGTGTTTGGTGAATGTGTGAGGCGTAGACCAAGTGGCTGCCTTACATATTTCCTGCATTGGGATGTTTCCTAAAAAGGCCATTGAAGCACCTTTTTTCCTTGTTGAATGTGCCCTGGGAGTAATGGGCAGTTGTCTTTTTGCTTTAAGGTAGCAGATTTGGATGCATTTAACTATCCATCTGGCTATACCTTGTTTTGATATTGGGTTACCTGCATGAGGTTTTTGGAATGCAATAAATAGCTGTTTAGTTTTTCTGATGTTCTTTGTTCTGTCAATGTAGTACATTAATGCTCTTTTGACATCTAATGTATGTAGTGCTCTTTCAGCCACAGAATCTGGCTGTGGGAAAAAAACTGGTAGTTCTACCGTTTGATTTAGATGGAATGGTGAAATAACTTTTGGTAGAAATTTTGGATTAGGTCGTAGGACGACCTTATTTTTATGTATTTGTATAAAAGGCTCTTGTGTTGTGAACGCTTGAATTTCACTTACTCTTCTTAGAGATGTAATGGCGATGAGAAAGGCAACTTTCCAGGTTAGGAATTGTATTCCGCAAGAGTGCATGGGTTCGAAAGGTGGGCCCATGAGTCTTGTTAGAACCACGTTTAGGTTCCATGAAGGAACAGGTGGTGTTCTTGGTGGTATAATTCTTTTAAGCCCTTCTATGAATGCTTTGATAACTGGTATCCTATACAAGGAAGTTGAATAGGTAGTTTGCAGGTATGCAGATATTGCTGCAAGGTGTATTTTAATAGAAGAGAAGGCTAGCTTTGCTTTTTGTAAATGGAGCAAGTAATTTACTATATGTTTTGGAGTTGCGTCTAGTGGTTGTATCTGATTATGATGGCAGTACCAAACAAATCTTTTCCACTTACTTGCGTAGCAGTGTCTAGTGGATGGCCTTCTGGCCTGCTTTATGACTTCCATACACTCTTGGCTAAGTTGTAAGTGTCCGAATTCTAGGATTTCAGGAGCCAGATTGCTAGATTCAGCGATGCTGGGTCCGGGTGTCTGATCTGTTGGTTGTGTTGCGTTAACAGATCTGGTTTGTTGGGCAGTTTGATGTGTGGTACTACAGACAGATCTAGCAGTGTTGTGTACCAGGGTTGTCTTGCCCACGTTGGTGCTATTAAAATGAGTTTGAGTTTGTTTTGACTCAATTTGTTTACTAGGTAAGGAAGGAGAGGGAGAGGAGGAAAAGCGTAAGCAAATATTCCGGACCAGTTCATCCATAGGGCATTGCCTTGGGATTGCTTGTGTGGGTATCTGGACGCGAAGTTTTGGCATTTTGCGTTCTCTTTTGTTGCAAATAAGTCTATTTGTGGTGTTCCCCAGAGTGTGAAGTAGGTGTTCAGAATCTGTGGGTGGATTTCCCATTCGTGGACTTGCTGGTGATCTCGAGAGAGATTGTCTGCCAGCTGATTCTGGATCCCCGGAATAAACTGTGCTATTAGACCAATTTGATGGTGGATTGCCCACTTCCATATTTTTTGAGCTAACAAGCTTAACTGCGTTGAATGTGTTCCTCCTTGTTTGTTTAGATAATACATCGTTGTCATGTTGTCTGTTTTGACAAGGATGTATTTGTGGGTTATGATTGGTTGGAAAGCTTTTAGTGCTTGAAAAACTGCTAATAATTCTAGATGATTTATATGCAGTTTTGTTTGATGTATGTTCCATTGTCCTCTTATGTTGTGTTGATTGAGATGTGCTCCCCACCCTGTCATGGAAGCATCTGTTGTTATTACGTACTGTGGCACTGGGTCTTGGAAAGGCCGCCCTATGTTTAAATTTATACTGTTCCACCATAGAAGCGAGAGGTAAGTTTGGCGGTCTAGCAACACCAGATCTAGAAGGTGACCCTGTGCTTGAGACCACTGTGAGGCTAGGCACTGTTGTAAGGGCCTCATGTGCAGTCTTGCGTTTGGGACAATGGCTATGCATGAGGACATCATGCCTAGGAGCTGTAGTATTGTTCTTGCTTGTATTGTTTGGTTTGTAGACATGTGTTGAATGACTCTTGAAATTGTGGATCCTTTGTGGAGTTGGCGTTGCTACTCCTTTTGTCGTGTCTATTATGGCTCCTAGATATTGCTGTACTTTGCTTGGCAGAATGTTTGATTTTGCAAAGTTGACGGTGAACCCTAGTTTGTAGAGGGTTTGTATGACTTGATTTGTGTGGTTTGAGCATTGTGAGCGCGAACTGGTTTTGATTAGCCAGTCGTCTAGATACGGGAACACATGTATTTGCTGCCTTCTGATGTGTGCAGCGACTACTGCTAGGCATTTTGTGAATACTCTTGGAGCGGTTGTTAAACCAAAAGGCAATACTTTGAATTGGTAATGTATTCCTTTGAATACAAACCTTAGATATTTCCTGTGTGATTGATGTATTGGTATATGGAAATATGCGTCCTTGAGGTCTAGGGTTGTCATGTAGTTGTGTTTTTTGAGCAATGGTAACACTTCTTGTAGTGTGACCATGTGAAAGTGGTCTGATTTGATGAATGTGTTTACTACTCTGAGGTCTAGAATTGGTCTCAGTGTTTCGTCCTTTTTTGGTATCAAGAAGTACAGTGAATAAACTCCTGTGTTTATTTGTGTGCTTGGTACTAATTCTATTGCATTTTTTTGCAGTAGTGCTTGAACTTCTATCTCTAGAAGCTGTGAATGGTATTTTGATAAATTTTTTGATTTTGGTGGTATGTCTGGGGGGAATTGCAGGAATTCTATGCAATAACCATGTTGGATAATTGCTAGGACCCATGTGTCTGTAGTTATTTTGTCCCATGCTTCGTAATATTGACGTATCCTCCCCCCCACTGGTGTTGTGTGGGAGGGGTGAGTGACGTGTGAGTCACTGCTTGTTGGTAGTGGTTTTGGGGCTTTGAAATCTTACTCTATTCCTAGGGAATTGCCCCCCTCTATACTGGCCCCGAAAACCTCCCCTGTACTGTCCCTGGTAGGTGGGCGGTGCGGACTGTGAGGTGCTAGCTTGTGTGGCCTGACCCCGAAACCCTCCTCTAAAAGGTGTTTTGCGGAAGGTGTTATAAGATCCTCTGCTCTGCGGGGAGTAGAGTGCGCCCATGGCCTTGGCAGTGTCAGTGTCCTTCTTGAGCTTTTCTATGGCTGTGTCGACCTCCGGACCGAACAGAAGTTTTTCGTTGACTGGCATGTTAAGCACTGCCTGCTGAATTTCTGGCTTGAATCCAGACGTTCTGAGCCATGCGTGCCTACGGATGGTAACCGACGTATTAATGGTCCTTGCGGCTGTGTCTGCTGCATCCATGGAGGAGCGTATTTGATTGTTGGAAATGTTTTGACCCTCCTCAACAACCTGTTTTGCTCTTTTTTGCAGATCTTTTGGGAGATGTTCAATGAGATGCTGCATCTCATCCCAGTGGGCTCTGTCGTATCGCGCAAGCAGCGCTTGTGAATTTGCGATGCGCCACTGGTTTGCTGCTTGGACAGCAACCCTCTTCCCGGCTGCATCGAACTTCCTGCTTTCTTTATCTGGGGGAGGTGCATCCCCAGAAGTGTGTGAATTTGCCCGTTTTCTGGCAGCCCCTACCACCACAGAATCTGGTGGCAGCTGAGAGGTGATGAATACAGGGTCCGTAGGAGGCGCCTTATACTTTTTGTCCACCCTAGGCGTCACTGCCCTACTTTTAACTGGCTCCTTGAAAATGTCCTTTGCATGGCGTAGCATGCCTGGGAGCATCGGCAGGCTTTGGTAGGAGCTGTGGGTTGAAGAGAGGGTGTTAAATAAAAAATCATCCTCTACTTGTTCCGAGTGTAGTTCCACATTATGGAATAGTGCTGCTCTAGCCACCACTTGTGAGTAGGCTGTGCTGTCTTCCGGTGGTGATGGCCTAGTTGGGTATGTGTCTGGGCTGTTATCAGACACTGGTGCGTCGTACAAGTCCCACGCATCCTGATCTTGGTCATCGTGGCTCATGGCGGTGTGAGCTGGCGAATGTGACGGGGTGTAAGTTGGCGAAGCCGGAGTTACAGGTGGAGGCGAGGGAGGAGGTGTTACCTTTTGTGCTGTTTGTTGCTGAGGAGTAAACTGAAGCGTTCTCTTTCGTTTGACAGGTGGAAGGGTACTGATCTTCCCAGTCCCCTGCTGAATAAAGATACGCTTTTGCGTGTGATCCACTTCAGTGGATTGCAGTTCTTGTTCAAACCTATGTTTCTTCATTTGTGAAGACATAGAATGCTCTTCAGTATAGGAGCCTGAAACAGGGTCTGATGTCGCTTTTTTCGGCTCCGAAAACCCTGTTGATTGTTTTTTCGGCTCCGAGGTAACCTTCCTCTTTTTCTGTGCCGAAAATTCTTGGCCTCTATGGGCTTCGGCGCCACTGTCTCGGCGTAGATCCGTGTCGACACCGAACTCTCGGTGTCGATGCATCTGTTTAGCACTCTCTCGGTCCCGAGGAGGCTGCGTGCCGGTGTCTCGACCGAAGTCGGACGATCTCGACACTGAATGGGCCTTTTTCGGTGCCGATTGTTGGTCACCGAGAATTTGGGTGGAGCCATGGCCGGTTGGCAGTGGCGTCCCCTGGGCCTTCTTTCCTTTTTTAAGTTCTGATCTCGACGTCTTACTCACAGTTTTTGTAGAGTCTAGCTCGTCGGAGTCTGAATCCTGGATGGAAAAGGATTCCTCCTGTTCCTCTTCTGTCTCAAACTGTCGACGCTCCTTTGGCGTGGACGCCATCTGCAGTCTTCTCGCTCGACGGTCGCGCAGAGTTTTTCGGGACCGGAACGCCCGACAGGCCTCACAGGATTCTTCGCTGTGCTCGGGTGACAGGCACAGGTTACAGACCGAGTGTAGGTCCGTATAAGGATATTTGTTGTGGCATTCGGGGCAGAATCGAAACGGGGTCCGTTCCATCGGCGTTGTTCTCCACGTGGTTGGGCCGACTAGGCCCCGACGGGGTGCCGAAATCTACCCCGAAGGGCACCGAAGCGCTTCGATGTTCAACGCGTCGTCGTATGTGTCTATCTCGAACCGGATCGCAACGATACCGTCGAAAATCTTCCGTTTTCAGCTATCTTTCCGTTCCGAAACTCGGAGCGACAGGAACACGTCCGAACCCGATGGCGGAAAGAAAACAATCGAAGATGGAGTCGACGCCCATGCGCAATGAGCACAGAAGGAGGAGTCACTCGGTCCCGTGACTCGAAAACACTTCTTCGAAGAAAAACAACTTGTAACACTCCGACCCAACACCAGATGACGAGCTCATGCATACCATGTGTATCTACAGCGACAGATGCCATCGAACTCAATATATCATTTTTACTGTTATGTTGTAAACTTTAATAAAATCTTATTTAAAAAAAAAAAAAGGGGTGAGCCTTTGAGGCTCACCTCCAGGTGTTACAGTTCCTGCAGGGGGAGGTGTGAAGCACCTCCACCAAGTGCAGGCTTTGTTACTAGCCACAGAGTGACAAAGGCACTCTCCCCATGTGGCCAGCAACATGTCTGGTGTGTGGCAGGCTGCTAAAACCAGTCAGCCTACACGGATAGTCAGTTAAGGTTTCAGCGGGCACCTCTAAGGTGCCCTCTGAGGTGTATGTTACAATAAAATGTACACTGGCATCCGTGTGCATTTATTGTGCTGAGTAGTTTGATACCAAACTTCAGTTTTCAGTGTAGCCATTATGGTGCTGTGGAGTTCGTGCATGACAGACTCCCAGACCATATACTCTCATGGCTACCCTGCACTTACAATGTCTAAGGTTTTGCTTAGACACTGTAGGGGCATAGTGCTCATGCACTTATGCCCTCACCTATGGTATAGTGCACCCTGCCTTAGGGCTGTAAGGCCTGCTAGAGGGGTGACTTATCTATACTGCATTGGCAGTGTGAGGTTGGCATGGCACCCTGAGGGGAGTGCCATGTCAACTTAGTCGTTTTATCCCCACTAGCACACACAAGCTGGCTAGAAGTGTGTCTGTGCTGAGTGAAGGGTCCCCAGGGTGGCATAAGACATGCTGCAGCCCTTAGAGACCTTCCCTGGCATCAGGGCCCTTGGTACCAGGGGTACCAGTTACAAGGGACTTACCTGGATGCCATGGTGTGCCAATTGTGGAAACAAAAGTACAGGTTAGGAAAAGAACACTGGTGCTGGGGCCTTGTTAGCAGGCCTCAGCACACTTTCAAATCAAAGCTTAGCATCAGCAAAGGCAAAAAGTCAGGGGTAACCATGCCAAGGAGGCATTTCCTTACAACTTCCCTCTTTGATTTGAGATACCACCATCTGTTTGCAACATTTTAAGTTGTCCAGCTTCATGAATAGATCCAGATAAGGCTTGCCTCATCTTTGGATGACTGAGTTCAACTTGCTTTGAGTCCATCTCCCAGTCGTGGACGTCTACATGCTTCCTGCCTCGATCATCCACTGCCTGAATTTGCAAGCCTGGAACCTGTTCTACTGTCAGTTTGGGGCCATGACAGAGTCCAATGCCACAGCAGCTGCACTTCTCTCAATCATCTAGATCTTATTCCTCCTTGCTTTCAGATAGGATATAAGGTGGTCATACCGCTTTGTTCTTGCATTTATTTTTTATGATGGTCAAGAAAGCTTAAAGTAGCAATGTGATTGCCCTTAGTTCCAGCAGATCTATATTCAATTGTTCCTGTGTTGACCACTGTCCACTCACTGAAAAATACTTTACATGCACTCCCATCCCATCACAGAAGCCTTCTTATTAGTTACAGGCGTGGTCCGATTTCTTACAGGTCTGGACTCATCCAGATATTCTGTTTGTCTTTCCACCTAACCATAGCTAATTTCAAGTGCTGGTATCTGAACATAGTCAGTCCCAGTTTTCAGACACTTGCTTCCACTGGTTGTCGACCCCGCCTGAAGGGGTCTCAGTCTGAGAGAACACTGTGGAATAAGAGGAATGCAAGAACATTGCGTTTCAAGAAGTCCTTCTGATAATGTTATCATCTTTATCCACTTTTTTGCATTCATCTTTCAAATTTAGTTTAGCAATGTTCTATTCTTTCCTGTGGTGGATAGGCCTTCCGTTTACTTCACCGGATGTCTGCTCCAAAAAAAAAAAAAAAAAAAAGGTATGCTTGTTGACAGTCTCAGGATAGATTTCTTGAAATTTTGAGTAATGCCTAAGCGCCTCCCTTCAGGAGTACTAACCATTTAGCAGCATCAATTTTGTCTGTAAAGCTTCATCCACATGTTTACCAAAGAGATCAAAGGGTATATCAACTCTAGATTGTAGCCTCTTGCCGGAAAAAAGCAGCACTGTAAAGCTAACAACGTCTTCTTAAAATGCCTCCAGTTGGCATTTGTCAGCAGTACTGGAAGCATCCAATGAGGTGTCAATAGAACACAGGATATTACACCCTCTCTTACAATAGATTTTGCTTGCTCGCTAAGTCTTTTTGTAGTTTTTGACATATTTCTAGGCCATGCCATAGATGATGTATTATGGAAGAGTTGCTCCTGCATTAGCATTCTTAACTATCACTGACAAAATACTGAGTCTTTTGCTATTTATGTACATTCTCTTGCCCTCTTTACTTGGAACCATATATGATGCTGCTGGGTTACGCAACCTTTGTGCTGCTGAGTTTCAGTCTTGTCTTGGTTGAGCAAACATGCTGGAGATGTGTTCCAAATGTTATGCTTATATTCCAATTTTGAAGTGAGTTGAATCTCTGCCAGGGGTTTGATGGATCAGCAATTCTGGTCGTTAAAAATTGAATACAAACAAGTTGTTTTTCAAGGTGGTTGTAGGCAGGTTACATTTCTGGGCAGCTCTATCCATTGGTATATGAAAGCTCATAATGAAATCTGGTGGAGAGCTTTGTGGGTCCTGCCTTGGGCTTTGTTGTTCCTCCAGAATCTAATACCCTTAATCAATATCTTTAATATCTCCTTGACGTGTCCAAGTCATCATCTGTGATCTGCACTGTTCCCAAACAGGTTGTGTCAAAAGGTTTGGATGTGGAGTAAGGTTGTCGGGTAGTGCCCAAGATAGCATTTGCAGCAGGACTGGGGACAATATTTAATAAAAATCTTGCAACTTTTGCTTCATAGACAATAAAAAGTTCATGGCTACCTGAGCCCATGACCAAAAGTTACTGGATACTGATATGGCTTTGCTTTTCAGGTAACATTTAGCAGGCAATGACACAAAGTGACTTTTAAGCTGTATTATGAATAAAATTGGATTAAAGTATTCCATAGCTGACCTAGATGCGTCAAGTAGGGTGGCATATTCTCACTGGACAGGTTCCTACAACATAGATTAATATTAACAGTCAGACATACCACACCCGAGCTCCCCCAGGAACCTGACCATTTCAAGGCACAGAGTCACTTATCGCAGTTAAGAACCTTCTTAAAGTTATTGCTACCTTATATAGAGACACACAAAGGGGGCACTACACATGCAAGATAGCCTTATCAGGCCAGGATAACATACAGACTTGGAACTTCCTCTAACGGAAAGTGCGTACATATCGCTCATTTAAAAAGGGCAAATGATTACCAAGCAATAGGTTAAGACATACACTTTTTATTCATTCAGAGTATACCAATCTCCACTAGAGACACAGCAACGGGGACTGAGATGAGAATGGAGATGCGTTCTATGTGGGGAGGAGGCTGCTGTTTTTTCTTCATTTCGCTTGGGAGTAAAAAAAAAATTTAAAAAAATTATGGGTACAAGTGATGAAAATGATAAATATGGTGATAGATGTTCCAATACAGAAAACATCACAAGTTGTGCCATTGGGTTGGGTACAAACAGTAAAGTCACAACGTTGGTGCTTCATCTGGCAAGAAATATGTAGTCCAACTCAGGGGTTGTGGAAAAGCGCAGACTCCCATACAGTAGTTATACAACTTCATCTACTGTAATGAGTCAATAGAAATCTAAAACCAAATACTCTCAGTAGCCTGAAGGAAAAGGGACAAATGGGCACTGCTTCATATCTACCTGTTACTAGATGCGGAGACTAAACATAACAACACGCATTCAGAAGTGTAAATATCATCTGTAGGAAGTTGGCTCTGTATGTGCTATTTCAAAGTAAGGAATAGCATGCACAGAGTCCAAGGTTTCCCCTTAGAGGTAAAATAGTGGTAAAAAGAGATAATACTAATGCTCTATTTTGTGGTAGTGTGGTCGAGCAGTAGGCTTATCCAAGGAGTAGTGTTAAGCATTTGTTGTACATACACATAGACAATAAATGAGGTACACACACTCAGAGACAAATCCAGCCAATAGGTTTTTATATAGAAAAATATCTTTTCTTAGTTTATTTTAAGAACCACAGGTTCAAATTCTACATGTAATATCTCATTCGAAAGGTATTGCAGGTAAGTACTTTAGGAACTTCAAATCATCAAAATTGCATGTATACTTTTCAAGTTATTCACAAATAGCTGTTTTAAAAGTGGACAGTGCAATTTTCACAGTTCCTAGGGGAGGTAAGTATTTGTTAGGTTAACCAGGTAAGTAAGACACTTACAGGGCTTAGTTCTTGGTCCAAGGTAGCCCACCGTTGGGGGTTCAGAGCAACCCCAAAGTCACCACACCAGCAGCTCAGGGCCGGTCAGGTGCAGAGTTCAAAGTGGTGCCCAAAACACATAGGCTAGAATGGAGAGAAAGGGGTGCCCCGGTTCCGGTCTGCTTGCAGGTAAGTACCCGCGTCTTCGGAGGGCAGACCAGGGGGGTTTTGTAGGGCACCGGAGGGGACACAAGCCCACACAGAAATTTTACCCTCAGCAGCGCGGGGGCGGCCGGGTGCAGTGTAGAAACAAGCGTCGGGTTTGTAATGGAAGTCAATGGGAGATCTAGGGATCTCTTCAGCGCTGCAGGCAGGCAAGGGGGGGGTTCCTCGGGGAAACCTCCACTTGATCAAGGGAGAGGGACTCCTGGGGGTCACTCCTCCAGTGAAAGTCCGGTCCTTCAGGTCCTGGGGGGTGCAGGGTCTCTCCCAGGTGTCGGGACTTAGGATTCAAAGAGTCGCGGTCAGGGGAAGCCTCGGGATTCCCTCTGCAGGCGGCGCTGTGGGGGCTCAGGGGGGACAGGTTTTTGTACTCACAGTCTTCGAGTAGTCCTGGGGTCCCTCCTGAGGTGTTGGATCGCCACCAGCCGAGTCGGGGTCGCCGGGTGCAGTGTTGCAAGTCTCACGCTTCTTGCGGGGAGCTTGCAGGGTTCTTTCAAAGCTGCTGGAAACAAAGTTGCAGCCTTTCTTGGAGCAGGTCCGCTGTCCTCGGGAGTTTCTTGTCTTTTCGAAGCAGGGGCAGTCCTCAGAGGAGGTCGAGGTCGCTGGTCCCTTTGGAAGGCGTCGCTGGAGCAGGATCTTTGGAAGGCAGGAGACAGGCCGGTGAGTTTCTGGAGCCAAGGCAGTTGTCGTCTTCTGGTCTTCCTCTGCAGGGGTTTTCAGCTGGGCAGTCCTTCTTCTTGTAGTTGCAGGAATCTAATTTTCTAGGGTTCAGGGTAGCCCTTAAATACTAAATTTAAGGGCGTGTTTAGGTCTGGGGGGTTAGTAGCCAATGGCTACTAGCCCTGAGGGTGGGTACACCCTCTTTGTGCCTCCTCCCAAGGGGAGGGGGTCACAATCCTAACCCTATTGGGGGAATCCTCCATCTGCAAGATGGAGGATTTCTAAAAGTTAGAGTCACCTCAGCTCAGGACACCTTAGGGGCTGTCCTGACTGGCCAGTGACTCCTCCTTGTTGCTTTCTTTGTTCCCTCCAGCCTTGCCGCCAAAAGTGGGGGCCGTGGCCGGAGGGGGCGGGCAACTCCACTAAGCTGGAGTGCCCTGCTGGGCTGTGACAAAGGGGTGAGCCTTTGAGGCTCACCGCCAGGTGTCACAGCTCCTGCCTGGGGGAGGTGTTAGCATCTCCACCCAGTGCAGGCTTTGTTACTGGCCTCAGAGTGACAAAGGCACTCTCCCCATGGGGCCAGCAACATGTCTCTAGTGTGGCAGGCTGCTGGAACCAGTCAGCCTACACAGATAGTTGGTTAAGTTTCAGGGGGCACCTCTAAGGTGCCCTCTGTGGTGTATTTTACAATAAAATGTACACTGGCATCAGTGTGCATTTATTGTGCTGAAAAGTTTGATACCAAACTTCCCAGTTTTCAGTGTAGCCATTATGGTGCTGTGGAGTTCGTGTAAAACAGACTCCCAGACCATATACTCTTATGGCTACCCTGCACTTACAATGTCTAAGGTTTTGTTTAGACACTGTAGGGGCACAGTGCTCATGCACTGGTACCCTCACCTATGGTATAGTGCACCCTGCCTTAGGGCTGTAAGGCCTGCTAGAGGGGTGTCTTACCTATACTGCATAGGCAGTGAGAGGCTGGCATGGCACCCTGAGGGGAGTGCCATGTCGACTTACTCATTTTGTTCTCACTAGCACACAGGCTTGTAAGCAGTGTGTCTGTGCTGAGTGAGGGGTCTCTAGGATGGCATAAGACATGCTGCAGCCCTTAGAGACCTTTCTTGGCATCAGGGCCCTTGGTACTAGAAGTACCAGTTACAAGGGACTTATCTGAATGCCAGGGTGTGCCAATTGTGGATACAATGGTACATTTTAGGTGAAGGAACACTGGGGCTGGGGCCTGGTTAGCAGGGTCCCAGCACACTTCTCAGTCAAGTCAGCATCAGTATCAGGCAAAAAGTGGGGGGTAACTGCAACAGGGAGCCATTTCTTTACAACATTGCTCTGTGACAATCTTATGACAAAGCCAGTAGGCTTTGCCTTTTATAACTGCATACTACATGATGCACTTCAAGCAAATATTGAAGTACAGTGGTTCCAGTGGTTAGGGTCTGCTGGCACAGTAAAATGGAGGCTCAAACCTAAGTGGTCTAGTTTGCTTCTAAGGGGTCAGTGGACTTCTGTGACCGCACTTTAGTGTGCACCCCCTGTAGTCTGTGAGGCCCTTCAATGGTTTTCCCATCTTCTATTTTGTAAGAATCTGAATGCTATGCACAGAATTTCATTTTTCATGTATTAAAGTATTTTTTCCTATTTTAAAAGAAAAGGCACTGAGATGACACTGATTTATTGCATGCCATTTGTTACCTTGCTGAGTTTGGGATATTAGTCTCGGGTGGCTCTGCTTCGCTATTACCTGAAATGATATGCTAAATGCAGTTCTTGGCCCCAGCCAGGGTTTGCAGAACACCAGAAGCAAAGACTCACGCTGGCACGACTGTCACCTTCCGATTGTACTGACCCCTCTGATCCAAATTTCTTATACTTACAGGTAACGATTCCCAAAATAATAAATAAATAAAAACCATAAAAGGAAATATGCAAATAGAGCATGGGATATAAGCTAAATGGGATAAACTGCTAGAGAACCTTCAAAAAGATGCTTAATAATATATTTGTCTTCTTTTCGTAAATGTATAGTTTACTGGTGACACATAGGTTTTACACCGGTTTCGATAAACATTATGTAAGTAGAAACCACAAAAATAAATATAAAATATATCTACTACCACTTAAAAAAAACATGTGCTTGTTCATAGAAGTTGGAAAGATGGTGACCTTAGCACATTAAGAACAACTGTTAATGCAACTTTTAGAGAGAAACCATACGTTTTGTTGCACCCCAATTTTTATCCATTTTTCAAAAAGACACAACATTTTGCTATATGTTGGACACTTTCCCTGTTCCTCCAGGGAAACTCAAGGACCCTGGGTCAACTTAAATTCACATTTTAGCTGGATACCTTTTGTGGTAGAAAGATTATGAAGACGCAAGGACACAGTAGCCAAACTTCAAAAGAAATAACCCTTGGGAAAGGCATGCAGGATTGAGACTCTAAAGCTAAGTCATTATTCACTGAACATATCTTTAGAATGAGGCAGTACTGAAGTGTCATTATTGGCATCTAGATGCACAAAATAGCATGTAAACTTCCATACCCTTAAAAGTTCAGCTGCCAAAACTGTTACTGATGTTGTTCCATCTCCAACTTCGTCATCTTGGACCTTGGACATGTCTAAAAATGTAAACAGTCAAAAACTTTAGAGTACATTGTAATATCTCACAGCACCAGATACCTATGCACAAAAGAAATAATTCAGGACATATAATATGATATTCTCATTCCTTAAATCCCCCTACCTACTCATTCACCTGGCTGCAGGACCAAAGGCTGTGCATAAATAGTTGAGTGAGCTTAGACCCTTTATAGGAAGCTGGCTCTGTATATACTATATCAAAATGAGATATAGTGTGCACAGAGTCCAGGGGTTCCCCAGAGGCTTGACAGAGGCAAGAACAGATAATACTAATGCTCTATTTGTGGTAGTGTGGTCGAGCAGTTAGGCTTATCAGAGGGTAATGTTAAGCATTTGTTGTACACACAGAATCAAAACAAGAAACACACACTCAATGACAACTCCAGACCAATAGGTTTTTATAGAAAAAATATATTTTGTTAATTTATTTCTAGAACCACAATATTCAGTTTGCAGGTAAGTACATAAAATGAAAGGTACTTTGCATGGATATTATCATGACTTTGAATGGAATCAACCATGTATGCAGTTTCCTTTAAAAGTGGACACTGCAATTTTCAACAGTACCTGGGGGAAGAAAAGATAATACAGTTTTACTAGGTAGTCCGTCGTTAGGAGTTCAAGTTAACCCCAAACACCCACCACCAGCAACATGGGGCCGGTCGGGTGCAGTGGTCAAAGAGGAACCAAATTAAGACAGAGTGGGTCAAGAGAGAACTGGAGGGGGCCCATGTAGGCAAACAACACACACACTCAGCGGCACTAGGGCGGCAGGGTGCAAACAGGGCATCGGGTTCTCAATGCACTTCAATGAGGCAACCACAGGGTGTCACTGAGGCTGCAGACGAGGTCCAGGGGGGCTTCTCTGGCAAACCACCAGCTGGGCAGGGAAGAGGGCCTCTTGCTGGTCGATGCTGCACCGGAGCCAGGTTCTCCAAGGCCTAGGGGCTGGGGCTGCAGTGTGTCCTTTAGGCACTGGATATCTTCGTCCGGAGCTCGCAGTCAGGGGGGGGGTCCTCTGGATTGCTCATGCAGGCATCGTCGCGGGGGCTTGTAGGGGTCAATCCAGGGTGGGCTCTTGTTCCCAATCGCCTGGGGACCCTTGCTTGCTGGGTGGACCTCCTGGACACGGGCCGTGGGCGTTGGGTGCACAGGGGTCAGGACTCACGAATCCGGACTGAGGTGAGAGTCCTTGGTTGAAAGTTTCTTTGGGACAGAGCCGCTGTCCTCAGGAGTTCTTTGGTCCTTTTGGGTGCAGGGCAGTCCTCTGGAGTTGGCAGAGGTCCCTTGGCCCGCAGGAGGAGTCGCTGGTCTTGTTGCAGGTTCTTTGAAGCAGGAGACAGGCCGGTAGGGCTGGGGCCTAAGCAGTTGTCACCTTCCTTCTTCTCTGCTGGGGTTTTCAGCTTAGCAGTCGTTCTTCTTGTTGGTCGCCAGGATCTGGTGAGCTGGGTTCAGGGAGGCCCTTAAATCCTAGATTTAGGGGCATATTAGGGGGTCAGATGGCACATCCTTGAGGGTGGCCTACATCCTCCTTTTGCCCACTCCCTTTGGGGGGGGGGAACACATATCCTATCCCTATTGGTACCTGTCCTCCAAACCAAGATGGGGGATTCTGCGGGGGGGGGAGGGTTCACCTCAATTCTGGGCACCTTATGCATGGTCCTGGATGGGGTGGTCACTTTTCCCTGTTCTCCCTAATTTTTCTGCCAGATTTGCCACCAAAAGTGAGGCTTTGTCCAGGGGGCGGGCATCTCCACTAGCTGGAGTGCCTTGGAGCACTGCAATCCAAGACTTGAGCATTTGAGAATCGCCACCAGGTGTTACAGTTCCTGCAGGGAGGTGTGTAGCACCTCCACCGAGACAGGCTTTGTTTCTGACCACAGCGTGCACAAAGGCACTCTTCCTATGTGGTCAGAAACTCATCTGAAAGTGGCAGGCTGGCACAGACCAGTCAGTCCTACACTAGCAGTTGGGCTAACATACAGGGGGCATCTTTAAGATGCCCTCTGTGTGCATTTTGCAATAAATCCCACAGTGGCATCAGTGTGGGTTTATTGTGCTGAGAAGTTTGATACCAGACCACCAGCACACCCGAGCTGCAAGGCAGCGTGCATGTGCTGAGTGAGGGGTCCCCCAAGGAGGCATAATACATGTTGCAGCCCTTAGAGACCTCCCCTGGTCACAGGGCCTTTGGTACCACTGGTACCTTTTACAAGGGACTTATCTGTGTGCCAGGGCTGTGCCAATTGTGGGAACAAAAGGTACAGTTTTAGGGAAAGAACACTGGTGGTGGGGCCTGGTTAGCAGGGTCCCAGCACACTTTCAATCAAAGCTGGCATTAATGCTTAGCAAAAAGCGTAGGGGCAGGGGGGTAACCATGCCAACAGTGGCACTTTCCAAAACCCTTCCTCTCAAGCCCACCTTAAAGCCAAGTAGCTGATCACCCAATCACATGCCTGGCAAATCTCCTATATACAACACAGTTATGGTTGGAATAACCCAGAAAGAAAGTAGGCTGTAAGTATTCAAAACAGCATCGGAGTTCTATGATTACAAATGGTTTATTTGCCAGATTCTTTCGAATATGTAACTAGAACAAAAAAATGTAGCACTAAGGTTAATCATTTTACTAGAGGAGTAGTCATGAAAATTGAAATTTGAAAGACAACCATTTTAAAACTGAGCAAAACGATATTAAACTACATTCATCGAGAAGTACTAAAGCAAATACAGAACTGCCATCGATCTAATGCAGTAAGCATGACTCCCATACTGAGGTTTTTGTCCGTGTATGCTTTTTAGGCACAAGGCAAAAGGCACTGTCCAAAAGGGCTTAGAAATCCTGACCAGTAGCACTCAATATCTTGTCAAAAGACCAGGTGTTAAAATACTTGTATTTTGCTGAACTATTGTAGAACAAATGGGCAAAGGTTATAGTCTGAACACTGAACATTCAATAATTAGTATGGCAGTTACATGGATTGTGCTGAGAGACTGAGCAATAAGAGAAAGCACCCTCAGGCCCGATCCTCAAGTACTGATATTACAACCAGTGGCAGGCAGATCATTTACATCACTGGTGATATCGGATAGGCTCAGTGCACAGGTATTCATTTGGGGGGGGATACTGAATGTTTTTTCAACAAGTCTTGTTCTTACCTCTACCCCACTCCATTTCTGTTACAGGCCTCAATACTGTGACTAAGAGAGACATCAATTCAGAAGCTCGAAGTCCTCTGCCTCAGGCCTCCTCACTCCTATGCCCCCTCAGTTTCCTAATGATGCTGTAAGTGGTCTGGCATCTGGGGTTCTGACAGCGTTTGTGTAGGAAGTTGGCTCTGTATGCACTATTTCAAAGTAAGGAATAGTATGCACAGAGTCCAAGGGTTCCCCTTAGAGGTAAGATAGTGGCAAAAAGTTAATACTAATGCACTATTTTGTGGTAGTGTGGTCGAGCAGTAGGCTTATCAAAGGAGTAGTGTTAAGCATTTGTTGTACCCACACAGGCAATAAATAAGGAACACACACTCAGAGACAATTCCAGGCCAATAGGTTTTTGTATAGAAAAATATATTTTCTTAGTTTATTTTAAGAACCACACGTTCAAGATTTACATGTAATACTTCAAATGAAAGGCATTGCAGGTAGGTACTTTAGGAACTTTGAATTAGCAAAATAGCATATACAGTTTTCACATAAATCACATATAGCTATTTTAAAACTAGACAGTGCACTTTTCACAGTTCCTCGGGGGGAGTAAGATTTAGTTTTTGCAGGCAAGTAAACCACCTACGGGGTTCAAGTTTGGGTCCAAGGTAGCCCACCGTTGGGGGTTCAGAGCAACCCCAATGTTACCACACCAGCAGCTCAGGGCCGGTCAGGTGCAGAGGTCAAAGTGGTGCCCAAAACGCATAGGCTTCAATGGAGAAGGGGGTGCCCTGGTTCCAGTCTGCCAGCAGGTAAGTACCCGCGTCTTCGGAGGGCAGTCCAGGGGGGTTTTGTAGGGCACCAGGGGGGGGGGGGTTAGGGGGAGACACAAAAGTCCACACAGAAAGTACACCCTCAGCGGCACGGGGGCGGCCGGGTGCAGTGTGCAAACAAGCGTCAGGTTTGTAATAGAAAGCAATGGGAGACCAAGGGGTCTCTTCAGCGATGCAGGCAGGCAAGGAGGGGGCTCCTCAGGGTAGCCACCACCTGGGCAAGGGAGAGGGCCACCTGGGGGTCGCTCCTGCACTTGGAGGTCGGATCCTTCAGGCCCTGGGGGCTGCGGGTGCAGAGTCTTTACCAGGCGTCGGATCTTAGAAGCAGGCAGTCGCGGTCAGGGGGAGCCTCGGGATTCCCTCTGCAGGCGTCGCTGTGGGGGCTCCGGGGGGGAAACTCTGGCTACTCACGGTCTAGCAGTCGCCGGGGAGTCCTCCCTGAAGTGATTGTTCTCCACAAGTCGAGCCGGGGGCGTCGGGTGCACAGTGCCAAGTCTCACGCTTCCGGCGGGAAACACGAGTTGTTTCAAAGTTGCTTCTTTGTTGCAAAGTTGCAGTCTTTGGTGAACAGAGCCGCTGTCCTCGGGAATTCTTGGTCCTTCTAGATGCAGGGCAGTCCTCTGAGGCTTCAGAGGTCGCTGGTCCCTGGGGAAAGCGTCGCTGGAGCAGTGTCTTTAGAAGTGGGGAGACAGGCCGGTAGAGCTGGGGCCAAAGCAGTTGGTTTCTCCGTCTTCTCTGCAGGGTTTTTCAGCTTAGCAGTCCTCTTCTTCTTAGGTTGCAGGAATCTGAGTTCCTAGGTTCTGGGGAGCCCTTAAATACTAAATTTAAGGGCGCGTTTAGGTCTGGGGGGTTAGTAGCCAATGGCTACTAGCCCTGAGGGTGGGTACACCCTCTTTGTGCCTCCTCCCTGAGGGGAGGGGGGCACATCCCTAATCCTATTGGGGGAATCCTCCATCTGCAAGATGGAGGATTTCTAAAAGTTAGAGTCACCTCAGCTCAGGACACCTTAGGGGCTGTCCTGACTGGCCAGTGACGACTCCTTGTTTTTCTCATTATCTCTCCTGGGGGCTGGGTCCAGGGGGCGGGCATCTCCACTAGCTGGAGTGCCCTGGAGCATTGTAACACGAAGCTTGAGCCTTTGAAGCTCACTGCTAGGTGTTACAGTTCCTGCAGGGGGGAGGTGTGAAGCACCTCCACCCAGAGCAGGCTGTGTTTCTGTCCTCGGAGAGCACAAAGGCTCTCACCGCATGGGGTCAGAAACTCGTCTCTCAGCAGCAGGCTGGCACAGACCAGTCAGTCCTGCACTGAACAATTGGGTAAAATACAGGGGGCATCTTACCTCTGTGTGCATTTTTTAATAAATCCAACACTGGAATAAGTGTGGGTTTATTATTCTGAGACGTTTGGTACCAAACTTTCCAGTATTCAGTGTAGCCATTATGGAGCTGTGGAGTTCGTTTTTGACAGACTCCCAGACCATATTCTCTTATGGCTACCCTGCACTTACAATGTCTAAGGTTTTGCTTAGACACTGTAGGGGCATAGTGCTCATGCACCTATGCCCTCACCTGTGGTGTAGTGCACCCTGCCTTAGGGCTGTAAGGCCTGCTAAAGGGGTGACTTACCTATGCCACAGGCAGTGTGAGGTTGGCAGGGCACCCTGAGGGGAGTGCCATGTCGGCTTAGTCATTTTCTCCCCACCAGAACACACAAGCTGGCAAGCAGTGGGTCTGTGCTGAGTGAGGGGTCCCAAGGGTGGCATAAGACATGCTGCAGCCCTTAGAGACCTTCCCTTGGTATCAGGGGTACCAGTTACAAGGGACTTACCTGGGTGCCAGGGTAGTGCCAATTGTGGAGACAACGGTACATTTTAGGTGAAAGAACACTGGTGCTGGGGCCTGGTTAGCAGGGTCCCAGCACACTTCTCAGTCAAGTCAGCATCAGTATCAGTGGGGGGTAACTGCAACAGGGAGCCATTTCTTTACACCAAACATCCCTATTTCCTTATTTTTATGGAGGGTGCACAGAGAGAACCAGCAACTCACTGATCTTCACTGCTGATGTAGTGGGCTCCGAAAAGCGGTTTTGATGGTTAATTACCAAAGAGATAAGTTGTGTAACAGCTCAAAGGGAGCACACACCAGGAAAGTGAGAACCAGGGTCAAGTCCCACTGGGGCATGATGAATGGCATTAGTTGGGAGTTGGAGCAACATATGTTGCAAACCTTTGCAGAATCTCACCACAGCGGGTGACAAATAAGGAAGGCTAGTCCAGCACATACAAAAATGCAGGATAGCCCTTACCAGTGCTCAGAGCAGAGTCCTACTGGGACAAAAAAAAAAAAAAAAGATAGGACCAGAGAAAGAGGAGTAGAGAAGGGAGAGCAATGCTTTTTGTTACACACCATGCAACAAATCTATCCCATTGGTAGGAGTATACCATCTTGGTGGTGGGACGCCTGGCTGCCAAGGTACCATCACAGACTTTGTGATGAAGGTGGAGGGCTGTCAACTGTCGCTGCTCAATCTCTACGTATGAAGGCAGTGTGTGTGCAGGTTCGAGTGCACAACCCTTCCCTGTTGCTGCAACAGAGGAGCCTCCTGAAAAGGCAGCTTGGCCAGAGAACTGATGCACATGCTCAACATCTTAGGATACCAGACACTTTGTGCCCAGTCCAGAACCACAAGAATGACTCATAGTCCCATCATTCCTGATCTTCTAGAGAACGCTGGGCACGAGTGGTATTGGCAGAAGGGTATAAAAGGGGCCACAGCTCCACTAAAGATAAAAATCATCTCCAAGTTAGAGCTGCCTTGGAAACTCAAGTGTACAAAACTGCTGACATTATGTGTTCTCAGAGTTGGTGAAAAGATCTAATCAAGGCTCTCCCCCCTTTTGGAAGAGAAGAGGCTTTGCACTACCTCTGGATGGAGGCACCATTCATGACCAGCTGAGAATCGATGGCTGTGTATGTCAGCTCTTGAGTTCAGAAAGCCTGCCAGGTTTTGAACCATCATCAAAATGGCTTAGTGTTCCAGCCATGGCAAGAGATGCAACACCTCTTAGCATAGGGACCAGGCAATTATCCCAAGGTTCCCCTCCCCACCACCACTTGCAATGGTCTGTGCACCAGCCTTCCCTTAATGAAGGTAGAAAGGCCTTCAACATCAAGGAAATCGCCAAGAAGTTTATAAGGTCTCCGGACTCTGCCAGAGACCAGAGCCATCTGATTTTGATCTCACCCAGATAGCAGGTCCAGGCCAGGAGTGATGCATCTGTCACTAGTTGGCTCTGGTTGGGGAAGGGAAGGGGTCTGCCACTGACCCGGTCGCAGTGAGTTAGCCATCACTGCAGGTCTTTTGCCGTTCCCTCCAAGATCCGGATCATGTCAGAGAGATTCCTCTGATGCTGCGCCCACTGGAACTTCAGGTCCCACTGCAGAGCCCATGTATGCCAAAGGGCATGCGTTACCAACAGGATGCTCTGAGGCCCAGCAGCCTCACAGTCTGTCTCACCGAAATCCAGTATAGAGCCTGAAACATTTGTATCCTAGCTTGACTTTTCTGGACCCGCCGTTCAGGAGGATAAGCCCGAACCTGCCCTGCATCCAGAACAGCTCTGATAAGAGGGAGTGTTTAAGACAATCAGTTGTCACTCCGGCACAGAGATTTTAAACCTTAGCATGTGCAGGAGGTTAGCTATAGTCTGGAGGTGGAAGAGGTAGGGGAAAAACTCGAACTCCAGATGTGCAGCAACCATCGCCATCACCTTGATAAACACCAGAGGGGTGCTGGTAAGGCCGAAAAGAAGCACAGCAAACTGACAGTGCCCACTGTGAACAGGTCCCACCATGAACTGCAGGTAACATCTGTGGGCAGGCAGGATGGGAATGTGAAAGTACAGGGAGTGCAGAATTATTAGGCAAATGAGTATTTTGACCACATCATCCTCTTTATGCATGTTGTCTTACTCCAAGCTGTATAGGCTCGAAAGCCTACTACCAATTAAGCATATTAGGTGATGTGCATCTCTGTAATGAGAAGGGGTGTGGTCTAATGACATCAACACCCTATATCAGGTGTGCATAATTATTAGGCAACTTCCTTTCCTTTGGCAAAATGGGTCAAAAGAAGGACTTGACAGGCTCAGAAAAGTAAAAAATAGTGAGATATCTTGCAGAGGGATGCAGCACTCTTAAAATTGCAAAGCTTCTGAAGCGTGATCATCGAACAATCAAGCGTTTCATTCAAAATAGTCAACAGGGTCGCAAGAAGCGTGTGGAAAAACCAAGGCGCAAAATAACTGCCCATGAACTGAGAAAAGTCAAGCGTGCAGCTGCCACGATGCCACTTGCCACCAGTTTGGCCATATTTCAGAGATGCAACATCACTGGAGTTCCCAAAAGCAGAATGTGTGCAATACTCAGAGACATGGCCAAGGTAAGAAAGGCTGAAAGACGACCACCACTGAACAAGACACACAAGCTGAAACGTCAAGACTGGGCCAAGAAATATCTCAAGACTGATTTTTCTAAGGTTTTATGGACTGATGAAATGAGAGTGAGTCTTGATGGGCCAGATGGATGGGCCCGTGGCTGGATTGGTAAAGGGCAGAGAGCTCCAGTCCGACTCAGACGCCAGCAAGGTGGAGGTGGAGTACTGGTTTGGGCTGGTATCATCAAAGATGAGCTTGTGGGGCCTTTTCGGGTTGAGGATGGAGTCAAGCTCAACTCCCAGTCCTACTGCCAGTTCCTGGAAGACACCTTCTTCAAGCAGTGGTACAGGAAGAAGTCTGCATCCTTCAAGAAAAACATGATTCTCATGCAGGACAATGCTCCATCACACGCGTCCAAGTACTCCACAGCGTGGCTGGCAAGAAAGGGTATAAAAGAAGGAAATCTAATGACATGGCCTCCTTGTTCACCTGATCTGAACCCCATTGAGAACCTGTGGTCCATCATCAAATGTGAGATTTACAAGGAGGGAAAACAGTACACCTCTCTGAACAGTGTCCACCTGTCTTGCCACTAACAGGTGGCACAGGAGCTTCTAAACTCCTTTACTTTCTAGGACATGCCTGGCCAGTATAAGTGGTTGACTAACCAACGCCATATTTTTGTCTGGTCAAGATGCCCAGCTAAGGGGATTTCATGGACAATGTTCGGAGAAACCCTCTGCATTGCTAAGGCACTGAACCTCTCCTCCCAACAGGTCCTGTGGGTAACACTACCATCACCTTTTAACTGTGCAGCAGCCTGCTGCCTCAGGCTTTCGAGAGTGGGACAGGTTTGTTGTCCCTGGCTCAAACCTTCCCTCGGGGGGTCCCCCTGGTCCTAGGAGCTCTGCTGTGTAAGGCCCAAGCTCCTGAGGCTCAGTTCCCTCTGGGGCTGGCAGGAGAGAGATCCTGCTCTGTGATCTGTTTGGAAGCTGGTCCCCAAGTCTTCCTGCCTTTTCTCTCAGTAGGTTAGACCATTATCCTAGGCTCCAACTCTACTTTTTTACCCTGTGCTTTGCTCTGTGCTCGGGTTTTGACGCACACCCACTCAGGTATACCCAGCATAGCTGCATGGGTATCTCTTTCGACTCCAGATCATTCCCTAGCAGACACTGGACAGGCATAGCAAGAGATACCACCACCTTCTTTTGATCAGTAACCCCTAACCATACTAAGGACACCATTGCCATGGGATGGACCTTAGCCTAATTGTCAGCACATGTAGACAGAATATGTTTCTCCAGGAAGACAGGACACCAGTTGCTCAGTCACCATGGTGACACTGGCATCAGTGTCTCTCAGTGCTTCAACTTGAATCCCATTTATATGGGACTGTTGCCTATACGTTTCCAGACTACTGAGCCAGACAGCCATGGCAGCTACATCTACCCTACCCTCTGAGACTTAAAAGTTGCCTCAGTAGGCTCAGTGACATGATCAGGGCCTACTTGGAATCTCATCTGGAGACTTACCACTGCATTTACTGCAGGTGTACTAGAGGCTTTCTTTTTGTTAGGACGGTTAAGATCTCCAGTTTGGTGTCCATTGGTTTTGTAGTTATTGCACCAAGCCTTTCTGGAATTCCAGTTTTTCCCTTTGTACCCACCTGTGGGCTGGGAAGAGTCTTGGGCGCACCCTCCTGTTCAGGTCTTTGTGGGGCGTTTAGCAGACTTTTTTTTCCTGGGTTTTGTGACCCTCTTTACCTTAAAGGGGCATTTGGTCTCTTTCTTGTGGTCCCCCTACCTCCACCAGTGGAAGTCTTAGTCACACTTGTTTTGACCCAGTGGTCGGTCTTGTTCCCCAGCTTTAGAGGAGAAAGTGGACCTAGGTCTACCAGGTACTGGTGCAACTTTTTGTGAACACAATTACTCAACAGATGCTCTTTCATCAGTAGATTGTAAAGCCCTCCCTTCATAATCATGCACATTGTTACCTTTTAACCAGCCACCTAGAGTTTTCACGGAGGAGTCCACAAAAATCAACCCAGGACTGATTGGGTTTTTAGAGTCTCCATGAATTTAATTCTGTACTCCTCAGGAGCCAACGCAAATCCCTCAATCGGGGTAGCCTTCATGAGATCATAGGAGGTTCCATCTGCCTCATTCAGTGTGAGGAGTCTATCCCTACACTTTCCTGAGAACAGCTCCCAAAGGAGAGTTCCACAATGCTCTCTCAAGTTTTCTGGAAACACTGGCCCACTCAGCCTGTGAACCACTTGGTGATGTCATCACCTTCCTCATATTTGGGGCCAATCCCTTTGGGGGTTTTAGGGTCATAGTGCTCTACTCTGTCCCTAGTTATGATATTGCAGCCACCATTCATGGGTGCTAAAATAACTACCGCTCTTTCCCTCTCTATAGCTAAGATCCTGTGTACCATGTTCATTCTCTTAGCTAACATCTCTAAGAAAGCATCTACTTCAGAGATTCTATATCTGGATGTTGAGAAAACCGAGCCATCTTCTCTAGAGGGAGGTGTCCTAGAAAACTGAGATACAGGTACCGATATTTCAGGTTGAAGTTTCTTCCTCCTCACTTGAGTTGTCCTGATGCTCAGTTACACAATCAGCAGCCTAATCAGAAGGATGGGCCTGGTCATTCTCTGCCAGTAGCTACTGGAGTCTTGCACAGGTAGGGTTTGAGTGTGTATTTATTATGTACCCTTTACAGAGAACCCTTAACTGCTTGTGGGAAAGCTGAAGGTAAAGTGTGACAGTGAGCTCCAACACCCTGTCCTCGGAGGTCCTCATTATTTTACTAAAGTGGGGACCTTTTTGAGCTAGAGAAATAAATCCTAACACAAGTTTTTGTAGTCCTAACTGAAGTTTATAAGTATTAATGTTAAGCTACAGGGACTTTAGGAATTTCAAAAAATACCCAATTCAAAAAATGCAACTTGACTAAAGGCAATTTTTCGATTTACTTGTGTAGTCACTTATTGACCAAGTGGTATCAGCAAATGCAAAGTCGCAGATCCACCACTGTTCCACCAATGTAAAAAGATGACTCTCTGTATAGTACACTGTGCAGAGAGTCCAGTGGAACCCAAAGGCTTGCAGATGCAGAAATACATAGGTCTACTGTTCTTTTTGTGGTAGTGTTGGTGAGCAGTTAGGCTTATCAAGGAGTTGTGTTAAGTATTTGTTGTACTCACAGAGACAATAAAGAAAACACACTGTAGGAATTCACCAACCTTTGGAAGGTGGCAGGGGCATTCTTTAAACCAAAGGGTATAACAGTGAACTGATAATGCCCATCAGGTGTGGAGAATGCTGTATTTTCTTTTGCTCCAGGTGCCATTTTGATTTGCCAGTACCCTGCTGTTAAGTCAAAGGTACTTAAGAATTTGGCAGCACCTAATTTGTCTATCAGTTCATCAGCTCTAGGAATGGGATGGGCATCTGTCTTGGTGACAGAATTAAGTCCTCTGTAGTCCACACAAAACCTCATCTCTCTCCTTCCATCTTTGGTGTGAGGTTTGGGGACTAAGACCACTGGGCTAGCCCAGGGGCTGTCGGAGTGCTCAATTACTCCCAATTCCAGCATCTTGTGGACTTCCACCTTGATGCTTTCCTTAACTTGATCAGACTGTCTGAATATTTTGTTTTTGACAGGCATGCTGTCTCCTGTGTCCACATCATGGGTACACAGGTGTGTCTGACCAGGGGTTAGGGAAAAGAGCTCAGCAAACTGTTGCAGGACCTTCCTACAGTCAGATTGCTGTTGGCCAGAGAGGGTGCCTGAATAGATCACTCCATCTACTGAGCCATCATTAGGGTTTGATGATAGAAGATCAGGGAGAGGCTCACTCTCAGCTTCCTGATCCTCATATGTTACCATTAACAGATTCACATCAGCCCTGTCATGGAAGAGCTTAAGGCGGTTCACATGGATCACCCTCTTGGGGCTCCTGCTAGTGCCCAGGTCCACCAGGTAGGTGACCAGACTCTTCCTCTCTAGCACTGGGTAAGGGCCACTCCATTTGTCCTGAAGTGCCCTGGGAGCCACAGGCTCCAAAACCCAGACTTTCTGCCCTGGTTGAAATTCAACCAGTGCAGCCTTTTGGTCATACCAAAACATCTGGAGCTGTTGGCTGGCCTCAAGGTTTTTACTTGCCTTTTCCATGTACTCTGCCATCCTTGAGCGAAGGCCAAGTACATAGTCCACTATGTCTTGTTTAGGCTCATGAAGAGGTCTCTCCCAGCCTTCTTTCACAAGAGCTAGTGGTCCCCTTACAGGGTGGCCAAACAGAAGTTCAAAGGGTGAGAATCCTACTCCCTTCTGAGGCACCTCTCTGTAAGCGAAGAGCAGACATGGCAAGAGGACATCCCATCTCCTTTGGAGTTTTTCTGGGAGCCCCATGATCATGCCCTTTAATGTCTTGTTGAATCTCTCAACAAGGCCATTAGTTTGTGGATGATAGGGTGTAGTGAATTTATAAGTCACTCCACACTCATTCCACATGTGTTTCAGGTATGCCGACATGAAGTTGGTACCTCTGTCAGACACCACCTCGTTAGGGAAGCCCACTCTGGTAAAGATACCAATGAGGGCCTTGGCTACTGCAGGGGCAGTAGTCGACCTAAGGGGAATAGCTTCAGGATACCTAGTAGCATGATCCACTACTACTAGGATGTACATATTTCCTGAGGCTGTGGGAGGTTCAAGTGGACCCACTATGTCCACACCCACTCTTTCAAAGGGGACCCCCACCACTGGAAGTGGAAGGAGGGGGCCTTTGGATGTCCACCTGTCTTGCCACTGGCTTGACAGGTGGTACAGGAGACACAAAACTCCTTAACTTTCTGGGACATGTTGGGCCAGTAGAAGTGGTTGACTAGTCTCTCCCACGTCTTGGTTTGTCCCAAATGCCCAGCAAGGGGAATATCATGGGCTAAGGTCAGAATGAACTCTCTGAACTCCTGAGGCACTACCACTCTCCTAGTGACACCAGGTTTGGGATCTCTTGCCTCAGTGTACAGGAGCCCATCTTCCCAATAGACCCTATGTGTTCCAGTTTTCTTGCCATTGGACTCTTCACCAGCTTGCTGCCTAAGGCCTTCAAGAGAGGGACAGGTTTCTTGCCCCTTACACAACTGCTCCCTTGAGGGTCCCCCTGGGCCTAAGAGCTCAACCTGATAAGGTTCTAACTCCATAGGCTCAGTTCCCTCAGAGGGTAGAACTTCTTCCTGAGAAGAGAGGTTCTCTTTTTGTTGTTGTGTTGCAGCTGGTTTCCCAGCTGACTTTCCTTTTCTCTTGGTAGGCTGGGCCCTTTTTCCAGACTCCAGCTCTACTTTTTCACCCTGAGCCTTGCACTGTGCCCTCGTCTTGACACACACCAGTTCAGGGATACCCAGCATGGGTTTTCAGTTCTACCTCAGCCCATGCTGAGGACTCCAGGTCATTTCCAAGCAAACAGTCTACTGGGATATTTGAGGAGACCACCACCTGTTTCAGGCCATTGACCCCTCCCCACTCTAAAGTTACCATAGCCATGGGATGTACTTTAGTCTGATTGTCAGCGTTGGTGACTTGATAAGTTTGTCCAGCCAGGTATTGACCAGGGGAAACCAGTTTCTCTGTCACCATGGTTACACTGGCACCTGTATCCCTCAGGCCTTCTACACTTGTCCCATTAATTAAGAGCTGCTGCCTGTATTTTTGCATGTTAGGAGGCCAGGCAGCCAGTGTGGCTAAATCCACCCCACCATCAGAGACTAATGTAGCTTCAGTGTGACACCTGATTTGCTCTGGGCACACTGTTGATCCCACTTGGAGACTGGCCATTCCAGTTTTAGCTGGAGTGGAGTTAGAAGTGGTATTTTTCTGGGGACAGGCCTTCTCTCCAGTTTGGTGTCCAGGCTGATTACAGCTACGACACCAGGCCTTTTTGGGATCAAAGTTTTTAACCTTGTACCCAAAATTGGTTTGTGAAGAGGCTCTGAGCCCACCCTCCTGTGCAGGTTTTTGGGGGCCTGTAGAAGACTCTTGACTATTTTTGTTTTTGGATGTCTCAACACTCTTCCCCTGGGGAGGCTTTGTGACCCCTTTCTTTTGGTCACCCCCTGTGGAAGTCTTGGTCACCCTAGTCTTGACCCAATGGTCCGCCTTCTTTCCCAATTCTTGGGGAGAAATTGGTCCTAGGTCTACCAGATGCTGATGCAGTTTATCATTGAAACAATTACTTAACAGGTGTTCTTTCACAAATAAATTGTACAGCCCATCATAATTATTTACACCACTGCCTTGAATCCAACCATCCAGTGTTTTCACTGAGTAGTCTACAAAATCAACCCAGGTCTGGCTCGAGGATTTTTGAGCCCCCCTGAATCTAATCCTATTCTCCTCAGTGGAGAATCCAAAGCCCTCAGAGTTCCCTTCATGAGGTCATAAGATTCTGCATCTTTTCCAGAGTGTGTGAGGAGTCTATCCCTACACTTTCCAGTGAACATTTCCCAAAGGAGAGCACCCCAGTGAGATTTGTTCACTTTTCTGGTTACACAAGCCCTCTCAAAAGCTATGAACCATTTGGTGATGTCATCACCATCTTCATATTTAGTTACAATCCCTTAAGGGATTTTCAACATGTCAGGAGAATCTCTGACCCTAGTTATGTTGCTGCCACCCATTGATGGGTCTTAGGCCCATCTCTTGTCTTTACCTTTCTATGGCTAGGATCTGTCTTTCCAAAGCCAATCATTTGGCCATCCTGGCTAACTGGATGTCCTCTTCACTGGAGTTATCCTCAGAGATTTCAGAGATGTTGGTCTCTCCTGTGAGGGAAACAGCATCTCTGGCTAGTATATTTGGAGTCAGGGCTTGGGCAGCTCTGTTCTCCCTAAGTAGGACTGGAGGGGGGGGAATTCTCCTCCAAGTCACTATCTTCATCCTCTGTGTTGCCATCCTCAGAGGGGTTGGCCTTTTCAAACTCTGCCAAAAGCTCCTGGAGCTGTAGTTTGGAAGGTCTGGGGTCCATTGTAATTTTCTTTATTTTACAGAGTGACCTTAGCTCCCTCATCTTAAGATGGAGGTAAGGGGTGATGTGGAGTTCCATCACATTCACATCTGTACTAGACATTATGCTTCTAAAAGTTGGAATACTTTTTAAGAATCTAAAACTAGTTCTAGGTTCTAATTCAAACTTTCACAAAACTTTTAAACTCTAAAAGAAATGCTAAACAGGAACACACACAAGGCCCTAGCAAGTCTTTTAAGAATTTAGAAAGTTCAAATTGCAAAAATCTATTTCTAATGACAATTTTTGGAATTTGTCATGTGATCAGGTATTGGCTGAGTAGTCCAGCAAAATGCAAAGTCTTGTACCCCACCGCTGATCCACCAATGTAGGAAGTTGGCTCTGTATGCACTATTTCAAAGTAAGGAATAGTATGCACAGAGTCCAAGGGTTCCCCTTAGAGGTAAGTGTAAGGAAATGCCTCCTTGGCATGGTTGCCCCCTGACTTTTTGCCTTTGCTGATGCTATGTTTACAATTGAAAGTGTGCTGAGGCCTGCTAACCAGGCCCCAGCACCAGTGTTCTTTCCCTAACCTGTACTTTTGTATCCACAATTGGCAGACCCTGGCATCCAGATAAGTCCCTTGTAACTGGTACTTCTAGTACCAAGGGCCCTGATGCCAAGGAAGGTCTCTAAGGGCTGCAGCATGTCTTATGCCACCCTGGAGACCTCTCACTCAGCACAGACACACTGCTTGCCAGCTTGTGTGTGCTGGTGAGAACAAAACGAGTAAGTCGACATGGCACTCCCCTCAGGGTGCCATGCCAGCCTCTCACTGCCTATGCAAGTATAGGTCAGTCACCCCTCTAGCAGGCCTTACAGCCCTAAGGCAGGGTGCACTATACCATAGGTGAGGGTACCAGTGCATGAGCATGGTACCCCTACAGTGTCTAAACAAAACCTTAGACATTGTAAGTGCAGGGTAGCCATAAGAGTATATGGTCTGGGAGTTTGTCAAACACGAACTCCACAGCACCATAATGGCTACACTGAAAACTGGGAAGTTTGGTATCAAACTTCTCAGCACAATAAATGCACACTGATGCCAGTGTACATTTTATTGCAAAATACACCCCAGAGGGCACCTTAGAGGTGCCCCCTGAAACTTAACCGACTGTCTGTGTAGGCTGACTAGTTCCAGCAGCCTGCCACACTAGAGACATGTTGCTGGCCCCATGGGGAGAGTGCCTTTGTCACTCTGAGGCCAGTAACAAAGCCTGCACTGGGTGGAGATGCTAACACCTCCCCCAGGCAGGAGCTGTGACACCTGGCGGTGAGCCTCAAAGGCTCACCCCTTTGTCACAGCCCAGCAGGGCACTCCAGCTTAGTGGAGTTGCCCGCCCCCTCCGGCCACGGCCCCCACTTTTGGCGGCAAGGCTGGAGGGAACAAAGAAAGCAACAAGGAGGAGTCACTGGCCAGTCAGGACAGCCCCTAAGGTGTCCTGAGCTGAGGTGACTAACTTTTAGAAATCCTCCAACTTGCAGATGGAGGATTCCCCCAATAGGGTTAGGATTGTGACCCCCTCCCCTTGGGAGGAGGCACAAAGAGGGTGTACCCACCCTCAGGGCTAGTAGCCATTGGCTACTAACCCCCCAGACCTAAACACGCCCTTAAATTTAGTATTTAAGGGCTACCCTGAACCCTAGAAAATTAGATTCCTGCAACAACAACAAGAAGGACTGCCCCGCTGAAAACCCCTGCAGAGGAAGACCAGAAGACAACAACTGCCTTGGCTCCAGAAACTCACCGGCCTGTCTCCTGCCTTCCAAAGAACTCTGCTCCAGCGACGCCTTCCAAAGGGACCAGCGACCTCTGAATCCTCTGAGGACTGCCCTGCTTCGACGACAAGAAACTCCAGAGGACAGCGGACCTGCTCCAAAAAGACTGCAACTTTGTTTCCAGAAGCAGCTTTAAAGAACCCTGCAACTCCCCGCAAGAAGCGTGAGACTTGCAACACTGCACCCGGCGACCCCGACTCGGCTGGTGGAGAACCAACACCTCAGGGAGGACCCCCGGACTACTCTCCGACTGTGAGTACCAAAACCTGTCCCCCCTGAGCCCCCACAGCGCCGCCTGCAGAGGGAATCCCGAGGCTTCCCCTGACCGCGACTCTCTGAAACCTAAGTCCCGACGCCTGGAAAAGACCCTGCACCCGCAGCCCCCAGGACCTGAAGGACCGGACTTTCACTGCAGAAGTGACCCCCAGGAGTCCCTCTCCCTTGCCCAAGTGGAGGTTTCCCTGAGGAAGCCCCCCCTTGCCTGCCTGCAGCGCTGAAGAGATCCCTTGATCTCTCATAGACTAACATTGAAAACCCGACGCTTGTTTCTACACTGCACCCGGCCGCCCCCGCGCTGCTGAGGGTGAAATTTCTGTGTGGGCTTGTGTCCCCCCCGGTGCCCTACAAAACCCCCCTGGTCTGCCCTCCGAAGACGCGGGTACTTACCTGCAAGCAGACCGGAACCGGGGCACCCCCTTCTCTCCATTCTAGCCTATGCGTTTTGGGCACCACTTTGAACTCTGCACCTGACCGGCCCTGAGCTGCTGGTGTGGTGACTTTGGGGTTGCTCTGAACCCCCAACGGTGGGCTACCTTGGACCAAGAACTGAACCCTGTAAGTGTCTTACTTACCTGGTAAAACTAACAAAAACTTACCTCCCCCAGGAACTGTGAAAATTGCACTGTGTCCACTTTTAAAGTAGCTATTTGTCAATAACTTGAAAAGTATACATGCAATTGAAATGATTCAAAGTTCCTAATGTACTTACCTGCAATACCTTTCAAACAAGATATTACATGTTAAATTTGAACCTGTGGTTCTTAAAATAAACTAAGAAAAGATATTTTTCTATACAAAACCTATTGGCTGGATTTGTCTCTGAGTGTGTGTACCTCATTTATTGTCTATGTGTATGTACAACAAATGCTTAACACTACTCCTTGGATAAGCCTACTGCTCGACCACACTACCACAAAATAGAGCAATAGTATTATCTATTTTTACCACTATTTTACCTCTAAGGGGAACCCTTGGACTCTGTGCATGCTATTCCTTACTTTGAAATAGCACATACAGAGCCAACTTCCTACAGTAAGATAGTGGCAAAAAGAGAATACTAATGCTCTATTTTGTGGTAGTGTGGTCGAGCAGTAGGCTTATCAAAGGTGTAGTGTTAAGCATTTGTTGTACATACACACAGGCAATAAATGAGGAACACACACTCAGAGACAAATCCAGGACAATAGGTTTTGGTATAGAAAAATATCTTTTCTTAGTTTATTTTAAGAACCACAGGTTAAAATTCTACATGTAATATCTCATTTGAAAGGTATTGCAGGTAAGTACTCTAGGAACTTTGAATAATCACAATAGCATATATACTTTTTACATAAAACACAATTAGCTGTTTTAAAAGTGGACACAGTGCAATTTTCACAGTTCCTGGGGGAGGTAAAGTAATGTTAGTTCTTGCAGGTAAGTAAACCACCTACAGGGTTCAAATTGGGGTCCAAGGTAGCCCACCGTTGGGGGTTCAGAGCAACCCCAAAGTCACCACACCAGCAGCTCAGGGCCGGTCAGGTGCAGAGTTCAAAGTGGTGCCCAAAACACATAGGCTTCAATGGAGAAGGGGGTGCCCCAGTTCCAGTCTGCCAGCAGGTAAGTACCCGCGTCTTCGGAGGGCAGACCAGGGGGGACACAAGTCCACACAAAAAGTCCACCCTCAGCGGCACGGGGGTGGCCGAGGGCAGTGTGCAAACAAGCGTCGGGTTCGCAATAGAAATCAATGGGAGACCAAGGGGTCTCTTCAGCGATGCAGACAGGCAAGGGGGGGGGGGGGGGGGGGGCCTCCTCGGGGTAGCCACCACCTGGGCAAGGGAGAGGGCCACCTGGGGGTCGCTCCTGCACTGGCGGTCGGATCCTTCAGGTCCTGGGGGCTACGGTGCGGTGTCCTTATCAGGCGTCTGGTCTTTGAAGCAGGCAGTCGCGGTCAGGGGGAGCCTCGGGATTCCCTCTGCAGGAGTCGCTGTGGGGGCTCAGGGGGGACAACTTTGGTTACTCACAGTCTCTGAGTCGCCGGAGGGTCCTCCCTGAGGTGTTGTTTCTCCACCAGTCGAGTCGGGGTCGCCGGGTGCAGTGTTGCAAGTCTCACGCTTCTTGCAGGGGTCTTTAAATCTGCTCCTCTGGATACAAAGTTGCAGTCTTTGTTGAACAGGGCCGCTGTTCTCGGGAGTTTTTTGGTCTCTTGGAAGCAGGGCAGTCCTCTGAGGATTCAGAGGTCGCTGGTCCTGGGGAAAGCGTCGCTGGAGCAGTTCTCTTTGGAAGGCAGGAGACAGGCCGGTAGGACTGGGGCCAAAGCAGTTGGTGTCCTCTTTCTTCTTCTGCAGGGGTTTTTCAGCTCAGCAGTCCTCTTCTTCTGTAAGTCGCAGGAATCTAAATTCTTAGGTTCAGGGAAGCCCTTAAATACTAAATTTAAGGGCGTGTTTAGGTCTGGGGGGTTAGTAGCCAATGGCTACTAGCCATGAGGGTGGGTACACCCTCTTTGTGCCTCCTCCCAAGGGGAGGGGGGCACATTCCTATCCCTATTGGGGGAATCCTCCATCTGCAAGATGGAGGATTTCTAAAAGTTAGAGTCACTTCAGCTCAGGACACCTTAGGGGCTGTTCTGACTGGCCAGTGACTCCTCCTTGTTATTCTCATCATCTTCTCCGGCCTTGCCGCCAAAAGTGGGGCCGTGGCCGGAGGGGGCGGGCAACTCCACTAGCTGGAGTGCCCTGCGGTGCTGGAACAAAGGGGGTAAGCCTTTGAGGCTCACCGCCAGGAGTTACAGCTCCTGCCTGGGGGAGGTGTTAGCATCTCCACCCAGTGCAGGCTTTGTTACTGGCCACAGAGTGACAAAGGCACTCTCCCCATGTGGCCAGCAACATGTCTCGAGTGTGGCAGGCTGCTAGAACCAGTCAGCCTACACGGGTAGTTGGATTAGGTTTCAGGGGGCACCTCTGAGGTGCCCTCTGGGGTGTATTTTACAATAAAATGTACACTGGCATCAGTGTGCATTTATTGTGCTGAGAAGTTTGATACCAAACTTCCCAGTTTTCAGTGTAGCCATTATGGTGCTGTGGAGTTCGTGTATGACAGTCCTCCCAAGGCTTTGGGGGTCGCTGAGCTGCAGAACAGTAATATTCTGGGTACAGGTTTCTTTGAGGGCTGCACAAAGCCCAGTAGGGCTGGGGCCAAGTCAGTTGGTCTCTTTAGTCTTCTCTGCTGGGGCGACTTCTGTGCTAGCTGGCTCTTCTTAGGTCAACAGGAATCGGATTCTATGGTTCAGGGGAGCCACCTAAATACTGAACTTATGGGTGTTACAAGGAGAGCCAGGTGGCATCCAATAGACTATTTACCTTTAGTGTGACTACACCCTTCCTATGAGCACTTCCTTTGTGAAGTGGCATAGCCCTAACCCTATTGGACTAATTCCTTCCATACAAGTTGAAGGAATTTAAAAAGTAGTGTGCACTTCAGCTCATCCATCCTAGGGGTGGAACTGGCATGAAGTGGGCACTCCTAATTTCATTATTTTTCCCACAAGTCCTGCTGCCAAACGTGGGGTCAGGAACTGGGTGCCAGCCTCCTCCACCATTTGGAGAGGTCTGGGTGCATTTCGAAAGCGACAAGGCCTTTGTAAGGAAATGCCTCCTTGGCATGGTTGCCCCCTGACTTTTTGCCTTTGCTGATGCTATGTTTACAATTGAAAGTGTGCTGAGGCCTGCTAACCAGGCCCCAGCACCAGTGTTCTTTCCCTAACCTGTACTTTTGTATCCACAATTGGCAGACCCTGGCATCCAGATAAGTCCCTTGTAACTGGTACTTCTAGTACCAAGGGCCCTGATGCCAAGGAAGGTCTCTAGGGGCTGCAGCATGTCTTATGCCACCCTGGAGACCTCTCACTCAGCACAGACACACTGCTTGCCAGCTTGTGTGTGCCAGTGAGGACAAAACGAGTAAGTCGACATGGCACTCCCCTCAGGGTGCCATGCCAGCCTCTCACTGCCTATGCAGTATAGGTAAGACACCCCTCTAGCAGGCCTTACAGCCCTAAGGCAGGGTGCACTATACCATAGGTGAGGGTACCAGTGCATGAGCATGGTACCCCTACAGTGTCTAAACAAAACCTTAGACATTGTAAGTGCAGGGTAGCCATAAGAGTATATGGTATGGGAGTTTGTCAAACATGAACTCCACAGCACCATAATGGCTACACTGAAAACTGGGAAGTTTGGTATCAAACTTCTCAGCACAATAAATGCACACTGATGCCAGTGTACACTTTATTGCAAAATACACCCCAGAGGGCACCTTAGAGGTGCCCCCTGAAACTTAACCGACTGTCTGTGTAGGCTGACTAGTTCCAGCAGCCTGCCACACCAGAGACATGTTGCTGGCCCCATGGGGAGAGTGCCTTTGTCACTCTGAGGCCAGTAACAAAGCCTGCACTGGGTGGAGATGCTAACACCTCCCCCAGGCAGGAGCTGTAACACCTGGCGGTGAGCCTCAAAGGCTCACCCCTTTGTCACAGCCCAGCAGGGCACTCCAGCTTAGTGGAGTTGCCCGCCCCCTCCGGCCACGGCCCCCACTTTTGGCGGCAAGGCTGGAGGGAACAAAGAAAGCAACAAGGAGGAGTCACTGGCCAGTCAGGACAGCCCCTAAGGTGTCCTGAGCTGAGGTGACTAACTTTTAGAAATCCTCCATCTTGCAGATGGAGGATTCCCCCAATAGGGTTAGGATTGTGACCCCCTCCCCTTGGGAGGAGACACAAAGAGGGTGTACCCACCCTCAGGGCTAGTAGCCATTGGCTACTAACCCCCCAGACCTAAACACGCCCTTAAATTTAGTATTTAAGGGCTACCCTGAACCCTAGAAAATTAGATTCCTGCGACAACAAGAAGAAGGACTGCCCAGCTGAAAACCCCTGCAGAGGAAGACCAGAAGACAACAACTGCCTTGGCTCCAGAAACTCACCGGCCTGTCTCCTGCCTTCCAACGAACTCTGCTCCAGCGACGCCTTCCAAGGGACCAGCGACCTCCGAATCCTCTGAGGACTGCCCTGCTTCGAAAAAGACAAGAAACTCCCGAGGACAGCGGACCTGCTCCAAAAAGACTGCAACTTTGTTTCCAGAAGCAGCTTTAAAGAACCCTGCAACTCCCCGCAAGAAGCGTGAGACTTGCAACACTGCACCCGGCGACCCCGACTCGGCTGGTGGAGAACCAACACCTCAGGGAGGACCCCCGGACTACTCTCCGACTGCGAGTACCAAAACCTGTCCCCCCTGAGCCCCCACAGCGCCGCCTGCAGAGGGAATCCCGAGGCTTCCCCTGACCGCGACTCTCTGAAACCTAAGTCCCGACGCCTGGAAAAGACCCTGCACCCGCAGCCCCCAGGACCTGAAGGACCGGACTTTCACTGGAGAAGTGACCCCCAGGAGTCCCTCTCCCTTGCCCAAGTGGAGGTTTCCCCGAGGAAGCCCCCCCTTGCCTGCCTGCAGCGCTGAAGAGATCCGTTGATCTCTCATAGACTAACATTGCGAACCCGACGCTTGTTTCTACACTGCACCCGGCCGCCCCCGCACTGCTGAGGGTGAAATTTCTGTGTGGGCTTGTGTCCCCCCCGGTGCCCTACAAAACCCCTCTGGTCTGCCCTCCGAAGACGCGGGTACTTACCTGCAAGCAGACCGGAACCGGGGCACCCCCTTCTCTCCATTCTAGCCTATGCGTTTTGGGCACCCCGTTTAACTCTGCACCTGACCGGCCCTGAGCTGCTGGTGTGGTGACTTTGGGGTTGCTCTGAACCCCCAACGGTGGGCTACCTTGGACCAAGAACTGAACCCTGTAAGTGTCTTACTTACCTGGTAAAACTAACAAAAACTTACCTCCCCCAGGAACTGTGAAAATTGCACTAAGTGTCCACTTTTAAAGTAGCTATTTGTCAATAACTTGAAAAGTATACATGCAATTGAAATGATTCAAAGTTCCTAATGTACTTACCTGCAATACCTTTCAAACAAGATATTACATGTTAAATTTGAACCTGTGGTTCTTAAAATAAACTAAGAAAAGATATTTTTCTATACAAAACCTATTGGCTGGATTTGTCTCTGAGTGTGTGTACCTCATTTATTGTCTATGTGTATGTACAACAAATGCTTAACACTACTCCTTGGATAAGCCTACTGCTCGACCACACTACCACAAAATAGAGCAATAGTATTATCTATTTTTACCACTATTTTACCTCTAAGGGGAACCCTTGGACTCTGTGCATGCTATTCCTTACTTTGAAATAGCACATACAGAGCCAACTTCCTACATTGGTGGATCAGCGGTGGGGTACAAGACTTTGCATTTGCTGGACTACTCAGCCAATACCTGATCACACGACAAATTCCAAAATTGTCATTAGAAATTGATTTTTGCAATTTGAAAAGTTTTCTAAATTCTTAAAAGACCTGCTAGGGCCTTGTGTTAGATCCTGTTTAGCATTTCTTTTAGAGTTTAAAAGTTTGTAAAAGTTTGAATTAGATTCTAGAACCAGTTGTAGATTCTTAAAAAGTATTCCAACTTTTAGAAACAAAATGTCTAGCACAGATGTGACTGTGGTGGAACTCGACACCACACCTTACCTCCATCTTAAGATGAGGGAGCTAAGGTCACTCTGTAAAATAAAGAAAATAACAATGGGCCCCAAACCTACCAAAATACAGCTCCAGGAGCTTCTGGCAGAGTTTGAAAAGGCCAACCCCTCTGAGGGTGGCAACTCAGAGGAAGAGGATAGTGACTTGGAGGACAATTCCCCCCTACCAGTCCTATCTAGGGAGAACAGGGTCTCTCAAACCCTGACTCCAAAAATAATAGTCAGAGATGCTGGTTCCCTCACAGGAGAGACCAACACCTCTGAAATCACTGAGGATAACTCCAGTGAAGAGGACATCCAGTTAGCCAGGATGGCCAAAAGATTGGCTTTGGAAAGACAGATCCTAGCCATAGAGAGGGAAAGACAAGAGATGGGCCTAGGACCCATCAATGGTGGCAGCAACATAAATAGGGTCAGAGATTCTCCTGACATGTTGAAAATCCCTAAAGGGATTGTAACTAAATATGAAGATGGTGATGACATCACCAAATGGTTCACAGCTTTTGAGAGGGCTTGTGTAACCAGAAAAGTGAACAGATCTCACTGGGGTGCTCTCCTTTGGGAAATGTTCACAGGAAAGTGTAGGGATAGACTCCTCACACTCTCTGGACAAGATGCAGAATCTTATGACCTCATGAAGGGTACCCTGATTGAGGGCTTTGGATTCTCCACTGAGGAGTATAGGATTAGATTCAGGGGGGCTCAAAAATCCTCGAGCCAGACCTGGGTTGACTTTGTAGACTACTCAGTAAAAACACTAGATGGTTGGATTCAAGGCAGTGGTGTAAGTAATTATGATGGGCTGTACAATTTATTTGTGAAAGAACACCTGTTAAGTAATTGTTTCAATGATAAACTGCATCAGCATCTGGTAGACCTAGGACCAATTTCTCCCCAAGAATTGGGAAAGAAGGCGGACCATTGGGTCAAGACTAGGGTGTCCAAAACTTCCACAGGGGGTGACCAAAAGAAAGGGGTCACAAAACCTCCCCAGGGGAAAGGTGGCGAGACAGCCAAAAATAAAAATAGTCAAGAGTCTTCTAAAGGCCCCCAAAAACCTGCACAGGAGGGTGGGCCCAGAGCCTCTTCACAAAACAATCCTGGGTACAAGGGTAAAAACTTTGATCCCAAAAAGGCCTGGTGTCGAAACTGTAGTCAGTCTGGACACCAAACTGGAGACAAGGCCTGTCCCAAGAAAAGTTCCACTCCAAACTCCAATCCAGGTAACACTGGAATGGCTAGTCTCCAAGTGGGATCAACAGTGTGCCCAGAGCAAATCAGGGTCCACACTGAAGCTACTCTAGTCTCTGAGGGTGGGGTGGATTTAGCCACACTAGCTGCCTGGCCCCCTAACATGCAAAAATACAGGCAGCAGCTCTTTATTAATGGGACAAGTGTAGAGGGCCTGAGGGATACAGGTGCCAGTGTCACCATGGTGACAGAGAAACTGGTTTCCCCTGGCCAATACCTGACTGGAAAAGCTTATACAGTCACCAATGCTGACAATCAAACTAAAGCACATCCCATGGCAATGGTAACTTTAGAATGGGGAGGGGTCAATGGCCTGAAACAGGTGGTGGTCTCCTCAAACATCCCAATAGACTGTCTGCTTGGAAATGACCTGGAGTCCTCAGCATGGGCTGAGGTAGAACTAAAAACCCATGCAGCCATGCTGGGTATCCCTGAACTGGTGTGTGTAAAAACAAGAGCACAGTGCAAGGCACATGGTGAAAAAGTAGAGCTGGAGTCTGGAAAAATGGCCCAGCCTACCAAGAGAAAAGGAAAGTCAGTTGGGAAACCAACTGCAACACAGTCAGAAAAAGGGAACCTCTCTTCTCAGGAAGAAGTTCTGCCCTCTGAGGGAACTGAGCCTTTGGAGCTTGAACCTTATCAGGTTGAGCTCTTGGGCCCAGGGGGACCCTCAAGGGAGGAGCTGTGTAAGGGACAAGAAACCTGTCCCTCTCTTGAAGGCCTTAGGCAGCAAGCTGCTGAAGAGTCCAAGGGCAAGAAAAATGGAACACATAGGGTCTATTGGGAAGATGGACTCCTGTACACTGAGGCCAGAGACCCCAAACCTGGTGCCACTAGGAGAGTGGTAGTGCCTCAGTCGTTCAGAGAGTTTATTCTGACCTTAGCCCATGATATTCCCCTTGCTGGGCATTTGGGACAAACCAAGACGTGGGAGAGGTTAGTCAACCACTTCTACTGGCCCAATATGTCCCAGAAGGTTAAGGAGTTTTGCCTCTCCTGCCCCACCTGTCAATCCAGTGGTAAGACAGGTGGGCACCCAAAGGCCCCCCTCATTCCACTTCCAGTGGTGGGGGTCCCCTTTGAAAGAGTGGGTGTGGACATAGTTGGTCCACTGGAACCTCCCACAGCCTCAGGAAATATGTACATCCTAGTAGTAGTGGATCATGCTACTAGGTATCCTGAAGCTATTCCCCTTAGGCCGACTACTGCCCCTGCAGTAGCCAAGGCCCTCATTGGTATCTTTACCAGAGTGGGTTTCCCTAAGGAGGTGGTGTCTGACAGAGGTACCAACTTCATGTCAGCATACCTAAAACACATGTGGAATGAGTGTGGAGTGACTTACAAATTCACTACACCATACCATCCACAAACTAATGGCTTAGTTGAGAGATTCAACAAGACATTAAAAGGCATGATCATGGGGCTCCCAGAGAAACTCAAAAGGAGATGGGATGTCCTCTTGCCATGTCTGCTTTTCGCTTACAGAGAGGTGCCACAGAAGGGAGTAGGATTCTCACCCTTTGAACTTCTGTTTGGCCACCCTGTAAGGGGACCACTTGCTCTTGTTAAAGAAGGCTGGGAGAGACCTCTTCATGAGCCTAAACAAGACATAGTGGACTATGTACTTGGCCTTCGCTCTAGAATGGCAGAGTACATGGAAAAGGCAACCAAAAACCTTGAGGCCAGCCAACAGCTCCAGAAGTTTTGGTATGACCAAAAGGCTGCACTGGTTGAGTTCCAACCAGGGCAGAAAGTCTGGGTTCTGGAGCCTGTGGCTCCCAGGGCACTCCAGGACAAATGGAGTGGCCCTTACCCAGTGCTAGAAAGGAAGAGTCAGGTCACCTACCTGGTGGACCTGGGCATAAGCAGGAGCCCCAAGAGGGTGATCCATGTGAACCGCCTTAAGCTCTTCCATGACAGGGCTGATGTGAATCTGTTGATGGTAACAGATGAGGATCAGGAGGCAGAGAGTGAACCTCTCCCTGATCTTCTGTCATCAGACCCAAAAGATGGCACAGTAGATGGAGTGATCTATTCAGGCACCCTCTCTGGCCAACAGCAATCTGACTGTAGGAGAGTCCTACAACAGTTTCCTGAACTCTTCTCCTTAACCCCTGGTCAGACACACCTGTGTACCCATGATGTGGACACAGGAGACAGCATGCCTGTCAAAAACAAAATCTTTAGACAGTCTGACCATGTTAAGGAAAGCATCAAGGTGGAAGTCCACAAGATGCTGGAATTGGGAGTAATTGAGCGCTCTGACAGCCCCTGGGCTAGCCCAGTGGTCTTAGTCCCCAAACCTCACACCAAAGATGGAAAGAAAGAGATGAGGTTTTGTGTGGACTACAGAGGGCTCAATTCTGTCACCAAGACAGATGCTCATCCAATTCCTAGAGCTGATGAGCTCATAGATAAATTAGGTGCTGCCAAATTCTTAAGTACCTTTGACTTGACAGCAGGGTACTGGCAAATAAAAATGGCACCTGGAGCAAAAGAGAAAACAGCATTCTCCACACCTGATGGGCATTATCAGTTTACTGTTATGCCCTTTGGTTTAAAGAATGCCCCTGCCACCTTCCAAAGGTTGGTGAATCAAGTCCTTGCTGGCTTGGAGTCCTTTAGCACAGCTTATCTTGATGATATTGCTGTCTTTAGCTCCACCTGGCAGGATCACCTGGTCCACCTGAAGAAGGTTTTGAAGGCTCTGCAATCTGCAGGCCTCTCTATCAAGGCATCCAAATGCCAGATAGGGCAGGGAACTGTGGTTTACTTGGGACACCTTGTAGGTGGAGGCCAAGTTCAGCCACTCCAACCCAAGATCCAGACTATTCTGGACTGGGTAGCTCCAAAAACCCAGACTCAAGTCAGGGCATTCCTTGGCTTGACTGGGTATTACAGGAGGTTTGTGAAGGGATATGGATCCATTGTGACAGCCCTCACTGAACTCACCTCCAAGAAAATGCCCAAGAAAGTGAACTGGACTGTAGAATGCCAACAGGCCTTTGACACCCTGAAACAAGCAATGTGCTCAGCACCAGTTCTAAAAGCTCCAGATTATTCTAAGCAGTTCATTGTGCAGACTGATGCCTCTGAACATGGGATAGGGGCAGTTTTGTCCCAAACAAATGATGATGGCCTTGACCAGCCTGTTGCTTTCATTAGCAGGAGGTTACTCCCCAGGGAGCAGCGTTGGAGTGCCATTGAGAGGGAGGCCTTTGCTGTGGTTTGGTCCCTGAAGAAGCTGAGACCATACCTCTTTGGGACTCACTTCCTAGTTCAAACTGACCACAGACCTCTCAAATGGCTGATGCAAATGAAAGGTGAAAATCCTAAACTGTTGAGGTGGTCCATCTCCCTACAGGGAATGGACTTTATAGTGGAACACAGACCTGGGACTGCCCATGCCAATGCAGATGGCCTTTCCAGGTTCTTCCACTTAGAAAATGAAGACTCTCTTGGGAAAGGTTAGTCTCATCCTCTTTCGTTTGGGGGGGGGGGTTGTGTAAGGAAATGCCTCCTTGGCATGGTTGCCCCCTGACTTTTTGCCTTTGCTGATGCTATGTTTACAATTGAAAGTGTGCTGAGGCCTGCTAACCAGGCCCCAGCACCAGTGTTATTTCCCTAACCTGTACTTTTGTATCCACAATTGGCAGACCCTGGCATCCAGATAAGTCCCTTGTAACTGGTACTTCTAGTACCAAGGGCCCTGATGCCAAGGAAGGTCTCTAGGGGCTGCAGCATGTCTTATGCCACCCTGGAGACCTCTCACTCAGCACAGACACACTGCTTGCCAGCTTGTGTGCGCTAGTGAGGACAAAACGAGTAAGTCGACATGGCACTCCCCTCAGGGTGCCATGCCAGCCTCTCACTGCCTATACAGTATAGGTAAGACACCCCTCTAGCAGGCCTTACAGCCCTAAGGCAGGGTGCACTATACCATAGGTGAGGGTACCAGTGCATGAGCATGGTACCCCTACAGTGTCTAAACAAAACCTTAGACATTGTAAGTGCAGGGTAGCCATAAGAGTATATGGTCTGGGAGTTTGTCAAACACGAACTCCACAGCACCATAATGGCTACACTGAAAACTGGGAAGTTTGGTATCAAACTTCTCAGCACAATAAATGCACACTGATGCCAGTGTACACTTTATTGCAAAATACACCCCAGAGGGCACCTTAGAGGTGCCCCCTGAAACTTAACCGACTGTCTGTGTAGGCTGACTAGTTCCAGCAGCCTGCCACACTAGAGACATGTTGCTGGCCCCATGGGGAGAGTGCCTTTGTCACTCTGAGGCCAGTAACAAAGCCTGCACTGGGTGGAGATGCTAACACCTCCCCCAGGCAGGAGCTGTAACACCTGGCGGTGAGCCTCAAAGGCTCACCCCTTTGTCACAGCCCAGCAGGGCACTCCAGCTTAGTGGAGTTGCCCGCCCCCTCCGGCCACGGCCCCCACTTTTGGCGGCAAGGCTGGAGGGAACAAAGAAAGCAACAAGGAGGAGTCACTGGCCAGTCAGGACAGCCCCTAAGGTGTCCTGAGCTGAGGTGACTAACTTTTAGAAATCCTCCATCTTGCAGATGGAGGATTCCCCCAATAGGGTTAGGATTGTGACCCCCTCCCCTTGGGAGGAGACACAAAGAGGGTGTACCCACCCTCAGGGCTAGTAGCCATTGGCTACTAACCCCCCAGACCTAAACACGCCCTTAAATTTAGTATTTAAGGGCTACCCTGAACCCTAGAAAATTAGATTCCTGCGACAACAAGAAGAAGGACTGCCCAGCTGAAAACCCCTGCAGAGGAAGACCAGAACACAACAACTGCCTTGGCTCCAGAAACTCACCGGCCTGTCTGCTGCCTTCCAACGAACTCTGCTCCAGCGACGCCTTCCAAGGGACCAGCGACCTCCGAATCCTCTGAGGACTGCCCTGCTTCGAAAAAGACAAGAAACTCCCGAGGACAGCGGACCTGCTCCAAAAAGACTGCAACTTTGTTTCCAGAAGCAGCTTTAAAGAACCCTGCAACTCCCCGCAAGAAGCGTGAGACTTGCAACACTGCACCCGGCGACCCCGACTCGGCTGGTGGAGAACCAACACCTCAGGGAGGACCCCCGGACTACTCTCCGACTGTGAGTACCAAAACCTGTCCCCCCTGAGCCCCCACAGCGCCGCCTGCAGAGGGAATCCCGAGGCTTCCCCTGACCGCGACTCTCTGAAACCTAAGTCCCGACTCCTGGAAAAGACCCTGCACCCGCAGCCCCCAGGACCTGAAGGACCGGACTTTCACTGGAGAAGTGACCCCCAGGAGTCCCTCTCCCTTGCCCAAGTGGAGGTTTCCCCGAGGAAGCCCCCCCTTGCCTGCCTGCAGCGCTGAAGAGATCTGTTGATCTCTCATAGACTAACATTGCGAACCCGACGCTTGTTTCTACACTGCACCCGGCCGCCCCCGCGCTGCTGAGGGTGAAATTTCTGTGTGGGCTTGTGTCCCCCCCGGTGCCCTACAAAACCCCTCTGGTCTGCCCTCCGAAGACGCGGGTACTTACCTGCAAGCAGACCGGAACCGGGGCACCCCCTTCTCTCCATTCTAGCCTATGCGTTTTGGGCACCCCGTTGAACTCTGCACCTGACCGGCCCTGAGCTGCTGGTGTGGTGACTTTGGGGTTGCTCTGAACCCCCAACGGTGGGCTACCTTGGACCAAGAACTGAACCCTGTAAGTTTTACCAGGTAAGTAAGACACTAACAAAAACTTACCTCCCCCAGGAACTGTGAAAATTGCACTAAGTGTCCACTTTTAAAGTAGCTATTTGTCAATAACTTGAAAGGTATACATCCAATTGAAATGATTCAAAGTTCCTAATGTACTTACCTGCAATACCTTTCAAACAAGATATTACATGTTAAATTTGAACCTGTGGTTCTTAAAATAAACTAAGAAAAGATATTTTTCTATACAAAACCTATTGGCTGGATTTGTCTGAGTGTGTGTACCTCATTTATTGTCTATGTGTATGTACAACAAATGCTTAACACTACTCCTTGGATAAGCCTACTGCTCGACCACACTACCACAAAATAGAGCATTAGTATTATCTGTTTTTACCACTATTTTACCTCTAAGGGGAACCCTTGGACTCTGTGCATGCTATTCCTTACTTTGAAATAGCACATACAGAGCCAACTTCCTACAGCCTTTGAAGCTCCCTGCCCTGGAATGTCCATCCTGCTTGGGAAAGGAGGTCACATCTCTGCCCAGAGCAGGCCTTTGTTCTGAGCCCTTAGGAGCTTTGGCTCTCACCTCAGGGGTCCAGAACTCTGTCTAAGGTGGCTGTACTGGTTTGACCAGTCAGTGCCCACACTTGGAGTTGGTAGGATTTCATGGGGCACCTCTAAGGTGCCCTCTAAGTGCATGTATTAATAAAACCATCACTGGATTCAGGGAGTGTTTACTAATACAAGAAGGTTGATACCAAACATCCGTATTGTCAGTGAAGCTATCATGTAGCTGGGGAACTCGCAGTGACCAGTGTCCAGTACATGTATTTAAAATGGCTTCCCTCACTATGACTGAGAAGTGACAAAAGCATAGCAGGAGCATATCTGCTCATGCAGGTATGCCCTCACATGCAATATAATACACCCAGCCTTTAGGGGTGGAGAGCATGCTAGAGGGGTGACTTACCTATATTGCATGCAGGGTAAAGGAGACAGGTCACACATGATGTGTGTCAGGTCGTGTTTTCATTTAATTTCTGCACCAAGACACAGCCTGCGCAACCAGCACTGTGTGCACTTAGTGAGGAGGTCCCTTAGGATGGCACAATTTGTGCTGCAGCCCTCAGAGGCCTTCCTTTAGTATCCCCATTCCGTAGGTACCAGTGGAATCATTCACTAGTGACTTATAGTGGTACTTAAAGATTTGACAATTGGGAAAAGTTTAAGGGAAAGAGATCTGGCATGGGGATCTGTTTAGCAGGGACCCAGTGCACTTCTGTCGAAATTGAACAACAAACCAGGTAAAAGTGCGGGGTGATCACGTCAAAAGAGGCACTGTTCTACAGTGCTGTAATAGCAACTGTATCAGACAAGAATCCATCAGTGGTCATCATGTGCTAGATCACTATCTGATTACCTCCGTGCATCAGGCAGAGTTGCCAGAAGTAATATTAGAAAGACTTTATTAGTTTGGAATGCCTCTACATGGGTAATGAGTAACTTCCATACCGGCAATGCCTCTGCTACCAAGTTCATAATTTAGTAAAGTATCCCAAGTGCCACCTGATTTATCACTCAAGCATCAGCTTTAAATGTATTTTGAAAATCATGAGGTCTGAAAGAACACACATTTTTGTCTAGAATAAAACACCATTGAATTTCGGTCAACATTTATTGATTCACCCAACAAAAACGTTTAATTTATTAGGCCTGGCGGCACACAGGAGAGCTACTAATGGGTAGCTGGGGAGCTGCCAGTAGCTCACAAGATACTCATTGGAGACGCCTGATCTAAAGCTCCCTTGGCCAATAGAGAATGCTTTTTGGGAGAGTAAGGAAAGATGGTCCTCTATCAACCGGTCCCAAGTGGGTGGAATGGTGGAGGGGCAGCCACAAAGAAGATGGATTGGCTCCGTTGTACAATGCCTAGTTCCCAAAGGTACTATGTTTGTGACCTCCAGTAGGGCAGATTATGGCGTACCCTGCCCCCCACTTGATGCCCATGTTGTTAGGAGAGAAAGCTAAAAGGGCCTGAAGGCTGTGGCTGCTAGTGGAGTGGTGGACTGGACTGACCTCTGGCTATCTGCCCCACTTGATCTATTGGAACTATATCCTCTGCCGTGAAAAGATGTGAAAGCCAGTGGCTGGATGATTATGGACGCAGCTGGAAACCACGTCCGTGGCCATGAAAAGGCGAAAGGCGGACTGGGTGGGGATGGGATGGGAAGGGGCCATAGGCAGGCCACAAGACCAGTCGTAGCCTTGGAATCCTTAAAGCGCTCTGTAAGGAAATGCCTCCTTGGCATGGTTACCCCCTGACTTTTTGCCTTTGCTGATGCTATGTTTTGAATTGAAAGTGTGCTGAGGCCTGCTAACCAGGAGGAGTCACTGACCAGTCAGGACAGCCCCTAAGGTGTCCTGAGCTGAAGTGACTAACTTTTAGAAATCCTCCATCTTGCAGATGGAGGATTCCCCCAATAGGATTAGGGATGTGACCCCCTCCCCTTGGGAGGAGGCACAAAGAGGGTGTACTCACCCTCACGGCTAGTAGCCATTGGCTACTAACCCCCCAGACCTAAACACGCCCTTAAATTTAGTATTTAAGGGCTCCCCTGAACCTAAGAATTTAGATTCCTGCAACTAACAAGAAGAAGAGGACTGCTGAGCTGAAAAACCCCTGCAGAGGAAGAACAGAAGACACCAACTGCTTTGGCCCCAGACTTATCGGCCTGTCTCCTGCCTTCCAAAGAAACCTGCTCCAGCGACGCTTTCCAAGGGACCAGCGACCTCGGAATCCTCTGAGGACTGCCCTGCTTCAAGAAAGACAAGAAACTCCAGAGGACAGCGGCACTGCTCCAAAAGAACTGCAACTTTGTTTCAAGGAGCAGATTTAAAGACCCCTGCCACTCCCCGCAAGAAGCGTGAGACTTGCAACACTGCACCCGGCGACCCCGACTCGACTGGTGGAGAACCAACACTTCAGGGAGGACCCTCCGGCGACTCCAAGACTGTGAGTAACCAAAGTTGTGCCCCCCTGAGCCCCCACAGCGACGCCTGCAGAGGGAATCCCGAGGCTCCCCCTGACCGCGACTGCCTTAACTCCATTTCCCGACAGCTGGAAAAGACCCTGCACCCGCAGCCCCCAGCACCTAAAGGAACTGAACTCCTGTGCAGGAGTGACCCCCAGGAGGCCCTCTCCCTTGCCCAGGTGGTGGCTACCCCGAGGAGCCCCCCCCCCTTGCCTGCCTGCAACACTGAAGAGATCCCTTGATCTCTCATAGGAAACTATTGGAAACCCGACGCGTGTTCCCACACTGCACCCGGCCGCCCCCGCGCTGCTGAGGGTGTACTTTTTGTGTGGACTTGTGTCCCCCCCCCGGTGCCCTACAAAACCCCCCTGGTCTGCCCTCCGAAGACGCGGGTACTTACCTGCTGGCAGACTGGAACCGGGGCACCCCCTTCTCTCCATTATAGCCTATGTGTTTTGGGCACCTCTTTGACCTCTGCACCTGACCGGCCCTGAGCTGCTGGTGTGGTGACTATGGGGTTGCTCTGAACCCCCAACGGTGGGCTACCTTGGACCAAGAACTGAAACCTGTAAGTGACTTACTTACCTGTGAAACCTAACAAATACTTTACCTCCCCCAGGAACTGTGAAAATTGCACTAAGTGTCCACTTTTAAAACAGCTTATTGTGTTTTATGTAGAAAGTATACATGCTAATGTAATGATTCAAAGTTCCTAAAGAACTTACCTGCAATACCTTTCAAATGAGATATTACATGTAGAATTTGAACCTGTGGTTCTTAAAATAAACTAAGAAAATATATTTTTCTATAACAAAACCTATTGGCCTGGAATTGTCTCTGAGTGTGTGTTCCTCATTTATTGCCTGTGTGTATGTACAACAAATGCTTAACACTACTCCTTTGATAAGCCTACTGCTCGACCACACTATCACAAAATAGAGCATTAGTATTATCTCTTTTTGCCACTATCTTACCTCTAAGGGGAACCCTTGGACTCTGTGCATGCTATTCCTTACTTTGAAATAGCACATACAGAGCCAACTTCCTACACGCTCTAACATGGTGTCTGCCTTCTCTACCATGAGACGGAAGCCAACAAAGGGCATGTCTATAAGCGATGCTTAGACATCCCCGGAAAAGCCAGTAGTCCTCAGCCAGGCGTGGCACTTAAGGTTCACAAACAAATAAATAATTCTGGCCAGTAACTCAGTTGTGTCCAGGTCACAACAAATGGCAAACTTTGCAACACCTCGCCCATCGGCAATAGCCTGAGAGATTATGGCTCGAGCCTCCACAGAGACCATTGGCAGCACTTACGCAACTGAGTTCCAGACCATGTAGGATTAACAGCCTAAGAGGCACTTGGTGTTCACAGACTGCAGTGTTAGGCTGGTGGAAGAGAACATTCTCTTGCCAAAGTTATTCAGCCTCTTGGATTCCATAGCCAGTGGAGTAGAAGGAAATGCACCAGGGCTAATTCTGGAAGCTGAGATGTAGGCCACAAAGCTCTCCAGAGTCTGGTGCTGGGTCCCCTGTAGCAGGGCAGTGATGGCAGGCAATCATCTTGTGCAGAGCGTGAACTAGGCCCTAATGAGGGCTTTTCTGAAGGGGAACAAGGGTTTGGAGGCGGGCCATAAACAGGTGAAGCACCTCCATCAAGACAATCTTGACTGCCACTGAGGGAAGCTGAAAGTCCAAGACCTCAGCCAACCCATCCACCATTATAGCTAAAGAAGCCCCTCCTCCACAGCCACTGTAGGAGGGGAGACCAAGCCAGTGTTAGGTGAGGTGTCTAACTCACTGGTATATGCCAGATCTTCATACTAGGTGTTCTTGGTATCATACAACGGGTGGATATTCATCACGTAGCCATACCCCTGTGTAAGGAAATGCCTCCTTGGCATGGTTACCCCCTGACTTTTTGCCTTTGCTGATGCTATGTTTTGAATTGAAAGTGTGCTGAGGCCTGCTAACCAGGCCCCAGCACCAGTGTTCTTTCCCTAACCTGTACTTTTGTATCCACAATTGGCACACCCTGGCATCCAGATAAGTCCCTTGTAAGTGGTACCCCTGGTACCAAGGGCCCTGATGCCAAGGAAGGTCTCTAAGGGCTGCAGCATGTCTTATGCCACCCTGGAGACCCCTCACTCAGCACAGACACACTGCTTGCCGGCTTGTGTGTGCTGGTGAGAACAAAACGAGTAAGTCGACATGGTACTCCCCTCAGGGTGCCATGCCAGCCTCTCACTGCCTATGCAGGTTTAGATAGGTCACCCCTCAAGTAGGCCTTACAGCCCTAAGGCAGGGTGCACTATACCATAGGTGAGGGCACCAGTGCATGAGCACTGTGCCCCTACAGTGTCTAAGCAATACCTTAGACATTGTAAGTGCAGGGTAGCTATAAGAGTATATGGTCTGGGAGTCTGTTTTACACGAACTCCACAGCACCATAATGGCTACACTGAAAACTAGGAAGTTTGGTATCAAACTTCTCAGAACAATAAATGCACACTGATGCCAGTGTACATTTTATTGTAAAATACACCCCAGAGGGCACCTTAGAGGTGCCCCCTGAAACCTTAACCGACTATCTGTGTAGGCTGACTGGTTCCAGCAGCCTGCCACAACCGAGACATGTTGCTGGCCCCATGGGGAGAGTGCCTTTGTCACTCTGAGGCCAGTAACAAAGCCTGCACTGGGTGGAGATGCTAACACCTCCCCCAGGCAGGAGCTGTCACACCTGGCGGTGAGCCTCAAAGGCTCACCCCTTTGTGCCAGCACCGCAGGACACTCCAGCTAGTGGAGTTGCCCGCCCCCTCCGGCCACGGACCCCACTTTTGGCGGCAAGGCCGGAGAAAATAATGAGAATAACAAGGAGGAGTCACTGGCCAGTCAGGACAGCCCCTAAGGTGTCCTGAGCTGAAGTGACTAACTTTTAGAAATCCTCCATCTTGCAGATGGAGGATTCCCCAATAGGATTAGGGATGTGACCCCCTCCCCTTGAGAGGAGGCACAAAGAGGGTGTACCCACCCTCGGGGCTAGTAGCCATTGGCTACTAATCCCCCAGACCTAAACACGCCCTTAAATTTAGTATTTAAGGGCTTCCCTGAACCTAAGAATTCAGATTCCTGAAACTACAAGAAGAAGAAGACTGCTGAGCTGAAAAACCCCTGCAGAGGAAGAACAGAAGACACCAACTGCTTTGGCCCCAGACTTACCAGCCTGTCTCCTGCCTCCCAAAGAAACCTGCTCCAGCGACGCTTTCTGTAAAGAAATGGCTCCCTGTTGCAGTTACCCCCCACTTTTTGCCTGATACTGATGCTGACTTGACTGAGAAGTGTGCTGGGACCCTGCTAACCAGGCCCCAGCACCAGTGTTCCTTCACCTAAAATGTACCATTGTATCCACAATTGGCACACCCTGGCATTCAGATAAGTCCCTTGTAACTGGTACTTCTAGTACCAAGGGCCCTGATGCCAAGGAAGGTCTCTAAGGGCTGCAGAATGTCTTATGCCACCCTAGAGACCCCTCACTCAGCACAGACACACTGCTTACAAGCCTGTGTGTGCTGGTGAGAACAAAATGAGTAAGTCGACATGGCACTCCCCTCAGGGTGCCATGCCAGCCTCTCACTGCCTATGCAGTATAGGTAAGACACCCCTCTAGCAGGCCTTACAGCCCTAAGGCAGGGTGCACTATACCATAGGTGAGGGTACCAGTGCATGAGCATGGTACCCCTACAGTGTCTAAACAAAACCTTAGACATTGTAAGTGCAGGGTAGCCATAAGAGTATATGGTCTGGGAGTCTGTCAAACACGAGCTCCACAGCACCATAATGGCTACACTGAAAACTGGGAAGTTTGGTATCAAACTTCTCAGCACAATAAATGCACACTGATGCCAGTGTACATTTTATTGTAAAATACACCACAGAGGGCACCTTAGAGGTGCCCCCTGAAACTTAACCGACTATCTGTGTAGGCTGACTAGTTTTAGCAGCCTGCCACAAACCGAGACATGTTGCTGGCCCCATGGGGAGAGTGCCTTTGTCACTCTGAGGCCAGTAACAAAGCCTGCACTGGGTGGAGATGCTAACACCTCCCCCAGGCAGGAATTGTCACACCTGGCGGTGAGCCTCAAAGGCTCACCTCCTTTGTGCCAACCCAGCAGGACACTCCAGCTAGTGGAGTTGCCCGCCCCCTCCGGCCAGGCCCCACTTTTGGCGGCAAGGCCGGAGAAAATAATGAGAAAAACAAGGAGGAGTCACTGGCCAGTCAGGACAGCCCCTAAGGTGTCCTGAGCTGAGGTGACTCTAACTTTTAGAAATCCTCCATCTTGCAGATGGAGGATTCCCCCAATAGGGTTAGGACTGTGACCCCCTCCCCTTGGGAGGAGGCACAAAGAGGGTGTACCCACCCTCAGGGCTAGTAGCCATTGGCTACTAACCCCCCAGACCTAAACACGCCCTTAAATTTAGTATTTAAGGGCTACCCTGAACCCTAGAAAATTAGATTCCTGCAACTACAAGAAGAAGGACTGCCCAGCTGAAAACCCCTGCAGCGGAAGACCAGAAGACGACAACTGCCTTGGCTCCAGAAACTCACCGGCCTGTCTCCTGCCTTCCAAAGATCCTGCTCCAGCGACGCCTTCCAAAGGGACCAGCGACCTCGACATCCTCTGAGGACTGCCCCTGCTTCGAAAAGACAAGAAACTCCCGAGGACAGCGGACCTGCTCCAAGAAAAGCTGCAACTTTGTTTCCAGCAGCTTTAAAGAACCCTGCAAGCTCCCCGCAAGAAGCGTGAGACTTGCAACACTGCACCCGGCGACCCCGACTCGGCTGGTGGAGATCCGACGCCTCAGGAGGGACCCCAGGACTACTCTGATACTGTGAGTACCAAAACCTGTCCCCCCTGAGCCCCCACAGCGCCGCCTGCAGAGGGAATCCCGAGGCTTCCCCTGACCGCGACTCTTTGAACCTAAAGTCCCGACGCCTGGGAGAGACCCTGCACCCGCAGCCCCCAGGACCTGAAGGACCGGACTTTCACTGGAGAAGTGACCCCCAGGAGTCCCTCTCCCTTGCCCAAGTGGAGGTTTCCCCGAGGAATCCCCCCCTTGCCTGCCTGCAGCGCTGAAGAGATCCCGAGATCTCTCATAGACTAACATTGCGAACCCGACGCCTGTTACTACACTGCACCCGGCCGCCCCCGCGCTGCTGAGGGTGAAATTTCTGTGTGGACTTGTGTCCCCCCCGGTGCCCTACAAAACCCCCCTGGTCTGCCCTCCGAAGACGTGGGTGCTTACCTGCAAGCAGACCGGAACCGGGGCACCCCCTTCTCTCCATTCTAGCCTATGTGTTTTGGGCACCACTTTGAACTCTGCACCTGACCGGCCCTGAGCTGCTGGTGTGGTGACTTTGGGGTTGCTCTAAACCCCCAACGGTGGGCTACCTTGGACCAAGAACTAAGCCCTGTAAGTGTCTTACTTACCTGGTTAACCTAACAAATACTTACCTCCCCTAGGAACTGTGAAAATTGCACTAAGTGTCCACTTTTAAAACAGCTATTTGTGAATAACTTGAAAAGTATACATGCAATTTTGATGATTTGAAGTTCCTAAAGTACTTACCTGCAATACCTTTCGAATGAGATATTACATGTAGAATTTGAACCTGTGGTTCTTAAAATAAACTAAGAAAAGATATTTTTCTATACAAAAACCTATTGGCTGGATTTGTCTCTGAGTGTGTGTACCTCATTTATTGTCTATGTGTATGTACAACAAATGCTTAACACTACTCCTTGGATAAGCCTACTGCTCGACCACACTACCACAAAATAGAGCATTAGTATTATCTCTTTTTACCACTATTTTACCTCTAAGGGGAACCCTTGGACTCTGTGCATGCTATTCCTTACTTTGAAATAGCACATACAGAGCCAACTTCCTACATTGGTGGATCAGCGGTGGGGTACAAGACTTTGCATTTGCTGGACTACTCAGCCAACACCTGATCACACGACAAATTCCAAAATTGTCATTAGAAATTCATTTTTGCAATTTGAAAAGTTTTCTAAATTCTTAAAAGACCTGCTAGGGCCTTGTGTTAGATCCTGTTTAGCATTTCTTTTAGAGTTTAAAAGTTTGTAAAAGTTTGAATTAGATTCTAGAACCAGTTGTAGATTCTTAAAAAGTATTCCAACTTTTAGAAGCAAAATGTCTAGCACAGATGTGACTGTGGTGGAACTCGACACCACACCTTACCTCCATCTTAAGATGAGGGAGCTAAGGTCACTCTGTAAGATAAAGAAAATAACAATGGGCCCCAAACCTACCAAAATACAGCTCCAGGAGCTTTTGGCAGAGTTTGAAAAGGCCAACCCCTCTGAGGGTAGCAACTCAGAGGAAGAGGATAGTGACTTGGAGGAAAATTCCCCCCTACCAGTCCTATCTAGGGAGAACAGGGTCCCTCAAACCCTGACTCCAAAAATAATAGTCAGAGATGCTGGTTCCCTCACAGGAGAGACCAACACCTCTGAAATCACTGAGGATAACTCCAGTGAAGATGACCCCCTGTTAGCCAGGATGGTCAAAAGATTGGCTTTGGAAAAGCAGCTCCTAGCCATAGAAAGGGAAAGAAAAGAGATGGGCCTAGGTCCCATCGATGGTGGCAGCAACTTAAATAGGGTCAGAGATTCTCCTGACATCCTAAAAATCCCCAAAGGGATTGTAACAAAATATGAAGATGGTGATGACATCACCAAATGGTTCACAGCTTTTGAGAGGGCTTGTGTAACCAGAAAAGTAAACAGATCTCACTGGGGTGCTCTCCTTTGGGAAATGTTCACTGGAAAGTGTAGGGATAGACTCCTCACACTCTCTGGAAAAGATGCAGAATCTTATGACCTCATGAAGGGTACCCTGATTGAGGGCTTTGGATTCTCCACTGAGGAGTATAGAATTAGATTCAGGGGGGCTCAAAAATCCTCGAGCCAGACCTGGGTTGATTTTGTAGACTACTCAGTAAAAACACTAGATGGTTGGTTAACTGGAAATGAAGTGTGTGACTATGTTGGGCTTTATAATTTGTTTATGAAAGAACACATTTTAAGTAACTGCTTCAATGAAAAGTTGCATCAGTATCTGGTAGACCTAGGTCCAATTTCTCCCCAAGAATTGGGAAAGAAGGCAGACCACTGGGTCAAGACTAGGGTAACCAAAACTTCCACTGGGGGTGACCAAAAGAAAGGGGTTACAAAAACTCCCCAGGAGAAAGTGGGTGACACTAGAAACAAAGAAAAAGAGTCCTCTGTAGGCCCCCAAAAACCAGAACAGGTGGGTGGGCCCCAAGACACAACCCAAAACAAAGGTGGGTACCGGGGTAAGAACTGGGATGCCACTAAGGCATGGTGCCACAACTGTAAACAGTCTGGGCACCACACCAAGGACACTTCTTGTCCCAAAAACAAACCCCAGAACAAAATTCCAGGGGTAACCAGTGTAGCCATGGGAGATGACTCCTCGGATGAGGAGGTCTTCCTAGCCTTCAACTGGAAACAGGGCCCAACAGGTGAGTTGGAGATTCCAGAGGGAAGTAGACACTTCCACCACCTACTGGTGAATGGAATCCCAACCACTGCCCTGAGAGACACTTGTGCCAGTCACACTATTGTGCATGACAGGCTGGTGCTCTCAAACCAGTACATCCCAGGTGAGACTGCCAGGGTAAGAGTTAGCCTAGACAGGGTCACTAAGAGGCCTGTGGCTTTAGTGCCCATAGAAGTGGGTGGCACTCTTAGCTGGAGAAGGGTAGTAGTCAGTACAGACCTCCCCCTTGATTGTCTCCTTGGAAATGACTACCCAGAGGTTAGTCAGAGCTCAAGAGAGGAACTGGTCCAGTGCCAGTCCTCTCCCAAGGATTCTGGAAGTCCTGCCTCTGCAGTAAATGCAAGCAGGCCCCAGAAGAAGAAGAAAAGAAAACAGAGTAGGAAGGGTGGACAACCTTTAGCCAAGGTTACAGCAAGCCAAGGAGATTCTGCTCCAGTAGGGGAGAACTCCAAAAATGGCCCTGATAAAGTCCAACCTGACCCACAAGAAGTCCTGGCTAGTCAGGCAACTGTTAAACCTGAGTGGGTGGCTCCTCAGCTAACAGAAGAAAGAGTGGAAGAAGGGTGTTTACTACAAGATGTGGTAACCCCCCACTCCAATACAGCAGACAGGCAACCTGAACCCAAAGAAGCCTGTAACTTAGCCCCTTCCCTTTTAGGTGAAGAGCTAAAGGTGTGGTTCTGGGCACTGACAGCTGTCAGTGGCCTCTGCTGGGTGTTAGCCTTTATGGCTGCACTATCCTTAGCATGGTGGTCTGACCCCATGCCAAATAGCAAGTTAGGCCCCCTGACCCTATTGGTCATGGTGGGGTTACTCCAGCTCTGGGTAACCTCTCTGGGTAAGCTAGGGGTAACCCTGGCCAAGATAAGGTTAGCAGAGGTGGATACCTCTAAGACCAAAATAGAAAGAATGGGTGGAGACATTGAAGAGGCAGACAAGAGGCAATTCAGACTAGGTCCTATCACTGTGGAAGTAGGTCAGTTCCCCAAAGGGAATGACCTGAACAGAAGGATGTAAGGCAGAGTAGGCCCTGCAACTAACCAGCCTATTTCTCCTACTCTTCCTCGCCTGACAGACTAGGAAGACTCTCCCAGCTTGGGCTGAGTCTCCTGGCCTGTGGGCTGGGGGGGGCTTGTGTAAAGAAATGGCTCCCTGTTGCAGTTACCCCCCACTTTTTGCCTGATACTGATGCTGACTTGACTGAGAAGTGTGCTGGGACCCTGCTAACCAGGCCCCAGCACCAGTGTTCCTTCACCTAAAATGTACCATTGTATCCACAATTGGCACACCCTGGCATTCAGATAAGTCCCTTGTAACTGGTACTTCTAGTACCAAGGGCCCTGATGCCAAGGAAGGTCTCTAAGGGCTGCAGCATGTCTTATGCCACCCTAGAGACCCCTCACTCAGCACAGACACACTGCTTACAAGCCTGTGTGTGCTGGTGAGAACAAAATGAGTAAGTCGACATGGCACTCCCCTCAGGGTGCCATGCCAGCCTCTCACTGCCTATGCAGTATAGGTAAGACACCCCTCTAGCAGGCCTTACAGCCCTAAGGCAGGGTGCACTATACCATAGGTGAGGGTACCAGTGCATGAGCATGGTACCCCTACAGTGTCTAAACAAAACCTTAGACATTGTAAGTGCAGGGTAGCCATAAGAGTATATGGTCTGGGAGTCTGTCAAACACGAGCTCCACAGCACCATAATGGCTACACTGAAAACTGGGAAGTTTGGTATCAAACTTCTCAGCACAATAAATGCACACTGATGCCAGTGTACATTTTATTGTAAAATACACCACAGAGGGCACCTTAGAGGTGCCCCCTGAAACTTAACCGACTATCTGTGTAGGCTGACTAGTTTTAGCAGCCTGCCACAAACCGAGACATGTTGCTGGCCCCATGGGGAGAGTGCCTTTGTCACTCTGAGGCCAGTAACAAAGCCTGCACTGGGTGGAGATGCTAACACCTCCCCCAGGCAGGAATTGTCACACCTGGCGGTGAGCCTCAAAGGCTCACCTCCTTTGTGCCAACCCAGCAGGACACTCCAGCTAGTGGAGTTGCCCGCCCCCTCCGGCCAGGCCCCACTTTTGGCGGCAAGGCCGGAGAAAATAATGAGAAAAACAAGGAGGAGTCACTGGCCAGTCAGGACAGCCCCTAAGGTGTCCTGAGCTGAGGTGACTCTAACTTTTAGAAATCCTCCATCTTGCAGATGGAGGATTCCCCCAATAGGGTTAGGACTGTGACCCCCTCCCCTTGGGAGGAGGCACAAAGAGGGTGTACCCACCCTCAGGGCTAGTAGCCATTGGCTACTAACCCCCCAGACCTAAACACGCCCTTAAATTTAGTATTTAAGGGCTACCCTGAACCCTAGAAAATTAGATTCCTGCAACTACAAGAAGAAGGACTGCCCAGCTGAAAACCCCTGCAGCGGAAGACCAGAAGACGACAACTGCCTTGGCTCCAGAAACTCACCGGCCTGTCTCCTGCCTTCCAAAGATCCTGCTCCAGCGACGCCTTCCAAAGGGACCAGCGACCTCGACATCCTCTGAGGACTGCCCCTGCTTCGAAATGAAAATGTCACTTACCCAGTGTACATCTGTTCGTGGCATCAGTCGCTGAGATTCACATGGTATGCATGAGCTCGCCATCTGGTGTTGGGTCGGAGTGTTACAAGTTGTTTTTCTTCGAAGAAGTGTTTTCGAGTCACGGGACCGAGTGACTCCACCTTCTGTGCTCATTGCGCATGGGCGTCGACTCCATCTTCGATTGTTTTCCCCGCAGAGGGTGAGGTAGGAGTTGTACTATAGTAATAGTGCCCGCGCAATGAAAAATGTAAGTATGTACCTATTAAAGGATTAAGTAATATATATACAAATGTACAAAATTGAAGGTAACTTCTGAACTGCTACAGGCTTCCGGGGAGGTGGGTGGGTCCATGTGAATCTCAGCGACTGATGCCACGAACAGATGTACACTGGGTAAGTGACATTTTCAGTTCGATGGCATCTGTCGCTGTAGATACACATGGTATGCATAGACTAGTAAGCAGTTAGTTCCCCATAAGCGGTGGTTTAGCCTGTAGGAGTAGAAGTTGTCTGAAATAGAGTTCTTAATACAGCTTGACCTACTGTAGCTTGTTGTGCGGATAGCACATCTATACAGTAGTGTTTGGTGAATGTGTGAGGCGTAGACCAAGTGGCTGCCTTACAAATTTCTTGCATTGGGATGTTTCCTAAAAAGGCCATTGAAGCACCTTTTTTCCTTGTTGAATGTGCCCTGGGAGTAATGGGCAGTTGTCTTTTTGCTTTAAGGTAGCAGATTTGGATGCATTTAACTATCCATCTGGCTATACCTTGTTTTGATATTGGGTTACCTGCATGAGGTTTTTGGAATGCAATAAATAGCTGTTTAGTTTTTCTGATGTTCTTCGTTCTGTCAATGTAGTACATTAATGCTCTTTTGACATCTAATGTATGTAGTGCTCTTTCAGCCACAGAATCTGGCTGTGGGAAGAATACTGGTAGTTCTACCGTTTGATTTAGATGGAATGGAGAAATAACTTTTGGTAAAAATTTTGGATTAGGTCGTAGGACGACCTTATTTTTATGTATTTGTATAAAAGGTTCTTGTGTTGTGAACGCTTGAATTTCACTTACTCTTCTTAGAGATGTAATGGCGATGAGAAAGGCAACTTTCCAGGTGAGGAATTGTATTCCACAAGAGTGCATGGGTTCGAAAGGTGGGCCCATGAGTCTTGTTAGAACCACGTTTAGGTTCCATGAAGGAACAGGTGGTGTTCTTGGTGGTATAATTCTTTTAAGCCCTTCTATGAATGCTTTGATAACTGGTATCCTATACAAGGAAGTTGAATATGTAGTTTGCAGGTATGCAGATATTGCTGCAAGGTGTATTTTAATAGAAGAGAAGGCTAGCTTTGCTTTTTGTAAATGGAGCAAGTAATTTACTATATGTTTTGGAGTTGCCTCTAGTGGTTGTATCTGATTATGATGGCAGTACCAAACAAATCTTTTCCACTTACTTGCGTAGCAGTGTCTAGTGGATGGCCTTCTGGCCTGCTTTATGACTTCCATACACTCTTGGCTAAGTTGTAAGTGTCCGAATTCTAGGATTTCAGGAGCCAGATTGCTAGATTCAGCGATGCTGGGTCCGGGTGTCTGATCTGTTGGTTGTGTTGCGTTAACAGATCTGGTTTGTTGGGCAGTTTGATGTGTGGTACTACAGACAGATCTAGCAGTGTTGTGTACCAGGGTTGTCTTGCCCACGTTGGTGCTATTAAAATGAGTTTGAGTTTGTTTTGACTCAATTTGTTTACTAGGTAAGGAAGGAGAGGGAGAGGAGGAAAAGCGTAAGCAAATATTCCTGACCAGTTCATCCATAGGGCATTGCCTTGGGATTGCTTGTGTGGGTATCTGGACGCGAAGTTTTGGCATTTTGCGTTCTCTTTTGTTGCAAATAAGTCTATTTGTGGTGTTCCCCAGAGTGTGAAGTAGGTGTTCAGAATTTGTGGGTGGATTTCCCATTCGTGGACTTGCTGGTGATCGAGAGAGATTGTCTGCCAGCTGATTCTGGATCCCCGGAATAAACTGTGCTATTAGACCAATTTGATGGTGGATTGCCCACTTCCATATTTTTTGAGCTAACAAGCTTAACTGCGTTGAATGTGTTCCTCCTTGTTTGTTTAGATAATACATCGTTGTCATGTTGTCTGTTTTGACAAGGATGTATTTGTGGGTTATGATTGGTTGGAAAGCTTTTAGTGCTTGAAAAACTGCTAATAATTCTAGATGATTTATATGCAGTTTTGTTTGATGTATGTTCCATTGTCCTCTTATGTTGTGTTGATTGAGATGTGCTCCCCACCCTGTCATGGAAGCATCTGTTGTTATTACGTACTGTGGCACTGGGTCTTGGAAAGGCCGCCCTATGTTTAAATTTATACTGTTCCACCATAGAAGCGATAGGTAAGTTTGGCGGTCTAGCAACACCAGATCTAGAAGGTGACCCTGTGCTTGAGACCACTGTGAGGCTAGGCACTGTTGTAAGGGCCTCATGTGCAGTCTTGCGTTTGGGACAATGGCTATGCATGAGGACATCATGCCTAGGAGCTGTAGTATTGTTCTTGCTTGTATTGTTTGGTTTGGAGACATGTGTTGAATGACCCTGTTGAAATTGTGGATCCTTTGTGGAGTTGGCGTTGCTACTCCTTTTGTCGTGTCTATTATGGCTCCTAGATATTGCTGTACTTTGCTTGGCAGAATGTTTGATTTTGCAAAGTTGACGGTGAACCCTAGATTGTAGAGGGTTTGTATGACTTGATTTGTGTGGTTTGAGCATTGTGTGAGCGAACTGGTTTTGATTAGCCAGTCGTCTAGATACGGGAACACATGTATTTGCTGCCTTCTGATGTGTGCAGCGACTACTGCTAGGCACTTTGTGAATACTCTTGGAGCGGTTGTTAAACCAAAAGGCAATACTTTGAATTGGTAATGTATTCCTTTGAATACAAACCTTAGATATTTCCTGTGTGATTGATGGATTGGTATATGGAAATATGCGTCCTTGAGGTCTAGGGTTGTCATGTAGTCGTGTTTTTTGAGCAATGGTAACACTTCTTGTAGTGTGACCATGTGAAAGTGGTCTGATTTGATGAATGTGTTTACTACCCTGAGGTCTAGAATTGGTCTCAGTGTTTCGTCCTTTTTTGGTATCAAGAAGTACAGTGAATAAACTCCTGTGTTGATTTGTGTGCTTGGTACTAATTCTATTGCATTTTTTTGCAGTAGTGCTTGAACTTCTATCTCTAGAAGTTGTGAATGGTATTTTGATAAATTTTGTGATTTTGGTGGTATGTCTGGAGGGAATTGCATGAATTCTATGCAATAACCATGTTGGATAATTGCTAGGACCCATGTATCTAGTTATTTTGTCCCATGCTTCGTAATATTGATGTATCCTCCCCCCCACTGGTGTTGTGTGGGAGGGGTGAGTGACGTGTGAGTCACTGCTTGTTGGTAGTGGTTTTGGGGCTTTGAAATCTTCCTCTATTCCTAGGAAATTGCCCCCCTCTATACTGGCCCCGAAAACCTCCCCTGTACTGTCCCTGGTAGGTGGGCGGTGCGGACTGTGAGGTGCTAGCTTGTGTGGCTTGACCCCGAAACCCTCCTCTAAAAGGTGTTTTGCGGAAGGTGTTATAAGATCCTCTGCTCTGCGGGGAGTAGAGTGCGCCCATGGCCTTGGCAGTGTCAGTGTCCTTCTTGAGCTTTTCTATAGCTGTGTCGACCTCCGGACCGAACAGAAGTTTCTCGTTTACTGGCATGTTAAGCACTGCCTGCTGAATTTCTGGCTTGAATCCAGACGTTCTGAGCCATGCGTGCCTACGGATGGTAACCGACGTATTAATGGTTCTTGCGGCCGTGTCTGCTGCATCCATGGAGGAGCGTATTTGATTGTTGGAAATGTTTTGACCCTCCTCAACAACCTGTTTTGCTCTTTTTTGCAGATCTTTTGGGAGATGTTCAATGAGATGCTGCATCTCATCCCAGTGGGCTCTGTCGTATCGCGCTAGCAGCGCTTGTGAATTTGCGATGCGCCACTGGTTTGCTGCTTGGACAGCAACCCTCTTCCCGGCTGCATCGAACTTCCTACTTTCTTTATCTGGGGGAGGTGCATCCCCAGAAGTGTGTGAGTTTGCCCGTTTTCTGGCAGCCCCTACCACCACAGAGTCTGGTGGCAGCTGAGAGGTGATGAAGACAGGGTCCGTAGGAGGCGCCTTATACTTTTTGTCCACCCTAGGCGTCACTGCCCTACTTTTAACTGGCTCCTTGAAAATGTCCTTTGCATGGCGTAGCATGCCTGGGAGCATCGGCAGGCTTTGGTAGGAGCTGTGGGTTGAGGAGAGGGTGTTAAATAAAAAATCATCCTCTACTTGTTCCGAGTGTAGTTCCACATTATGGAATAGAGCTGCTCTAGCCACCACTTGTGAGTAGGCTGTGCTGTCTTCCGGTGGTGATGGCCTAGTTGGGTATGTGTCTAGGCTGTTATCAGACACTGGTGCGTCGTACAAGTCCCACGCATCCTGATCTTGGTCGTCGTGGCTCATGGCGGTGTGAGCTGGCGAATGTGACGGGGTGTAAGTTGGCGAAGCCGGAGTTACAGGTGGAGGCGAGGGAGGAGGTGTTACCTTTTGTGTTGTTTGTTGCTGAGGAGTAAACTGAAGCGTTCTCTTTCGTTTGACAGGTGGAAGGGTACTGATCTTCCCAGTCCCCTGCTGAATAAAGATACGCTTTTGCGTGTGATCCACGTCAGTGGATTGCAGTTCTTGTTCAAATCTATGTTTCTTCATTTGAGAAGACATAGAATGCTCTTCGGTATAGGAGCCAGAAACAGGGTCTGATGTCGCTTTTTTCGGCTCCGAAAGCCCTGTCGATTGTTTTTTCGGCTCCGAGGTAACCTTCCTCTTTTTCTGTGCCGAAAATTCTTGGCCTCTATGGTCTTCGGCGCCACTGTCTCGGCGTCGATCGGTGTCGACACCGAACTCTCTGTGTCGATGCTTCTGTTTAGCACTCTCTCGGTCCCGAGGAGGCTGCGTGCCGGTGTCTCGACCGAAGTCGGACGATCTCGACACTGAATGGGCCTTTTTCGGTGCCGATTGTTGGTCACCGAGAATTTGGGTGGAGCCATGGCCGGTTGGCAGTGGCGTCCCCTGGGCCTTCTTTCCTTTTTTAAGGTTTGATCTCGACGTCTTACTCACAGTTCTTGTAGAGTGTAGCTCGTCGGAGTCTGAATCCTGGATGGAAAAGGATTCCTCCTGTTCCTCTTCTGTCTCGAACTGTGGACGCTCTTTTGGCGTGGACGCCATCTGGAGTCTTCTCGCTCGACGGTCGCGCAGAGTTTTTCGGGACCGGAACGCCCGACAGGCCTCACAGGATTCTTCGCTGTGCTCGGGTGACAGGCACAGATTACAGACCGAGTGTAGGTCCGTATAAGGATATTTGTTGTGGCATTCGGGGCAGAATCGAAACGGGGTCCGATCCATCGGCGTTGTCCTCCACGCGGTCGGGCCGACTAGGCCCCGACGGGGTGCCGAAATCTACCCCGAAGGGCACCGAGGCGCTTCGATGTTGAACGCGTCGTCGTATGAGTCTATCTCTAACCGGATCGCAACGATACCGTCGAAAATCTTCCGTCTTCAGCTATCTTTCCGTTCCGAAACTCGGAGCGACAGGAACACGTCCGAACCCGATGGCGGAAAGAAAACAATCGAAGATGGAGTCGACGCCCATGCGCAATGAGCACAGAAGGTGGAGTCACTCGGTCCCGTGACTCGAAAACACTTCTTCGAAGAAAAACAACTTGTAACACTCCGACCCAACACCAGATGGCGAGCTCATGCATACCATGTGTATCTACAGCGACAGATGCCATCGAACAGACAAGAAACTCCCGAGGACAGCGGACCTGCTCCAAGAAAAGCTGCAACTTTGTTTCCAGCAGCTTTAAAGAACCCTGCAAGCTCCCCGCAAGAAGCGTGAGACTTGCAACACTGCACCCGGCGACCCCGACTCGGCTGGTGGAGATCCGACGCCTCAGGAGGGACCCCAGGACTACTCTGATACTGTGAGTACCAAAACCTGTCCCCCCTGAGCCCCCACAGCGCCGCCTGCAGAGGGAATCCCGAGGCTTCCCCTGACCGCGACTCTTTGAACCTAAAGTCCCGACGCCTGGGAGAGACCCTGCACCCGCAGCCCCCAGGACCTGAAGGACCGGACTTTCACTGGAGAAGTGACCCCCAGGAGTCCCTCTCCCTTGCCCAAGTGGAGGTTTCCCCGAGGAATCCCCCCCTTGCCTGCCTGCAGCGCTGAAGAGATCCCGAGATCTCTCATAGACTAACATTGCGAACCCGACGCCTGTTCCTACACTGCACCCGGCCGCCCCCGCGCTGCTGAGGGTGAAATTTCTGTGTGGACTTGTGTCCCCCCCCGGTGCCCTACAAAACCCTCCTGGTCTGCCCTCCGAAGACGTGGGTGCTTACCTGCAAGCAGACCGGAACCGGGGCACCCCCTTCTCTCCATTCTAGCCTATGTGTTTTGGGCACCACTTTGAACTCTGCACCTGACCGGCCCTGAGCTGCTGGTGTGGTGACTTTGGGGTTGCTCTAAACCCCCAACGGTGGGCTACCTTGGACCAAGAACTAAGCCCTGTAAGTGTCTTACTTACCTGGTTAACCTAACAAATACTTACCTCCCCTAGGAACTGTGAAAATTGCACTAAGTGTCCACTTTTAAAACAGCTATTTGTGAATAACTTGAAAAGTATACATGCAATTTTGATGATTTGAAGTTCCTAAAGTACTTACCTGCAATACCTTTCGAATGAGATATTACATGTAGAATTTGAACCTGTGGTTCTTAAAATAAACTAAGAAAAGATATTTTTCTATACAAAAACCTATTGGCTGGATTTGTCTCTGAGTGTGTGTACCTCATTTATTGTCTATGTGTATGTACAACAAATGCTTAACACTACTCCTTGGATAAGCCTACTGCTCGACCACACTACCACAAAATAGAGCATTAGTATTATCTCTTTTTACCACTATTTTACCTCTAAGGGGAACCCTTGGACTCTGTGCATGCTATTCCTTACTTTGAAATAGCACATACAGAGCCAACTTCCTACACTTTCCAAGGGACCAGCGACCTCTGAATCTTCTGAGGACTGCCCTGCTTCAAGAAAGACACAAAACTCCCGAGGACAGCGGCACTGCTCCAAAAGAACTGCAACTTTGTTTCAAGGAGCAGATTTAAAGACCCCTGCAACTCCCCGCAAGAAGCGTGAGACTTGCAACACTGCACCCGGCGACCCCGACTCGACTGGTGGAGAACCAACACCTCAGGGAGGACCCTCCGGCGACTCCGAGACCGTGAGTAACCAAAGTTGTCCCCCCTGAGTCCCCACAGCGACGCCTGCAGAGGGAATCCCGAGGCTCCCCCTGACCGCGACTGCCTGAACTCCATTTCCCGACGGCTGGAAAATACCCTGCAACCGCAGCCCCCCGCACCTAAAGGAACGGAACTCCTGTGCAGGAGTGACCCCCCAGGAGGCCCTCTCCCTTGCCCAGGTGGTGGCTACCCCGAGGAGCCCCCCCCTTGCCTGCCTGCAACGCTGAAGAGATCCCTTGGTCTCTCATTGAAAACCATTGTAAACCCGACGCATGTTTGCACACTGCACCCGGCCGCCCCGCGCTGCTGAGGGTGTACTTTTTGTGCTGACTTGTGTCCCCCCCGGTGCCCTACACAACCCCCCTGGTCTGCCCTCCGAAGACGCGGGTACTTACCTGCTGGCAGACTGGACCCGGGCACCCCCTTCTCTCCATTGAAGCCTATGTGTTTTGGGCACCTCTTTGATCTCTGCACCTGACCAGCCCTGAGCTGCTGGTGTGGTAACTTTGGGGTTGCTCTGAACCCCCAACGGTGGGCTACCTTGGACCAAAAACTGAGACCTGTAAGTGACTTACTTACCTGTTAAAAATAACCATACTTTACCTCCCCAGGAACTGTGAAAATTGCACTAAGTGTCCACTTTTAAAACAGCTTATTGTGTTTTATGTAAAAAGTATACATGCTAATGTAATGATTCAAAGTTCCTAAAGTACTTACCTGCAATACCTTTCAAATGAGATATTACATGTAGAAATTGAACCTGTGGTTCTTAAAATAAACTAAGAAAAGATATTTTTCTATAACAAAACCTATTGGCTGGATTTGTCTCTGAGTGTGTGTTCCTCATTTATTGCCTGTGTGTATGTACAACAAATGCATAACACTACTCCTTTGATAAGCCTACTGCTCGACCACACTACCACAAAATAGAGCATTAGTATTATCACTTTTTGCCACTATCTTACCTCTAAGGGGAACCCTTGGACTCTGTGCATGCTATTCCTTACTTTGAAATAGCACATACAGAGCCAACTTCCTACACCCTGCCATTCATCCCCTGTACCAGGCCTGTCATAGACAAAAAGCCCTTGCTAGGACTCGGAAGGCGTGGGTCTGGACAGCGTCGGAACAGGCATCCTGCAATGCTGATCGAGCTCCATGTCAGAGTTGAGAACAATGGGTATTGGATCGTTGGCAGGTGTGAACTCCGATACGGGCATCGGCACGGGAGCCAAAAAAGATCCTGGTCTCTCTGGCAGCAGTGCTCCGCATCCGTGGATTCCGACTAGCACCGAGAACCGACCCGCCGTTGGGAATCCTGTAGGGGCCACTCCAGAACCAATGAGACCAGAAGGCGCTCTAGAAGATTTGGGCCTCCCAAAATTGAGGTGCATTGTCTCCTAGTACTCACATAGGAGAGTGGGGGTTGCTCCAGCAAAAAAAAAAAAAAAAAAAAAAAAACATGGGCCCACGAGTGTCAATGCTCCCTTGTCTTGTCAAAGATTTGAACGGACACAGAGAAGTCGAAAACCTTTTCAAACTTCTTAGATGACGTTCTGTTGTGATTTTTGTGACTCTGCCCATGACTACAAGTGTTTGGTGCAGCTCCATGAGCAGACCCAGGACTTTCCAGGCGACTGAGATTTTTATCATCACGGGGTTGTCAGGCAGTGAGGAGTTTGAGGGAGTGCTCCCTCAACACCTTCAAGAGCTTGTAACAGCAATCCTCACAAGCCTTGGAGTCATGGTCTTTATCAAGGCACCAAAGAGAGACTGGGGGGGAAAGAGTCTTTCACAGACCACTGTATGGGACAGACACCACATGGTTTGAAAGCAGTCGGTTTCTCAAGTGACATCTCTCTCACACAAGGAGAATTTTTCTCAAAAATAAAATGACAAAACATTAAAAAACAAAGTCCAAAAGTGACTGAGGGTAAGCACTTCACAGATCTGCTCCATCTGTCTCGGAAAGGAAAGAAGTGACATCAGTGCATCGATTTGTCGCCTATATAGGCAGCGTGTATGTTACTTCTGGTGCAGATGATGCAGACACGAACAACACTACCAACCAGCACAACAGGGGTACTGCTCCAAAATTTCCAGATCCAATGACACCATGGCAAATCTAAGTTAAGGAATCTGCAGCTAGAAGTCTCTATCAGAGACTATTCAACAAAACACCCAGGTGTTGCTTGCTCTTTCTGTAGGCAAAAGCTACATGTAACCATTTCTGCTTCAGTATCGCAATACAAATTTCCAAATTACATGTAAATGGTCAATAGGAGATCACCTCCTTCGCAAAGGGACTGAAGCAGGTTGACACAAGCATATCAGTTACAAGGTAAAACAACCTCATTTTCATACAATGACCACTAATGTAGCCTGTTCATTAGATAGTCATCAATCGTAGAACCTGCAACACCTTTGTTTCTCTGCAAAGCAGACCACTGACCTTAAGCTAAAGCAGTCTCCGACACTGGGCATCCTTCTGAGATGCACTGAGTCAACCGGACCATAGGTGATGTATGGAATTATGATTTGAGATGCAGAACTTTAAATAGTCCAAACACAGGAATATCTCACTCAGCAGGAAATATTTTTGAGTGGCAGTTTAAGGCTATCTCACAGTAAACCAGATCACTAAACTCAAACTCCGGAAAGATCGACAATAATATGGAAGGCATTGTGAGCCACTTGTTTTAAGTAACATCATTAACCCTGAACATTCTTTCAAAAACGCACCAAGCTGAATCACAAAAAGGAAGGAAGCACTACAATGCTAAATCAGCATTTGCTCCTGGGTTCAAAGAGTATCTTATTAGTTAGTGGACTGTGCATTAAATGTTGTTCTTAAACATTACAGTACCCAAAACCTCCAACACATATATGACACGCAAAGACCTCACCATTTCTAGAGTTAGAAACAGAAAATTGCAATCACCAATTGCCTCGAACAATGGCCTGCCTACGAGAACCATCTCAGTAACAAAACTGAGCTTCTCGATTGAACCGGAATGCACTTGCTACTATTTGATGAGGATACGTAGGGTATTGCACCAAATCAAGAATTGTCAAGCAAGAACAAAATCCCTACAACTGCAAACTGACATTGTGCGGCATACTCCCAAGTATCACCTGAGACTCCTCAAACATTTTCTTTGAATTTAGGTTTCCATATCTGTTTTACTACTTTCATAGTGTAGGAAGTTGGCTCTGTATGTGCTATTTCAAAGTAAGGAATAGCATGCACAGAGTCCAAGGGTTCCCCTTAGAGGTAAAATAGTGGAAAAAATAGATAATACTAATGCTCTATTTTGTGGTAGTGTGGTCGAGCAGTAGGCTTATCCAAGGAGTAGTGTTAAGCATTTGTTGTACATACACATAGACAATAAATGAGGTACACACACTCAGAGACAAATCCAGCCAATAGGTTTTTATATAGAAAAATATCTTTTCTTAGTTTATTTTAAGAACCACAGGTTCAAATTCTACATGTAATATCTCATTCGAAAGGTATTGCAGGTAAGTACTTTAGGAACTTCAAATCATCAAAATTGCATGTATACTTTTCAAGTTATTGACAAATAGCTGTTTCAAAAGTGGACACTTAGTGCAATTTTCACAGTTCCTGGGGGAGGTAAGTTTTTGTTAGTTTTACCAGGTAAGTAGGACACTTACAGGGTTCAGTTCTTGGTCCAAGGTAGCCCACCGTTGGGGGTTCAGAGCAACCCCAAAGTCACCACACCAGCAGCTCAGGGCCGGTCAGGTGCAGAGTTCAAAGTGGTGCCCAAAACACATAGGCTAGAATGGAGAGAAGGGGGTGCCCCGGTTCCGGTCTGCTTGCAGGTAAGTACCCGCGTCTTCGGAGGGCAGACCAGAGGGGTTTTGTAGGGCACCGGGGGGGACACAAGTCCACACAGAAATTTCACCCTCAGCAGCGCGGGGGCGGCCGGGTGCAGTGTAGAAACAAGCGTCGGGTTTTCAATGTTAGTCTATGAGAGATCTCGGGATCTCTTCAGCGCTGCAGGCAGGCAAGGGGGGGATTCCTCGGGGAAACCTCCACTTGGGCAAGGGAGAGGGACTCCTGGGGGTCACTTCTCCAGTGAAAGTCCGGTCCTTCAGGTCCTGGGGGCTGCGGGTGCAGGGTCTCTCCCAGGCGTCGGGACTTTAGGTTCAAAGAGTCGCGGTCAGGGGAAGCCTCGGGATTCCCTCTGCAGGCGGCGCTGTGGGGGCTCAGGGGGGACAGGTTTTGGTACTCACAGTATCAGAGTAGTCCTGGGGTCCCTCCTGAGGTGTTGGATCGCCACCAGCCGAGTCGGGGTCGCCGGGTGCAGTGGTGCAAGTCTCACGCTTCTTGCGGGGAGCTTGCAGGGTTCTTTAAAGCTGCTGGAAACGAAGTTGCAGCTTTTCTTGGAGCAGGTCCGCTGTCCTCGGGAGTTTCTTGTCTTTTCGAAGCAGGGGCAGTCCTCAGAGGATGTCGAGGTCGCTGGTCCCTTTGGAAGGCGTCGCTGGAGCAGGATCTTTGGAAGGCAGGAGACAGGCCGGTGAGTTTCTGGAGCCAAGGCAGTTGTCGTCTTCTGGTCTTCCGCTGCAGGGGTTTTCAGCTAGGCAGTCCTTCTTCTTGTAGTTGCAGGAATCTAATTTTCTAGGGTTCAGGGTAGCCCTTAAATACTAAATTTAAGGGCGTGTTTAGGTCTGGGGGGTTAGTAGCCAATGGCTACTAGCCCTGAGGGTGGGTACACCCTCTTTGTGCCTCCTCCCAAGGGGAGGGGGTCACAATCCTAACCCTATTGGGGGAATCCTCCATCTGCAAGATGGAGGATTTCTAAAAGTTAGAGTCACCTCAGCTCAGGACACCTTAGGGGCTGTCCTGACTGGCCAGTGACTCCTCCTTGTTATTCTCATTATTTTCTCCGGCCTTGCCGCCAAAAGTGGGGGCCGGGCCGGAGGGGGCGGGCAACTCCACTAGCTGGAGTGTCCTGCTGGGTTGGCACAAAGGAGGTGAGCCTTTGAGGCTCACCGCCAGGTGTGACAATTCCTGCCTGGGAGAGGTGTTAGCATCTCCACCCAGTGCAGGCTTTGTTACTGGCCTCAGAGTGACAAAGGCACTCTCCCCATGGGGCCAGCAACATGTCTCGGTTTGTGGCAGGCTGCTAAAACTAGTCAGCCTACACAGATAGTCGGTTAAGTTTCAGGGGGCACCTCTAAGGTGCCCTCTGTGGTGTATTTTACAATAAAATGTACACTGGCATCAGTGTGCATTTATTGTGCTGAGAAGTTTGATACCAAACTTCCCAGTTTTCAGTGTAGCCATTATGGTGCTGTGGAGTTCGTGTTTGACAGACTCCCAGACCATATACTCTTATGGCTACCCTGCACTTACAATGTCTAAGGTTTTATTTAGACACTGTAGGGGTACCATGCTCATGCACTGGTACCCTCACCTATGGTATAGTGCACCCTGCCTTAGGGCTGTAAGGCCTGCTAGAGGGGTGTCTTACCTATACTGCATAGGCAGTGAGAGGCTGGCATGGCACCCTGAGGGGAGTGCCATGTCGACTTACTCGTTTTGTCCTCACTAGCACACACAAGCTGGCAAGCAGTGTGTCTGTGCTGAGTGAGAGGTCTCCAGGGTGGCATAAGACATGCTGCAGCCCTTAGAGACCTTCCTTGGCATCAGGGCCCTTGGTACTAGAAGTACCAGTTACAAGGGACTTATCTGGATGCCAGGGTCTGCCAATTGTGGATACAAAAGTACAGGTTAGGGAAAGAACACTGGTGCTGGGGCCTGGTTAGCAGGCCTCAGCACACTTTCAATTGTAAACATAGCATCAGCAAAGGCAAAAAGTCAGGGGGCAACCATGCCAAGGAGGCATTTCCTTACACAACCCCCCCCCAAACGAAAGAGGATGAGACTAACCTTTCCCAAGAGAGTCTTCATTTTCTAAGTGGAAGAACCTGGAAAGGCCATCTGCATTGGCATGGGCAGTCCCAGGTCTGTGTTCCACTATAAAGTCCATTCCCTGTAGGGAGATGGACCACCTCAACAGTTTAGGATTTTCACCTTTCATTTGCATCAGCCATTTGAGAGGTCTGTGGTCAGTTTGAACTAGGAAGTGAGTCCCAAAGAGGTATGGTCTCAGCTTCTTCAGGGACCAAACCACAGCAAAGGCCTCCCTCTCAATGGCACTCCAACGCTGCTCCCTGGGGAGTAACCTCCTGCTAATGAAAGCAACAGGCTGGTCAAGGCCATCATCATTTGTTTGGGACAAAACTGCCCCTATCCCATGTTCAGAGGCATCAGTCTGCACAATGAACTGCTTAGAATAATCTGGAGCTTTGAGAACTGGTGCTGAGCACATTGCTTGTTTCAGGGTGTCAAAGGCCTGTTGGCAGTCCACAGTCCAGTTCACTTTCTTGGGCATTTTCTTGGAGGTGAGCTCAGTGAGGGCTGTCACAATGGATCCATATCCCTTCACAAACCTCCTGTAGTACCCAGTCAAGCCAAGGAATGCCCTGACTTGAGTCTGGGTTTTTGGAGCTACCCAGTCCAGAATAGTCTGGATCTTGGGTTGGAGTGGCTGAACTTGGCCTCCACCTACAAGGTGTCCCAAGTAAACCACAGTTCCCTGCCCTATCTGGCATTTGGATGCCTTGATAGAGAGGCCTGCAGATTGCAGAGCCTTCAAAACCTTCCTCAGGTGGACCAGGTGATCCTGCCAGGTGGAGCTAAAGACAGCAATATCATCAAGATAAGCTGTGCTAAAGGACTCCAAGCCAGCAAGGACTTGATTCACCAACCTTTGGAAGGTGGCAGGGGCATTCTTTAAACCAAAGGGCATAACAGTAAACTGATAATGCCCATCAGGTGTGGAGAATGCTGTCTTTTCTTTTGCTCCAGGTGCCATTTTTATTTGCCAGTACCCTGCTGTCAAGTCAAAGGTACTTAGAAATTTGGCAGCACCTAATTTGTCAATGAGCTCATCAGCTCTTGGAATTGGATGGGCATCTGTCTTGGTGACAGAGTTGAGCCCTCTGTAGTCCACACAAAACCTCATCTCTTTCTTTCCATCTTTGGTGTGAGGTTTGGGGACTAAGACCACTGGGCTAGCCCAGGGGCTGTCAGAGCGCTCAATCACTCCCAATTCCAGCATCTTGTGGACTTCCATCTTGATGCTTTCCTTAACATGGTCAGACTGTCTGAAGATTTTGTTCTTGACAGGCATGCTGTCTCCTGTGTCCACATCATGGGTACACAGGTGTGTCTGACCAGGGGTTAGGGAGAAAAGCTCAGGAAACTGTTGTAGGACTCTCCTACAATCAGCCTGCTGTTGGCCAGAGAGGGTGTCTGAGTAGATCACTCCATCTACTGTGCCATCTTTTGGGTCTGATGACAGAAGATCAGGGAGAGGTTCACTCTCTGCCTCCTGATCCTCATCTGTTACCATTAACAGATTCACATCAGCCCTGTCATGGAAGAGCTTAAGGCGGTTCACATGGATCACCCTCTTGGGGCTCCTGCTTGTGCCCAGGTCCACCAGGTAGGTGACCTGACTCTTCCTCTCTAGCACTGGGTAAGGGCCACTCCATTTGTCCTGGAGTGCCCTGGGAGCCACAGGCTCCAGAACCCAGACTTTCTGCCCTGGTTGGAACTCAACCAGTGCAGCCTTTTGGTCATACCAAAACTTCTGGAGTTGTTGGCTGGCCTCAAGGTTTTTGGTTGCCTTTTCCATGTACTCTGCCATTCTAGAGCGAAGGCCAAGTACATAGTCCACTATGTCCTGTTTAGGCTCATGGAGAGGTCTCTCCCAGCCTTCTTTAACAAGGGCAAGTGGTCCCCTTACAGGATGACCAAACAGAAGTTCAAAGGGTGAGAACCCTACTCCCTTCTGTGGTACCTCCCTGTAAGCGAAAAGCAGACATGGCAGGAGGACATCCCATCTCCTTTTGAGTTTTTCTGGGAGCCCCATGATCATGCCCTTTAATGTCTTGTTGAATCTCTCAACTAAGCCATTAGTTTGTGGATGGTAAGGTGTAGTGAATTTATAAGTCACTCCACACTCATTCCACATGTGCTTTAGGTATGCTGACATGAAGTTGGTACCTCTGTCAGACACCACCTCCTTAGGGAAACCCACTCTGGTAAAGATACCAATGAGGGCCTTGGCTACTGCAGGGGCAGTAGTCGACCTAAGGGGAATAGCTTCAGGATACCTGGTAGCATGATCCACTACTACCAGGATATACATATTTCCTGAGGCTGTGGGAGGTTCTAGTGGACCAACTATGTCCACACCCACTCTTTCAAAGGGCACCCCCACCACTGGAAGTGGAATGAGGGGGGCCTTTGGATGCCCACCTGTCTTACCACTGGCTTGACAGGTGGGGCAGGAGAGGCAAAACTCCTTAACCATGTTGGACATATTGGGCCAGTAGAAGTGGTTGACTAACCTCTCCCACGTCTTGGTTTGTCCCAAATGTCCAGCAAGGGGAATGTCATGGGCCAATGTTAGGATGAACTCCCTGAACAGCTGAGGCACTACCACTCTCCTAGTGGCACCAGGTTTGGGGTCTCTGGCCTCAGTGTACAGGAGCCCATCTTCCCAATAGACCCTATGTGTTCCATTTTTCTTGCCTTTGGACTCTTCAGCAGCTTGCTGCCTAAGGCCTTCAAGAGAGGGACAGGTTTCTTGTCCCTTACACAGCTCCTCCCTTGAGGGTCCCCCTGGGCCTAAGAGCTCAACCTGATAAGGTTCAAGCTCCAAAGGCTCAGTTCCCTCAGAGGGCAGAACTTCTTCCTGAGAAGAGAGGTTCCCTTTCTTTTGCTGTGTTGCAGTTGGTTTCCCAACTGACTTTCCTGTTCTCTTGGTAGGCTGGGCCATTTTTCCAGACTCCAGCTCTACTTTTTCACCCTGTGCCTTGCACTGTGCTCTTGTTTTCACACACACCAGTTCAGGGATACCCAGCATTGCTGCATGGGTTTTTAGCTCTACCTCAGCCCATGCTGAGGACTCCAGGTCATTTCCAAGCAGACAGTCCACTGGGATATTTGAGGAGACCACCACCTGTTTCAGGCCATTGACCCCTCCCCATTCTAAAGTAACCATTGCCATGGGATGTACTTTTCTCTGATTGTCAGCGTTGGTGACTGTGTAAGTTTTTCCAGTCAGGTATTGGCCAGGGGAAACCAGTTTCTCTGTCACCATGGTGACACTGGCACCTGTATCCCTCAGGCCCTCTATTCTGGTCCCATTAATTAAGAGTTGCTGTCTGTATTTTTGCATGTTAGGCGGCCAGACAGCTAGTGTGGCTAAATCCACCCCACCCTCAGAAACTAGAGTAGCTTCAGTGTGGACCCTGATTTGCTCTGGGCACACTGTTGATCCCACTTGGAGACTAGCCATACCAGTGTTACCTGGATGGGAGTTTGGAGTGGAACCTTTCTTGGGACAGACCTTGTCTCCAGTTTGGTGTCCATGCTGTTTACAGCTATGACACCAGGCCTTTTTGGGATCAAAGTTTTTACCCTTGTACCCATTGTTTTGTGAAGAGGCTCTGGGCCCACCCTCCTGTGCAGGTTTTTGGGGGCCTGTAGAAGACTCTTTACTATTTTTAGTTTTGGTTGTCTCATCACCCTTCTGCTGGGGAGTCTTTGTGATCCCTTTCTTTTGGTCACCCCCTGTTGAAGTCTTGGACACCCTTGTCTTGACCCAATGGTCCGCCTTCTTTCCCAATTCTTGGGGAGAAATTGGTCCTAGGTCTACCAGATGCTGATGCAGTTTATCATTGAAACAATTACTTAACAGGTGTTCTTTCACAAATAAATTGTACAGCCCATCATAATTATTTACACCACTGCCTTGAATCCAACCATCTAGTGTTTTCACTGAGTAGTCAACAAAGTCAACCCAGGTCTGGCTCGAGGATTTTTGAGCCCCCCTGAACCTAATCCTGTACTCCTCAGTGGAGAATCCAAAGCCCTCAATCAGGGTACCCTTCATGAGGTCATAAGATTCTGCATCTTGTCCAGAGAGTGTGAGGAGTCTATCCCTACACTTTCCTGTGAACATTTCCCAAAGGAGAGCACCCCAGTGAGATCTGTTCACTTTTCTGGTTACACAAGCCCTCTCAAAAGCTGTGAACCATTTGGTGATGTCATCACCATCTTCATATTTAGTTACAATCCCTTTGGGGATTTTCAACATGTCAGGAGAATCTCTGACCCTATTTATGTTGCTGCCACCATTGATGGGTCCTAGGCCCATCTCTTGTCTTTCCCTCTCTATGGCTAGGATCTGTCTTTCCAAAGCCAATCTTTTGGCCATCCTGGCTAACTGGATGTCCTCTTCACTGGGGTTATCCTCAGTGATTTCAGAGTTGTTGGTCCCTCCTGTGAGGGAACCAGCATCTCTGACTATTATTTGTGGAGTCAGGGCTTGAGAAGCCCTGCTCTCCCTAAGTAGGACTGGAGGGGGGGAATTTCCCTCCAAGTCACTATCTTCATCCTCTGAGTTGCCATCCTCAGAGGTGTTGGCCTTTTCAAACTCTGCCAAAAGCTCCTGGAGCTGTACTTTGGTAGGTTTGGGGCCCATTGCTATTTTCTTTAGTTTACAGAGTGACCTTAGCTCTCTCATCTGTAGATGGAGGTAAGGTGTGGTGTCGAGTTCCACCACATTCACATCTGTGCTAGACATTATGCTTCTAAAAGTTGGAATACTTTTTAAGAAACTAAAACTGGTTCTAGAATCTAATTCAAACTTTTACCAAACTTTTAAACTCTAAAAGAAATGCTAAACAGGATCTAACACAAGGCCCTAGCAGGTCTTTTAAGAATTTAGAAAACTTTTCAAATTGCAAAAATCAATTTCTAATGACAATTTTGGAATTTGTCGTGTGATCAGGTATTGGCTGAGTAGTCCAGCAAATGCAAAGTCTTGTACCCCACCGCTGATCCACCAATGTAGGAAGTTGGCTCTGTATGTGCTATTTCAAAGTAAGGAATAGCATGCACAGAGTCCAAGGGTTCCCCTTAGAGGTAAAATAGTGGAAAAAATAGATAATACTAATGCTCTATTTTGTGGTAGTGTGGTCGAGCAGTAGGCTTATCCAAGGAGTAGTGTTAAGCATTTGTTGTACATACACATAGACAATAAATGAGGTACACACACTCAGAGACAAATCCAGCCAATAGGTTTTTATATAGAAAAATATCTTTTCTTAGTTTATTTTAAGAACCACAGGTTCAAATTCTACATGTAATATCTCATTCGAAAGGTATTGCAGGTAAGTACTTTAGGAACTTCAAATCATCAAAATTGCATGTATACTTTTCAAGTTATTGACAAATAGCTGTTTCAAAAGTGGACACTTAGTGCAATTTTCACAGTTCCTGGGGGAGGTAAGTTTTTGTTAGTTTTACCAGGTAAGTAGGACACTTACAGGGTTCAGTTCTTGGTCCAAGGTAGCCCACCGTTGGGGGTTCAGAGCAACCCCAAAGTCACCACACCAGCAGCTCAGGGCCGGTCAGGTGCAGAGTTCAAAGTGGTGCCCAAAACACATAGGCTAGAATGGAGAGAAGGGGGTGCCCCGGTTCCGGTCTGCTTGCAGGTAAGTACCCGCGTCTTCGGAGGGCAGACCAGAGGGGTTTTGTAGGGCACCGGGGGGGACACAAGTCCACACAGAAATTTCACCCTCAGCAGCGCGGGGGCGGCCGGGTGCAGTGTAGAAACAAGCGTCGGGTTTTCAATGTTAGTCTATGAGAGATCTCGGGATCTCTTCAGCGCTGCAGGCAGGCAAGGGGGGGATTCCTCGGGGAAACCTCCACTTGGGCAAGGGAGAGGGACTCCTGGGGGTCACTTCTCCAGTGAAAGTCCGGTCCTTCAGGTCCTGGGGGCTGCGGGTGCAGGGTCTCTCCCAGGCGTCGGGACTTTAGGTTCAAAGAGTCGCGGTCAGGGGAAGCCTCGGGATTCCCTCTGCAGGCGGCGCTGTGGGGGCTCAGGGGGGACAGGTTTTGGTACTCACAGTATCAGAGTAGTCCTGGGGTCCCTCCTGAGGTGTTGGATCGCCACCAGCCGAGTCGGGGTCGCCGGGTGCAGTGGTGCAAGTCTCACGCTTCTTGCGGGGAGCTTGCAGGGTTCTTTAAAGCTGCTGGAAACGAAGTTGCAGCTTTTCTTGGAGCAGGTCCGCTGTCCTCGGGAGTTTCTTGTCTTTTCGAAGCAGGGGCAGTCCTCAGAGGATGTCGAGGTCGCTGGTCCCTTTGGAAGGCGTCGCTGGAGCAGGATCTTTGGAAGGCAGGAGACAGGCCGGTGAGTTTCTGGAGCCAAGGCAGTTGTCGTCTTCTGGTCTTCCGCTGCAGGGGTTTTCAGCTAGGCAGTCCTTCTTCTTGTAGTTGCAGGAATCTAATTTTCTAGGGTTCAGGGTAGCCCTTAAATACTAAATTTAAGGGCGTGTTTAGGTCTGGGGGGTTAGTAGCCAATGGCTACTAGCCCTGAGGGTGGGTACACCCTCTTTGTGCCTCCTCCCAAGGGGAGGGGGTCACAATCCTAACCCTATTGGGGGAATCCTCCATCTGCAAGATGGAGGATTTCTAAAAGTTAGAGTCACCTCAGCTCAGGACACCTTAGGGGCTGTCCTGACTGGCCAGTGACTCCTCCTTGTTATTCTCATTATTTTCTCCGGCCTTGCCGCCAAAAGTGGGGGCCGGGCCGGAGGGGGCGGGCAACTCCACTAGCTGGAGTGTCCTGCTGGGTTGGCACAAAGGAGGTGAGCCTTTGAGGCTCACCGCCAGGTGTGACAATTCCTGCCTGGGAGAGGTGTTAGCATCTCCACCCAGTGCAGGCTTTGTTACTGGCCTCAGAGTGACAAAGGCACTCTCCCCATGGGGCCAGCAACATGTCTCGGTTTGTGGCAGGCTGCTAAAACTAGTCAGCCTACACAGATAGTCGGTTAAGTTTCAGGGGGCACCTCTAAGGTGCCCTCTGTGGTGTATTTTACAATAAAATGTACACTGGCATCAGTGTGCATTTATTGTGCTGAGAAGTTTGATACCAAACTTCCCAGTTTTCAGTGTAGCCATTATGGTGCTGTGGAGTTCGTGTTTGACAGACTCCCAGACCATATACTCTTATGGCTACCCTGCACTTACAATGTCTAAGGTTTTATTTAGACACTGTAGGGGTACCATGCTCATGCACTGGTACCCTCACCTATGGTATAGTGCACCCTGCCTTAGGGCTGTAAGGCCTGCTAGAGGGGTGTCTTACCTATACTGCATAGGCAGTGAGAGGCTGGCATGGCACCCTGAGGGGAGTGCCATGTCGACTTACTCGTTTTGTCCTCACTAGCACACACAAGCTGGCAAGCAGTGTGTCTGTGCTGAGTGAGAGGTCTCCAGGGTGGCATAAGACATGCTGCAGCCCTTAGAGACCTTCCTTGGCATCAGGGCCCTTGGTACTAGAAGTACCAGTTACAAGGGACTTATCTGGATGCCAGGGTCTGCCAATTGTGGATACAAAAGTACAGGTTAGGGAAAGAACACTGGTGCTGGGGCCTGGTTAGCAGGCCTCAGCACACTTTCAATTGTAAACATAGCATCAGCAAAGGCAAAAAGTCAGGGGGCAACCATGCCAAGGAGGCATTTCCTTACACATAGTAACTAAGTGTTTTATGCCATTTAATAAATCATCTCAATTGCAAACAATTCAATTATTCAAATGAGACGACCAAGAAGATATCTAAAAAATAAAAATAAAAAATAAAAAGTGAATAAATAAAGCTGAGAGAGCATGCTTTGCATGTTAACCCTTTTGCTACTAAGCCTTTTGCTCCCCAGTCCTAAGCCTCTTTTTGGCTATTGGGGTAGTTTGCACTTAGGCCTCCATAAAATTTTCTCAACCTAAGTTAAGAGGTTAAGGATCTTGCACAGACTCCATACCACATGAAAGATCAGGTTAAAATATGTGTATCGTAATGAAATTGGGTACATACACACACATCAGTCAACTATACTTAGTGACTTTATTGCTGCTATGATATATTTAGCAACATACAGGCTAGGAGGATTTTTAAACATGAAAAAATTATTCTTACGATGGAGCCTTTCCTATAGCTTACCAACTAGTACTTGTGCAGCTGGGTTGTCTATTCCAATGGCTTTCAAAATAGTGGCCCCATCATTGGTTACCGTCACAGAGCTGTCTCTTCCACTGCTTATAAGTATTTTGTCCTGTTGAAAACAAAAAATACAAAGTAATAGAAAGTCACATAACTAATCAAATGGTCAACATTTTAATAAAGTGCTCAGGTGGGCTTGCTTATATAGCTGGTTTATGGAGGACTGTGGACTCCGCAGCAGCAAAATTTCAATGCCAGACCATCGCCATTGTGTGTTGTATTCTTAAACCCCATTTCAATATGGGCATCTTTCAAGCTGTCAAATGTACCCCCTGGAATAAATACATGGAAGCTTTTCACCTATTCCTTTCCCTGCAAACCAGGCACTCTTGTGGAGAGTTAAGAGCAATCCTGGGGCAAGAACAGTACCACGGTTTCTGATAATGGAAATCAATGACCTGGTCCCAAACAACATGCGTAGCCACTGCATGGAATGGTACTTTGGAACATGCCTAAGATACAACGTTGAATCAACATGCATTTCTAAGTTTACTTGACCGTAGGACTGTGTGCAGCAAAGAACAAAGACTATTTTCCTGGAGGATCCTGGTCTTTAGGTACATGAACAGGGTCAGACGGAGGGCTCCTGAAGAAAAACGGACTATGGCACTGACTGTTTCCTTTTCTTCATGTCCTACCGAATGAGGGTAACTACTACTTTCTACAGCAGAGGAAAGGCCTGTGTATTACTTTCACATGTGTCCTGCAGGGTTCGGATCTCAGTCATCTAGAGAGACCTGTGTCACATTTCAATGACAGTTCCCAGCCCTGGAATGTCCATTCTGCTCTTGACGAGATATTAGCACCTCTTCCCAGTGCAGACCTTTTTTCTGGGCCTACGAGAGCCTTCGCTCTCACCTCAGGGGGCCAGAACTCGGTCTGGGGGGGGGGCGGCACTGGTTTTGACCTGTTAGTGAACACATCAGTAGCTGGGTAGGTTTTCAGGGGGCACTGCTAAGGTGCCCTCTTGGTGCAGGTACTGGTGAATCCAAAACTGGCATCAGTGGGAGCTCACCACTACAAGATGTTTGATATCAAATATCTCTATATTCAGAGTAGCCATCATGTAGTTGGGAAACTCACAGTGACCAGTGTCCAGCACATGTATTAAAACTGCTTCTCTGTCCACTTACTATGTCTGAGAATCATATCATGCAGATATGCCTTCACATGTAATATAATGCAACCTGCCTTTAGGGCTGGAAGGCCTGCTAGGGCGATGACTTACATTTATTACATGCAGTGTTAAGGGGACATGGCAGTCGTGTTTTCATTTTTTGGCTGTACCAAGACACGCAGCCTGCAAAGGTAGTGGTCACGTGCTCAGTGAGGGGTCCCTTAGGGTGGCAGAATTTGTGCTGCAGCTCTTAGGTACCCTCTTTAGTACCGCAGGCACCGTTTACTAGGGACTTACAGTGGGTGCTAAAGGTTTTGCCAATTGGGGAAAAACAACTGTGGAGTTAGCAGGAACCCAGTGCACTTTCAGTCCAAATTACGCCAGAATCCAGGCAAAGGGGAGGGGGGAGTCAAACGAGGCAGTTTCCCACACTAAACAAAACATCTCAAAGTAGCCTATAGCACGGTCAATATATGACATTTAAGACTTTACATGGTTGGTTTAAGCAGGACTAAACAGAAGTTGCAAGACATTCAAGATCTAGTGAAAAACTCTTCTCACTATCTAACAATTATGGAATGACTTGTTATCAAAGGTAAACCATTCAGATTGTACACTAACACTATAATTAATAAGACAAATTGCGCACTTCAACTTTCACTTTTTCAGCAAGTATTAACCCCTCTGTCCACTCCAAACTTAAAATAATATTTGACACAATTAATTTACCTATGGTTGGGCTGGAACAGCACGGAAAAACATCACACTGCTAAATATACTGCACAAAAATCAAAACCTGGCTGAGTGTAAACCCATGGGAAGGCTCAACTGATTCCAAGTTGCTTACAGAGCCATTGTCACTTAATCATGTAGAACAGGGCATACTGGAACAAAGGTCCACATCCAAAGTGGTGTGGTTTATATCCAAACCCCAAGACATGTAGATATACATTTGTGGTATAGTGACTGAAGGGGTGAAACTCAATCAATCTTATCAAATATTATTGAATACCATGGATATCCAGTAACCCAACCATTAAAACAAGGTTACTTTGAAATACAAAGCATATAAATGTTCAGACTCGTCTACGCCCTCTGAAACTGCCTTAGCAGCTGACATGAGTACCATAAAAGTCATTTAATGCAACATATGCAATGTAAGAGATTAAAACAAATGTGTTACACAACTTGACTTCACAGTATCTCAAAGGTCAGCCCTGGCCAGTCACAAGATCCTACAACTATAAATGCACACTATCAGCAATGAAGGAAATCAGATCACCACCCAACATTAAATATTTTACAAAATAAAATTAACACTCCCTTTGAGTTGACATTTTAAGAAATGTTAACATAGTTACTTTTAGTAAAAACTAACCAAAATTCCTTACCATTCCTTTGGGCCCTAGAGTGCTCTTAACTAAATCGCCAATTGCAATGGCACCAACGAAGGAAGACTGCAACAAAGGAGAATTTTTTTCAGTAATAAGAAACAGACACCACAATTCTAACTTCTATCATCCATGTAACATCCATACTTACCAGACGGGCTGTCTCTGCCCTCTCTTCATCTGCACCAGCTTTGAAAATGTTCATTGGTGTAAGTGAAAGAGATGCCTGGGAAAGGTAAATTTCAGTGGTGCATGTTAGTTGACTATGTTTAAAGTAACTGTGCCATTTCAATCGATCAGTCTGAAAAATAGAGACAAAGCTAGCGTAGGAAATCTAAATGATAAAAGCAAGCAAACAAAGCATTATTCTCTTACAAAAAAAAAAAATTGAGGTTTTTCTTTTTTAAAGTACAGAAACGTTACCTTAAAGCCACTAAGGCCAAGACACAGTTTACTTTACATAATAAGTTTGTGAATACAAGATGAAAGGTATAGCGTTTTAACACATGGTCCTTAAGTGGTTCTGGGCAAAATGTCCCAGGTGAAATAGTGAGCGACAACCTCTGGGTAAAGGAAGATGCCTCAAGTGGGCCTCAATGGTATCAATCAAATTTCACCTCCATCAATAACCCAAAGTACTTTAAAAATATGCCCTAAACATAAATGACAAAAAAGGTCCACATTGTAGGATAAACAGATTGCTGAATGCAATAACCTTCTGCCAACAATTTTAACATGGAGACCCAAGTATAGATCCCGGTAGCAGTATATACAGGTAAACAAAAGACCATAGCTCTATACCTGCTGCACATATAAGTTGAGGCCCTCCCTTTTTCAGTGAGTTCCCGATGTTATGTTCAATTGACAATCTGCTCCTCATTCTAACAGACCTCTGGTGTGGGCGAGACCTGTGTTGTGTGTCCTGGCTCTATATGATTTTGGCATGTTGCTCGATAACAATGTAATTAATTATTTATAGTGGTACACCCATTGTGATACTATTCTTTTAACTATGGGTGGCTCCTGTCCCATGGAACTCCTAAGGGTTGGCGTTAACTTATAGTAGTAGGGTACAATCATTGTCTCCTGCACACCAGTGGGGAAACAGCCTACTGGTTTACCCTGGTAAATCAATGGAGTATGTCATGACTGGACCACCTCGTTCTCCACAATCAAAGTGTGCAAGGGAGCACTTAGGTACATAAATGTGGGGTAGACTACAAACTTAATGAAGGGAACCTCGGAATTATGGGGTGCTTTACAGGGTTTAGTTGTAGTCAATGCTGCAGTTTTCCTTCCGTTCTCTGACCCTACCCCCTTCATGCTGCTTTCCTGATCTCCATCTTCCTGCCCGCAGAATTCTTTATAAAGACCAGTGCAGTTCTCTGGCTGGAATTTGCAACTGAGCGTAAGGTACAAGAAAAACCTTTTGTTGATCACAGGGTCTGGAGCAAGACAGTTCCAGCAGGTCTGCCTATGGCCTGGCACAAACAAAACCGGAGTATTTTATGTGGCCAAATGAAAGGCCAAACAATTCATGCAAGGAGATGGGGTACTGGCTCATCCCCTGCATCCAGTCTCCCGTTCTGCTAGAGAAAGAAGACTAAACATCTGATTGACCAAAAGAGTATGAATGTCCAGACTAATACGCAGAAAAGAATGAGCTCACTTACGGGTAGATGAAAGTTTGGAGCTAACTTTGAATTTGAGTGGACAATATGGTTACCAACTACCATAGCAGAGATATGTTGAACCTTTTTGCTTAGGCAGTGCTCAGTTGCTTCCGCAGGCAAAACCTTTAATTCAGTCAACGATAAACCATGTGATCATATCCGGAAGCTCCCAACAAACATATGCTGCAGTTAGTGAAAAATAATGCATTTAAGATAATTTTACTGATCCTCACAAGAGAAGATATTACTCCCACCCTCACATCTGTGACTTTTTACATGTAAAATAAGTCACTCTCTTTTCCTTAAAGGGTCTTTCTTTAAACAGGGTCTAATTTCAATAATCTAGCTGCCTGCACACAAAGAGTAATAAAGTTGATCTCCATGTGGTGTGAGTTATAGTTGTTCGCGTTTCAATGTTTGCAGCGTACACTGCAAATACATATCATTAACCATGAGTTTGTTTGAGCAGGTCCCAAAATTGTGGGTGGTTTTCACCAGTAAGTCAACAGAAGGTAAACTAACCAAATTGGCAGAAAACCTTATTGCTTTCATCATTTAAAAGTTACAGTACAGCAAAATGAGTTAATCCTAGAACTCTGGCGTTTTGGCACAAAAACAAGCATTAGTACATCTGTACCATGTTCAAACTGCCAGTTACGCAGTCCCCTTCAGTTGGATGCTGGGGTGCACAAAGCCTGGCAGAGCAAGACTCGCCTACCTTGTAAATACAAAGCTGCTGCAAATGCTTCGATAACTTGGGAGTAACTACCATTATAACTCACTCTTATAATCCCAGTCACATTCTTTCATTTAACAAAGTAGGCATTTTACCTCTCGACTGACCCTAAATAAGCCCTTGCTATTTTCAATTAGTAACCCGGGAGCCGTCTCAGGCCATGCCTATAATAAGTAAATAAAGAAGGCTGGTCGGCCAGGCTCCCCTCCCCATGACACCAAGAAGAGTGTTTTTTAGCTCAGCAATAACAATGTGCTTTTCATGACCGCCAAACGAGCTATCTACACACAGAAGATTGGTGGGGTTAGCCCACAGCTTTAACGCAAACAGCAGAGCTGTACAGCAGTCCATACATTATAGAATCCACTGAACAAAAGCAATAAAAGCTAAAGTGTTAGAAATGGGGTCTCTAGTTGGCAGTCGGTTTGCACCCTGTCCAAGTAGGGACCCTCACTCTAGTCAGAATAAGGGAGATAACCCGCTCAGATAACCCCTGCTCACCCCATTGGTAGGGGCAAGAACACGTCTAGGATAATAAGGACCAAGTCAGGAATGCTGAGAGGATCAGGGGAAGAATAAGGCAACGGGATGAGAAGGAACAGACATTAGAACAGAACTAGGACTACAAGAAGGATGAGATCCAGTAGGCCTCTAGGGCAACCATATGCCATAGGCCATAAGTATCAGACACTCACCTACAAAAGCCCTTCCTCTTCTAAACCATCACTGTAATCTTTTTTGGTCAATGACCGTTTAAAATCCCCAATCACAGTTCTTTTCATTCCACTAAAAACACATCTTACGCTTTACAGATTAGAGTCTAGGAGCGCCTTTGGACTGAAATGTAAGCACAAAAGGGTCGCTCGTTTGAGTATGGTAAGGAATTTAGTTATTAGTTGATGGGGCAAGTAACCAAGTAATAATCATAATCCTTGCCAGCATAAACCCTTTAAGTCATTAAATTAACCAAAGCTCAATTTCCTGATGGCTATGGCAGAGAGCAGGCATACTTAATTTAGAGGCAATGTGTAAAGTAACTATGCAGTACTAAGGCTGTACTATAAATTAAATTAAAATAATTTAAAAAAACAAGATAAATAAGAAAAATATAGTAGGAAAAGGGAACAGATGATGTTAATTTTTAAAGTGTTATGTAAAAATAGTGCCAAGAAGCAAAAAGTGCCACTATAGTCAAGGTCACAGTAGAACAGGACCTAGGCACAAATCTGAGGCTGACCTCAATGGAGCATGGTTCAGAAACACTAACCAAGATTCTCCCAGCCAAAGATTTTACCTTCTGCTTTTAGTCCTATAAATCCCAATCTACCACAGAAGTACACTCTTAACACACTCTGGGACCTTAGGGTGGATAATCTTCTAGGCTCTTCAAACATTTCAGACAACAGGTTCAGTACTCTTCTGGTCTTCCACATGTCAAGTAATATTGTGAAGCAGATGTATAGTGATGCCCCATTTACGCTTGGTCTGAACTACTGGGATGCCCTAACCAATGAGATAAAGGATTTGAGGTCTAACCCTACTCAGTTTGGGCATTTTCAAGATGGCTGAAGTCTTCACCCATGCTATACTTGGGGTCTGAGTGCTGGTGGTACGTGCAGTGTGTGTGCAATGGCAATCCTAGTATTCTTCCACATCTATCACCAATATTCAGTTTTAGTCAGTCCCTGGGTACAGACAACTGAGATTTCAGCAAACACACAGTGGTTAAACACAAATTGTTTTAGCATGTTTCTCTCTTCTTTAAAATGCACCCAAAATATTATTTTACATAAATCCATCAAGATCTGACACGGTCAACAAGAGCCCACTGCGATGAAGACTAGTATGGCTAAGGGTTGGTGGCGGCACACAAAGAGGAGCAGATCTGGGTATTGGCTACATGTGCTTGGGGTGGAGGCCTCTTTGAAGTTACTCAAGCCCTTGGGACCAGCCCACAGGCCATCCTGCAAGGGCACAACAGCACCTTTCCATACCAAAATCCTTTAATTCCTGTCATGTGATCAAGTTTTTACCTCATCTCTCCTACTGAAGAGATAATTACTGCCTGGCAGAATTGGTAGATCAAAATGCAGATTTTGCTTCCAATTACGCCTGGCAGGGCAAACTGCACACAGTTACATCACCAGAAAAAATACGGTTAAAGCAAACGGCAAAGAAAAGCGGGGAGACAACCCCAGCAAGGGAAGCATTTCCAACAAGTACCGTAAAATTGTGTAATATTAACCTCTGTTATCATGCTTACAAAAACAGAAGTGCTGTATTTTGGTCAACAGCCAGCATTTTAATGTTAGAAAGGCACTCTTTAAAACTTCTGAAAGGTTGACGGCAATATGTAAAGCGTTTTCAACAGTACAAGTTTTAACAGCAAACCCATAACGTGTAGTAACACAGATCAAATGCAACGGGGAAACTTCAAAGGGGGGGGTGGCGCGTTCAAAGGGACATCTATGTTGCCGTACTGTAACCGCGGCACGAGCGATATTGGACAGAATGGGAAAGGTGCAACATGACAAAGCAGGGTGATGCTTAAGTGACAGCAGGCCTCTAATGCCCATTAAAGGCAGTGCTCGCGTACCTGGACATAGCTAGACTAAAACGTAACAGTCGATACGCTATGGAGCATAGGAAGCACCTAATACACCCGCCGAGTTCCCCACCCTGGAAACACTTTCTATTAAGACTCAACCGACACGATGCCGGCCGCCGACACTCCCTTCCCCTCTGAAACCCTGCAGCACTCACCATGGCGACTAAAAGGAGAAAAGAGCCGGCTAAAGAGACTGCGCGTGCTGCAGGAAAGACAGACTGACTGCCCCGCCGACGTCAGTGCGTTCCAGGTCAGAAACTCACGCTTCCACAGACTTCCAACGGCTAATGCGTTAGAAACAGACGACGGACATGCAAGTGCAAAGCGATAGCACGTTGCATAGGGATCTGCGAAATGTCTAGTAGGAGGGAGTAGCCATTTTAAAAAAGTAAGCTTCCCCGTTTGAAGCCGACAACATTGTGGGTTGGCTTGGCTTGGCTTCGTGTAAACAAAGCAACATTTTTAGAAAGATGAAGACCACCGAGCAATAAATGCAAAATATAATTTTACAAACTCATATTTTTTTTAAATTGTCAATAGTTCAATTTATAGTAGAATGCAGAATCGGCAAATTACAGCCAGCGGCAAACCTTCTGTCATGTTTGAGAAACACTTTTTTGTATATTTAGAATGAAATGGGAAAACGTTGTGCTAAAATCTTAGTGATATATTTATTTGTATTGTAGTTATTTATTTGTTAGTCCGCATTGGTATCCTTCCCGCCTGCAAGTGAAATTTTATGGCAAGACCGGAGGCTCCTATTATGCGTTCTTTTCTTGCTTTAATTTAAATAGTAGCAAGTGAATAAACTACAAGTCCCATGGGCGAAGAGAACACGAGCCAATGGGAAACAATTTGAAGTCCATAAACAATAACCAATGAAATTAGTGAAAGGGTATTATGACGTAACTGGACTGTGAACAGCCCTCTTTTCTTGCTGCTCGCAGCCAGTTAACTCATTTTCCTTTTTTCTCCGTGTTATTCTGTGAGATATTGTAAATATGGCTTAGTATTTTGCTTTGTTTATAGGCGCGCTATGTGATTTATTGCTGCCTTTGTCCTCGTTACTCAGTCGGCAAGTTGCCGCACGTTTGTTTGCTTATTTTATTTCAATTTTGCCTCGCGCGTTGCTGCCTCGCGCGCGCGCTGCGTTCCGTCGCTGCAGCGGTTTACCTGACTCCCCGGGCGTTCAGCCGTTATTTCGGCTCGCGCCTGAGGAGATAGGAGTATTCTGCCGAAGCGCGCCTCAGTCAGCTCTTCTCAACGTGAAGTGTCTCCATTATCCAAGTTGCTCCTTCGTCCTTACGTGGTTCCCCTGCCTTCTCTCGTGTTCTTCTGAGACGTCCCAGGTTACACCCCGGGGCGGGGCTTATTGATTTATACAGCCCCAATCCTCACATATTAACCCTCAAGCACCCATTCTGACTAGTTTATTCGATTCTGCTTTGTCCTTTAGTTCTGCTCAGTAATAATGGAGTCTGGCAGTTCCACTTCACTTCAGGTTGACCAGGAGGAAGTGTCTGCCATTAAACAAGACATTAATATGTTTATTCAAAATTCGGTACAACAAGCTGTCAATACTTCTATGAATAAATTATCAAAAAATCTGGAATGTTCGGTATTAAAGATGTTTAACAAGACTTTTTCCGCCCAGTCTGCAGGGGATTGCAGACAGCGCCTTTCTCCCAAGTCAAAAAATGTACAACAAACGGCGCAAAAGACTTGTGAGGTTCCCTCACCCATGGCAGAGGACGCGGTTCCTCAAAAGACTCCAATTAAGGAGAATAAAATTTCAGAAGGTGCAGCGCAAAAGCGCAAAGCCAAAACCAAGCATGTTATATCTCCCTTAATTATTTCTTCTATTCCTGATACCGATGATGACGTACCTGACGCAGATTCAGATGTTAATCCATCTGACCATGATGACGTCGATTCCTCGCCCATTCCTAAAAAGTCTAAACTTTCTTCTTCTGATGCAGGCACTTCAAACCCACTTCTAGATTGCGAAGGTGTGCCTATGTTTGACCCCTCCTTTATTTTACATCCCAATTCGACCGAATGGTATCCAGCAGCTCATGTTGGAGAATACGTGTCAGCCAAATTATTTAGTTCTTTGGACAAGCAGACTCGAGCCAAGCTCAAATCAGAGTGTCCTCGTCCCTCCTTGGTACACAAGTCCTCTACTACCCCTGTCATAGACCAACCCATTTTAACATTCTTCACTAGGTTTGGCAAAGATCCTAGAAAAGGGATTGATAAAGCCTGGTCCTCATGCCAGGACAAATTACTGGATACTATTGGTCCTCTCACAAGGATTTTTGACATGGCTGAATCGGCCAGGATTGATGGGTCTTTTATTGATCCAGAGGAACTGTCTTTATGGGTCCAAAGGGCGTTTTGCCTTCTAGGAAACGCTAATTCGGCCTTTTCCCAGGAAAGGTGCAAAGGCATCCTCCTCAAATTAGATCCCAAATTGGTCCACCTTGCCACTCTACAACCTCAGATAAAAACAGAGGGTTTTTTGTTCGGTGATAATTTTATTAAAGAAATAGGTAAATACGTTGCCACCTTCACATCGCTCGACAAGGCCCAACAGTCTCTGAAGAAAGTATTTCATCAACGGGTTTTTGTCAGGGCCGGCAGAGGCAGGAGCCGCTTTGCTGGCCGACCATACTACAATCAAGGCTCCCGTGGCAATTTCAACACAGGATACCAAGATTTCAGACCCCAGTTTTACCCGCAAAGGACCAGAGGCTTTCGCTCCAGAGGCTTCAAAAATACCAGAAATACCAACCAAACAGGTAAATTTGTTCTGTTCTCATGTCTCCGTGGGCGGCCGTCTCTGCCATTTTCTACCAAATTGGTTGTTAATCACCTCAGACCCTTGGGTTTTAAACACCGTTCAGGGTTACATGATAGAATTCTATTCCATCCCAGTACAATGCATCGCTCCTCCGCTTCCTCATTTCTCTACAGAAATGTCCGCTCTTATCTCCTCGGAGGTTCAATCCCTTCTCCAGAAGCAAACCATCGCTCTCACCCACCCAGATCCTGCGGGCTTCACCAGCTCCATTTTCTTGGTTCAAAAGAAGAACAAGAAAATGCGACCGGTTATCAATCTCAAGTCTTTCAACCAGTTTGTTGTTTACCGCCACTTCAAGATGGAAACCATTCTCCATCTCAGAGATTCCCTTTTGCAGAACGATTGGATGGTTCGCTTGGATTTGCAGGACGCCTACTTGGTCGTCCCGATACATCCGGAACACAGGAAGTTTCTCCAATTTCAATGGCTCGATCAATTCTTCCACTGTACATCTCTACCTTTCGGTCTTTCCTCAGCGCCATGGTGTTTCACCAAACTCCTGAAGCCAGTGGTAGCACACCTCAGAGCTCGGGTGTAAGACTCCTCATCTATCTAGACGATATTCTTCTCATGAGTCATTCACCACAATTACTCATAACAAACCTCAATCTAACCTGTGCCCTCCTATCGGATTGGGGATTCATTATCAACAAGGAGAAATCTCTTCTTCACCCTACCCAAAGTATAGAATTCTTAGGTTTTCCAATAAACTCAGTTTCGGCCACCCTACTTCTCCCTCCGGCAAAAATAAAATCTATAAAGTCAGAGATTCTCCAAGTCTTATGTCATTCGTCCATTTCACTAAGAACTCTTGCTCGCATCGTCGGTCTCCTCTCATCTTCCATTCAGGCCATATTTCCAGGTCCCTTACATTACCGGGCGCTTCAGCGCCTAAAGATTCAACATTTACGCAAATGGCTTTCTTATGCAGACGTTATTCCTCTAGACTACGATTCCCGTACAGAGTTGCAATGGTGGACAGACCATTTAGATGCCTGGAACGGGAGAACTATCTTTCCATCAGCCCCAGATCTTGTATTAGAGTCAGATGCAAGCCTAACCGGCTGGGGGGCCCGTTGTGGTCCAATCTGGACTGGAGGTTTATGGTCGTTAGAGGAGTCCAAGTTGCATATCAACTGTTTAGGGATGCTTGCAGGCTCCTTTGCAATCAGAAGCCTTGCAAAGAACAAGGTCTGTTGCGCTATCCTTCTCAGGATGGACAATATTTCAGCGGTCCGTTACATAAACCATCTCGGAGGTACGAGATCCAAACCCCTAGCAGAATTAGCAAAGAGCTTTTGGGAATTCTGCCTTACAAACCAAATTTCAGTTCATGCAGAATATCTTCCGGGAACTCTCAACTCTGTCGCCGATTGGCACTCTCGTCATCTCCACGACTCAAGCGATTGGATGCTACATCCCACGATCTTCCGTTTTCTTCAAAACAATTGGGGGCCCATGACGATCGACTTGTTCGCATCTCGTCTCAACACACAACTACCTCAATTTTTCAGTTGGCGTCCGGATCCTTTGGCCCTGGCTTCCGATGCATTCCTCCAAGATTGGTCCAAGTTCCTCTCATACGCTTTCCCACCCTTCGTTATAATCAGCAGAGTGTTAGCTCAGGTCCGTCGTCAGAAAGCTACTTTAATTCTTATCGCCCCTTTCTGGCAATCCCAGATTTGGTTTCCAACTCTTCTGGAGTTATCCATAGATTTCCCTTTTCTCATCCCTTCTTTCCCAGACCTTCTCTTGGATCCCCTGCAACGCCCGCACAACCTCATTCTCGACAACGTCCTATCTCTTTCAGCATGGAAAATTTCGGGAGTTCCCTAGTAATCAATTGTTGAACGATATTCTGGCTAAGCCCAGCACAACTATTAGGTCAATTTACCCTATTTTAATGGTAGAAGAAGCAGATGATTTAGAAAAGAACAAGGAGAGGTGGAGTAAGAAGCTGGCGGATGGTAGTAATAATTTTTTGAGATCACTGGAATTGTGATATACTATTCTATTATCATCTTCCCTACAAGCACAGCATTACAATACTTTGTTTGATCTGTATCATACACCAGCCCATCTTGCCAAATGGGGATGTGTGTCAGGAACAAACTGTCCAAGATGTGGGATGCATGGTGCAGATATTATACATATGATGGCCACATGTGGGGAGTTAAAAGCCTCAAGGGAAGGTATTCAATCTGTGTTGAAGGAGGTAGTGGGCTATGATCTTGTCCTCACGCCTGAGATAATGGTCTTTGGGACTGATGGCGAAATCGCTGGACCTCACAGAGCGTTTATCTTTGTAGCTATGGCGGTGTTTCGAATCTGTTTATCAACAGCATGGCTGGATCTACGACCCCCGTCCTGGCAACAATGGCTGGCTAGGCTGCTGTCTGTATATCACTTGGAGATGTCACTGTATGAACGGAAGGGGAGACAAGCCAGGAGGAAAGGGAAGATAATATGGGGTCTGTTTCAGGCTTGGATACAGGCCCACAATGATGGGGCCACTCCCTTTTGAATAAATCAATGGGTACCACTTCTAGATAGAGCTTGAGGGGTGGCTAGGTTTTGTGTTTTGTAGTACGTATGTGTAGGAAGTTGGCTCTGTATGTGCTATTTCAAAGTAAGGAATAGCATGCACAGAGTCCAAGGGTTCCCCTTAGAGGTAAAATAGTGGTAAAAATAGATAATACTAATGCTCTATTTCGTGGTAGTGTGGTCGAGCAGTAGGCTTATCCAAGGAGTAGTGTTAAGCATTTGTTGTACATACACATAGACAATAAATGAGGTACACACACTCAGAGACAAATCCAGCCAATAGGTTTTGTTATAGAAAAATATCTTTTCTTAGTTTATTTTAAGAACCACAGGTTCAAATTTAACATGTAATATCTTGTTTGAAAGGTATTGCAGGTAAGTACATTAGGAACTTTGAATCATTTCAATTGCATGTATACTTTTCAAGTTATTCACAAATAGCTGTTTTAAAAGTGGACACAGTGCAATTTTCACAGTTCCTGGGGGAGGTAAGTTTTTGTTAGTTTTACCAGGTAAGTAAGACACTTACAGGGTTCAGTTCTTGGTCCAAGGTAGCCCACCGTTGGGGGTTCAGAGCAACCCCAAAGTCACCACACCAGCAGCTCAGTGGCGGTCAGGTGCAGAGTTCCAAGTGGTGCCCAAAACGCATAGGCTAGAATGGAGAGAAGGGGGTGCCCCGGTTCCGGTCTGCTTGCAGGTAAGTACCCGCGTCTTCGGAGGGCAGACCAGGGGGGTTTTGTAGGGCACCGGGGGGGACACAAGCCCACACAGAAATTTCACCCTCAGCAGCGCGGGGGCGGCCGGGTGCAGTGTAGAAACAAGCGTCGGGTTCGCAATGTTAGTCTATGAGAGATCAACGGATCTCTTCAGCGCTGCAGGCAGGCAAGGGGGGGCTTCCTCGGGGAAACCTCCACTTGGGCAAGGGAGAGGGACTCCTGGGGGTCACTTCTCCAGTGAAAGTCCGGTCCTTCAGGTCCTGGGGGCTGCGGGTGCAGGGTCTTTTCCAGGCATCGGGACTTAGGTTTCAGAGAGTCGCGGTCAGGGGAAGCCTCGGGATTCCCTCTGCAGGCGGCGCTGTGGGGGCTCAGGGGGGACAGGTTTTGGTACTCACAGTCGGAGAGTAGTATGGGGGTCCTCCCTGAGGTGTTGGTTCTCCACCAGCCGAGTCGGGGTCGCCGGGTGCAGTGTTGCAAGTCTCACGCTTCTTGCGGGGAGTTGTAGGGTTCTTTAAAGCTGCTTCTGGAAACAAAGTTGCAGTCTTTTTGGAGCAGGTCCGCTGTCCTCAGGAGTTTCTTGTCTTTTTCGAAGCAGGGCAGTCCTCAGAGGATTCAGAGGTCGCTGGTCCCTTGGAAGGCGTCGCTGGAGCAGAGTTCTTTGGAAGGCAGGAGACAGGCCGGTGAGTTTCTGGAGCCAAGGCAGTTGTTGTCTTCTGGTCTTCCTCTGCAGGGGTTTTCAGCTGGGCAGTCCTTCTTCTTGTTGTCGCAGGAATCTAATTTTCTAGGGTTCAGGGTAGCCCTTAAATACTAAATTTAAGGGCGTGTTTAGGTCTGGGGGGTTAGTAGCCAATGGCTACTAGCCCTGAGGGTGGGTACACCCTCTTTGTGCCTCCTCCCAAGGGGAGGGGGTCACGATCCTAACCCTATTGGGGGAATCCTCCATCTGCAAGATGGAGGATTTCTAAAAGTTAGAGTCACCTCAGCTCAGGACACCTTAGGGGCTGTCCTGACTGGCCAGTGACTCCTCCTTGTTATTCTCATTATTTTCTCCGGCCTTGCCGCCAAAAGTGGGGGCCGGGCCGGAGGGGGCGGGCAACTCCACTAGCTGGAGTGTCCTGCGGTGCTGTGACAAAGGGGTGAGCCTTTGAGGCTCACCGCCAGGTGTTACAGCTCCTGCCTGGGGGAGGTGTTAGCATCTCCACCCAGTGCAGGCTTTGTTACTGGCCTCAGAGTGACAAAGGCACTCTCCCCATGGGGCCAGCAACATGTCTCTAGTGTGGCAGGCTGCTGGAACAAGTCAGCCTACACAGATAGTCGGTTAAGTTTCAGGGGGCACCTCTAAGGTGCCCTCTGGGGTGTATTTTGCAATAAAATGTACACTGGCATCAGTGTGCATTTATTGTGCTGAGAAGTTTGATACCAAACTTCCCAGTTTTCAGTGTAGCCATTATGGTGCTGTGGAGTTCGTGTTTGACAGACTCCCAGACCATATACTCTTATGGCTACCCTGCACTTACAATGTCTAAGGTTTTGTTTAGACACTGTAGGGGTACCATGCTCATGCACTGGTACCCTCACCTATGGTATAGTGCACCCTGCCTTAGGGCTGTAAGGCCTGCTAGAGGGGTGTCTTACCTATACTGCATAGGCAGTGAGAGGCTGGCATGGCACCCTGAGGGGAGTGCCATGTCGACTTACTCGTTTTGTCCTCACTAGCACACACAAGCTGGCAAGCAGTGTGTCTGTGCTGAGTGAGAGGTCTCCAGGGTGGCATAAGACATGCTGCAGCCCTTAGAGACCTTCCTTGGCATCAGGGCCCTTGGTACTAGAAGTACCAGTTACAAGGGACTTATCTGGATGCCAGGGTCTGCCAATTGTGGATACAAAAGTACAGGTTAGGGAAAGAACACTGGTGCTGGGGCCTGGTTAGCAGGCCTCAGCACACTTTCAATTGTAAACATAGCATCAGCAAAGGCAAAAAGTCAGGGGGCAACCATGCCAAGGAGGCATTTCCTTACACAACCCCCCCCCCAAACGAAAGAGGATGAGACTAACCTTTCCCAAGAGAGTCTTCATTTTCTAAGTGGAAGAACCTGGAAAGGCCATCTGCATTGGCATGGGCAGTCCCAGGTCTGTGTTCCACTATAAAGTCCATTCCCTGTAGGGAGATGGACCACCTCAACAGTTTAGGATTTTCACCTTTCATTTGCATCAGCCATTTGAGAGGTCTGTGGTCAGTTTGAACTAGGAAGTGAGTCCCAAAGAGGTATGGTCTCAGCTTCTTCAGGGACCAAACCACAGCAAAGGCCTCCCTCTCAATGGCACTCCAACGCTGCTCCCTGGGGAGTAACCTCCTGCTAATGAAAGCAACAGGCTTGTCAAGGCCATCATCATTTGTTTGGGACAAAACTGCCCCTATCCCATGTTCAGAGGCATCTGTCTGCACAATGAACTGCTTAGAATAATCTGGAGCTTTTAGAACTGGTGCTGAGCACATTGCTTGTTTCAGGGTGTCAAAGGCCTGTTGGCATTCCACAGTCCAGTTCACTTTCTTGGGCATTTTCTTGGAGGTGAGTTCAGTGAGGGCTGTCACAATGGATCCATATCCCTTCACAAACCTCCTGTAATACCCAGTCAAGCCAAGGAATGCCCTGACTTGAGTCTGGGTTTTTGGAGCTACCCAGTCCAGAATAGTCTGGATCTTGGGTTGGAGTGGCTGAACTTGGCCTCCACCTACAAGGTGTCCCAAGTAAACCACAGTTCCCTGCCCTATCTGGCATTTGGATGCCTTGATAGAGAGGCCTGCAGATTGCAGAGCCTTCAAAACCTTCTTCAGGTGGACCAGGTGACCCTGCCAGGTGGAGCTAAAGACAGCAATATCATCAAGATAAGCTGTGCTAAAGGACTCCAAGCCAGCAAGGACTTGATTCACCAACCTTTGGAAGGTGGCAGGGGCATTCTTTAAACCAAAGGGCATAACAGTAAACTGATAATGCCCATCAGGTGTGGAGAATGCTGTTTTCTCTTTTGCTCCAGGTGCCATTTTTATTTGCCAGTACCCTGCTGTCAAGTCAAAGGTACTTAAGAATTTGGCAGCACCTAATTTATCTATGAGCTCATCAGCTCTAGGAATTGGATGAGCATCTGTCTTGGTGACAGAATTGAGCCCTCTGTAGTCCACACAAAACCTCATCTCTTTCTTTCCATCTTTGGTGTGAGGTTTGGGGATTAAGACCACTGGGCTAGCCCAGGGGCTGTCAGAGCGCTCAATTACTCCCAATTCTAGCATCTTGTGGACTTCCACCTTGATGCTTTCCTTAACATGGTCAGACTGTCTAAAAATGTTGTTCTTGACAGGCATGCTGTCTCCTGTGTCCACATCATGGGTACACAGGTGTGTCTGACCAGGGGTTAAGGAGAAGAGTTCAGGAAACTGTTGTAGGACTCTCCTACAATCAGCTTGCTGTTGGTCAGAGAGGGTGTCTGAGTAGATCACTCCATCTACTGAGCCATCTTTTGGGTCTGATGACAGAAGATCAGGGAGAGGTTCACTCTCTGCCTCCTGATCCTCATCTGTTACCATCAACAGATTCACATCAGCCCTGTCATGGAAGAGCTTAAGGCGGTTCACATGGATCACCCTCTTGGGGCTCCTGCTTGTGCCCAGGTCCACCAGGTAGGTGACCTGACTCTTCCTTTCTAGCACTGGGTAAGGGCCACTCCATTTGTCCTGGAGTGCCCTGGGAGCCACAGGCTCCAGAACCCAGACTTTCTGCCCTGGTTGGAACTCAACCAGTGCAGCCTTTTGGTCATACCAAAACTTCTGGAGCTGTTGGCTGGCCTCAAGGTTTTTGGTTGCCTTTTCCATGTACTCTGCCATTCTAGAGCGAAGGCCAAGTACATAGTCCACTATGTCTTGTTTAGGCTCATGAAGAGGTCTCTCCCAGCCTTCTTTAACAAGAGCAAGTGGTCCCCTTACAGGGTGGCCAAACAGAAGTTCAAAGGGTGAGAATCCTACTCCCTTCTGTGGCACCTCTCTGTAAGCAAAAAGCAGACATGGCAAGAGGACATCCCATCTCCTTTTGAGTTTTTCTGGGAGCCCCATGATCATGCCTTTTAATGTCTTGTTGAATCTCTCAACTAAGCCATTAGTTTGTGGATGGTATGGTGTAGTGAATTTGTAAGTCACTCCACACTCATTCCACATGTGTTTTAGGTATGCTGACATGAAGTTGGTACCTCTGTCAGACACCACCTCCTTAGGGAAACCCACTCTGGTAAAGATACCAATGAGGGCCTTGGCTACTGCAGGGGCAGTAGTCGACCTAAGGGGAATAGCTTCAGGATACCTAGTAGCATGATCCACTACTACTAGGATGTACATATTTCCTGAGGCTGTGGGAGGTTCCAGTGGACCAACTATGTCCACACCCACTCTTTCAAAGGGGACCCCCACCACTGGAAGTGGAATGAGGGGGGCCTTTGGGTGCCCACCTGTCTTACCACTGGATTGACAGGTGGGGCAGGAGAGGCAAAACTCCTTAACCTTCTGGGACATATTGGGCCAGTAGAAGTGGTTGACTAACCTCTCCCACGTCTTGGTTTGTCCCAAATGCCCAGCAAGGGGAATATCATGGGCTAAGGTCAGAATAAACTCTCTGAACGACTGAGGCACTACCACTCTCCTAGTGGCACCAGGTTTGGGGTCTCTGGCCTCAGTGTACAGGAGTCCATCTTCCCAATAGACCCTATGTGTTCCATTTTTCTTGCCCTTGGACTCTTCAGCAGCTTGCTGCCTAAGGCCTTCAAGAGAGGGACAGGTTTCTTGTCCCTTACACAGCTCCTCCCTTGAGGGTCCCCCTGGGCCTAAGAGCTCAACCTGATAAGGTTCAAGCTCCAAAGGCTCAGTTCCCTCAGAGGGCAGAACTTCTTCCTGAGAAGAGAGGTTCTCTTTTTCTGACTGTGTTGCAGTTGGTTTCCCAACTGACTTTCCTTTTCTCTTGGTAGGCTGGGCCATTTTTCCAGACTCCAGCTCTACTTTTTCACCCTGTGCCTTGCATTGTGCTCTTGTTTTTACACACACCAGTTCAGGGATACCCAGCATGGCTGCATGGGTTTTTAGTTCTACCTCAGCCCATGCTGAGGACTCCAGGTCATTTCCAAGCAGACAGTCTACTGGGATGTTTGAGGAGACCACCACCTGTTTCAGGCCATTGACCCCTCCCCATTCTAAAGTTACCATTGCCATGGGATGTGCTTTAGTTTGATTGTCAGCATTGGTGACTGTATAAGTTTTTCCAGTCAGGTATTGGCCAGGGGAAACCAGTTTCTCTGTCACCATGGTGACACTGGCACCTGTATCCCTCAGGCCCTCTACACTTGTCCCATTAATAAAGAGCTGCTGCCTGTATTTTTGCATGTTAGGGGGCCAGGCAGCTAGTGTGGCTAAATCCACCCCACCCTCAGAGACTAGAGTAGCTTCAGTGTGGACCCTGATTTGCTCTGGGCACACTGTTGATCCCACTTGGAGACTAGCCATTCCAGTGTTACCTGGATTGGAGTTTGGAGTGGAACTTTTCTTGGGACAGGCCTTGTCTCCAGTTTGGTGTCCAGACTGACTACAGTTTCGACACCAGGCCTTTTTGGGATCAAAGTTTTTACCCTTGTACCCAGGATTGTTTTGTGAAGAGGCTCTGGGCCCACCCTCCTGTGCAGGTTTTTGGGGGCCTTTAGAAGACTCTTGACTATTTTTATTTTTGGCTGTCTCACCACCTTTCCCCTGGGGAGGTTTTGTGACCCCTTTCTTTTGGTCACCCCCTGTGGAAGTTTTGGACACCCTAGTCTTGACCCAATGGTCCGCCTTCTTTCCCAATTCTTGGGGAGAAATTGGTCCTAGGTCTACCAGATGCTGATGCAGTTTATCATTGAAACAATTACTTAACAGGTGTTCTTTCACAAATAAATTGTACAGCCCATCATAATTACTTACACCACTGCCTTGAATCCAACCATCTTGTGTTTTTACTGAGTAGTCTACAAAGTCAACCCAGGTCTGGCTCGAGGATTTTTGAGCCCCCCTGAATCTAATCCTATACTCCTCAGTGGAGAATCCAAAGCCCTCAATCAGGGTACCCTTCATGAGGTCATAAGATTCTGCATCTTGTCCAGAGAGTGTGAGGAGTCTATCCCTACACTTTCCTGTGAACATTTCCCAAAGGAGAGCACCCCAGTGAGATCTGTTCACTTTTCTGGTTACACAAGCCCTCTCAAAAGCTGTGAACCATTTGGTGATGTCATCACCATCTTCATATTTAGTTACAATCCCTTTAGGGATTTTCAACATGTCAGGAGAATCTCTGACCCTATTTATGTTGCTGCCACCATTGATGGGTCCTAGGCCCATCTCTTGTCTTTCCCTCTCTATGGCTAGGATCTGTCTTTCCAAAGCCAATCTTTTGGCCATCCTGGCTAACTGGATGTCCTCTTCACTGGAGTTATCCTCAGTGATTTCAGAGGTGTTGGTCTCTCCTGTGAGGGAACCAGCATCTCTGACTATTATTTTTGGAGTCAGGGTTTGAGAGACCCTGTTCTCCCTAGATAGGACTGGTAGGGGGGAATTTTCCTCCAAGTCACTATCCTCTTCCTCTGAGTTGCCACCCTCAGAGGGGTTGGCCTTTTCAAACTCTGCCAAAAGCTCCTGGAGCTGTATTTTGGTAGGTTTGGGGCCCATTGTTATTTTCTTTATTTTACAGAGTGACCTTAGCTCCCTCATCTTAAGATGGAGGTAAGGTGTGGTGTCGAGTTCCACCACAGTCACATCTGTGCTAGACATTTTGCTTCTAAAAGTTGGAATACTTTTTAAGAATCTACAACTGGTTCTAGAATCTAATTAAAACTTTTACAAACTTTTAAACTCTAAAAGAAATGCTAAACAGGATCTAACACAAGGCCCTAGCAGGTCTTTTAAGAATTTAGAAAACTTTTCAAATTGCAAAAATCTATTTCTAATGACAATTTTGGAATTTGTCGTGTGATCAGGTATTGGCTGAGTAGTCCAGCAAATGCAAAGTCTTGTACCCCACCGCTGATCCACCAATGTAGGAAGTTGGCTCTGTATGTGCTATTTCAAAGTAAGGAATAGCATGCACAGAGTCCAAGGGTTCCCCTTAGAGGTAAAATAGTGGTAAAAATAGATAATACTAATGCTCTATTTCGTGGTAGTGTGGTCGAGCAGTAGGCTTATCCAAGGAGTAGTGTTAAGCATTTGTTGTACATACACATAGACAATAAATGAGGTACACACACTCAGAGACAAATCCAGCCAATAGGTTTTGTTATAGAAAAATATCTTTTCTTAGTTTATTTTAAGAACCACAGGTTCAAATTTAACATGTAATATCTTGTTTGAAAGGTATTGCAGGTAAGTACATTAGGAACTTTGAATCATTTCAATTGCATGTATACTTTTCAAGTTATTCACAAATAGCTGTTTTAAAAGTGGACACAGTGCAATTTTCACAGTTCCTGGGGGAGGTAAGTTTTTGTTAGTTTTACCAGGTAAGTAAGACACTTACAGGGTTCAGTTCTTGGTCCAAGGTAGCCCACCGTTGGGGGTTCAGAGCGACCCCAAAGTCACCACACCAGCAGCTCAGGGCCGGTCAGGTACAGAGTTCCAAGTGGTGCCCAAAACGCATAGGCTAGAATGGAGAGAAGGGGGTGCCCCGGTTCCGGTCTGCTTGCAGGTAAGTACCCGCGTCTTCGGAGGGCAGACCAGGGGGGTTTTGTAGGGCACCGGGGGGGACACAAGCCCACACAGAAATTTCACCCTCAGCAGCGCGTGGGCGGCCGGGTGCAGTGTAGAAACAAGCGTCGGGTTCGCAATGTTAGTCTATGAGAGATCAACGGATCTCTTCAGCGCTGCAGGCAGGCAAGGGAGGGCTTCCTCGGGGAAACCTCCACTTGGGCAAGGGAGAGGGACTCCTGGGGGTCACTTCTCCAGTGAAAGTCCGGTCCTTCAGGTCCTGGGGGCTGCGGGTGCAGGGTCTTTTCCAGGCATCGGGACTTAGGTTTCAGAGAGTCGCGGTCAGGGGAAGCCTCGGGATTCCCTCTGCAGGCGGCGCTGTGGGGGCTCAGGGGGGACAGGTTTTGGTACTCACAGTCGGAGAGTAGTATGGGGGTCCTCCCTGAGGTGTTGGTTCTCCACCAGCCGAGTCGGGGTCGCCGGGTGCAGTGTTGCAAGTCTCACGCTTCTTGCGGGGAGTTGTAGGGTTCTTTAAAGCTGCTTCTGGAAACAAAGTTGCAGTCTTTTTGGAGCAGGTCCGCTGTCCTCAGGAGTTTCTTGTCTTTTTCGAAGCAGGGCAGTCCTTAGAGGATTCAGAGGTCGCTGGTCCCTTGGAAGGCGTCGCTGGAGCAGAGTTCTTTGGAAGGCAGGAGAGAGGCCGGTGAGTTTCTGGAGCCAAGGCAGTTGTTGTCTTCTGGTCTTCCTCTGCAGGGGTTTTCAGCTGGGCAGTCCTTCTTCTTGTTGTCGCAGGAATCTAATTTTCTAGGGTTCAGGGTAGCCCTTAAATACTAAATTTAAGGGCGTGTTTAGGTCTGGGGGGTTAGTAGCCAATGGCTACTAGCCCTGAGGGTGGGTACACCCTCTTTGTGCCTCCTCCCAAGGGGAGGGGGTCACGATCCTAACCCTATTGGGGGAATCCTCCATCTGCAAGATGGAGGATTTCTAAAAGTTAGAGTCACCTCAGCTCAGGACACCTTAGGGGCTGTCCTGACTGGCCAGTGACTCCTCCTTGTTATTCTCATTATTTTCTCCGGCCTTGCCGCCAAAAGTGGGGGCCGGGCCGGAGGGGGCGGGCAACTCCACTAGCTGGAGTGTCCTGCGGTGCTGTGACAAAGGGGTGAGCCTTTGAGGCTCACCGCCAGGTGTTACAGCTCCTGCCTGGGGGAGGTGTTAGCATCTCCACCCAGTGCAGGCTTTGTTACTGGCCTCAGAGTGACAAAGGCACTCTCCCCATGGGGCCAGCAACATGTCTCTAGTGTGGCAGGCTGCTGGAACAAGTCAGCCTACACAGATAGTCGGTTAAGTTTCAGGGGGCACCTCTAAGGTGCCCTCTGGGGTGTATTTTGCAATAAAATGTACACTGGCATCAGTGTGCATTTATTGTGCTGAGAAGTTTGATACCAAACTTCCCAGTTTTCAGTGTAGCCATTATGGTGCTGTGGAGTTCGTGTTTGACAGACTCCCAGACCATATACTCTTATGGCTACCCTGCACTTACAATGTCTAAGGTTTTGTTTAGACACTGTAGGGGTACCATGCTCATGCACTGGTACCCTCACCTATGGTATAGTGCACCCTGCCTTAGGGCTGTAAGGCCTGCTAGAGGGGTGTCTTACCTATACTGCATAGGCAGTGAGAGGCTGGCATGGCACCCTGAGGGGAGTGCCATGTCGACTTACTCGTTTTGTCCTCACTAGCACACACAAGCTGGCAAGCAGTGTGTCTGTGCTGAGTGAGAGGTCTCCAGGGTGGCATAAGACATGCTGCAGCCCTTAGAGACCTTCCTTGGCATCAGGGCCCTTGGTACTAGAAGTACCAGTTACAAGGGACTTATCTGGATGCCAGGGTCTGCCAATTGTGGATACAAAAGTACAGGTTAGGGAAAGAACACTGGTGCTGGGGCCTGGTTAGCAGGCCTCAGCACACTTTCAATTGTAAACATAGCATCAGCAAAGGCAAAAAGTCAGGGGGCAACCATGCCAAGGAGGCATTTCCTTACACAACCCCCCCCCCAAACGAAAGAGGATGAGACTAACCTTTCCCAAGAGAGTCTTCATTTTCTAAGTGGAAGAACCTGGAAAGGCCATCTGCATTGGCATGGACAGTCCCAGGTCTGTGTTCCACTATAAAGTCCATTCCCTGTAGGGAGATGGACCACCTCAACAGTTTAGGATTTTCACCTTTCATTTGCATCAGCCATTTGAGAGGTCTGTGGTCAGTTTGAACTAGGAAGTGAGTCCCAAAGAGGTATGGTCTCAGCTTCTTCAGGGACCAAACCACAGCAAAGGCCTCCCTCTCAATGGCACTCCAACGCTGCTCCCTGGGGAGTAACCTCCTGCTAATGAAAGCAACAGGCTGGTCAAGGCCATCATCATTTGTTTGGGACAAAACTGCCCCTATCCCATGTTCAGAGGCATCTGTCTGCACAATGAACTGCTTAGAATAATCTGGAGCTTTTAGAACTGGTGCTGAGCACATTGCTTGTTTCAGGGTGTCAAAGGCCTGTTGGCATTCCACAGTCCAGTTCACTTTCTTGGGCATTTTCTTGGAGGTGAGTTCAGTGAGGGCTGTCACAATGGATCCATATCCCTTCACAAACCTCCTGTAATACCCAGTCAAGCCAAGGAATGCCCTGACTTGAGTCTGGGTTTTTGGAGCTACCCAGTCCAGAATAGTCTGGATCTTGGGTTGGAGTGGCTGAACTTGGCCTCCACCTACAAGGTGTCCCAAGTAAACCACAGTTCCCTGCCCTATCTGGCATTTGGATGCCTTGATAGAGAGGCCTGCAGATTGCAGAGCCTTCAAAACCTTCTTCAGGTGGACCAGGTGACCCTGCCAGGTGGAGCTAAAGACAGCAATATCATCAAGATAAGCTGTGCTAAAGGACTCCAAGCCAGCAAGGACTTGATTCACCAACCTTTGGAAGGTGGCAGGGGCATTCTTTAAACCAAAGGGCATAACAGTAAACTGATAATGCCCATCAGGTGTGGAGAATGCTGTTTTCTCTTTTGCTCCAGGTGCCATTTTTATTTGCCAGTACCCTGCTGTCAAGTCAAAGGTACTTAAGAATTTGGCAGCACCTAATTTATCTATGAGCTCATCAGCTCTAGGAATTGGATGAGCATCTGTCTTGGTGACAGAATTGAGCCCTCTGTAGTCCACACAAAACCTCATCTCTTTCTTTCCATCTTTGGTGTGAGGTTTGGGGACTAAGACCACTGGGCTAGCCCAGGGGCTGTCAGAGCGCTCAATTACTCCCAATTCTAGCATCTTGTGGACTTCCACCTTGATGCTTTCCTTAACATGGTCAGACTGTCTAAAAATGTTGTTCTTGACAGGCATGCTGTCTCCTGTGTCCACATCATGGGTACACAGGTGTGTCTGACCAGGGGTTAAGGAGAAGAGTTCAGGAAACTGTTGTAGGACTCTCCTACAATCAGCTTGCTGTTGGTCAGAGAGGGTGTCTGAGTAGATCACTCCATCTACTGAGCCATCTTTTGGGTCTGATGACAGAAGATCAGGGAGAGGTTCACTCTCTGCCTCCTGATCCTCATCTGTTACCATCAACAGATTCACATCAGCCCTGTCATGGAAGAGCTTAAGGCGGTTCACATGGATCACCCTCTTGGGGCTCCTGCTTGTGCCCAGGTCCACCAGGTAGGTGACCTGACTCTTCCTTTCTAGCACTGGGTAAGGGCCACTCCATTTGTCCTGGAGTGCCCTGGGAGCCACAGGCTCCAGAACCCAGACTTTCTGCCCTGGTTGGAACTCAACCAGTGCAGCCTTTTGGTCATACCAAAACTTCTGGAGCTGTTGGCTGGCCTCAAGGTTTTTGGTTGCCTTTTCCATGTACTCTGCCATTCTAGAGCGAAGGCCAAGTACATAGTCCACTATGTCTTGTTTAGGCTCATGAAGAGGTCTCTCCCAGCCTTCTTTAACAAGAGCAAGTGGTCCCCTTACAGGGTGGCCAAACAGAAGTTCAAAGGGTGAGAATCCTACTCCCTTCTGTGGCACCTCTCTGTAAGCAAAAAGCAGACATGGCAAGAGGACATCCCATCTCCTTTTGAGTTTTTCTGGGAGCCCCATGATCATGCCTTTTAATGTCTTGTTGAATCTCTCAACTAAGCCATTAGTTTGTGGATGGTATGGTGTAGTGAATTTGTAAGTCACTCCACACTCATTCCACATGTGTTTTAGGTATGCTGACATGAAGTTGGTACCTCTGTCAGACACCACCTCCTTAGGGAAACCCACTCTGGTAAAGATACCAATGAGGGCCTTGGCTACTGCAGGGGCAGTAGTCGACCTAAGGGGAATAGCTTCAGGATACCTAGTAGCATGATCCACTACTACTAGGATGTACATATTTCCTGAGGCTGTGGGAGGTTCCAGTGGACCAACTATGTCCACACCCACTCTTTCAAAGGGGACCCCCACCACTGGAAGTGGAATGAGGGGGGCCTTTGGGTGCCCACCTGTCTTACCACTGGATTGACAGGTGGGGCAGGAGAGGCAAAACTCCTTAACCTTCTGGGACATATTGGGCCAGTAGAAGTGGTTGACTAACCTCTCCCACGTCTTGGTTTGTCCCAAATGCCCAGCAAGGGGAATATCATGGGCTAAGGTCAGAATAAACTCTCTGAACGACTGAGGCACTACCACTCTCCTAGTGGCACCAGGTTTGGGGTCTCTGGCCTCAGTGTACAGGAGTCCATCTTCCCAATAGACCCTATGTGTTCCATTTTTCTTGCCCTTGGACTCTTCAGCAGCTTGCTGCCTAAGGCCTTCAAGAGAGGGACAGGTTTCTTGTCCCTTACACAGCTCCTCCCTTGAGGGTCCCCCTGGGCCTAAGAGCTCAACCTGATAAGGTTCAAGCTCCAAAGGCTCAGTTCCCTCAGAGGGCAGAACTTCTTCCTGAGAAGAGAGGTTCTCTTTTTCTGACTGTGTTGCAGTTGGTTTCCCAACTGACTTTCCTTTTCTCTTGGTAGGCTGGGCCATTTTTCCAGACTCCAGCTCTACTTTTTCACCCTGTGCCTTGCATTGTGCTCTTGTTTTTACACACACCAGTTCAGGGATACCCAGCATGGCTGCATGGGTTTTTAGTTCTACCTCAGCCCATGCTGAGGACTCCAGGTCATTTCCAAGCAGACAGTCTACTGGGATGTTTGAGGAGACCACCACCTGTTTCAGGCCATTGACCCCTCCCCATTCTAAAGTTACCATTGCCATGGGATGTGCTTTAGTTTGATTGTCAGCATTGGTGACTGTATAAGTTTTTCCAGTCAGGTATTGGCCAGGGGAAACCAGTTTCTCTGTCACCATGGTGACACTGGCACCTGTATCCCTCAGGCCCTCTACACTTGTCCCATTAATAAAGAGCTGCTGCCTGTATTTTTGCATGTTAGGGGGCCAGGCAGCTAGTGTGGCTAAATCCACCCCACCCTCAGAGACTAGAGTAGCTTCAGTGTGGACCCTGATTTGCTCTGGGCACACTGTTGATCCCACTTGGAGACTAGCCATTCCAGTGTTACCTGGATTGGAGTTTGGAGTGGAACTTTTCTTGGGACAGGCCTTGTCTCCAGTTTGGTGTCCAGACTGACTACAGTTTCGACACCAGGCCTTTTTGGGATCAAAGTTTTTACCCTTGTACCCAGGATTGTTTTGTGAAGAGGCTCTGGGCCCACCCTCCTGTGCAGGTTTTTGGGGGCCTTTAGAAGACTCTTGACTATTTTTATTTTTGGCTGTCTCACCACCTTTCCCCTGGGGAGGTTTTGTGACCCCTTTCTTTTGGTCACCCCCTGTGGAAGTTTTGGACACCCTAGTCTTGACCCAATGGTCCGCCTTCTTTCCCAATTCTTGGGGAGAAATTGGTCCTAGGTCTACCAGATGCTGATGCAGTTTATCATTGAAACAATTACTTAACAGGTGTTCTTTCACAAATAAATTGTACAGCCCATCATAATTACTTACACCACTGCCTTGAATCCAACCATCTAGTGTTTTTACTGAGTAGTCTACAAAGTCAACCCAGGTCTGGCTCGAGGATTTTTGAGCCCCCCTGAATCTAATCCTATACTCCTCAGTGGAGAATCCAAAGCCCTCAATCAGGGTACCCTTCATGAGGTCATAAGATTCTGCATCTTGTCCAGAGAGTGTGAGGAGTCTATCCCTACACTTTCCTGTGAACATTGCCCAAAGGAGAGCACCCCAGTGAGATCTGTTCACTTTTCTGGTTACACAAGCCCTCTCAAAAGCTGTGAACCATTTGGTGATGTCATCACCATCTTCATATTTAGTTACAATCCCTTTAGGGATTTTCAACATGTCAGGAGAATCTCTGACCCTATTTATGTTGCTGCCACCATTGATGGGTCCTAGGCCCATCTCTTGTCTTTCCCTCTCTATGGCTAGGATCTGTCTTTCCAAAGCCAATCTTTTGGCCATCCTGGCTAACTGGATGTCCTCTTCACTGGAGTTATCCTCAGTGATTTCAGAGGTGTTGGTCTCTCCTGTGAGGGAACCAGCATCTCTGACTATTATTTTTGGAGTCAGGGTTTGAGAGACCCTGTTCTCCCTAGATAGGACTGGTAGGGGGGAATTTTCCTCCAAGTCACTATCCTCTTCCTCTGAGTTGCCACCCTCAGAGGGGTTGGCCTTTTCAAACTCTGCCAAAAGCTCCTGGAGCTGTATTTTGGTAGGTTTGGGGCCCATTGTTATTTTCTTTATTTTACAGAGTGACCTTAGCTCCCTCATCTTAAGATGGAGGTAAGGTGTGGTGTCGAGTTCCACCACAGTCACATCTGTGCTAGACATTTTGCTTCTAAAAGTTGGAATACTTTTTAAGAATCTACAACTGGTTCTAGAATCTAATTCAAACTTTTACAAACTTTTAAACTCTAAAAGAAATGCTAAACAGGATCTAACACAAGGCCCTAGCAGGTCTTTTAAGAATTTAGAAAACTTTTCAAATTGCAAAAATCTATTTCTAATGACAATTTTGGAATTTGTCGTGTGATCAGGTATTGGCTGAGTAGTCCAGCAAATGCAAAGTCTTGTACCCCACCGCTGATCCACCAATGTAGGAAGTTGGCTCTGTATGTGCTATTTCAAAGTAAGGAATAGCATGCACAGAGTCCAAGGGTTCCCCTTAGAGGTAAAATAGTGGTAAAAATAGATAATACTAATGCTCTATTTCGTGGTAGTGTGGTCGAGCAGTAGGCTTATCCAAGGAGTAGTGTTAAGCATTTGTTGTACATACACATAGACAATAAATGAGGTACACACACTCAGAGACAAATCCAGCCAATAGGTTTTGTTATAGAAAAATATCTTTTCTTAGTTTATTTTAAGAACCACAGGTTCAAATTTAACATGTAATATCTTGTTTGAAAGGTATTGCAGGTAAGTACATTAGGAACTTTGAATCATTTCAATTGCATGTATACTTTTCAAGTTATTCACAAATGGCTGTTTTAAAAGTGGACACAGTGCAATTTTCACAGTTCCTGGGGGAGGTAAGTTTTTGTTAGTTTTACCAGGTAAGTAAGACACTTACAGGGTTCAGTTCTTGGTCCAAGGTAGCCCACCGTTGGGGGTTCAGAGCAACCCCAAAGTCACCACACCAGCAGCTCAGGGCCGGTCAGGTGCAGAGTTCCAAGTGGTGCCCAAAACGCATAGGCTAGAATGGAGAGAAGGGGGTGCCCCGGTTCCGGTCTGCTTGCAGGTAAGTACCCACGTCTTCGGAGGGCAGACCAGGGGGGTTTTGTAGGGCACCGGGGGGGACACAAGCCCACACAGAAATTTCACCCTCAGCAGCGCGGGGGCGGCCGGGTGCAGTGTAGAAACAAGCGTCGGGTTCGCAATGTTAGTCTATGAGAGATCAACGGATCTCTTCAGCGCTGCAGGCAGGCAAGGGGGGGCTTCCTCGGGGAAACCTCCACTTGGGCAAGGGAGAGGGACTCCTGGGGGTCACTTCTCCAGTGAAAGTCCGGTCCTTCAGGTCCTGGGGGCTGCGGGTGCAGGGTCTTTTCCAGGAGTCGGGACTTAGGTTTCAGAGAGTCGCGGTCAGGGGAAGCCTCGGGATTCCCTCTGCAGGCGGCGCTGTGGGGGCTCAGGGGGGACAGGTTTTGGTACTCACAGTCGGAGAGTAGTCCGGGGGTCCTCCCTGAGGTGTTGGTTCTCCACCAGCCGAGTCGGGGTCGCCGGGTGCAGTGTTGCAAGTCTCACGCTTCTTGCGGGGAGTTGTAGGGTTCTTTAAAGCTGCTTCTGGAAACAAAGTTGCAGTCTTTTTGGAGCAGGTCCGCTGTCCTCGGGAGTTTCTTGTCTTTTTCGAAGCAGGGCAGTCCTCAGAGGATTCAGAGGTCGCTGGTCCCTTGGAAGGCGTCGCTGGAGCAGAGTTCTTTGGAAGGCAGGAGACAGGCCGGTGAGTTTCTGGAGCCAAGGCAGTTGTTGTCTTCTGGTCTTCCTCTGCAGGGGTTTTCAGCTGGGCAGTCCTTCTTCTTGTTGTCGCAGGAATCTAATTTTCTAGGGTTCAGGGTAGCCCTTAAATACTAAATTTAAGGGCGTGTTTAGGTCTGGGGGGTTAGTAGCCAATGGCTACTAGCCCTGAGGGTGGGTACACCCTCTTTGTGCCTCCTCCCAAGGGGAGGGGGTCACGATCCTAACCCTATTGGGGGAATCCTCCATCTGCAAGATGGAGGATTTCTAAAAGTTAGAGTCACCTCAGCTCAGGACACCTTAGGGGCTGTCCTGACTGGCCAGTGACTCCTCCTTGTTATTCTCATTATTTTCTCCGGCCTTGCCGCCAAAAGTGGGGGCCGGGCCGGAGGGGGCGGGCAACTCCACTAGCTGGAGTGTCCTGCGGTGCTGTGACAAAGGGGTGAGCCTTTGAGGCTCACCGCCAGGTGTTACAGCTCCTGCCTGGGGGAGGTGTTAGCATCTCCACCCAGTGCAGGCTTTGTTACTGGCCTCAGAGTGACAAAGGCACTCTCCCCATGGGGCCAGCAACATGTCTCTAGTGTGGCAGGCTGCTGGAACAAGTCAGCCTACACAGATAGTCGGTTAAGTTTCAGGGGGCACCTCTAAGGTGCCCTCTGGGGTGTATTTTGCAATAAAATGTACACTGGCATCAGTGTGCATTTATTGTGCTGAGAAGTTTGATACCAAACTTCCCAGTTTTCAGTGTAGCCATTATGGTGCTGTGGAGTTCGTGTTTGACAGACTCCCAGACCATATACTCTTATGGCTACCCTGCACTTACAATGTCTAAGGTTTTGTTTAGACACTGTAGGGGTACCATGCTCATGCACTGGTACCCTCACCTATGGTATAGTGCACCCTGCCTTAGGGCTGTAAGGCCTGCTAGAGGGGTGTCTTACCTATACTGCATAGGCAGTGAGAGGCTGGCATGGCACCCTGAGGGGAGTGCCATGTCGACTTACTCGTTTTGTCCTCACTAGCACACACAAGCTGGCAAGCAGTGTGTCTGTGCTGCATGAGAGGTCTCCAGGGTGGCATAAGACATGCTGCAGCCCTTAGAGACCTTCCTTGGCATCAGGGCCCTTGGTACTAGAAGTACCAGTTACAAGGGACTTATCTGGATGCCAGGGTCTGCCAATTGTGGATACAAAAGTACAGGTTAGGGAAAGAACACTGGTGCTGGGGCCTGGTTAGCAGGCCTCAGCACACTTTCAATTGTAAACATAGCATCAGCAAAGGCAAAAAGTCAGGGGGCAACCATGCCAAGGAGGCATTTCCTTACACAACCCCCCCCCCCAAACGAAAGAGGATGAGACTAACCTTTCCCAAGAGAGTCTTCATTTTCTAAGTGGAAGAACCTGGAAAGGCCATCTGCATTGGCATGGGCAGTCCCAGGTCTGTGTTCCACTATAAAGTCCATTCCCTGTAGGGAGATGGACCACCTCAACAGTTTAGGATTTTCACCTTTCATTTGCATCAGCCATTTGAGAGGTCTGTGGTCAGTTTGAACTAGGAAGTGAGTCCCAAAGAGGTATGGTCTCAGCTTCTTCAGGGACCAAACCACAGCAAAGGCCTCCCTCTCAATGGCACTCCAACGCTGCTCCCTGGGGAGTAACCTCCTGCTAATGAAAGCAACAGGCTTGTCAAGGCCATCATCATTTGTTTGGGACAAAACTGCCCCTATCCCATGTTCAGAGGCATCTGTCTGCACAATGAACTGCTTAGAATAATCTGGAGCTTTTAGAACTGGTGCTGAGCACATTGCTTGTTTCAGGGTGTCAAAGGCCTGTTGGCATTCCACAGTCCAGTTCACTTTCTTGGGCATTTTCTTGGAGGTGAGTTCAGTGAGGGCTGTCACAATGGATCCATATCCCTTCACAAACCTCCTGTAATACCCAGTCAAGCCAAGGAATGCCCTGACTTGAGTCTGGGTTTTTGGAGCTACCCAGTCCAGAATAGTCTGGATCTTGGGTTGGAGTGGCTGAACTTGGCCTCCACCTACAAGGTGTCCCAAGTAAACCACAGTTCCCTGCCCTATCTGGCATTTGGATGCCTTGATAGAGAGGCCTGCAGATTGCAGAGCCTTCAAAACCTTCTTCAGGTGGACCAGGTGACCCTGCCAGGTGGAGCTAAAGACAGCAATATCATCAAGATAAGCTGTGCTAAAGGACTCCAAGCCAGCAAGGACTTGATTCACCAACCTTTGGAAGGTGGCAGGGGCATTCTTTAAACCAAAGGGCATAACAGTAAACTGATAATGCCCATCAGGTGTGGAGAATGCTGTTTTCTCTTTTGCTCCAGGTGCCATTTTTATTTGCCAGTACCCTGCTGTCAAGTCAAAGGTACTTAAGAATTTGGCAGCACCTAATTTATCTATGAGCTCATCAGCTCTAGGAATTGGATGAGCATCTGTCTTGGTGACAGAATTGAGCCCTCTGTAGTCCACACAAAACCTCATCTCTTTCTTTCCATCTTTGGTGTGAGGTTTGGGGATTAAGACCACTGGGCTAGCCCAGGGGCTGTCAGAGCGCTCAATTACTCCCAATTCTAGCATCTTGTGGACTTCCACCTTGATGCTTTCCTTAACATGGTCAGACTGTCTAAAAATGTTGTTCTTGACAGGCATGCTGTCTCCTGTGTCCACATCATGGGTACACAGGTGTGTCTGACCAGGGGTTAAGGAGAAGAGTTCAGGAAACTGTTGTAGGACTCTCCTACAATCAGCTTGCTGTTGGTCAGAGAGGGTGTCTGAGTAGATCACTCCATCTACTGAGCCATCTTTTGGGTCTGATGACAGAAGATCAGGGAGAGGTTCACTCTCTGCCTCCTGATCCTCATCTGTTACCATCAACAGATTCACATCAGCCCTGTCATGGAAGAGCTTAAGGCGGTTCACATGGATCACCCTCTTGGGGCTCCTGCTTGTGCCCAGGTCCACCAGGTAGGTGACCTGACTCTTCCTTTCTAGCACTGGGTAAGGGCCACTCCATTTGTCCTGGAGTGCCCTGGGAGCCACAGGCTCCAGAACCCAGACTTTCTGCCCTGGTTGGAACTCAACCAGTGCAGCCTTTTGGTCATACCAAAACTTCTGGAGCTGTTGGCTGGCCTCAAGGTTTTTGGTTGCCTTTTCCATGTACTCTGCCATTCTAGAGCGAAGGCCAAGTACATAGTCCACTATGTCTTGTTTAGGCTCATGAAGAGGTCTCTCCCAGCCTTCTTTAACAAGAGCAAGTGGTCCCCTTACAGGGTGGCCAAACAGAAGTTCAAAGGGTGAGAATCCTACTCCCTTCTGTGGCACCTCTCTGTAAGCAAAAAGCAGACATGGCAAGAGGACATCCCATCTCCTTTTGAGTTTTTCTGGGAGCCCCATGATCATGCCTTTTAATGTCTTGTTGAATCTCTCAACTAAGCCATTAGTTTGTGGATGGTATGGTGTAGTGAATTTGTAAGTCACTCCACACTCATTCCACATGTGTTTTAGGTATGCTGACATGAAGTTGGTACCTCTGTCAGACACCACCTCCTTAGGGAAACCCACTCTGGTAAAGATACCAATGAGGGCCTTGGCTACTGCAGGGGCAGTAGTCGACCTAAGGGGAATAGCTTCAGGATACCTAGTAGCATGATCCACTACTACTAGGATGTACATATTTCCTGAGGCTGTGGGAGGTTCCAGTGGACCAACTATGTCCACACCCACTCTTTCAAAGGGGACCCCCACCACTGGAAGTGGAATGAGGGGGGCCTTTGGGTGCCCACCTGTCTTACCACTGGATTGACAGGTGGGGCAGGAGAGGCAAAACTCCTTAACCTTCTGGGACATATTGGGCCAGTAGAAGTGGTTGACTAACCTCTCCCACGTCTTGGTTTGTCCCAAATGCCCAGCAAGGGGAATATCATGGGCTAAGGTCAGAATAAACTCTCTGAACGACTGAGGCACTACCACTCTCCTAGTGGCACCAGGTTTGGGGTCTCTGGCCTCAGTGTACAGGAGTCCATCTTCCCAATAGACCCTATGTGTTCCATTTTTCTTGCCCTTGGACTCTTCAGCAGCTTGCTGCCTAAGGCCTTCAAGAGAGGGACAGGTTTCTTGTCCCTTACACAGCTCCTCCCTTGAGGGTCCCCCTGGGCCTAAGAGCTCAACCTGATAAGGTTCAAGCTCCAAAGGCTCAGTTCCCTCAGAGGGCAGAACTTCTTCCTGAGAAGAGAGGTTCTCTTTTTCTGACTGTGTTGCAGTTGGTTTCCCAACTGACTTTCCTTTTCTCTTGGTAGGCTGGGCCATTTTTCCAGACTCCAGCTCTACTTTTTCACCCTGTGCCTTGCATTGTGCTCTTGTTTTTACACACACCAGTTCAGGGATACCCAGCATGGCTGCATGGGTTTTTAGTTCTACCTCAGCCCATGCTGAGGACTCCAGGTCATTTCCAAGCAGACAGTCTACTGGGATGTTTGAGGAGACCACCACCTGTTTCAGGCCATTGACCCCTCCCCATTCTAAAGTTACCATTGCCATGGGATGTGCTTTAGTTTGATTGTCAGCATTGGTGACTGTATAAGTTTTTCCAGTCAGGTATTGGCCAGGGGAAACCAGTTTCTCTGTCACCATGGTGACACTGGCACCTGTATCCCTCAGGCCCTCTACACTTGTCCCATTAATAAAGAGCTGCTGCCTGTATTTTTGCATGTTAGGGGGCCAGGCAGCTAGTGTGGCTAAATCCACCCCACCCTCAGAGACTAGAGTAGCTTCAGTGTGGACCCTGATTTGCTCTGGGCACACTGTTGATCCCACTTGGAGACTAGCCATTCCAGTGTTACCTGGATTGGAGTTTGGAGTGGAACTTTTCTTGGGACAGGCCTTGTCTCCAGTTTGGTGTCCAGACTGACTACAGTTTCGACACCAGGCCTTTTTGGGATCAAAGTTTTTACCCTTGTACCCAGGATTGTTTTGTGAAGAGGCTCTGGGCCCACCCTCCTGTGCAGGTTTTTGGGGGCCTTTAGAAGACTCTTGACTATTTTTATTTTTGGCTGTCTCACCACCTTTCCCCTGGGGAGGTTTTGTGACCCCTTTCTTTTGGTCACCCCCTGTGGAAGTTTTGGACACCCTAGTCTTGACCCAATGGTCCGCCTTCTTTCCCAATTCTTGGGGAGAAATTGGTCCTAGGTCTACCAGATGCTGATGCAGTTTATCATTGAAACAATTACTTAACAGGTGTTCTTTCACAAATAAATTGTACAGCCCATCATAATTACTTACACCACTGCCTTGAATCCAACCATCTAGTGTTTTTACTGAGTAGTCTACAAAGTCAACCCAGGTCTGGCTCGAGGATTTTTGAGCCCCCCTGAATCTAATCCTATACTCCTCAGTGGAGAATCCAAAGCCCTCAATCAGGGTACCCTTCATGAGGTCATAAGATTCTGCATCTTGTCCAGAGAGTGTGAGGAGTCTATCCCTACACTTTCCTGTGAACATTTCCCAAAGGAGAGCACCCCAGTGAGATCTGTTCACTTTTCTGGTTACACAAGCCCTCTCAAAAGCTGTGAACCATTTGGTGATGTCATCACCATCTTCATATTTAGTTACAATCCCTTTAGGGATTTTCAACATGTCAGGAGAATCTCTGACCCTATTTATGTTGCTGCCACCATTGATGGGTCCTAGGCCCATCTCTTGTCTTTCCCTCTCTATGGCTAGGATCTGTCTTTCCAAAGCCAATCTTTTGGCCATCCTGGCTAACTGGATGTCCTCTTCACTGGAGTTATCCTCAGTGATTTCAGAGGTGTTGGTCTCTCCTGTGAGGGAACCAGCATCTCTGACTATTATTTTTGGAGTCAGGGTTTGAGAGACCCTGTTCTCCCTAGATAGGACTGGTAGGGGGGAATTTTCCTCCAAGTCACTATCCTCTTCCTCTGAGTTGCCACCCTCAGAGGGGTTGGCCTTTTCAAACTCTGCCAAAAGCTCCTGGAGCTGTATTTTGGTAGGTTTGGGGCCCATTGTTATTTTCTTTATTTTACAGAGTGACCTTAGCTCCCTCATCTTAAGATGGAGGTAAGGTGTGGTGTCGAGTTCCACCACAGTCACATCTGTGCTAGACATTTTGCTTCTAAAAGTTGGAATACTTTTTAAGAATCTACAACTGGTTCTAGAATCTAATTAAAACTTTTACAAACTTTTAAACTCTAAAAGAAATGCTAAACAGGATCTAACACAAGGCCCTAGCAGGTCTTTTAAGAATTTAGAAAACTTTTCAAATTGCAAAAATCTATTTCTAATGACAATTTTGGAATTTGTCGTGTGATCAGGTATTGGCTGAGTAGTCCAGCAAATGCAAAGTCTTGTACCCCACCGCTGATCCACCAATGTAGGAAGTTGGCTCTGTATGTGCTATTTCAAAGTAAGGAATAGCATGCACAGAGTCCAAGGGTTCCCCTTAGAGGTAAAATAGTGGTAAAAATAGATAATACTAATGCTCTATTTCGTGGTAGTGTGGTCGAGCAGTAGGCTTATCCAAGGAGTAGTGTTAAGCATTTGTTGTACATACACATAGACAATAAATGAGGTACACACACTCAGAGACAAATCCAGCCAATAGGTTTTGTTATAGAAAAATATCTTTTCTTAGTTTATTTTAAGAACCACAGGTTCAAATTTAACATGTAATATCTTGTTTGAAAGGTATTGCAGGTAAGTACATTAGGAACTTTGAATCATTTCAATTGCATGTATACTTTTCAAGTTATTCACAAATAGCTGTTTTAAAAGTGGACACAGTGCAATTTTCACAGTTCCTGGGGGAGAAAGTTTTTGTTAGTTTTACCAGGTAAGTAAGACACTTACAGGGTTCAGTTCTTGGTCCAAGGTAGCCCACCGTTGGGGGTTCAGAGCAACCCCAAAGTCACCACACCAGCAGCTCAGGGCCGGTCAGGTGCAGAGTTCCAAGTGGTGCCCAAAACGCATAGGCTAGAATGGAGAGAAGGGGGTGCCCCGGTTCCGGTCTGCTTGCAGGTAAGTACCCGCGTCTTCGGAGGGCAGACCAGGGGGGTTTTGTAGGGCACCGGGGGGGACACAAGCCCACACAGAAATTTCACCCTCAGCAGCGCGGGGGCGGCCGGGTGCAGTGTAGAAACAAGCGTCGGGTTCGCAATGTTAGTCTATGAGAGATCAACGGATCTCTTCAGCGCTGCAGGCAGGCAAGGGAGGGCTTCCTCGGGGAAACCTCCACTTGGGCAAGGGAGAGGGACTCCTGGGGGTCACTTCTCCAGTGAAAGTCCGGTCCTTCAGGTCCTGGGGGCTGCGGGTGCAGGGTCTTTTCCAGGCATCGGGACTTAGGTTTCAGAGAGTCGCGGTCAGGGGAAGCCTCGGGATTCCCTCTGCAGGCGGCGCTGTGGGGGCTCAGGGGGGACAGGTTTTGGTACTCACAGTCGGAGAGTAGTATGGGGGTCCTCCCTGAGGTGTTGGTTCTCCACCAGCCGAGTCGGGGTCGCCGGGTGCAGTGTTGCAAGTCTCACGCTTCTTGCGGGGAGTTGTAGGGTTCTTTAAAGCTGCTTCTGGAAACAAAGTTGCAGTCTTTTTGGAGCAGGTCCGCTGTCCTCAGGAGTTTCTTGTCTTTTTCGAAGCAGGGCAGTCCTTAGAGGATTCAGAGGTCGCTGGTCCCTTGGAAGGCGTCGCTGGAGCAGAGTTCTTTGGAAGGCAGGAGAGAGGCCGGTGAGTTTCTGGAGCCAAGGCAGTTGTTGTCTTCTGGTCTTCCTCTGCAGGGGTTTTCAGCTGGGCAGTCCTTCTTCTTGTTGTCGCAGGAATCTAATTTTCTAGGGTTCAGGGTAGCCCTTAAATACTAAATTTAAGGGCGTGTTTAGGTCTGGGGGGTTAGTAGCCAATGGCTACTAGCCCTGAGGGTGGGTACACCCTCTTTGTGCCTCCTCCCAAGGGGAGGGGGTCACGATCCTAACCCTATTGGGGGAATCCTCCATCTGCAAGATGGAGGATTTCTAAAAGTTAGAGTCACCTCAGCTCAGGACACCTTAGGGGCTGTCCTGACTGGCCAGTGACTCCTCCTTGTTATTCTCATTATTTTCTCCGGCCTTGCCGCCAAAAGTGGGGGCCGGGCCGGAGGGGGCGGGCAACTCCACTAGCTGGAGTGTCCTGCGGTGCTGTGACAAAGGGGTGAGCCTTTGAGGCTCACCGCCAGGTGTTACAGCTCCTGCCTGGGGGAGGTGTTAGCATCTCCACCCAGTGCAGGCTTTGTTACTGGCCTCAGAGTGACAAAGGCACTCTCCCCATGGGGCCAGCAACATGTCTCTAGTGTGGCAGGCTGCTGGAACAAGTCAGCCTACACAGATAGTCGGTTAAGTTTCAGGGGGCACCTCTAAGGTGCCCTCTGGGGTGTATTTTGCAATAAAATGTACACTGGCATCAGTGTGCATTTATTGTGCTGAGAAGTTTGATACCAAACTTCCCAGTTTTCAGTGTAGCCATTATGGTGCTGTGGAGTTCGTGTTTGACAGACTCCCAGACCATATACTCTTATGGCTACCCTGCACTTACAATGTCTAAGGTTTTGTTTAGACACTGTAGGGGTACCATGCTCATGCACTGGTACCCTCACCTATGGTATAGTGCACCCTGCCTTAGGGCTGTAAGGCCTGCTAGAGGGGTGTCTTACCTATACTGCATAGGCAGTGAGAGGCTGGCATGGCACCCTGAGGGGAGTGCCATGTCGACTTACTCGTTTTGTCCTCACTAGCACACACAAGCTGGCAAGCAGTGTGTCTGTGCTGAGTGAGAGGTCTCCAGGGTGGCATAAGACATGCTGCAGCCCTTAGAGACCTTCCTTGGCATCAGGGCCCTTGGTACTAGAAGTACCAGTTACAAGGGACTTATCTGGATGCCAGGGTCTGCCAATTGTGGATACAAAAGTACAGGTTAGGGAAAGAACACTGGTGCTGGGGCCTGGTTAGCAGGCCTCAGCACACTTTCAATTGTAAACATAGCATCAGCAAAGGCAAAAAGTCAGGGGGCAACCATGCCAAGGAGGCATTTCCTTACACAACCCCCCCCCCAAACGAAAGAGGATGAGACTAACCTTTCCCAAGAGAGTCTTCATTTTCTAAGTGGAAGAACCTGGAAAGGCCATCTGCATTGGCATGGACAGTCCCAGGTCTGTGTTCCACTATAAAGTCCATTCCCTGTAGGGAGATGGACCACCTCAACAGTTTAGGATTTTCACCTTTCATTTGCATCAGCCATTTGAGAGGTCTGTGGTCAGTTTGAACTAGGAAGTGAGTCCCAAAGAGGTATGGTCTCAGCTTCTTCAGGGACCAAACCACAGCAAAGGCCTCCCTCTCAATGGCACTCCAACGCTGCTCCCTGGGGAGTAACCTCCTGCTAATGAAAGCAACAGGCTGGTCAAGGCCATCATCATTTGTTTGGGACAAAACTGCCCCTATCCCATGTTCAGAGGCATCTGTCTGCACAATGAACTGCTTAGAATAATCTGGAGCTTTTAGAACTGGTGCTGAGCACATTGCTTGTTTCAGGGTGTCAAAGGCCTGTTGGCATTCCACAGTCCAGTTCACTTTCTTGGGCATTTTCTTGGAGGTGAGTTCAGTGAGGGCTGTCACAATGGATCCATATCCCTTCACAAACCTCCTGTAATACCCAGTCAAGCCAAGGAATGCCCTGACTTGAGTCTGGGTTTTTGGAGCTACCCAGTCCAGAATAGTCTGGATCTTGGGTTGGAGTGGCTGAACTTGGCCTCCACCTACAAGGTGTCCCAAGTAAACCACAGTTCCCTGCCCTATCTGGCATTTGGATGCCTTGATAGAGAGGCCTGCAGATTGCAGAGCCTTCAAAACCTTCTTCAGGTGGACCAGGTGACCCTGCCAGGTGGAGCTAAAGACAGCAATATCATCAAGATAAGCTGTGCTAAAGGACTCCAAGCCAGCAAGGACTTGATTCACCAACCTTTGGAAGGTGGCAGGGGCATTCTTTAAACCAAAGGGCATAACAGTAAACTGATAATGCCCATCAGGTGTGGAGAATGCTGTTTTCTCTTTTGCTCCAGGTGCCATTTTTATTTGCCAGTACCCTGCTGTCAAGTCAAAGGTACTTAAGAATTTGGCAGCACCTAATTTATCTATGAGCTCATCAGCTCTAGGAATTGGATGAGCATCTGTCTTGGTGACAGAATTGAGCCCTCTGTAGTCCACACAAAACCTCATCTCTTTCTTTCCATCTTTGGTGTGAGGTTTGGGGACTAAGACCACTGGGCTAGCCCAGGGGCTGTCAGAGCGCTCAATTACTCCCAATTCTAGCATCTTGTGGACTTCCACCTTGATGCTTTCCTTAACATGGTCAGACTGTCTAAAAATGTTGTTCTTGACAGGCATGCTGTCTCCTGTGTCCACATCATGGGTACACAGGTGTGTCTGACCAGGGGTTAAGGAGAAGAGTTCAGGAAACTGTTGTAGGACTCTCCTACAATCAGCTTGCTGTTGGTCAGAGAGGGTGTCTGAGTAGATCACTCCATCTACTGAGCCATCTTTTGGGTCTGATGACAGAAGATCAGGGAGAGGTTCACTCTCTGCCTCCTGATCCTCATCTGTTACCATCAACAGATTCACATCAGCCCTGTCATGGAAGAGCTTAAGGCGGTTCACATGGATCACCCTCTTGGGGCTCCTGCTTGTGCCCAGGTCCACCAGGTAGGTGACCTGACTCTTCCTTTCTAGCACTGGGTAAGGGCCACTCCATTTGTCCTGGAGTGCCCTGGGAGCCACAGGCTCCAGAACCCAGACTTTCTGCCCTGGTTGGAACTCAACCAGTGCAGCCTTTTGGTCATACCAAAACTTCTGGAGCTGTTGGCTGGCCTCAAGGTTTTTGGTTGCCTTTTCCATGTACTCTGCCATTCTAGAGCGAAGGCCAAGTACATAGTCCACTATGTCTTGTTTAGGCTCATGAAGAGGTCTCTCCCAGCCTTCTTTAACAAGAGCAAGTGGTCCCCTTACAGGGTGGCCAAACAGAAGTTCAAAGGGTGAGAATCCTACTCCCTTCTGTGGCACCTCTCTGTAAGCAAAAAGCAGACATGGCAAGAGGACATCCCATCTCCTTTTGAGTTTTTCTGGGAGCCCCATGATCATGCCTTTTAATGTCTTGTTGAATCTCTCAACTAAGCCATTAGTTTGTGGATGGTATGGTGTAGTGAATTTGTAAGTCACTCCACACTCATTCCACATGTGTTTTAGGTATGCTGACATGAAGTTGGTACCTCTGTCAGACACCACCTCCTTAGGGAAACCCACTCTGGTAAAGATACCAATGAGGGCCTTGGCTACTGCAGGGGCAGTAGTCGACCTAAGGGGAATAGCTTCAGGATACCTAGTAGCATGATCCACTACTACTAGGATGTACATATTTCCTGAGGCTGTGGGAGGTTCCAGTGGACCAACTATGTCCACACCCACTCTTTCAAAGGGGACCCCCACCACTGGAAGTGGAATGAGGGGGGCCTTTGGGTGCCCACCTGTCTTACCACTGGATTGACAGGTGGGGCAGGAGAGGCAAAACTCCTTAACCTTCTGGGACATATTGGGCCAGTAGAAGTGGTTGACTAACCTCTCCCACGTCTTGGTTTGTCCCAAATGCCCAGCAAGGGGAATATCATGGGCTAAGGTCAGAATAAACTCTCTGAACGACTGAGGCACTACCACTCTCCTAGTGGCACCAGGTTTGGGGTCTCTGGCCTCAGTGTACAGGAGTCCATCTTCCCAATAGACCCTATGTGTTCCATTTTTCTTGCCCTTGGACTCTTCAGCAGCTTGCTGCCTAAGGCCTTCAAGAGAGGGACAGGTTTCTTGTCCCTTACACAGCTCCTCCCTTGAGGGTCCCCCTGGGCCTAAGAGCTCAACCTGATAAGGTTCAAGCTCCAAAGGCTCAGTTCCCTCAGAGGGCAGAACTTCTTCCTGAGAAGAGAGGTTCTCTTTTTCTGACTGTGTTGCAGTTGGTTTCCCAACTGACTTTCCTTTTCTCTTGGTAGGCTGGGCCATTTTTCCAGACTCCAGCTCTACTTTTTCACCCTGTGCCTTGCATTGTGCTCTTGTTTTTACACACACCAGTTCAGGGATACCCAGCATGGCTGCATGGGTTTTTAGTTCTACCTCAGCCCATGCTGAGGACTCCAGGTCATTTCCAAGCAGACAGTCTACTGGGATGTTTGAGGAGACCACCACCTGTTTCAGGCCATTGACCCCTCCCCATTCTAAAGTTACCATTGCCATGGGATGTGCTTTAGTTTGATTGTCAGCATTGGTGACTGTATAAGTTTTTCCAGTCAGGTATTGGCCAGGGGAAACCAGTTTCTCTGTCACCATGGTGACACTGGCACCTGTATCCCTCAGGCCCTCTACACTTGTCCCATTAATAAAGAGCTGCTGCCTGTATTTTTGCATGTTAGGGGGCCAGGCAGCTAGTGTGGCTAAATCCACCCCACCCTCAGAGACTAGAGTAGCTTCAGTGTGGACCCTGATTTGCTCTGGGCACACTGTTGATCCCACTTGGAGACTAGCCATTCCAGTGTTACCTGGATTGGAGTTTGGAGTGGAACTTTTCTTGGGACAGGCCTTGTCTCCAGTTTGGTGTCCAGACTGACTACAGTTTCGACACCAGGCCTTTTTGGGATCAAAGTTTTTACCCTTGTACCCAGGATTGTTTTGTGAAGAGGCTCTGGGCCCACCCTCCTGTGCAGGTTTTTGGGGGCCTTTAGAAGACTCTTGACTATTTTTATTTTTGGCTGTCTCACCACCTTTCCCCTGGGGAGGTTTTGTGACCCCTTTCTTTTGGTCACCCCCTGTGGAAGTTTTGGACACCCTAGTCTTGACCCAATGGTCCGCCTTCTTTCCCAATTCTTGGGGAGAAATTGGTCCTAGGTCTACCAGATGCTGATGCAGTTTATCATTGAAACAATTACTTAACAGGTGTTCTTTCACAAATAAATTGTACAGCCCATCATAATTACTTACACCACTGCCTTGAATCCAACCATCTAGTGTTTTTACTGAGTAGTCTACAAAGTCAACCCAGGTCTGGCTCGAGGATTTTTGAGCCCCCCTGAATCTAATCCTATACTCCTCAGTGGAGAATCCAAAGCCCTCAATCAGGGTACCCTTCATGAGGTCATAAGATTCTGCATCTTGTCCAGAGAGTGTGAGGAGTCTATCCCTACACTTTCCTGTGAACATTTCCCAAAGGAGAGCACCCCAGTGAGATCTGTTCACTTTTCTGGTTACACAAGCCCTCTCAAAAGCTGTGAACCATTTGGTGATGTCATCACCATCTTCATATTTAGTTACAATCCCTTTAGGGATTTTCAACATGTCAGGAGAATCTCTGACCCTATTTATGTTGCTGCCACCATTGATGGGTCCTAGGCCCATCTCTTGTCTTTCCCTCTCTATGGCTAGGATCTGTCTTTCCAAAGCCAATCTTTTGGCCATCCTGGCTAACTGGATGTCCTCTTCACTGGAGTTATCCTCAGTGATTTCAGAGGTGTTGGTCTCTCCTGTGAGGGAACCAGCATCTCTGACTATTATTTTTGGAGTCAGGGTTTGAGAGACCCTGTTCTCCCTAGATAGGACTGGTAGGGGGGAATTTTCCTCCAAGTCACTATCCTCTTCCTCTGAGTTGCCACCCTCAGAGGGGTTGGCCTTTTCAAACTCTGCCAAAAGCTCCTGGAGCTGTATTTTGGTAGGTTTGGGGCCCATTGTTATTTTCTTTATTTTACAGAGTGACCTTAGCTCCCTCATCTTAAGATGGAGGTAAGGTGTGGTGTCGAGTTCCACCACAGTCACATCTGTGCTAGACATTTTGCTTCTAAAAGTTGGAATACTTTTTAAGAATCTACAACTGGTTCTAGAATCTAATTCAAACTTTTACAAACTTTTAAACTCTAAAAGAAATGCTAAACAGGATCTAACACAAGGCCCTAGCAGGTCTTTTAAGAATTTAGAAAACTTTTCAAATTGCAAAAATCTATTTCTAATGACAATTTTGGAATTTGTCGTGTGATCAGGTATTGGCTGAGTAGTCCAGCAAATGCAAAGTCTTGTACCCCACCGCTGATCCACCAATGTAGGAAGTTGGCTCTGTATGTGCTATTTCAAAGTAAGGAATAGCATGCACAGAGTCCAAGGGTTCCCCTTAGAGGTAAAATAGTGGTAAAAATAGATAATACTAATGCTCTATTTCGTGGTAGTGTGGTCGAGCAGTAGGCTTATCCAAGGAGTAGTGTTAAGCATTTGTTGTACATACACATAGACAATAAATGAGGTACACACACTCAGAGACAAATCCAGCCAATAGGTTTTGTTATAGAAAAATATCTTTTCTTAGTTTATTTTAAGAACCACAGGTTCAAATTTAACATGTAATATCTTGTTTGAAAGGTATTGCAGGTAAGTACATTAGGAACTTTGAATCATTTCAATTGCATGTATACTTTTCAAGTTATTCACAAATGGCTGTTTTAAAAGTGGACACAGTGCAATTTTCACAGTTCCTGGGGGAGGTAAGTTTTTGTTAGTTTTACCAGGTAAGTAAGACACTTACAGGGTTCAGTTCTTGGTCCAAGGTAGCCCACCGTTGGGGGTTCAGAGCAACCCCAAAGTCACCACACCAGCAGCTCAGGGCCGGTCAGGTGCAGAGTTCCAAGTGGTGCCCAAAACGCATAGGCTAGAATGGAGAGAAGGGGGTGCCCCGGTTCCGGTCTGCTTGCAGGTAAGTACCCACGTCTTCGGAGGGCAGACCAGGGGGGTTTTGTAGGGCACCGGGGGGGACACAAGCCCACACAGAAATTTCACCCTCAGCAGCGCGGGGGCGGCCGGGTGCAGTGTAGAAACAAGCGTCGGGTTCGCAATGTTAGTCTATGAGAGATCAACGGATCTCTTCAGCGCTGCAGGCAGGCAAGGGGGGGCTTCCTCGGGGAAACCTCCACTTGGGCAAGGGAGAGGGACTCCTGGGGGTCACTTCTCCAGTGAAAGTCCGGTCCTTCAGGTCCTGGGGGCTGCGGGTGCAGGGTCTTTTCCAGGAGTCGGGACTTAGGTTTCAGAGAGTCGCGGTCAGGGGAAGCCTCGGGATTCCCTCTGCTGGCGGCGCTGTGGGGGCTCAGGGGGGACAGGTTTTGGTACTCACAGTCGGAGAGTAGTCCGGGGGTCCTCCCTGAGGTGTTGGTTCTCCACCAGCCGAGTCGGGGTCGCCGGGTGCAGTGTTGCAAGTCTCACGCTTCTTGCGGGGAGTTGTAGGGTTCTTTAAAGCTGCTTCTGGAAACAAAGTTGCAGTCTTTTTGGAGCAGGTCCGCTGTCCTCGGGAGTTTCTTGTCTTTTTCGAAGCAGGGCAGTCCTCAGAGGATTCAGAGGTCGCTGGTCCCTTGGAAGGCGTCGCTGGAGCAGAGTTCTTTGGAAGGCAGGAGACAGGCCGGTGAGTTTCTGGAGCCAAGGCAGTTGTTGTCTTCTGGTCTTCCTCTGCAGGGGTTTTCAGCTGGGCAGTCCTTCTTCTTGTTGTCGCAGGAATCTAATTTTCTAGGGTTCAGGGTAGCCCTTAAATACTAAATTTAAGGGCGTGTTTAGGTCTGGGGGGTTAGTAGCCAATGGCTACTAGCCCTGAGGGTGGGTACACCCTCTTTGTGCCTCCTCCCAAGGGGAGGGGGTCACGATCCTAACCCTATTGGGGGAATCCTCCATCTGCAAGATGGAGGATTTCTAAAAGTTAGAGTCACCTCAGCTCAGGACACCTTAGGGGCTGTCCTGACTGGCCAGTGACTCCTCCTTGTTATTCTCATTATTTTCTCCGGCCTTGCCGCCAAAAGTGGGGGCCGGGCCGGAGGGGGCGGGCAACTCCACTAGCTGGAGTGTCCTGCGGTGCTGTGACAAAGGTGTGAGCCTTTGAGGCTCACCGCCAGGTGTTACAGCTCCTGCCTGGGGGAGGTGTTAGCATCTCCACCCAGTGCAGGCTTTGTTACTGGCCTCAGAGTGACAAAGGCACTCTCCCCATGGGGCCAGCAACATGTCTCTAGTGTGGCAGGCTGCTGGAACTAGTCAGCCTACACAGATAGTCGGTTAAGTTTCAGGGGGCACCTCTAAGGTGCCCTCTGGGGTGTATTTTGCAATAAAATGTACACTGGCATCAGTGTGCATTTATTGTGCTGAGAAGTTTGATACCAAACTTCCCAGTTTTCAGTGTAGCCATTATGGTGCTGTGGAGTTCGTGTTTGACAGACTCCCAGACCATATACTCTTATGGCTACCCTGCACTTACAATGTCTAAGGTTTTGTTTAGACACTGTAGGGGTACCATGCTCATGCACTGGTACCCTCACCTATGGTATAGTGCACCCTGCCTTAGGGCTGTAAGGCCTGCTAGAGGGGTGTCTTACCTATACTGCATAGGCAGTGAGAGGCTGGCATGGCACCCTGAGGGGAGTGCCATGTCGACTTACTCGTTTTGTCCTCACTAGCACACACAAGCTGGCAAGCAGTGTGTCTGTGCTGAGTGAGAGGTCTCCAGGGTGGCATAAGACATGCTGCAGCCCTTAGAGACCTTCCTTGGCATCAGGGCCCTTGGTACTAGAAGTACCAGTTACAAGGGACTTATCTGGATGCCAGGGTCTGCCAATTGTGGATACAAAAGTACAGGTTAGGGAAAGAACACTGGTGCTGGGGCCTAGTTAGCAGGCCTCAGCACACTTTCAATTGTAAACATAGCATCAGCAAAGGCAAAAAGTCAGGGGGCAACCATGCCAAGGAGGCATTTCCTTACAGTATGATATAACTTGGTAATATATTTTTTTTTTTCCTTTTTTCTTTTCTTTTTTTAAGCCTTCAGTGTATAATGACATAAGAATATATGTGTTATGTGTTTCCTTCCAATAAAAAAAAAAAAAAAAAAAAAAAAAAGGAAAATTTCGGGAGTTCCCAACACTTCCCTCTCATTTCGTCACAAGCTTCGGAATATATCAGACAGTCCTGGGCTCCTGGAACAACAAAGGCTTACAAATCAGCTTGGGCTTTATGGCATAGCTGGTGTCTGGGAAAACGCATTGATTCCTTTTCAGCAGATGTCACCTTTATAGTGAATTTCCTTGCCGCTGAGGCTAGTAAGGGTAAAGCTTATCGTACTATTAATCTGTACAGGTCAGCTATTTCTTCTAATCACCAATTTGTCAACGGAAAACCGGTGGGTGAACACCCACTTATTTGTCGTCTTTTGAAGGGAGTAAAATTTGCCAATCCTCCGTTACCTAAGTACAGTTTTTTATGGGATGTTAATGTAGTTCTAAATTTTTTCCTAGCATGGCCTGACAATTCTTCTCTTTCTTTAAAGATGTTGTCGGCTAAACTCACCATGTTGTTGTGCCTTATTTCTATTAAACGAATTTCAGATGTCAAAGCTCTAGATATCTCTGCAAGACAGTTTACTCCGTCTAGTGTGCTTTTTACTGTGTCTCGAAGAACAAAATCAAATTTACACTCTGTTTTTTATCCATATTTTCCGGATCGTCCTAAATTATGTGTTGCTCAATGTTTAAAAGCTTATGAACTCATGACTGCTCATCTAAGAACGTCCTCCTCTACTCAATTGCTTATCTCTTTCAGGAAACCTTATAAGCCGGTGTCTTCGGCCACCTTGGCTCGCTGGGTTAAGTGGATTATGTCTTTGGCTGGGATTGACACTTCTACTTTTGGAGCTCACTCTTCCAGAGGTGCTATGGCTTCCAAAGCATTTTGGACGGGTTCCCGTCTTGAGGACATTCTTAGATCTGCAGATTGGTCTAATGATAATGTTTTTAGAGTATTTTATTGTAAACCAGTAGATAATGTTTCTTTGAATGTCATTAATTTGCTTTAAACTTGCATAATAGGAGCCTCCGGTCTTGCCATAAAATGTAGATTTTCCTAGTTTTAATGACGGAAAGTCTTAATTTTATTAAAGACACGGAGGCGAGTATTATCCCACCCTGGTTGTAGTAACTATTTCTGTTTTATTTTTCCCATCCCTTTAGTGTCAACATCGGCGGTTCAACCTGCTACCTAATCCTTACAGTCATAGTGTGGATGCTCCATCAACATCTTCCATATATCCTTATCCTCTTCTCAGCCTGGCGGATCACCAGTGTGCTGCTCTCCACCATCAGTTTCCTGGACTTATGAATTTTTGCTCCGAGTTGTTATCTTTTATCATGGCTGTTCTCATTCTGGTTTCTATTTTTCCTTTATTTCGTACCAGCTGATTGTCAAGCGCAAGAAAAGAGGGCTGTTCGCAGTCCAGTTACGTCATCATACCCTTTCACTAATGTCATTGGTTATTGTTTATGGACTTCAAATTGTTTCCCATTGGCTCGTGTTCTCTTCGCCCATGGGACTTGTAGTTTATTCACTTGCTGCTATTTAAATTAAAGCAAGAAAAGAACGCATAATACTCGCCTCCGTGTCTTTAATAAAATTAAGACTTTCCGTCATTAAAACTAGGAAAATCTACATTATGCTTCAAGATGGCAACCAATATTCTAGGCATCAACTGAACAAATCCTTTGGATATAAAAGAGAGACTAAGCTTCTTTTTTTTTTGCAAGGTAACTGTCCTGACTATGGAGTCTGTTGTCAGAGTAAAGCGCGAAGCCCTTCTAAATTTATGTATACGTACCTCTTAGGATCGGATTGACTGTTTCGGTGTGACGTCGGAAGAAAGTGAAGCAAGGATTTCCTGACTGAGATGTGGAATTCGCAGTGGTGCCTGAGTATGAAAAAGCCTGGTTTTAAAGCGCCTTTAGCCTAGCCTGAAGTCATATAAAGTCTTCTAGTAATACACAGTTATATCAAAACTTTGGACACACACAGCCACTTTTGCATTTCGACTTTGTGATAGTGTTAACGCTTTCCTCTATGTCAATTTTATATACATCAGGACTCGTTTTAGGCCGATGAATCTTTTGACCCAGTGGTGAGACACAGTTGGGCAACATAACTGATCAATATATCAAGTAATATGTCAATAATGTCACCAATATTTATCACCACAATACACTTCACTTTGGATAAAACCATTGATCAAACTGTCGGCGCAACCATGACCTTTCAGTCATGAATAACCACACCTTTGTTAGAATTTTTATGAATTTTATTCCCTATTGATTACAATCTACTAATAAAAGTGTCAATCTCAAAACCAAGAAACAAAAGAATATAGTTACGATATGGCAGCAGTTATAAGACTTCAATAATGCAAAGATTACAAACATAAGGGCATAACATAAGGTGAACATAGACCAGAATACATTGAATGTCACGTAAGTCTCAGTTCAGCATAGCACAATGTCAGTCTTGTCTATTTGTATCAGTCAAGTGATCGCCTAGCCTATCCACTAATTAGCATCAGCATGTTGGGCTTCATGCAAAACAATTTAGAACATCAATTTGGAAAACATCTAAACTATGGTCTCTAATAAAAAACACAGCAGTTGGTACCTAGAAAGGAAAAGCAAATAGACAAATTACAATAGCATTGTCATAATTACCCTCCAAGGATTGAGTCAGCACACAGGATCAGTCTTCGTCTTCAGGTCATCAGCCGTATCACCATCAGTCAGGACTTAACTAAAGGGCAGAAATGGTCACTTCCCTCATAAGGAGGAAAAGAGCAGTTTATGGGTGAGGTTAGTTTTAATGAGTCTCAAGTCACCAAACAGAGTGACGGAGTTTCTGGATAAAATCAATAGCATTCCCTACCTAATTCTCTCAACTCTTCTGTGTCATGAGCTTTTATCCCCTTTTCGTAATACCTTCCCCCAAAATCCTATTGGACATTTGCTATACCCCACTATCTTTAACCTATCAAATTATACATTAGGTAATCCAAATTGTCGCCCCACGATAATTTATAACACTTTGATTGGTGTAAGGAAATGGCTCCCTGTTGCAGTTACCCCCCACTTTTTGCCTGATACTGATGCTGACTTGACTGAGAAGTGTGCTGGGACCCTGCTAACCAGGCCCCAGCACCAGTGTTCTTTCACCTAAAATGTACCATTGTCTCCACAATTGGCACAGCCCTGGCACCTAGGTAAGTCCCTTGTAACTGATACCCTTGGTACCAAGGGCCCTGTTGCCAGGGAAGGTCTCTTAGGGCTGCAGCATGTCTTATGCCACCCTAGGGACCCCTCACTCAGCACAGACACACTGCTTGTCAGCTTGTGTGTGCTGGTGGGGAGAAAATGACTAAGTCGACATGGCACTCCCCTCAGGGTGCCATGCCAACCTCACACTGCCTGTGGCATAGGTAAGTCACCCCTCTAGCAGGCCTTACAGCCCTAAGGCAGGGTGCACTATACTACAGGTGAGGGCATAGGTGCATGAGCACTATGCCCCTACAGTGTCTAAGCAAAACCTTAGACATTGTAAGTGCAGCGTAGCCATAAGGGTATATGGTCTGGGAGTCTGTCAAAAACGAACTCCACAGCTCCATAATGGCTACACTGAATACTGGGAAGTTTGGTATAAGACGTCTCAGAATAATAAACCCACACTGATGCCAGTGTTGGATTTATTAAAAAATGCACACAGAGGGCATCTTAGAGATACCCCTTGTATTTTACCCAATTGTTCAGTGCAGGACTGACTGGTCTGTGCCAGCCTGCTGCTGAGAGACGAGTTTCTGACCCCATGTGGTGAGGGCCTTTGTGCTCTCTGAGGACAGAAACAAAGCCTGCTCTGGGTGGAGGTGCTTCACACCTCCCCCCTGCAGGAACTGTAACACCTAGCAGTGAGCCTCAAAGGCTCAGGCTTCGTGTTACAATGCCCCAGGGCACTCCAGCTAGTGGAGATGCCCGCCCCCTGGACCCAGCCCCCACTTTTGGCGGCAAGTCCAGGAGAGATAATGAGAAAAACAAGGAGGAGTCACTGGCCAGTCAGGACAGCCCCTAAGGTGTCCTGAGCTGAGGTGACTCTGACTTTTAGAAATCCTCCATCTTGCAGATGGAGGATTCCCCCAATAGGAATAGGGATGTGCCCCCCTCCCCTCAGGGAGGAGGCACCAAGAGGGTGTAGCCACCCTCAAGGACAGTAGCCATTGGCTACTGCCCTCCCAGACCTAAACACACCCCTAAATCGAGTATTTAGGGGCTCCGAGAACACAGCAAGATAGATTCCTGCAACCTAAGAAGAAAAGGACTGCTAAACTGAAAAACCCTGCAGAGAAGACGGAGACACCAACTGCTTTGGCCCCAGCTCTACCGGCCTGTCTCCCCCCTTCTAAAGACCCTGCTCCAGCGACGCTCTCCCCAGGGACCAGCGACCTCTGAATCCTCAGAGGACTGCCCTGCTCTAGAAGGACCAAGAAACTCCAGAGGACAGCGGCTCTGTTCACCCAAGACTGCAACTTTGTTTCAAAGGAGCAACTTTAAAACAACTTGCGTTTCCCGCCAGAAGCGTGAGACTTGCTACTCTGCACCCGACGCCCCCGGCTCGACTTGTGGAGAAACAACACTTCAGGGAGGACTCCCCGGCGACAGCGAGACCGTGAGTAGCCAGAGTTGTCCCACCTAAGCCCCCACAGCGATGCCTGCAGAGGGAATCCCGAGGCTCCCCCTGACCGCGACTGCCTGTCTCCCAGATCCCGACGCCTGGTAAAGACTCTGCACCCGCAGCCCCAGGACCTGAAAGATCGGAACTACAGTGCAGGAGTGACCCCCCAGGATGCCCTCTCCCTTGCCCAGGAGGTGGCTACCCTGAGGAGCCCCCCCCCTTGCCTGCCTGCATCGCTGAAGAGACCCCTTGGTCTCCCATTGATTCCTATTACAAGCCCGACGCTTGTTTGCACACTGCACCCGGCCGCCCCCGTGCTGCTGAGGGTGTACTTTCTGTGTGGACTTGTGTCCCCCCCGGTGCCCTACAAAACCCCCCTGGTCTGCCCTCCGAAGACGTGGGTACTTACCTGCTGGCAAACTGGGGCACCCCCTTCTCCATTGAAGCCTATGTGTTTTGGGCACCACTTTGACCTCTGCACCTGACCGGCCCTGAGCTGCTGGCGTGGTAACTTTGGGGTTGCTCTGAACCCCCAACAGTGGGCTACCTTGGACCCAAACTTGAACCCCGTAGGTGGTTTACTTACCTGCAAAAACTAACAAACTCTTACTCCCCCCAGGAACTGTTGAAAATTGAACTGTCTAGTTTTAAAATAGCTATATGTGAAAACTGTATATGCTATTTTGCTAATTCAAAGTTCCTAAAGTACCTACCTGCAATACCTTTCATTTAAAGTATTACATGTAAATCTTGAACCTGTGGTTCTTAAAATAAACTAAGAAAATATATTTTTCTATACAAAAACCTATTGGCCTGGAATTGTCTTTGAGGTGTGTTCCTCATTTATTGCTTGTGTATGTACAACAAATGCTTAACACTACTCCTTTGATAAGCCTATTGCTCGACCAAAATACCACAAAATAGAGCATTAGTATTATCTCTTTTTGCCACTATCTTACCTCTAAGGGGAACCCTTGGACTCTGTGCATACTATTCCTTACTTTGAAATAGTGCATGCAGAGCCAACTTCTTACAATTGGTCTTCGCAATTGACGTCTTCGTAGGTGGCACATCCGGAGGATGTCATCGCCTTGGCACGTTTCTCGGGTCAAAAGTTCTCTTTTCCATTGTCAAGTGTCCTTGAATATTTTTACTTTTGTTGCAAACTGTATAAGGTCCATTGCAAAAACAGCTAATGTGCGGATGGGAAGAAAATCATTATTGCTACATGAAGCGAAGAAAAGAACAAATGCTGGGTCATGGCCCTTTACGAGTCAGCACACTGGAAAAACAGAAAATATGCTTTAATATGAGAGTTACATGGCTAAATCTTTAACTCACGCTAACTTAAGGCCTATGTTTTTTTTTTAATATATAAAGGCAATCTTCGTAAGTGTTAATATATTCAGTTAATTATGGTGCAAGCAATTATTTCTTATAATCAACATCAGTTTATGAGCACAATAGTAACTTTACACTTATAATCATGATGAGAATACACACTAAGCAATTAATGTTTATGGTCGTTTTTATATGCAGCATTATTAGGCATTCATATAAGCATTTCACATTTAATATATGTAATATTTAAGCTACGCTCTCTCAGTCCCTCCTCTGATGACGCTCGTCAACACACAAACCTTTCCCTTTGACCTTTCATCATTATTTTTCAATTTTCAATTTTTCACCTTGCGCATAATACGCATTTCAACATCTTGCCCTTTATGTGAACTTACCCAAATTTCATTAAACATTTTCTCTCTTTCACTTTCTTCGTTTCTCCTAGTTCTTTTAGTCCAATTTCTTTTTATTTTGTCATCAACTTTGCATGCCCCCCATAATCCTAATAGACAGACCAAAACAATTAATAGACCCATCAAGATTTTTGCAAGTACCCCATTCCAAATGTTGGTAAACCAGCTCCCAACCCTGACAATTCCCTTTCCAAATTTCTCCCAAACACCGAGTTCCTTCAAATCTGTCAAATCTGTACTATCTCTAGGAAGGTTAGTAAGCATACTTCTAATCTTTTTACTGTTATCTGGTATTAATGAACAACAATGACGCTCATTGAGCATCTTGCAGACTCTTCCGCTCTTAGCTAAAAGAATGTCTAAAGCAAGCCGATTTTGAAGAGTCATAGCTCTTTCTGCAGCAAGTTCAGTATCCATCAGGAGTATAGCCCCTGTAAAATTTGTCAGCATGTTGTCCACTAAAGTAGACAACTTTTGAATCTTCATAGAATTCAAGATAACCCCTACTGATGGGATTATGGCTTCAAATATATCACCAATGACAGCCGCCACTGATTCTCGTTTTTGTCTAGGATGTTGTAATTCAGACGTCTTAGGTATCTGTTTTAAGTCATCGATTTGGTAAATCTTTGGGAATGCTATTCCCAAATAATATGTCCCATACCTTCCCTTAGGGAGTCGGTAATAAGCATTTAGCCCACAGATATAATAGATCCCAGGAATCGCTGGATCTTGTCCATTTAGCATAAAGGTCCATTTACTCTGAAATAAAAACACATGCCTGCATTCACTCGTTCCCACAAACAAATTATCCTGTTCAGATTTTGGGCTATATATACAAAGCCTACCTACATGTAATGCATCTATAGCTAATTTGCCTTGTGTCTTGATTGCAGTGTAAGCATAATCATTTGCGTATGTGCGCTTCTCTAATCCTTTTTCTAATCTTTCTTTTAATGCTTTGCGTCTATCATCTGTGTGATCTAAAAAACTTTTCTCTACAGGCGATAGTAAGCAAGTTAAATTATTGTGATGGGCATAGGCAGTCCCACATGTAAGCGTCGGCTCAAAGAATCCCCTAACTATTTTCCTTAGCTAATTTATTTAAGAATTCAGGGCCAGATGTAGCAAACAGTTTGCGAGTCGCAAACGGCGAAAATCGCCGTTTGCGAGTCGCAAACCTGAGTTTGCTATGCAGAAATGCATTTTGCGAGTCGGAACCGACTCGCAAAATGCATTTCAGAGTCGCAAATAGGAAGGGGTGTTCCCTTCCTATTTGCGAGTCGCAGTGGTATGCAACTCCAAATGGAGTCTCAGTTACCATCCACTTGAAGTAGATGGTAACCCACTCGCAAACGGGAAGGGGTCCCCATGGGACCCCTTCCCCTTTGTGACTGGACCCCAAATTATTTTTTCAGAGCAGGTAGTGGTCCAAGGGACCACTACTTGCCCTGAAAAAATCCGAAACAAAAGTTTTTTAATTTTTTTTTTTAAATGCAGCTCGTTTTCCTTTAAGGAAAACGGGCTACAATTGAAAAAAGAAAACTGCTTTATTTAAAAGCAGTCACGGACATGGAGGTCTGCTGACTACAGCAGGCCTCCATACCCGTGAGTGCCCATAGTCGCTAGGGGGCCACAATTTGCGACCCTCCTCATTAATATTAATGAGTTGGGTCTTTGCGACCCCACAACGAATCGCAGACGGTGTCTGAGACACCGTTCTGCATTGCAAATTGCGAGTTGCAATTTGCGAGTCGCTCGGACTCGCAAATTGCAAGTCGCAATATGCAAAGTTGCTACATCTGGCCCCTAATCACAGGCACAAAAGAGAACACAACATCCAAGTTTGAATAGAAATATTGCACATGCTCTTGATTATAGAATCTTGTTAATAGCAAACTACAACTAATGCCATAAGTAAGCGGGAGGCTATGATATGTAACTCCCTCCTGCACAGATGAAGGAATTTTAGTACATACGTAACAATCTTTCGCATCCATAGTTTCCACATACTCATTGTAGGAGGCTGGACTGGCTTGTAGTGAGTACCAAGGGGTACTTGCACCTTGCACCAGGCCCAGTTATCCCTTATTAGTGTAAAGGGTGTCTAGCAGCTTAGGCTGATAGATAATGGTAGCTTAGCAGAGCAGCTTAGGCTGAACTAGGAGACGTGTGAAACTACTACAGTACCACTTAGGGCCTGATTCTAACCTTGGCGGACGGCGGAGGCCGTCCGCCAAGGTTCCGCCGCCAAATGACCGCGCCGCGGTCACAAGACCGCGGCGGCCATTCTAACATTTCCTCTGGGCCGGCGGGTGCTCTCCAAAAGAGCGCCCGCCGGCCCAGAGGAAATGCCCCTGCAACGAGGACGCCGGCTCAGAATTGAGCCGGCGTAGTTGCAGGGGTGCGACGGGTGCAGTTGCACCCGTCGCGTATTTCAGTGTCTGCATGGCAGACACTGAAATACTTTGCGGGGCCCTCTTATGGGGGCCCCTGCAGTGCCCATGCCATGGGCATGGGCACTGTAGGGGCCCCCAGGGGCCCCGCGGCACCCCCTACCGCCATCCTGTTCCTGGCGGGAGACCCGCCAGGAACAGGATGGCGGTAGGGGGTGTCAGAATCCCCATGGCTGCGGAGCGCGCTCCGCAGCCATGGAGGATTCCCCCGAGCAGCGGAAAGTCGGCGGGAGACCGCCGACTTTCCGCTTCTGACCACGGCTGAACCGCCGCGGTCAGAATGCTCGTGGGAGCACCGCCAGCCTGTTGGCGGTGCTCCCGTGGTCGGTGGCCCTGGCGGCCACCGGCCGCCAGGGTCAGAATGACCCCCTTAGTGTCATATGCACAATATCATAAGAAAACACAATACACAGTTATACTAAAAATAAAGGTACTTTATTTTTATGACAATATGCCAAAGTATCTTAGAGTGTACCCTCAGTGAGAGGATAGGAAATATACACAAGATATATATACACAATAGCAAAAATATGCAGTATAGTCTTAGAAAACAGTGCAAACAATGTATAGTTACAATAGGATGCAATGGGGAAACATAGGGATAGGGGCAACACAAACCATATGCTCCAAAAGTGGAATGCGAACCACGAATGGACCCCAAACCTATGTGACCTTGTAGAGGGTCGCTGGGACTATTAGAAAATAGTGAGAGTTAGAAAAATAACCCTCCCCAAGACCCTGAAAAGTGAGTGCAAAGTGCACTAGAGTTCCCCTAAGGACAAAGAAGTCGTGTTAGAGGAATAATGCAGGAAAGACACAAACCAACAATGCAACAACGCTGGATTTCCAATCTGGTGTACCTGTGGAACAAGGGGACCAAATCCAAAAGTCACAAGCAAGTCGGAGATGGGCAGATGCCCAGGAAATGCCAGCTGCGGGTGCAAAGAAGCTTCTACTGGACAGAAGAAGCTGCGGTTTCTGCAGGAACGCAAAGGGTTAGAGACTTCCCCTTTGGAGGACGGATCCCTCTCGCCTTGTAGAGTCGTGCAGAAGTGTTTTCTTGCCGAAAGAATGCCAACAAGCCTTGCTAGCTGCAAATCGTGCGGTTAGCGTTTTTGGATGCTGCTGTGGCCCAGGAGGGACCAGGAGGTCGCAAATTGGACCAGGAGGTAGAGGGGACGTCGAGCAAGACAAGGAGCCCTCTTAGCAGCAGGTAGCACCCGGAGAAGTGCCAGAAACAGGCACTACGAGGATGCGTGAAACGGTGCTCACCCGAAGTCGCACAAAGAAGTCCCACGTCGCCGGAGAATAACTTAGGAGGTCGTGCAATGCAGGTTAGAGTGCCGTGGACCCAGGCTGGACTGTGCACAAAGGATTTCCGCCGGAAGTGCACGGAGGCCGGAGTAGCTGCAAAAGTCGCGGTTCCCAGCAATGCAGTCTAGCGAGGTGAGGCAAGGACTTACCTCCACCAACCTTGGACTGAAGAGTCACTGGACTGTGGGGGCCACTTGGACAGAGTTGCTGGATTCGAGGGACCTCGCTCGTCGTGCTGAGAGGAGACCCAAGGGACCGGTAATGCAGCTTTTTGGTGCCTGCGGTTGCAGGGGGAAGATTCCGTCGACCCACAGGAGATTTCTTCGGAGCTTCTAGTGCAGAGAGGAGGCAGACTACCCCCACAGCATGCACCACCAGGAAAACAGTCGAGAAGGCGGCAGGATCAGCGTTACAGAGTTGCAGTAGTCGTCTTTGCTACTTTGTTGCAGTGTTGCAGGCTTCCAGCGCGGTCAGCAGTCGATTCCTTGGCAGAAGGTGAAGAGAGAGATGCAGAGGAACTTGGATGAGCTCTTGCATTCGTTATCTAAAGTTTCCCCAGAGACAGAGACCCTAAATAGCCAGGAAAGAGGGTTTGGCTACCTAGGAGAGAGGATAGGCTAGCAACACCTGAAGGAGCCTATCAGAAGGAGTCTCTGACGTCACCTGGTGGCACTGGCCACTCAGAGCAGTCCAGTGTGCCAGCAGCACCTCTGTTTCCAAGATGGCAGAGGTCTGGAGCACACTGGAGGAGCTCTGGACACCTCCCAGGGGAGGTGCAGGTCAGGGGAGTGGTCACTCCCCTTTCCTTTGTCCAGTTTTGCGCCAGAGCAGGGCTAATGGGTCCCCTGAACCGGTGTAGACTGGCTTATGCAGAATTGGGCACATCTGTGCCCAAGAAAGCATTTCCAGAGGCTGAGGGAGGCTACTCCTCCCCTGCCTTCACACCATTTTCCAAAGGGAGAGGGTGTCACACCCTCTCTCAGAGGAAGTTCTTTGTTCTGCCATCCTGGGCCAGGCCTGGCTGGACCCCAGGAGGGCAGATGCCTGTCTGAGGGGTTGGCAGCAGCAGCAGCTGCAGTGAAACCCCAGGAAGGGCAGTTTGGCAGTACCAGGGTCTGTGCTACAGACCACTGGGATCATGGGATTGTGCCAACTATGCCAGGATGGCATAGAGGGGGCAATTCCATGATCATAGACATGTTACATGGCCATATTCGGAGTTACCATTGTGAAGCTACATATAGGTGGTGACCTATATGTAGTGCACGCGTGTAATGGTGTCCCCGTACTCACAAAGTCAGGGAAATTGGCCCTGAACAATGTGGGGGCACCTTGGCTAGTGCCAGGGTGGCCTCACACTAAGTAACTTTGCACCTAACCTTTACCAGGTAAAGGTTAGACATATAGGTGACTTATAAGTTACTTAAGTGCAGTGTAAAATGGCTGTGAAATAACGTGGACGTTATTTCACTCAGGCTGCAGTGGCAGGCCTGTGTAAGAATTGTCAGAGCTCCCTATGGGTGGCAAAAGAAATGCTGCAGCCCATAGGGATCTCCTGGAACCCCAATACCCTGGGTACCTCAGTACCATATACTAGGGAATTATAAGGGTGTTCCAGTAAGCCAATGTAAATTGGTAAAATTGGTCACTAGCCTGTTAGTGACAATTTGGAAAGAAATGAGAGAGCATAACCACTGAGGTTCTGATTAGCAGAGCCTCAGTGAGACAGTTAGTCACTACACAGGTAACACATTCAGGCACACTTATGAGCACTGGGGCCCTGGGTTACCAGGGTCCCAGTGACACATACAACTAAAACAACATATATACAGTGAAAAATGGGGGTAACATGCCAGGCAAGATGGTACTTTCCTATACAACTCCCCCCCAAACGAAGGACAATAAGACTAGCCATGACCTGATGAGTCTTCATTGTCTAAGTGGAAATATCTGGAGAGTTCATCTGCATTGGAGTGGCTACTCCCAGGTCTATGTTCCACTGTATAGTCCATTCCCTGTAGGGATATGGACCACCTCAACAATTTAGGATTTTCACCTTTCATTTGTTTTAGCCAAAGTAGAGGTTTGTGGTCTGTCTGAACAATGAAGTGAGTGCCAAACAGGTATGGCCTCAACTTCTTCAGAGCCCAGACCACAGCAAAGGCCTCCCTCTCTATGGCAGACCAACGCTTTTCTCTAGGGGTCAACCTCCTACTAATAAAAGCAACAGGTTGATCCTGGCCCTCAGAATTAAGTTGTGATAGGACTGCCCCTACTCCTAATTCAGATGCATCAGTTTGGACATAGAATTTTTTAGAGTAACAAGGGCTTTTCAGGACAGGTGCAGAGCACATGGCCTGCTTCAGCTCCTCAAAAGCTTTCTGACAGTTTGCTGTCCATAATACCTTTTTAGGCATTTTCTTGGATGTGAGTTCATTAAGAGGGGCTGCAATGGAGCCATAGTTCTTAATGAACCTCCTGTAATACCCAGTGAGGCATAGGAAGGCTCTCACCTGAGTCTGAGTGGTAGGGGGAACCCAATCAATAATTGTTTGGATTTCCCCTGAAGTGGTGCAATCTGTTCCCCACCAACAAGGTGTCCCAGATAAACCACCTTCCCCTGCCCTATCTGGCACTTTGAAGCCTTGATAGTGAGGCCTGCCTTCTGCAGGGCCTCCAAAACTTTCCATAGGTGGACCAGGTGATCATCCCAGCTGGAGCTAAAGACAGCTATATCGTCCAAATATGCTGCACTGAAAGCTTCCAGCCCTTGCAGGACTGTGTTCACCAACCTTTGAAAAGTGGCAGGTGCATTTTTCAAACCAAAAGGCATTACAGTAAACTGGTAATGTCCTCCAATGGTTGAAAATGCAGTTTTAGGTTTAGCATCTTCTGACAATTTGATCTGCCAATACCCTGCAGTCAAATCAAAAGTGCTTAGATACTTGGCAGATGCCAGTGTATCTATGAGCTCATCTGCCCTGGGTATAGGGTGAGCATCAGTTTTGGTTACCAAGTTGAGACCTCTATAGTCTACACATAACCGCATTTCCTTCTTTCCATCTTTGGAATGGGGTTTTGGTACAAGTACCACAGGAGAAGCCCATGGACTTTCAGAGTGCTCAACCACTCCTAGTTCTAACATTTTCTGCACTTCTTGCTTTATGCAGTCCCTGACATGGTCAGGCTGCCTATAGATCTTACTTTTGACAGGTAAACTGTCTCCAGTATCTATAGTGTGCTCACACCAAGAAGTGGTACCTGGCACAGTAGAGAAGAGTTCAGAGAATTGATCTAGGAGATTTATGCAATGGTCTTTCTGCTCAGCAGTAAGACAATCAGCCAAAACTACACCTTCCACAAGAGCATCTTGTTCTGTTGAAGAGAAGAGATCAGGTAGAGGATCACTGTCTTCTTCCTGTCCCTCATCAGTTGCCATGAGCAGGGTGAGATCAGCCCTGTCATAGTAGGGTTTCAGGCGGTTGACATGGAGCACCCTAAGGGGACTCCTGGCAGTGCCTAAGTCAACTAAATAGGTGACTTCTCCCTTCTTTTCAACAATTGTGTGGGGTCCACTCCATTTATCTTGGAGTGCTCTTGGGGCCACAGGCTCCAAGACCCACACTTTCTGCCCTGGTTGGTACTGAACCAAAACAGCCTTCTGATCATGCCATTGCTTCTGGAGCTCTTGGCTGGCCTGAAGGTTTTTGCTGGCCTTTTTCATGTACTCAGCCATCCTTGATCTGAGGCCAAGTACATAATCCACAATATCCTGCTTAGGAGCTTTTAAAGGTTGTTCCCAACCCCCCTTTACAAGTGTGAGTGGACCCCTAACAGGGTGTCCAAAAAGAAGTTAAAAGTGGCTGAAGCCCTCTCCTTTCTGGGGTACCTCCCTGTAGGCAAAAAGGAGGCATGGTAGAAGGATATCCCATCTCCTGCGGAGTTTTTCAGGGAGACCCATAATCATGCCTTTGAGAGTTTTATTAAATCTCTCCACCAGTCCATTTGTTTGTGGATGATAGGGTGTTGTGAACTTGTAAGTTACACCACACTCCTTCCACATGGCCTTTAAGTATGCAGACATGAAATTGCTTCCCCTGTCTGATACTACTTCCTTTGGGAAGCCCACCCTAGAAAATATTCCCAGGAGGGCCTTTGCCACTGCAGGTGCTGTAGTGGTCCTTAAAGGAATTGCTTCAGGGTATCTTGTGGCATGGTCCACTACCACCAAGATAAACCTATTGCCTGAAGCAGTAGGAGGGTCAAGGGGGCCAACTATGTCAACCCCTACCCTTTCAAAGGGAACCCCAACCACAGGCAGTGGAATAAGGGGTGCCTTTGGGGTGCCACCTGTCTTGCCACTGGCTTGACAGGTTTCACAGGACTTACAAAAATCTTTTGTGTCCTCAGACATTCTAGGCCAATGAAACAAGGGAACAAGTCTGTCCCAAGTTTTCATTTGTCCCAGATGCCCAGCTAGGGGAATGTCGTGGGCAAGAGTTAGGAGGAACTTTCTGTACTCCTGAGGAATCACTAATCTCCTGGCAGCTCCAGGTTTAGGATCCCTATGCTCAGTGTACAAGAGGTTGTCCTCCCAGTAAACTCTGTGAGAGTCACTGACATCCCCATTAGCCTGTTTGACAGCTTGCTGTCTTAGACCCTCTAATGTGGGACAGGTTTGCTGTGCCATACTCAGCTCCTCCCTGGCAGGCCCCCCTTCACCCAAAAGCTCAGCAGTGTCTGCTTTCAGCTCCTCTGGTGTAGGTTCTGCACAGGGAGGGAATTCTTCTTCCTCAGAAGTTGAATCCACTGTAGAGGGAGGGATAGTAGGAAGTGGTTTGCTTCTACTAGCCCTAGCTTTAGGGAGCACTTGGTCCATTGTTCCAGGATCCAAGCTTCCCTGTCCTTTTTGCTTTTTGGCCTGAGCCCTTGTCAAAGCAAAAATATGCCCTGGGATGCCCAGCATTGCTGCATGGGCCTCCAACTCCACATCTGACCAAGCTGATGTCTCCAAATCATTTCCTAGTAGACAGTCTACAGGTAAATCTGTGGCTACCACAACTTTCTTTGGACCAGTAACCCCCCCCCAGTTGAGATTAACAACAGCCATGGGGTGGCTAAGTGTGTTGTTGTGAGCATCGGTTACTTGGTTCTGGTGACCAAGTAGGTGTTGTTCAGGGTGGACCAGTTTCTCTATGACCATAGTCACACTGGCTCCAGTGTCCCTGTAGGCCTGAACCTCAACACCATTTATTAGGGGTAGCTGCTTCTACTTATCCATATTAAGGGGACAAGCAACTAAGGTGGCTAAATCAATAGCCCCCTCAGAGACTAACACAGCCTCTGTGGCCTCCCTAACAAGGCCAACCCCAACTAAGTTACCAATAGTGAGCCCAGCTACTCCCTTGGATTGGCTATTAGTAGGTTTGCTCCCACCACCACTGCTATTAGTAGGGACACTAGGGCTAGCAGTAGGGGTTGTAGTGGTAGGAGGCTTGGTGCTTTTCTTTGGACAACTGGGATCTGTTGTCCAATGGCCTTTTACTTTACATAAATAGCACCATGGTTTCTTTTCTTTGTTTTGATTAAAGGAGGATTTGGACCCACCACCCCCACCAGAGTGTTTTTGTGGGCCTGATGAAGACTCATTTTTAGATTTGTCCCCACCCTTGTCAGAAGACTTACCATCCTTCTTTTTGTTGCCATCTTTGTCACCCCCTGTATGAACTTTTCTGTTCACCCTTGTTCTGACCCATTTGTCTGCCTTCTTTCCCAATTCTTGGGGAGAGGTCAGATCAGAGTCCACCAAGTACTGGTGCAACAAATCAGACACACAATTATTAAGAATATGCTCTCTCAGGATCAAGTTATACAGGCTGTCATAATCAGTAACTTTACTGCCATGTAACCACCCCTCCAAGGCCTTCACTGAATGGTCAATGAAATCAACCCAGTCTTGTGAAGACTCCTTTTTGGTCTCTCTGAACTTTATCCTGTACTGTTCAGTGGTTAAGCCATAACCATCCAGGAGTGCATTCTTAAGTACTGTAAAATTATTGGCATCACTTTCTTTCACAGTAAGGAGCCTATCCCTACCTTTTCCACTAAATGATAGCCATAGGATAGCAGCCCACTGCCTTTGAGGGACATCCTGTACAGCACAGGCCCTCTCAAGTGCAGCAAACCACTTGTTAATGTCATCCCCCTCCTTATAAGGGGGAACTATCTTGTGCAGATTCCTGGAATCATGCTCTTTTGCAGGATGACTATGGGGAATACTGCTGCTGCCACCATGGGTTTCTAAACCCAACTTCTGTCTTTCCTTCTCTAATTCTAAAGACTGTCTATCCAAATCCAGCTGTTGCTTTTTAAGCTTCAGTCTGGTTTGTTCCACCCTCAACTTATTGAGTTCCCTTTCTAACAATCTGTCATCAGGGTTGGTGGGAGGGACATTTCTAGATACAGAGGTATGATGGGAATGAACAGAAGGAGACCTGTCCCTTACAGAGGGCACCCTAACAGCTTGGCTATCAAAAACATCAGTACCACTGTGGTGTGAATAAATGCTTTTGCTATGATGTGAGACAACACTATTTGTATGGTGTGGCTCTTCATCATTACCAACTATGCTAGACTGTCTAGTAATGGGCAGGCTAGGAAGTTTCTTTCCTGAATCTTTTCCTGGGGGAGTCCCTGGATCAGATTGGGAACCATTAGCTACTTTTTCAACAGATGGGGCACTCCTAGCCTTATCCTGTTCTCTAAGCATGTTAAGTAACAATTCCAAGGAAGGATTCTTCCCTACACTCAAACCTCTCTCTATGCAGAGACTCCTTGCTCCTTTCCAGCTAAGGTGATCATATGCAAGTTTGGACAGATCAACATTTTGGCCTGTGCCAGACATTTTTAGAGAGAGTTAAAGTGATAGCAAAAGAGAAAAAAGTTTGTCAGAGCTTTTAGAAAGACAGAGAAAAAAAACTTTAAAAACTTTTTAGAACTTTTTAGAAAGTTAGAAGTACTTTTCAGCACTTAGAAAAGAGTGAAAAGAGGAAATGCAAAACTTTTTGGCAATGTGTATATACACTGAACTTGTTTTGTATATTTTTCTCTTATGAAAAGTACAATGACAAGAGTGGTAAGCAGTCTCAAAGCACTTATCCCACCACTGCACAACCAAGGTAGGAGGCTGGACTGGCTTGTAGTGAGTACCAAGGGGTACTTGCACCTTGCACCAGGCCCAGTTATCCCTTATTAGTGTATAGGGTGTCTAGCAGCTTAGGCTGATAGATAATGGTAGCTTAGCAGAGCAGCTTAGGCTGAACTAGGAGACGTGTGAAGCTACTACAGTACCACTTAGTGTCATATGCACAATATCATAAGAAAACACAATACACAGTTATACTAAAAATAAAGGTACTTTATTTTTATGACAATATGCCAAAGTATCTTAGAGTGTACCCTCAGTGAGAGGATAGGAAATATACACAAGATATATATACACAATAGCAAAAATATGCAGTATAGTCTTAGAAAACAGTGCAAACAATGTATAGTTACAATAGGATGCAATGGGGAAACATAGGGATAGGGGCAACACAAACCATATACTCCAAAAGTGGAATGCGAACCACGAATGGACCCCAAACCTATGTGACCTTGTAGAGGGTCGCTGGGACTATTAGAAAATAGTGAGAGTTAGAAAAATAACCCTCCCCAAGACCCTGAAAAGTGAGTGCAAAGTGCACTAAAGTTCCCCTAAGGACAAAGAAGTCGTGTTAGAGGAATAATGCAGGAAAGACACAAACCAACAATGCAACAACGCTGGATTTCCAATCTGGGGTACCGGTGGAACAAGGGGACCAAGTCCAAAAGTCACAAGCAAGTCAGAGATGGGCAGATGCCCAGGAAATGCCAGCTGCGGGTGCAAAGAAGCTTCTACTGGACAGAAGAAGCTGCGGTTTCTGCAGGAACGCAAAGGGTTAGAGACTTCCCCTTTGGAGGACGGATCCCTCTCGCCTTGTAGAGTCGTGCAGAAGTGTTTTCCCGCCGAAAGAACGCCAACAAGCCTTGTGTAGACAGTCCCCACAGTATAGACACTCAGGAGAGGTAAATTTGGGTTTTTGAGGTAAGTATTTATTAGTAATTTGAAATAAGAACTGATGAAAAGTCAGTACGACGTTTAGCGCCAGTTTCTTCTCTGGAGTGGTGAATATCTTCCTTCTAATCTGTGTCCCTTTTCTTCCTTTTCTCTAGGTGGCGTACCGGATCGTCCTCGTCAGGTCCCGGATGTGACATATAAGAAAAAGGGAACACATACCGCTGGTGAGTGGAACGGACGCCTTATACCACGTCTTCTACTTATATGTTTTGCTGGGAAAAGGTTTAAGGAGGGGGGGGGGGTTTTATGTGTGATATAGGTGCCAGTGAGGACTTCAGGGCTTGTGTATATTCCGTACTTTACCCTTTTGTGCTCTCCCGGTGCTCTCTAAAGTGCCCTTCTCTCCTCCCTCCCCTCACCCTGCCTTCCTCCCTTCCCCAGCGTTTCTCCCCTTTTATTGTGCCCCTCGGTTTGTCCAGAAGGACCGTACCTTGTAGAGCCACGACCCTCCAGGGTCGTGGCTGGCTCTGTGGAGGTCCTCTCGTCGGTCTGGGCTGGTCTCCCCTGCTTCCGGTCGGGCGCTGTTCCTCTGGGTTCGGGTTCCGCCGCTTCCAGGCCACTGGGGTCCTCCTCCGATGTTCTTGTCGCCGTCTCTCTCTTCCTCCTTCGGTTCGCCGCCGCCGCCGTCGTTCTCCTTCCTCTCTCCCTTCCCGGCTCTCCCCCTCTCGACCGGAGCTTCCGTCTTTTGGCCGCCTGGTGGCCAATCCGGAGCCTCCTCGTCACCGGAGGTTGCCGAGGCAACGTCAGGACGCTGGCCTCGTTGCGGACGCGTTTCCAGGGGAACCTGGGAACGCGGCCGTAGCGGTTCCGTTTCTGCCGGTTCCCCGCTGTTGCCCGGGGCGGCCCGGTCACACACCCTTCCCCAAGAACTGTCCTGTTCCAGGACAGGCGAAGACAGAGGAAATCGGGACAGATAATCAGCGGGGGCCTGGTGAGATCCAGGGACGTGCCGAACCTGAAAGGAGAATGGTTGCAGTTCAAGGAACCATCGCAGTATCCTGGAGTTAGAATCTTTATGCGCAGCCAGCCATGTAAGAGGAGCGTGATCCGTGAATAGTATAAACGGCCGCCCTAGGAGATAGTACTGCAAACAGTCAATGGCCCACTTGATAGCCAAGCACTCTCTCTCTATAATTGGATAGTTACGTTCCCGGGAAACCAGTTTTCTACTGATGTAGACCACCGGATGGTCAAGCCCCTCGCTATCTGGCTGAGTCAGAACCCCTCCAAGCCCAACATCCGATGCGTCAGTGTAGAGGTGAAACGGCTTCGTAAAATCTGGGCAGTGCAGGATGGGATCGGAGGTTAAGGAAACTCTCAACTGTTCAAAACTCGCGTTTTGCGTCTCCGAAAAAGGCAAAAGTCGATTGGGATATCGTTTAGTGAGTAGGTCCGTAAGAGGTGCTGCTAAGGTGGAGTAATGTGGAATGAAGCGCCGATAATAGCCCACTAATCCTAAAAAGGAGCGTAATTCCTTTTTCGTGTGTGGAAGAGGGGCATGTAAAATGGCATCCACCTTCCCATTTTGAGGTTGTAGTGTACCCTGATTAATCCGATATCCCAAATAGGAGATGTCGGTTTTACCTATCACACATTTCTTGGGATTGGCCGTCAAACCAGCAGTTTGAAGGGCTTGGAATATTCTCTGTAGGTGTATTAAGTGGTCCTCCCATGTTTCACTAAATACGACTACATCATCTAGATACGCAGCGGAGAATGCAGGATAGGGTTTTAGAATCCTATCCATCAACCTCTGAAAGGTTGCAGGGGCTCCATGAAGCCCAAAAGGCAGTACTGTAAATTGATATAACCCGGACTGGGTAGAAAAAGCTGTTTTTTCTCTATCTGGAGGAGCTAAGGGAATCTGCCAATACCCTTTAGTTAGGTCGATAGTAGACATGTATTTTGCTTTCCCTAGTTTTTCGAGAACATCGTCCACCCTAGGGATGGGATAGGTGTCGAATAGGGAGTTTGAGTTCAGTTTGCGGAAATCTATGCAAAACCTGACGCTACCATCAGGCTTCGGTACTAGGACAACCGGTGAACACCAGGGACTAGTGGACGGTTCGATGACCCCTAGGGATAACATTGTTTTGATTTCTTCTTCGATTATGTGTTTTCTAGCTTCTGGAATACGATACGGGCGTTCTCTGGTGATCTGCCCTGAGCTTGTGCGTATATTATGGTGAATTAAAAACGTCTTTCCTGGTTTCTCTGAAAAGAGTGGTTGCCATTGCTTTAAAACCTTAAGGGCTTGTTGCTTTTGCCCTTCAGGTAAAATATCGTCTACTATGGGTAGGGTACTTTCAGTATCGGGGTTGGTAGGGTAGAACTCGATATCTAGGGTCTTGTCGGGACACACAAACTGACCCATTTCTACGGAACGTTCAGGTTGTGCGGGGGTCTCCCATTTTTTTAGCAGGTTTACATGATATATTTGTGTTTTTATTGGACGGGAGGATATTTCGATAAGGTAGGTGACAGGGGAAACTGCTTTGATTACTCGATATGGGCCCTGCCATTTGGCCAGGAGTTTATGGTCGGAGGTGGGTCTCATTATTAGGACCTGGTCCTCGGGTTGTAAAACCCGTAGTTTACTTCCTTTGTCATAATAGGACTTTTGTGTTTGTTGGGCCTGTTCCAGGTTTGCGTGTACGTCGGTCCATAAGCTGTGTAGGTGGTTCCTCAATTTTTCCGCATATTCTAACAAAGGAGTCCCTGCTTCCTCAGCCTCGGCCTCCCAGGATTCTACCGCCATGTCTAAAAGGGACCGAGGTTGGCGTCCGAAGACCAACTCAAAGGGGCTATGCCCCGTGGATGCTTGCTCATGTGTCCGTATGGCGTACAACACTAGGGGTAACTTTTGATCCCAATCCTTCCCTGTCTCATTGATAGTCTTTCTCAGCAGGGTTTTAATGGTTCGATTATATCTTTCGACTAATCCGTCCGTTTGAGGATGGTAAACGGAGGTTCTGATCTGAGCTATCCCCAATGTTTTACACACTTGTTTCATTAAGGTGGACATAAAAGGGGTCCCCTGGTCCGTGAGGATTTCATGTGGAAACCCAAGACGAGAAAATACGTTAATCATAGCTTGGGCCACTGTCTTGGTTGTCATACTAGTCAGGGGAATGGCCTCTGGGTATCGTGTAGCATAATCTACAATGACTAAGATGTAGGTGTGTCCTTTTGACGAAGGAATCAAAGGTCCCACTAGATCCATCCCTATTCTTTTGAACGGGATATCGATGATGGGAAGGGGTAGGAGAGGCGCCTTCCTAGGCCGACTAGGTTCGGTTAACTGACAACGGGGACATTGGGCGCAATACCTACGTATGTGGGCGTACACTCCAGGCCAATAAAACCTTCTGAGCAAATATTCCTCGGTGTTTTCTCTCCCAAAGTGTCCTCCCCCTGGGTGATTATGAGCTAGTGTAAGAACATGTTCCCGATAGTGGGTAGGTACCAGAAGTTGGCGTTTACGTTCTCCCCGTCGGGTGGTAGTAACCCGATATAATAAGTTTTTTTGCACTATAAAGTAGGGACCCACCTCTTCTGTCTCCTCTGTTACTGCCGACCTCCAGGCATTGTTAAGGGAGGGGTCCTCTCTCTGTTGTTGGGAAAAAGTACTAGGAACTTCATGAATTTCTGCCACTATCTCTCCATAGGTGTTGTCACCTTTCGTCTTCCGATAGTCCCCTTTTCCCTGTCGTTTCTCTCTTCGTGACAACTTTCTACGATATAGCGGACACTCAATATCACTCTCTGAAAAAGGTGCCTCTCCCCACCAATCCTTAGTTTGTTTGCTATCTCTGACGTAGTCTAATAGTTCTTGGAAGTGGATGTAGTCTGTCCCAATGATGCATTCCTCGATTAACCGGGGCATTATCCCCACTGGGAGGAAGTCCTGATAGGGTCCCCACCTGATCTGGAGTACCTGTATAGGATACTGGGCCTTGTCCCCGTGTATGCAACATATAGATACCCATTGTTTCTCTTCTATATCATTATTTATCAAGTCTTTCCTAATTACTGACTGGCTGCAGCCGGAGTCAACCAGGGCATATACACTTTTCCCGTCCACTTGTATCATCATTTTAAATTTTAGGGCGCCCTTCCCAGTACATAACACCCTTCGCCTTGTCATCCCTATCTCCATGGGTTCTCCCATTTCTTGTTTCTGGGGACACATACGTGCGATGTGTCCCCATTCACCACAACTATAACATTGGGGTCCCATGGTAGGCGGGCCTTCAGGAATCCTACGTGGTACTAGATAGTCGGGTGGACTTTTTACAAATGTCTTTGGGGACGGTAGAACTGGTTTAATGATACTTCGCGTGGGACAGTTTCTGACATCGGTGGATCGATGAAAAGCACAGGCCAGATCGATGGCCGTCTCAGTATCCACTTTTGGGTGTTGTCTTATCCAGTGTTTTGTGGATGGATGTAGACCATCGAGATATTGTTCCAGTATAATGGTTTTGATGACTTCCTCCCGACTATCTCCAATATGGCCTAACCATTTTAATGCTAGATCCTTCACACGAAAATAAAAGGTTCTAGGGTCTTCGTTGGTGCCCCATTTGGCTTTACGAAATCTCATCCTGTAATATTCTGTGTCGTGACCCACCCTTTCTAGTATACTTGTTTTTATGTCTTGATAGGGGTTGACACCACCTGGGTTAGCGGCTTGATATGCTGATTGTAAGAGACCGGTGAGCAGGGGGGCCACATATTGTCCCCATTTATCTTCTGGCCATAGGGCGGAGGAGGCTACCCGTTCAAAGTTGGTGAAAAAGGATTCCGGATCCTCTCCCTCCTGATACTTCTGTAATACGGAACTAGGTACATTCGGATGTACCTTACTAGCGGCGATAGTCTCCGTTAGTTTTTTCATCGCACTTTCATGGACTAACTGGTTGTTCGCCAGTATGGTCGCCTGGCTCTTCAGCGCAGATTGTAAGGTTTCTCGGTCTTCTTTGGCCTCTCTCTGTTGGGCCTCTCATACTAGTTGTAAGTGTCTTTGCCCTTCCGCTAGTTGCTTAATCACGGTCTCTAACGATGGACTCTCACTCATTGTGTATACTGTCTGGACTGTTTTATGGAGAGGGATTAGAAACAAGATCCCACTTCTGACACCACTGTAGACAGTCCCCACAGTATAGACACTCAGGAGAGGTAAATTTGGGTTTTTGAGGTAAGTATTTATTAGTAATTTGAAATAAGAACTGATGAAAAGTCAGTACGACGTTTAGCGCCAGTTTCTTCTCTGGAGTGGTGAATATCTTCCTTCTAATCTGTGTCCCTTTTCTTCCTTTTCTCTAGGTGGCGTACCGGATCGTCCTCGTCAGGTCCCGGATGTGACATATAAGAAAAAGGGAACACATACCGCTGGTGAGTGGAACGGACGCCTTATACCACGTCTTCTACTTATATGTTTTGCTGGGAAAAGGTTTAAGGAGGGGGGGGGGGGTTTATGTGTGATATAGGTGCCAGTGAGGACTTCAGGGCTTGTGTATATTCCGTACTTTACCCTTTTGTGCTCTCCCGGTGCTCTCTAAAGTGCCCTTCTCTCCTCCCTCCCCTCACCCTGCCTTCCTCCCTTCCCCAGCGTTTCTCCCCTTTTATTGTGCCCCTCGGTTTGTCCAGAAGGACCGTACCTTGTAGAGCCACGACCCTCCAGGGTCGTGGCTGGCTCTGTGGAGGTCCTCTCGTCGGTCTGGGCTGGTCTCCCCTGCTTCCGGTCGGGCGCTGTTCCTCTGGGTTCGGGTTCCGCCGCTTCCAGGCCACTGGGGTCCTCCTCCGATGTTCTTGTCGCCGTCTCTCTCTTCCTCCTTCGGTTCGCCGCCGCCGCCGTCGTTCTCCTTCCTCTCTCCCTTCCCGGCTCTCCCCCTCTCGACCGGAGCTTCCGTCTTTTGGCCGCCTGGTGGCCAATCCGGAGCCTCCTCGTCACCGGAGGTTGCCGAGGCAACGTCAGGACGCTGGCCTCGTTGCGGACGCGTTTCCAGGGGAACCTGGGAACGCGGCCGTAGCGGTTCCGTTTCTGCCGGTTCCCCGCTGTTGCCCGGGGCGGCCCGGTCACACCTTGCTAGCTGCAAATCGTGCGGTTAGCGTTTTTGGATGCTGCTGTGGCCCAGGAGGGACCAGGAGGTCGCAAATTGGACCAGGAGGTAGAGGGGACGTCGAGCAAGACAAGGAGCCCTCTTAGCAGCAGGTAGCACCCGGAGAAGTGCCAGAAACAGGCACTACAAGGATGCGTGAAACGGTGCTCACCCGAAGTCGCACAAAGAAGTCCCACGTCGCCGGAGAACAACTTAGGAGGTCGTGCAATGCAGGTTAGAGTGCCGTGGACCCAGGCTGGACTGTGCACAAAGGATTTCCGCCGGAAGTGCACGGAGGCCGGAGTAGCTGCAAAAGTCGCGGTTCCCAGCAATGCAGTCTAGCGAGGTGAGGCAAGGACTTACCTCCACCAACCTTGGACTGAAGAGTCACTGGACTGTGTGGGCCACTTGGACAGAGTTGCTGGATTCGAGGGACCTCGCTCGTCGTGCTGAGAGGAGACCCAAGGGACCGGTAATGCAGCTTTTTGGTGCCTGCGGTTGCAGGGGGAAGATTCCGTTGCCCCATGGGAGATTTCTTCGGAGCTTCTAGTGCAGAGAGGAGGCAGACTACCCCCACAGCATGCACCACCAGGAAAACAGTCGAGAAGGCGGCAGGATCAGCGTTACAGAGTTGCAGTAGTCGTCTTTGCTACTTTGTTGCAGTGTTGCAGGCTTCCAGCGCGGTCAGCAGTCGATTCCTTGTCAGAAGGTGAAGAGAGAGATGCAGAGGAACTCGGATGAGCTCTTGCATTCGTTTTCTAAAGTTTCCCCAGAGACAGAGACCCTAAATAGCCAGGAAAGAGGGTTTGGCTACCTAGGAGAGAGGATAGGCTAGCAACACCTGAAGGAGCCTATCAGAAGGAGTCTCTGACGTCACCTGGTGGCACTGGCCACTCAGAGCAGTCCAGTGTGCCAGCAGCACCTCTGTTTCCAAGATGGCAGAGGTCTGGAGCACACTGGAGGAGCTCTGGACACCTCCCAGGGGAGGTGCAGGTCAGGGGAGTGGTCACTCCCCTTTCCTTTGTCCAGTTTCGCGCCAGAGCAGGGCTAAGTGGTCCCCTGAACCGGTGTAGACTGGCTTATGCAGAATTGGGCACATCTGTGCCTGTAGGAAGTTGGCTCTGTATGTGCTATTTCAAAGTAAGGAATAGCATGCACAGAGTCCAAGGGTTCCCCTTAGAGGTAAAATAGTGGTAAAAATAGATAATACTAATGCTCTATTTTGTGGTAGTGTGGTCGAGCAGTAGGCTTATCCAAGGAGTAGTGTTAAGCATTTGTTGTACATACACAAGACAATAAATGAGGTACACACACTCAGAGACAAATCCAGCCAATAGGTTTTTATATAGAAAAATATCTTTTCTTAGTTTATTTTAAGAACCACAGGTTCAAATTCTACATGTAATATCTCATTCGAAAGGTATTGCAGGTAAGTACTTTAGGAACTTCAAATCATCAAAATTGCATGTATACTTTTCAAGTTATTCCCAAATAGCTGTTTTAAAAGTGGACACTTAGTGCAATTTTCACAGTTCCTAGGGGAGGTAAGTATTTGTTAGTTTTACCAGGTAAGTAAGACACTTACAGGGTTCAGTTCTTGGTCCAAGGTAGCCCACCGTTGGGGGTTCAGAGCAACCCCAAAGTCACCACACCAGCAGCTCAGGGCCGGTCAGGTGCAGAGTTCAAAGTGGTGCCCAAAACACATAGGCTAGAATGGAGAGGAGGGGGTGCCCCGGTTCCGGTCTGCTTGCAGGTAAGTACCCGCGTCTTCGGAGGGCAGACCAGGGGGGTTTTGTAGGGCACCGGGGGGGACACAAGCCCACACAGAAATTTCACCCTCAGCAGCGCGGGGGCGGCCGGGTGCAGTGTAGAAACAAGCGTCGGGTTTGTAATGGAAGTCAATGGGAGATCTAGGGATCTCTTCAGCGCTGCAGGCAGGCAAGGGGGGGGTTCCTCGGGGAAACCTCCACTTGGGCAAGGGAGAGGGACTCCTGGGGGTCACTCCTCCAGTGAAAGTCCGGTCCTTCAGGTCCTGGGGGCTGCGGGTGCAGGGTCTCTCCCAGGTGTCGGGACTTTGGTTTCAAAGAGTCGCGGTCAGGGGAAGCCTCGGGATTCCCTCTGCAGGCGGCGCTGTGGGGACTCAGGGGGGACAGGTTTTTGTACTCACAGTCTTAGAGTAGTCCTGGGGTCCCTCCTGAGGTGTTGGATCGCCACCAGCCGAGTCGGGGTCGCCGGGTGCAGTGTTGCAAGTCTCACGCTTCTTGCGGGGAGCTTGCAGGGTTCTTTAAAGCTGCTGGAGACAAAGTTGCAGCTTTTCTTGGAGCAGGTCCGCTGTCCTCGGGAGTTTCTTGTCTTTTCGAAGCAGGGGCAGTCCTCAGAGGATGTCGAGGTCGCTGGTCCCTTTGGAAGGCGTCGCTGGAGCAGGATCTTTGGAAGGCAGGAGACAGGCCGGTGAGTTTCTGGAGCCAAGGCAGTTGTCGTCTTCTGGTCTTCCTCTGCAGGGGTTTTCAGCTAGGCAGTCCTTCTTCTTGTAGTTGCAGGAATCTAATTTTCTAGGGTTCAGGGTAGCCCTTAAATACTAAATTTAAGGGCGTGTTTAGGTCTGGGGGGTTAGTAGCCAATGGCTACTAGCCCTGAGGGTGGGTACACCCTCTTTGTGCCTCCTCCCAAGGGGAGGGTGTCACAATCCTAACCCTATTGGGGGAATCCTCCATCTGCAAGATGGAGGATTTCTAAAAGTTAGAGTCACCTCAGCTCAGGACACCTTAGGGGCTGTCCTGACTGGCCAGTGACTCCTCCTTGTTATTCTCATTATTTTCTCCGGCCTTGCCGCCAAAAGTGGGGCCTGGCCGGAGGGGGCGGGCAACTCCACTAGCTGGAGTGTCCTGCTGGGTTGGCACAAAGGAGGTGAGCCTTTGAGGCTCACCGCCAGGTGTGACAATTCCTGCCTGGGAGAGGTGTTAGCATCTCCACCCAGTGCAGGCTTTGTTACTGGCCTCAGAGTGACAAAGGCACTCTCCCCATGGGGCCAGCAACATGTCTCGGTTTGTGGCAGGCTGCTAAAACTAGTCAGCCTACACAGATAGTCGGTTAAGTTTCAGGGGGCACCTCTAAGGTGCCCTCTGTGGTGTATTTTACAATAAAATGTACACTGGCATCAGTGTGCATTTATTGTGCTGAGAAGTTTGATACCAAACTTCCCAGTTTTCAGTGTAGCCATTATGGTGCTGTGGAGTTCGTGTTTGACAGACTCCCAGACCATATACTCTTATGGCTACCCTGCACTTACAATGTCTAAGGTTTTATTTAGACACTGTAGGGGTACCATGCTCATGCACTGGTACCCTCACCTATGGTATAGTGCACCCTGCCTTAGGGCTGTAAGGCCTGCTAGAGGGGTGTCTTACCTATACTGCATAGGCAGTGAGAGGCTGGCATGGCACCCGGAGGGGAGTGCCATGTCGACTTACTCGTTTTGTCCTCACTAGCACACACAAGCTGGCAAGCAGTGTGTCTGTGCTGAGTGAGAGGTCTCCAGGGTGGCATAAGACATGCTGCAGCCCTTAGAGACCTTCCTTGGCATCAGGGCCCTTGGTACTAGAAGTACCAGTTACAAGGGACTTATCTGGATGCCAGGGTCTGCCAATTGTGGATACAAAAGTACAGGTTAGGGAAAGAACACTGGTGCTGGGGCCTGGTTAGCAGGCCTCAGCACACTTTCAATTGTAAACATAGCATCAGCAAAGGCAAAAAGTCAGGGGGCAACCATGCCAAGGAGGCATTTCCTTACACAACCCCCCCCCAAACGAAAGAGGATGAGACTAACCTTTCCCAAGAGAGTCTTCATTTTCTAAGTGGAAGAACCTGGAAAGGCCATCTGCATTGGCATGGGCAGTCCCAGGTCTGTGTTCCACTATAAAGTCCATTCCCTGTAGGGAGATGGACCACCTCAACAGTTTAGGATTTTCACCTTTCATTTGCATCAGCCATTTGAGAGGTCTGTGGTCAGTTTGAACTAGGAAGTGAGTCCCAAAGAGGTATGGTCTCAGCTTCTTCAGGGACCAAACCACAGCAAAGGCCTCCCTCTCAATGGCACTCCAACGCTGCTCCCTGGGGAGTAACCTCCTGCTAATGAAAGCAACAGGCTGGTCAAGGCCATCATCATTTGTTTGGGACAAAACTGCCCCTATCCCATGTTCAGAGGCATCAGTCTGCACAATGAACTGCTTAGAATAATCTGGAGCTTTGAGAACTGGTGCTGAGCACATTGCCTGTTTCAGGGTGTCAAAGGCCTGTTGGCAGTCCACAGTCCAGTTTACTTTCTTGGGCATTTTCTTGGAGGTGAGTTCAGTGAGGGCTGTCACAATGGATCCATATCCCTTCACAAACCTCCTGTAATACCCAGTCAAGCCAAGGAATGCCCTGACCTGAGTCTGGGTTTTTGGAGCTACCCAGTCCAGAATAGTCTGGATCTTGGGTTGGAGTGGCTGAACTTGGCCTCCACCTACAAGGTGGCCCAAGTAAACCACAGTTCCCTGCCCTATCTGGCATTTGGATGCCTTGATAGAGAGGCCTGCAGATTGCAGAGCCTTCAAAACCTTCCTCAGGTGGACCAGGTGATCCTGCCAGGTGGAGCTAAAGACAGCAATATCATCAAGATAAGCTGTGCTAAAGGACTCCAAGCCAGCAAGGACTTGATTCACCAACCTTTGGAAGGTGGCGGGGGCATTCTTTAAACCAAAGGGCATAACAGTAAACTGATAATGCCCATCAGGTGTGGAGAATGCTGTCTTTTCTTTTGCTCCAGGTGCCATTTTTATTTGCCAGTACCCTGCTGTCAAGTCAAAGGTACTTAGAAATTTGGCAGCACCTAATTTATCAATGAGCTCATCAGCTCTTGGAATTGGATGGGCATCTGTCTTGGTGACAGAATTGAGCCCTCTGTAGTCCACACAAAACCTCATCTCTTTCTTTCCATCTTTGGTGTGAGGTTTGGGGACTAAGACCACTGGGCTAGCCCAGGGGCTGTCAGAGCGCTCAATTACTCCCAATTCCAGCATCTTGTGGACTTCCACCTTGATGCTTTCCTTAACATGGTCAGACTGTCTAAAGATTTTGTTCTTGACAGGCATGCTGTCTCCTGTGTCCACATCATGGGTACACAGGTGTGTCTGACCAGGGGTTAAGGAGAAGAGTTCAGGAAACTGTTGTAGGACTCTCCTACAATCAGCTTGCTGTTGGCCAGAGAGGGTGTCTGAGTAGATCACTCCATCTACTGTACCATCTTTTGGGTCTGATGACAGAAGATCAGGGAGAGGTTCACTCTCTGCCTCCTGATCCTCATCTGTTACCATCAACAGATTGACATCAGCCCTGTCGTGGAAGAGCTTAAGGCGGTTTACATGGATCACCCTCTTGGGGCTCCTGCTTGTGCCCAGGTCCACCAAGTAGGTGACCTGACTCTTCCTCTCTAGTACTGGGTAAGGGCCACTCCATTTGTCCTGGAGTGCCCTGGGAGCCACAGGCTCCAGAACCCAGACTTTCTGCCCTGGTTGGAACTCAACCAGTGCAGCCTTTTGGTCATACCAAAACTTCTGGAGCTGTTGGCTGGCCTCAAGGTTTTTGGTTGCCTTTTCCATGTACTCTGCCATTCTAGAGCGAAGGCCAAGTACATAGTCCACTATGTCCTGTTTAGGCTCATGGAGAGGTCTCTCCCAGCCTTCTTTAACAAGGGCAAGTGGTCCCCTTACAGGATGACCAAACAGAAGTTCAAAGGGTGAGAATCCTACTCCCTTCTGTGGCACCTCTCTGTAAGCGAAAAGCAGACATGGCAAGAGGACATCCCATCTCCTTTTGAGTTTTTCTGGGAGCCCCATGATCATGCCTTTTAATGTCTTGTTGAATCTCTCAACCAAGCCATTAGTTTGTGGATGGTATGGTGTAGTGAATTTATAAGTCACTCCACACTCATTCCACATGTGTTTTAGGTATGCTGACATGAAGTTGGTACCTCTGTCAGACACCACCTCCTTAGGGAAACCCACTCTGGTAAAGATACCAATGAGGGCCTTGGCTACTGCAGGGGCAGTAGTCGACCTAAGGGGAATAGCTTCAGGATACCTGGTAGCATGATCCACTACTACCAGGATATACATATTTCCTGAGGCTGTGGGAGGTTCCAGTGGACCAACTATGTCCACACCCACTCTTTCAAAGGGAACCCCCACCACTGGAAGTGGAATGAGGGGGGCCTTTGGATGCCCACCTGTCTTACCACTGGCTTGACAGGTGGGGCAGGAGAGGCAAAACTCCTTAACCATGTTGGACATATTGGGCCAGTAGAAGTGGTTGACTAACCTCTCCCACGTCTTGGTTTGTCCCAAATGTCCAGCAAGGGGAATGTCATGGGCCAATGTTAGGATGAACTCTCTGAACAGCTGAGGCACTACCACTCTCCTAGTGGCACCAGGTTTGGGGTCTCTGGCCTCAGTGTACAGGAGCCCATCTTCCCAATAGACCCTATGTGTTCCATTTTTCTTGCCTTTGGACTCTTCAGCAGCTTGCTGCCTAAGGCCTTCAAGAGAGGGACAGGTTTCTTGTCCCTTACACAGCTCTTCCCTGGAGGGTCCCCCTGGGCCTAAGAGCTCAACCTGATAAGGTTCAAGCTCCAAAGGCTCAGTTCCCTCAGAGGGCAGAACTTCTTCCTGAGAAGAGAGGTTCCCTTTCTTTTGCTGTGTTGCAGTTGGCTTCCCAACTGACTTTCCTGTTCTCTTGGTAGGCTGGGCCATTTTTCCAGACTCCAGCTCTACTTTTTCACCCTGTGCCTTGCATTGTGCTCTTGTTTTCACACACACCAGTTCAGGGATACCCAGCATTGCTGCGTGGGTTTTTAGCTCTACCTCAGCCCATGCTGAGGACTCCAGGTCATTTCCAAGCAGACAGTCCACTGGGATATTTGAGGAGACCACCACCTGTTTCAGGCCATTGACCCCTCCCCATTCTAAAGTAACCATTGCCATGGGATGTACTTTTCTCTGATTGTCAGCGTTGGTGACTGTGTAAGTTTTTCCAGTCAGGTATTGGCCAGGGGAAACCAGTTTCTCTGTCACCATGGTGACACTGGCACCTGTATCCCTCAGGCCCTCTATTCTAGTCCCATTAATTAAGAGTTGCTGTCTGTATTTTTGCATGTTAGGCGGCCAGACAGCTAGTGTGGCTAAATCCACCCCACCCTCAGAAACTAGAGTAGCTTCAGTGTGGACCCTGATTTGCTCTGGGCACACTGTTGATCCCACTTGGAGACTAGCCATACCAGTGTTACCTGGATGGGAGTTTGGAGTGGAACCTTTCTTGGGACAGGCCTTGTCTCCAGTTTGGTGTCCATGCTGTTTACAGCTATGACACCAGGCCTTTTTGGGATCAAAGTTTTTACCCTTGTACCCATTGTTTTGTGAAGAGGCTCTGGGCCCACCCTCCTGTGCCGGTTTTTGGGGGCCTGTAGAAGACTCTTTACTATTTTTAGTTTTGGTTGTCTCATCACCCTTCCCCTGGGGAGTCTTTGTGACCCCTTTCTTTTGGTCACCCCCTGTTGAAGTCTTGGACACCCTTGTCTTGACCCAATGGTCCGCCTTCTTTCCCAATTCTTGGGGAGAAATTGGTCCTAGGTCTACCAGATGCTGATGCAGTTTATCATTGAAACAATTACTTAACAGGTGTTCTTTCACAAATAAATTGTACAGCCCATCATAATTATTTACACCACTGCCTTGAATCCAACCATCTAGTGTTTTCACTGAGTAGTCAACAAAGTCAACCCAGGTCTGGCTCGAGGATTTTTGAGCCCCCCTGAACCTAATCCTGTACTCCTCAGTGGAGAATCCAAAGCCCTCAATCAGGGTACCCTTCATGAGGTCATAAGATTCTGCATCTTTTCCAGAGAGTGTGAGGAGTCTATCCCTACACTTTCCAGTGAACATTTCCCAAAGGAGAGCACCCCAGTGAGATCTGTTCACTTTTCTGGTTACACAAGCCCTCTCAAAAGCTGTGAACCATTTGGTGATGTCATCACCATCTTCATATTTAGTTACAATCCCTTTGGGGATTTTCAACATGTCAGGAGAATCTCTGACCCTATTTATGTTGCTGCCACCATTGATGGGTCCTAGGCCCATCTCTTGTCTTTCCCTCTCTATGGCTAGGATCTGTCTTTCCAAAGCCAATCTTTTGGCCATCCTGGCTAACTGGATGTCCTCTTCACTGGAGTTATCCTCAGTGATTTCAGAGTTGTTGGTCCCTCCTGTGAGGGAACCAGCATCTCTGACTATTATTTGTGGAGTCAGGGCTTGAGAAGCCCTGCTCTCCCTAAGTAGGACTGGAGGGGGGGAATTTCCCTCCAAGTCACTATCTTCATCCTCTGAGTTGCCATCCTCAGAGGGGTTGGCCTTTTCAAACTCTGCCAAAAGCTCCTGGAGCTGTACTTTGGTAGGTTTGGGGCCCATTGCTATTTTCTTTAGTTTACAGAGTGACCTTAGCTCTCTCATCTGTAGATGGAGGTAAGGTGTGGTGTCGAGTTCCACCACATTCACATCTGTGCTAGACATTATGCTTCTAAAAGTTGGAATACTTTTTAAGAAACTAAAACTGGTTCTAGAATCTAATTCAAACTTTTACAAACTTTTAAACTCTAAAAGAAATGCTAAACAGGATCTAACACAAGGCCCTAGCAGGTCTTTTAAGAATTTAGAAAACTTTTCAAATTGCAAAAATCAATTTCTAATGACAATTTTGGAATTTGTCGTGTGATCAGGTATTGGCTGAGTAGTCCAGCAAATGCAAAGTCTTGTACCCCACCGCTGATCCACCAATGTAGGAAGTTGGCTCTGTATGTGCTATTTCAAAGTAAGGAATAGCATGCACAGAGTCCAAGGGTTCCCCTTAGAGGTAAAATAGTGGTAAAAATAGATAATACTAATGCTCTATTTTGTGGTAGTGTGGTCGAGCAGTAGGCTTATCCAAGGAGTAGTGTTAAGCATTTGTTGTACATACACAAGACAATAAATGAGGTACACACACTCAGAGACAAATCCAGCCAATAGGTTTTTATATAGAAAAATATCTTTTCTTAGTTTATTTTAAGAACCACAGGTTCAAATTCTACATGTAATATCTCATTCGAAAGGTATTGCAGGTAAGTACTTTAGGAACTTCAAATCATCAAAATTGCATGTATACTTTTCAAGTTATTCCCAAATAGCTGTTTTAAAAGTGGACACTTAGTGCAATTTTCACAGTTCCTAGGGGAGGTAAGTATTTGTTAGTTTTACCAGGTAAGTAAGACACTTACAGGGTTCAGTTCTTGGTCCAAGGTAGCCCACCGTTGGGGGTTCAGAGCAACCCCAAAGTCACCACACCAGCAGCTCAGGGCCGGTCAGGTGCAGAGTTCAAAGTGGTGCCCAAAACACATAGGCTAGAATGGAGAGGAGGGGGTGCCCCGGTTCCGGTCTGCTTGCAGGTAAGTACCCGCGTCTTCGGAGGGCAGACCAGGGGGGTTTTGTAGGGCACCGGGGGGGACACAAGCCCACACAGAAATTTCACCCTCAGCAGCGCGGGGGCGGCCGGGTGCAGTGTAGAAACAAGCGTCGGGTTTGTAATGGAAGTCAATGGGAGATCTAGGGATCTCTTCAGCGCTGCAGGCAGGCAAGGGGGGGGTTCCTCGGGGAAACCTCCACTTGGGCAAGGGAGAGGGACTCCTGGGGGTCACTCCTCCAGTGAAAGTCCGGTCCTTCAGGTCCTGGGGGCTGCGGGTGCAGGGTCTCTCCCAGGTGTCGGGACTTTGGTTTCAAAGAGTCGCGGTCAGGGGAAGCCTCGGGATTCCCTCTGCAGGCGGCGCTGTGGGGACTCAGGGGGGACAGGTTTTTGTACTCACAGTCTTAGAGTAGTCCTGGGGTCCCTCCTGAGGTGTTGGATCGCCACCAGCCGAGTCGGGGTCGCCGGGTGCAGTGTTGCAAGTCTCACGCTTCTTGCGGGGAGCTTGCAGGGTTCTTTAAAGCTGCTGGAGACAAAGTTGCAGCTTTTCTTGGAGCAGGTCCGCTGTCCTCGGGAGTTTCTTGTCTTTTCGAAGCAGGGGCAGTCCTCAGAGGATGTCGAGGTCGCTGGTCCCTTTGGAAGGCGTCGCTGGAGCAGGATCTTTGGAAGGCAGGAGACAGGCCGGTGAGTTTCTGGAGCCAAGGCAGTTGTCGTCTTCTGGTCTTCCTCTGCAGGGGTTTTCAGCTAGGCAGTCCTTCTTCTTGTAGTTGCAGGAATCTAATTTTCTAGGGTTCAGGGTAGCCCTTAAATACTAAATTTAAGGGCGTGTTTAGGTCTGGGGGGTTAGTAGCCAATGGCTACTAGCCCTGAGGGTGGGTACACCCTCTTTGTGCCTCCTCCCAAGGGGAGGGTGTCACAATCCTAACCCTATTGGGGGAATCCTCCATCTGCAAGATGGAGGATTTCTAAAAGTTAGAGTCACCTCAGCTCAGGACACCTTAGGGGCTGTCCTGACTGGCCAGTGACTCCTCCTTGTTATTCTCATTATTTTCTCCGGCCTTGCCGCCAAAAGTGGGGCCTGGCCGGAGGGGGCGGGCAACTCCACTAGCTGGAGTGTCCTGCTGGGTTGGCACAAAGGAGGTGAGCCTTTGAGGCTCACCGCCAGGTGTGACAATTCCTGCCTGGGAGAGGTGTTAGCATCTCCACCCAGTGCAGGCTTTGTTACTGGCCTCAGAGTGACAAAGGCACTCTCCCCATGGGGCCAGCAACATGTCTCGGTTTGTGGCAGGCTGCTAAAACTAGTCAGCCTACACAGATAGTCGGTTAAGTTTCAGGGGGCACCTCTAAGGTGCCCTCTGTGGTGTATTTTACAATAAAATGTACACTGGCATCAGTGTGCATTTATTGTGCTGAGAAGTTTGATACCAAACTTCCCAGTTTTCAGTGTAGCCATTATGGTGCTGTGGAGTTCGTGTTTGACAGACTCCCAGACCATATACTCTTATGGCTACCCTGCACTTACAATGTCTAAGGTTTTATTTAGACACTGTAGGGGTACCATGCTCATGCACTGGTACCCTCACCTATGGTATAGTGCACCCTGCCTTAGGGCTGTAAGGCCTGCTAGAGGGGTGTCTTACCTATACTGCATAGGCAGTGAGAGGCTGGCATGGCACCCGGAGGGGAGTGCCATGTCGACTTACTCGTTTTGTCTTCACTAGCACACACAAGCTGGCAAGCAGTGTGTCTGTGCTGAGTGAGAGGTCTCCAGGGTGGCATAAGACATGCTGCAGCCCTTAGAGACCTTCCTTGGCATCAGGGCCCTTGGTACTAGAAGTACCAGTTACAAGGGACTTATCTGGATGCCAGGGTCTGCCAATTGTGGATACAAAAGTACAGGTTAGGGAAAGAACACTGGTGCTGGGGCCTGGTTAGCAGGCCTCAGCACACTTTCAATTGTAAACATAGCATCAGCAAAGGCAAAAAGTCAGGGGGCAACCATGCCAAGGAGGCATTTCCTTACAGTGCCCAAGAAAGCATTTCCAGAGGCTGGGGGAGGCTACTCCTCCCCTGCCTTCACACCATTTTCCAAAGGGAGAGGGTGTCACACCCTCTCTCAGAGGAAGTTCTTTGTTCTGCCATCCTGGGCCAGGCCTGGCTGGACCCCAGGAGGGCAGATGCCTGTCTGAGGGGTTGGCAGCAGCAGCAGCTGCAGTGAAACCCCAGGAAGGGCAGTTTGGCAGTACCAGGGTCTGTGCTACAGACCACTGGGATCATGGGATTGTGCCAACTATGCCAGGATGGCATAGAGGGGGCAATTCCATGATCATAGACATGTTACATGGCCATATTCGGAGTTACCATTGTGAAGCTACATATAGGTAGTGACCTATATGTAGTGCACGCGTGTAATGGTGTCCCCGCACTCACAAAGTCAGGGAAATTGGCCCTGAACAATGTGGGGGCACCTTGGCTAGTGCCAGGGTGCCCTCACACTAAGTAACTTTGCAAGGTTAGACATATAGGTGACTTATAAGTTACTTAAGTGCAGTGTAAAATGGCTGTGAAATAACGTGGACGTTATTTCACTCAGGCTGCAGTGGCAGGCCTGTGTAAGAATTGTCGGAGCTCCCTATGGGTGGCAAAAGAAATGCTGCAGCCCATAGGGATCTCCTGGAACCCCAATACCCTGGGTACCTCAGTACCATATACTAGGGAATTATATGGGTGTTCCAGTAAGCCAATGTAAATTGGTTAAATTGGTCACTAGCCTGTTAGTGACAATTTGGAAAGAAATGAGAGAGCATAACCACTGAGGTTCTGATTAGCAGAGCCTCAGTGAGACAGTTAGTCACTACACAGGTAACACATTCAGGCACACTTATGAGCACTGGGGCCCTGGGTTACCAGGGTCCCAGTGACACATACAACTAAAACAACATATATACAGTGAAAAATGGGGGTAACATGCCAGGCAAGATGGTACTTTCCTACACTCATTTAGTAAGCAATAGAAGACATTAGTAGAAAGTTCCCCTTTTGCATTAGTTCCCTCATGCATATGTCTTGCATCCTGTTCAAATCTCTCCCATGGTGTTAATGTGGTAGTTTCAGGCTTAGAAGTAGCATTAATAGTTTCTTTCTCTATCCAAGGCATTCCTATAATCACTCCCACAATTATCACTGCACACACAACACCTATTATAAGTTCTAGCCAACCACACACTTTACTTCCCTTGCTACTATTTCTATTATGAGCCATGTTTGTATAGAATCAGACAGTAGAGCGTCAATCGACCAGAAGATAGCTCAAACTCTCCGGTTTTCCGCGTTTTATTTACAGCGTCTTCACTCACTCCAGGATCTCTTTTGTCAAATCTGGTTAGCAGCTTGTCGTAATCAGGTTTACCAATAGTCAAATCCAGTTCTAGTGTCACTTTAGGTAATTCATAAAGTCTCTCTTTCTTTTCAATTTTCTATTTCAGATTTTTATCCAAGATTTCCTCAGATTCGTTCAAGTACCGTAGTATTGGCCTGGTACCTCTCGATCAAAACAGAAAGCTAAGAATTCTTGTTGCCATTCTGATGTTGTAGCATATGCCCATTCAGGACCGATATATCTTCTGTTTGCAATTCTCTTTCGCTTCAGCCTTCGTTCACCCTGTTGTTCTCCTTCACTCAATTCTTCCACTCGAGAGGTATTGTTCTCTTCTATTATTGTGTCACTTGATACGTCTCTTATTTTGAACAGTGGTTTATCAGGCCAATTGTCTCCTTTATGTGTCTTCTCTTGATGTTTTCTTTCAGGACCCTGGACAGCACCCTCCTCTTGTGATATGGTGTTTTCTCTTGATGGACCTGCAGCTGGCTCAGGAGATTCTGATATGTTCTGATTTCTCTCTACAATTTCTCCTTCTTCTTCTTCTGGTTCTGTACCGGGTTCGAGTTCTAACCCGTACTTATCTACTTCTGGGAGAACTTCTTCTTGATTTAATTCTCCTGCCGCCTCTACTGAGATAGGCACTCTGTCACCTCTCTCGAACTCATTGACTGTTAGAGGGACAAGGCTGTTCTCAGTGGGCTCTTTAGTAATCTCAGTTCCTCCTTGGCTGTTGTCTAGCCCTGAGACTTCTCTTTCTGAAGTTGTTGTGCCGGAAGCTTCAAGTTCCTCTTCAACAGGACACGCTACCCTTTTTGTGTGACTAGCATATATCCAGTTGGGAACTCCGGCACACTTTACAGCAGTAGTAGTCGTCAAGATTACTTGATATGGCCCTTTCCAACGTGGTTCTAGACACGATTTTCTCACGTGCTTCTTGACAACCACCCAGTCACCAGCTTGGAGAGAGTGGCCAGGATCTCCAATCGGTGTCAACGTGTTAGCTTCCACCTGGTGAGAGAAAGAGCAAATCACATCAGCGAAACCTTTGCAGTAATCCAACACCATATCATCTGTTATATTCACTAGTGCATTTGCAGGTACTGCTGGTAATCTCATAGCTCTACCCCTGAGGATTTCATGGGGGGATAATCCCGTTTTCTTGTCTGGGGTGTTTCTCATTGACATCAACACTAGAGGCAAAGCATCTGGCCACTTCATATTAGTTGCTGCGCACATTTTTGCCATTCTCGATTTCAAAGTACCATTAATTTGTTCTACTAGTCCTGATGCTTCGGGCGGTAGCTACAATGCAGATTTTGCTCGATGTCAAGTGCAGCGCACAAGAGTTTAATCACCTCGTTGTCGAAGTGTCTACCCCTATCTGATTCTATAGAAACCGGAAACCCGAATCTTGGTATCAGTTCCCTAAGTAGTAGTTTTGCGACTGTAAGACTGTCATTTCTACATGCGGGATATGCCTCGATCCAATGACTGAAAACACACACGATCACCAACACATACTTCAGTCCTCCACAAACAGGCATTTCAATGAAATCCATTTGCATCTTGTTAAATGGACCTCCAGCTCTCCAAATGTGGCTCAAAGTTACCACGGTTCCTTTTCCGGCATTCATCTGTTGATAGATAATGCACCTGTGACAAGTAATTTCTGCGGCATGTCTGAATTTTGGATTAAACCAATCAATTTTGAATGACCTGATCATGGCATCTCTTCCTAGGTGAGCCTGACCATGGTAGAGCCTGGCGAATTGGGATAGAAGGCTGTTTGGCAAAACTAGTTTCCCTTCTTCTGAGACCCATAGATCATCTGCCCTTTGTACACATTGCATTCTTTGCCAAGAGCGTTTTTCTTCCTTGCTTGCACGGCTCTGTAATGTTTTTAACTCATCTAATGTGTCAACCACCCGCAATGCAAGGTTCAAACATGTGTCATTCTCAGTTTGTGGTAACAATTCCCATTGCTTCTTGAACGATATACAGCTCAATGCGCAAAATCTTGCGACTTGATCTGCATAGCCGTTTCCCATGGACACAAACTCTTGCGATCTAATGTGAGCACTGCATTTCACCACGGCAATTTCAAGAGGTAACTGAATTGCATGTAACAAATCCTTTATCTGTTCACCATTTTTCACAGGTGAACCAGATGAGGTCATAAAACCTCTCTGTGATCAAAGTCGGCCAAAATCATGTACAATTCCGAATCCGTATCTGCTGTCAGTATAGATAGTGACTTTCAAATTTACAGCTGCGTGGCATGCCTTAGTAAGGGCAATCAATTCTGCCACTTGTACAGAAAACACTTTTTCGAGCCAGGAAGCTTCAATGATACCAGTTATGGTACATACAGCATATCCAGCTCTCAGTGTTCCAGTAGAATCTCTTAGACAGGACCCATCTACAAACATAATGCAATCATTTTCTTTTAACTGTGTGTCCTGTATGTCTGGACGGGGTTTGGTACACAACTCCCTCACTTCAAGACAATCATGTTCAAATTCTTCCCCATCTTTGATTTCAGTATTTTCATTAGGGAGTCAAGTTGCCGGGTTCAGTACAGTGCACCTCTTCAGCGTGACATTCGGTGACCCCAGTATGATCGTCTCATACCTAGTGAGACGTGCATTTGTCATGTGCTGAATCTTAGTTCGAGTCAACAGTATTTCAACTGAGTGTGGAACCATTACTGTTAGAGGGTATCCCATGACTATTCCTTCACATTGTGTAAGGCTCTGACCAACTGCTGCGACTGCACGCAAACAACCCGGTAAGGCTGCTGCGACAGGGTCCAAGGTAGCTGAAAAATATGCTACAGGGCGATTTGCATCTCCGTGGACCTGTGTTAAGACAGACAAAGAACAAGCATCACGTTCATGACAAAACAACAGAAAAGGTTTCTCATAGTCTGGCATTCCTAATGCTGGTGCCCTGCACATGCTTTCTCTTCATTCCATAAATGACTCGAGTTCTTCCTTAGACAAGGTTATAGTGTATGGCTCATCCTTGATCTCCTTTCCTGTCAGCTTTATTAATGGCTTTGAAATGATCGAAAAGTTGGGTATCCACTGGCGACAATAGCCCACCATTCCCAAGAACATCCTGACATCTCTTTTTGTCGTTGAGGGGTTCATTTGCAAGACAGCTGTTATTCTTTCCTTTGATATTCTTCTGGAACCCTTCTCAATCAAATGTCCTAAGTATTTCACCTCCTTTTGACAGTACTGTAGCTTTCTGGGTGACACCTTGTGTCAATTCTTTCCCAGATGATTCAGTAATGCAATAGTATTGTATTTACAACTGTCCCTTGTTTTAGAGGCAATCAGCAAATCATCAATGTACTGCACAAGAGTTGAATTAAAAGGCAGCACCAGTGGCTCCAAATCCTTCCTCAATATCTGATTGAAGATGGACGGTGACTCAGAAACCCCCTGAGGAATTCTGCACCAACTGTACACCTTATCCAGGAATTTGAAACTGAACAAAAATTGGCTGTCCTCATGAAGAGGTACCGAAAAGAAAGCTTGTGATAGGTCTACCACGGTAAACCATTTAGCATCACAGGGGACCTGAAACATAATTACTGCTGGATTGGGCACCACGGAGCAGCATTTTATCACAATTTCGTTTATTTTTCTCAAATCCTGCACAATTCGAACTTTCCCACAGGGTTTCTTTAAACCCAATAATTGGAGAGTTGCAAGAACTGCTCAAGACCTCTTTCAGAACTCCCTGCCTGAGGAAGTCTGCAATTATTTGCGACACTTCAATGAGAACATCTTGGGTCATGTGATATTGTTACACTTGAGGAAACACTGCATCTGGTTTTATCTGGACTTTGACCGGTTCTACTCCTTTTATTAGTCCTACTTCTTTTCCGGTCAAGTCCCACACCTTCTCTGTTACTGTCCCTTGTAGTTCGACAGGTAAGTCGATCAAGGTATGCATAGGGAATAAAGTAATCAGAGGGTAGTCTTCATTTGTTCCCGTCTCCTCCTCTATGAACTGACTTTCATCTCCTTCATCGTCACTATTTGTCTGTACTTCAGTTCCGTCATTGGAACAGGTATTCAAACATTTTGTTTTACACAACAAATCTCTTCCTAGTAGGGATACTGGACTCGAGTCGCAAACTACAAATCTATGTAGCCCCTGGAAGTTACCAATCTCAACCTGTACTGGATCTGTAATTGGGTTAGTCAAATACTGATTTGCTACTCCAACCACTCTTATGGTACGTCCTGACAGAGGCAATCTTGGAACTTCTGCGCTTCTGACTGTGGAGCGTGGAGCTCCTGTGTCAACCAGAAACGAAACCTTATACCCCATCACCTTTCCCTCTACATATGGACCCCTCTGATCCACTAATAAGGATGCTGCGAGCCTGCACTCTTCACTATCTGAGCTATCATCTGACCAATCTTCATTCATGACATTTTCACCTCGTAATGGGAACTGTTGTACAGTATTGTTTTAATTTGTTACCTGGCCTGTGACCTGCTGAGGAAGCATCACCTGTTGCTGTCTTATCGGAGCCATTGGTATTTGCATTTGCTGTCTAGGCACCATAGGAGTCTGCTGCTGTACTGGCTGTAATTGTATTGACTGAAAACGTGGCATTTGCATCTGCTTCATGGGCTGTACCCCTTGCATCTGCACCAGATTGTTCTGAAAGTTCGGGTTTTGATGTCTTATTTTCGGACCTCTTGAATTTTGTAATGTACCAACATTAGCGCTTTGCTGAACTGCACCATCCTGCATCATATTCGGGCACTCCCGTTTCCAGTGCCCCACGCCCCCGCACGTGTGACATGGTGACATCCTTTTCGTCCCTTGTACGTCATTTTGAACCACAACAGTATTCAAGTCTGAACCGCGGTTCACAAACCCTCGGCCTCGACCTCTCGGCTGTGTCTGAAACACACCATTCATTTGCGGTTGCTGCTGTATCATCTGTTGAACCCCATTTCCCTGTATTCCTGCCTGTGCAGCCCTTATCTGCATCACCATCACCTTTTCTTTTAACTTTTTCTGCTTCAACTCAATCTCGTCACTACAGTATTTCGCATACTGCAGAACCTCATCAATCGGCTTAGTTTTCCAACAGATCAAATGATTCTTAATCATCTGGCTAACCTCTGGTCGCAACCCTTCAACAAACCTAAACACGAGATGGTTCATATCCTTTGGTTCAGTTGTCTCAGTACCACTGTAATGTTTGAATGCCTTCAACAATCTTTCATAATATGCATGTATCGATTCCTTAACCTCTTGAGATGTCCGGTCGATTTTCTGCCAATCAGTCACTTTCGGCGACACCTTTTGTTTCAAAAACTCAATCACTTTATGATAATACTTCATCACCTCTTCTGAAGGTGCCCCAGTCACCTTATTCCTTGCTGGTTCCTTTGTCGGCCAATCAACACCTCTCTTACACTCAAGCCATAAATCAGGCGGAACAATGATCTCAAACAAAGTATTCAAGTCTTCCCAGAGACATTTCGCAAGTTTCACATATCTATCTGTTTGCTGAGACCACTCGATCGGTTTCTCTCTCAATCTGGGATAATCGTTAGTAAAAGATAGAATGTCTCCTCTAGTCCAAGGCACATGAACCAAGACACCACCAGCTGTCTCTCTCATAGGTAATATTTTTACTGATTCCAAGTCAGGTGAGGTCTTGGCTTGATTAGATCCTGGGCTATCTCCCTTTCCTTTGTCTCTTTTCTTTGCCCATCTGCCTTCCCATTTTTCCAGTGCTCCCCAAATTTGTGCGCTTTGCAACAATTCTCTCAAATGTGCTTTCATTCCCGCAGACCTCATGTGTTCAAAATCTTTTGAGTCGAAATCTAATCTATAACTTCTTTTCAAATGTTTGGTATTTGCGATATCGATATTGTATTTGTCTGCCAAGTTCGCTAATCTCTGATGTACCTTGCCTACTTCTTTAGTAATCTTAGGGCATAAATATCTCAACTCTGGCTCTGTGTATGATTCTAATCTATTTACTCCCATTGTACCTTCCACTAACTCAGCAGCTTCTGCCCCTAGTCTTACAAAGTTCAGGTATTCATCCTGCTTTTCTTTCTCCGGTTTGATTGTAACCGCTGCAGTCTTTTGTGAGGTATAAGTCTTTTCTAACCACTCATTTAACTGTTGGACTGTAAAACCCAGCAACAAAATGTTCCCTGCATGTATCATTGGGGAATGTGAGGTGTTCGTACTCATTGTTTGTGGAGGTAAAACTCCTAACCCTGCTTGACGCATGGCTTCGAGGGGTGCTCCTACCAGACTAAGGTCCATTAAAGGCCTTGTTTGTTCAAATGTTTGTTCACCTGAGGCCATAATCTAGGGAGTTCCTGTCGACCCTCATCTTATCACATCTTGAGTCATCACTCCCTGATCACGCATACCTGTCTTGTCCTGTGCATATAATGGTACTGGTGGACCAACAGTAATGGGTAACGATATGGCGGCAGGTGTCTGACCCGGACCCAAACTCCGTGGAGCAGTAACTCCATATGTCTGTTCTAATGTACCCGGAACAGGTACTAATAGTGAACCAGCCACAGGGTTGTACCCTGGTATCAGCTGTGGCTGTGGTTGCGAAAGCAACTTCGGAGTTGATTCAATTTGTATTAGCTTTGGCCTCGTGTATATTGGGTCTGGCGGCACTATCAAATTTGTAGTTGTCTCAAGCACAGGGACGTCTGGGTAGATTCTTTGTATCTGCGGTGGATGCTGCAACTGTATCGGCATGTCTGGTGCAGTGGGTACATTTACACCATTCTTTATCGAGACAGTATCACTAGTCTGTACTGTATCAGTAACTCCCTTTTCCTGCGTCTGGTTCCCAGGGTCTGTGCTAGTACTTGGAGCGTCGTCGCTCACTGCATAAGGTGGAGGACGATCATGTAATTATCTGTCCATAAATTCCTCATCACCTGAATCATCTTCCTCTTCCCAAGATCTTTTATTCTCTTTAGATTGGTTCGAGTCTTTATCTGTTTTGCAAGAAGCCTTCTTTCCTGGCGTCTCCTCCCCCTGTGCTATTGCTGGGAACAGTTTTAACCCATCTACAATTCCCAGTCTCCACATTTTGTTCTCATTGTCCCACCTAGCCTCTGCATAGGATTTTTCTGCCCTTCGCAATCTTCTCTGAAACCTTTCTTGTCTATGTTTAAGTGCCATCAAATCCCATATTGCTAACGCCTCATATTGAGCTGGTCTTGGAGGTGGTTTCTGTGTACTTAACATCCACCTCAAATTCTCTAGTACCTTAGGATTAAATGTTCCATGTTCTGGGAACGCCAGACACCCTTCTTTCTCTGTTAATGTGCGCCACTGTTTCATCCATAAACAAGGTGCGACACCCTTCTCTTCCATGACTATATAAGCTGGAGTACCCTCGGGTGGTGTAGGTTCCCCATCAGTTGCAACAATATACACATCTCCTTTCAGAGCGCTCTTGAACGCTTTAACAAATTTCATTTTGTGATTCTCTGTTAGTTTTGTATTTAATCCGAAGTGACTTAGGGCCAGATGTAGCAAATTTCCAAATTGCAACTCGCAATTTGCGAGTCCCAGCGACTCGCAAATTGCAACTCGCAATTTGGAATGCAGTACGGTGTCTCAGACACCGACTGCGACTCGCTATGGGTCGCAATGACCCACCTAATGAATATTCATGAGGTGGGTCGCAAATTGCGGCCCCATAGCGAGTATAGGCACTCGCAAACATGGAGGCCTGCTGTAGTCAGCAGACCTCCGTGTTCGTGACTGCTTTAAATAAAGCAGTTTTTTGTTTTTTTAAGTGTAGCGCGTTTTCCTTAAAGGAAAACGAGCTGCACTTAAAAAAAAAAACGAAACCTTTAGTTTCGGTATTTTTTCAGGGCAGGGAGTGGTCCCTTGGATCACTCCCTGCCCTGAAAAAATATTTTTGGGTCCATTCACAAAGTGGAAGGGGTCCCATGGGGACCCCTTCCAATTTGCGAGTGGGTTACCATCCACTTGAAGTGGATGGTAACTGTGACTCCATTTGCGACCGCGTACGCGGTCGCATATTGAATTGCATCCCACTGCGAGTCGCAAATAGGAAGGGAACACCCCTTCCTATTTGCGAGTCGGAAATGCATTTTGCGAGTCGGAGCCGACTCGCAAAATGCATTTCTGCATTCCGGTGAGGCTTTTGCGACTCGCAAACGGCGTTTTTGGCCGTTTGCGAGTCGCAAAACCCTTGCTACATCTGGCCCTTAGTTCCCAGGACACTCTTCACCCGCCTTTTCCAACCTATTGCCTCTCACGGACGGCAGCCAATCCGTGCGCGACCCCTCTCGGCAACTGACCTATCTCAGCGCGGCACCACTGACGTCACACTCACATACACACTGCGGCTGACAAAGTCTTGCGGCTTGTCTGCTCCTCACTGAACCCATACAAACCCATACAACTAATGCAATTATTGCGAGGACCTTAAATGACAACACAAATCTGCTGGTTTACTACAGGATGGGTAACACATTCGCTTTAGAACTTTACAAAGATTTCACTTGAAGCCTCGGCCGCTACTCTCTCCTTATCAGTTCCCGCATACGCAAGCAGAATTTGACCCGCAAACTCTACTCTCGACTTGTCAATCACTCCTTCTAGTGCACTTTAGAATTTGTAAAATCTCCATCGAAGGTTTCATACACACATTATGACTCAAACTTGACTTGTCAACCACGCCCGATTGACCTATTAAACCGCACAGATTACAACATAAACCATATTTTCTTCATACTCCGGAGTCATAGACCTCAACAGGTCCGTACACCACAACCAACCACGTGGATAATTTTGAGCACCAAGCGCCACACTCATATGAAGTACACCGACTTCTTTACTCTCATACTGTGGAGTACGCCCACTCCTACTAAACAACATATATTTTGGCCTAATTACACACGAACCTTCACAATCACCTGCAAAATGCATAAGCTAAGCAAGCGCAAAAACCATAACCACATACACTATGGCGCCGAGAACATTCCCAACTCACTTAGGCAGGCTCCGAGATCCCGGGAAAGTTATGGTGAACTTAGAACCCCATCATGCCTACAATTTGCATTATCACAGAAAACAAAATTAAGCAATGAATCTCCGTCCTAGGGCCCCCAAAGGGCCAAACCGTTGCTCTGCTACCAGAACTGTTAACGCGTCCCTCTATGTCAATTTTATACACATCAGGACTCGTTTTAGGCCGATGAATCTTTTGACCCAGTGGTGAGGCACCGTAGGACGAGATAACTGATCAATATATCAAGTAATATGTCAATAATGTCACCAATATTTATCACCACAATACACTTCACTTTGGATAAAACCATTGATCAAACTGTCGGCGCAACCATGACCTTTCAGTCATGAATAACCACACCTTTGTTAGAATTGTTATGAATTTTATTCCCTATTGATTACAATCTACTAATAAAAGTGTCAATCTCAAAACCAAGAAACAAAAAAATATAGTTAAGATATGGCAGCAGTTATAAGACTTCAATAATGCAAAGATCACAAACATAAGGGCATAACATAAGGTTAACTTAGACCAGAATACGTTGAATATCACGTAAGTCTCAGTTCAGCATAGCACAATGTCAGTCTTGTCTATTTGTATCAGTCAAGTGATCGCCTAGCCTATCCACTAATTAGCATCAGCATGTTGGGCTCCATGCAAAACAATTTAGAACATCAATTTGGAAAACATCTAAACTATGGTCTCTAATCAAAAACACAGCAGTTGGTACCTAGAAAGGAAAAGCAAATAGACAAATTACAAAAGCATTGTCATAATTGCCCTCCAAGGATTGAGTCAGCACACAGGATCAGTCTTCGTCTTCAGGACATCAGTCGTATCACCATCATTCAGGACTTAACTAAAGGGCAGAAATGGGCACTTCCATCATAAGGAGGAAAAGAGCAGTTTATGGGTGAGGTTAGTTTTAATGAGTCTCAAGTCACCAAACAGAGTGACAGAGTTTCTGGATAAAATCAATAGCATTCCCTACCTAATTCTCTCGACTCTTCTGTGTCATGAGCTTTTATCCCCTTTTCATAATACCTTCCCCCAAAATCCTATTGGACATTTGCTATACCCCACTATCTTTAACCTATCAAATTATACATTAGGTAATCCAAATTGTCGCCCCACGATAATTTATAACACTTTGATTGGTCTTCGCAATTGACGTCTTCGTAGGTGGCACATCCGGAGGATGTCATCGCCTTGGCACATTTCTCGGGTCAAAAGTTCTCTTTTCCATGGTCAAGTGTCCTTGAATATTTTTACTTTTGTTGCAAACTGTATAAGGTCCGTTGCAAAAACAACTAATGTGCGGATGGGAAGAAAATCATTATTGCTACATGAAGCGAAGAAAAGAACAAATGCTGGGTCATGGCCCTTTACGAGTCAGCACACTGGAAAAACAGAAAATATGCTTTAATATGAGAGTTACACGGCTAAGGGCCAGATGTAGAAATGAAACATTTTGTGACTTGCAAATAGCGAGTCATAGCGACTCGCTATTTGCAACTCACAAAATGTTATGCAGTACTGTGTCTCAGACACCGCTATGGGGTCGCAATGACCCACCTCATGAATATTCATGAGGTGGGTCGCAAATTGCGGCCCCATAGCGAGTCAAGGCACTCGCAAACATGGAGGCCTGCTGTAGTCAGCAGACCTCCGTGTTTGTGACTGCTTTAAATAAAGCAGTTTTTTTTTTTTTTAAGTGTAGCCCGTTTTCCTTAAAGGAAAACGAGCTGCACTTAAAAAAAAAAACCGAAACCTTTAGTTTCGGGTTTTTTTCAGGGCAGGCAGTGGTCCCTTGGACCACTACCTGCCCTGAAAAAAATGTTTGGGGTCCATTCACAAACTGGAAGGGGTCTCATGGGGACCCCTTCCAAATTGCGAGTGGGTTACCATCCACTTCAAGTGGATGGTAACTGCGATACGATTTGCGACCGCGTACACGGTCGCAAATGGTATTGCATCCCACTCAGACTCGCAAATAGGAAGGGAACACCCCTTCCTATTTGCGAGTCGGAAATGCATTTTGCGAGTCGGTCCCGACTCGCAAAATGCATTTCTGCATAGGAAACTCACATTTGTGACTCGCCAACGGCAATTTTTGCCGTTTGCGAGTCGCAAATCGTTTCCTACATCTGGCCCTAAATCTTTAACTCACGCTAACTTAAGGCCTATGTTTTTTTTTTTTATATATAAAGGCAATCTTCGTAAGTGTTAATATATTCAGTTAATTATGGCGCAAGCAATTATTTCTTATAATCGACATCAGTCTATGAGCACAATGTAACTTTACACTTATAATCATGATGAGAATACACACTAAGCAATTAGTGTTTATGGTCGTTTTTATATGCAGCATTGTTAGGCATTTATATAAGCATTTCACATTTAATATATGTAATATTTAAGCTACGCTCTCTCAATAGCTTCCTTTATAACACTGACCTACCCCACACTCTTCACACGAACAAACATCTTAAATTAAACAAGCACTGGCAAAGTCAATAGGTCTCCCTTTGAGAGCCATTTGCTTTGGCAACTGGTAGAAATTGGGTTTTTGGTTGGCAGTCAGGTTACCCCCTGTCCAAGCAAGAACCCTCACTCTAGTCAGGGTAAGTCACACACAATCCAAAATTATCCTGTGCCCACCCTGTGGTAGCTTGGCACGAGCAATCCGGCTTAACTTAGAAGGCAATGTGTAAAGTAGTTGTGCAATAAATCATACAATAACACAATATAGCACCACAAAAATACACCACACAGTGTTTAGAAAAATATATAATATTTATGTGGATAATTGCAGGTCAAAACGAATAAAGATGCAATGTGAAATTGTAGAGATATCAAGTCAAAGAAGTCTTTATTCGATATTTCATCATAAAAGACATGCTACACGTCATAATACTTATAAAATTGTCAGTGCTAATGATTATAACAATAAATACAATATTTCATAAAAGCTACTAAGAACGTATTAAATCTATCTAATGCATCATTTGTTAAATATTTTAACATAATAATAAAAAGGAGTACATTACTTTAAAAAGGCTCAGTTCTAAAATTCAGGATAATTTACTTATCTAAAACATGTAGCTGTTTTAGTGATTCAAAACAAATTATCCATGCCCACCCCAGGAATTTGGCCACCCCTATTGCTATAGTAGGTGAAGGATCAGTTTTAAGGATCCTACAAGCAGTCTCGGCCGATTGTGTGCCCAGACTTTTGCACAGGGGTACCAACCACTTCTTCCTTGGGGCAGCATATAATGGACAAACAAAAAACAAATGGCTCACATTTTCCCGCATTTCAGTACACAATGGGCATTTATCTGGGCCCCCAGTACCCCAGATGGAGGTTAAACACCTTAATGGTAATGAGCCCACTCTAACTTGGTGATATAATTTACGGTCCATGGGTTTTGTTATAACATCCCAGTACTTTTCAATTGCAGAGGCATCTTTCACGTGTAAAAATGTTGTTGTAAGGGAACTACCTATAAGGGATGAGTGTCTTGTGCCTACCACCCATTCCCAATATAGTTGTTTCAGCACTTTTTTTGAAGGAAAGGTAGCTGAGTCAGGGTTGTGCCAAAGGGCACCTAGACCCATGGCACAAAGAGTGGTTCTAACACCCTTAAACCAGCCAATCTTATCAGATCCTAGGGTGTCCCTTACCTCGAGACATGCTTTCGCATATAATAACAGCTTTGGGGTAGACCACAACCTCCGCCAGAAGGCCAAGGGCCGAAATCTGGCTTGGTCTTCCACCGGTTGGAGCCCAAGGTCATAAAGGAGCGGAATACGTGGGGATGACCTCGGAAGACCAACCGCCCCTCTTGTAAATTTGTTTTGGGCCAGCATCAGTCGGTCCAGATTGCTATGACCCCAAAGCTCTGCCCCATACAAGACTGAGGGAAGAATTTTTGACCCATAGATTTCCATAAGTGGGGACATCGGGCGGGTAAATGATCTTTTATATTCCTTAAGAAGGGCTCCGCCTAGATGAGCATGTTTAAGTGCTTGGATATCAATCTGGGGTTTCCAACTAAAATTGTCACTAAAATGCACACCCAGATATGTAAATTCATTAGTTTGCTCAAGAATAGCACCACACATTTTGACCCTTGCCACAGTTTGTGTTCGACCTCTTAGTACCATAAATTTTGTTTTAGAAACATTTACTTCTAGCTCATGCTCGTCACAAAATAACTCAAATCTGAGTAGGGCCTGCTGGAGCCCTTGCCTAGTCTTTGATAATAACAAGGTATCATCCGCGAACATGAGCAATGGTACTTTCATTCCCGCTATCTGGGGAGCATCCGTGGGATGTGTTGCAAAATATTTGGTAACCCCGTTAATAAACAGGGAAAACAAAGTGGGAGCCAGGACACATCCTTGTCTAACACCTTTCAAAACATGGAACCTGTCCGTAACCTCGCCAGGCTTACCCCAGCGGACTTGGGCATAGGTGTGTGCATGAAGATTCACTAGGAGTCGCACTAGAGCCCTGGGCATTCCCTGTTCCAGTATGCAATCCCATAATTTAGGCCTAGGAACCAAGTCGAATGCAGATCTTAGATCCACAAAAGCTGCATATAACTTGTCCTTACCCAAGAAAACTGTTTTCCAATATAAGAGGGCAAAACGAAAGGCTTGATCAAGGGTGCTTACATGAGGTCTAAAGCACGCCTGCAACGGAGTCAAAATATCTGAGTCTGTTATCCATTCCTGTATCCTCCCTAAGACGAGGCGCGCTATAATTTTTTGGATCGCATCAATAAGGCTGATAGGCCGGTAGTTTGAGGGTACTGAGCGATCGCCTTTCTTGTATATAGGAAGGATTTCTGCCCCATACCATGAATCAGGAATTTTAGCGCCTGCAGCAACTGCATTCGCCAGGTGGAGTATATAAGGTACCCATAGGTCCTGGTCTTCCAAAAAAATGTCCGCTGGAATACCATCTGGGCCAGGGGCCCTCCCTTTGGGAATATTTTGCAGGCAATTGATAACTTCAGTAGCTGAGAATATTAACAGCTCGGCGGGCTCAAGACGGTAGGGTATAGTCACTTCTACTGTATAACACTTAAACTGATCCTCAAATTTTTTTACCCACTGATGATTAGAGACAGATGCTGGGCTATAGTGGGCGTCCTGCGAGATACCCCATCTCATGAGATACCAAAACTGTTGCATGTTGCGTTTACCACAGGCTTCTGACAGCATAAGCCAGCGTTCCTCGTCCCACTTTTGTTTTGCTTTGCGTTTTGCCTCATTATAGAGTTTTCTACAAGATCTAATCTGGCTATGATTTTTGTTTTTAATAGCCTCAAAGAGAACTCTTTTTGTCAAACTACACTCTTTATCAAACCAAGTAGGGGATGAGTATTTCTTGGGCCTAGGTTGTTTAGGGATATGTTTGATGAACAACTTTTTAAGTTCCTGAAACAAGTCAGAGTGGGTACGTATAAGTTCGCTGTTAATCTCGTCCTGTGAGCCACAATTGTTTAAAAGCTCCACAGAGCTAGACACTAAGGTTCTTATCGCCCTACGGGCCCCAACGTCCACGGCTATTTTGGGCCAACCTACCCTGCGCATGTCATTGCTCACAATGACCTCTCGTGCTGTTATATTAGGACCATTACCCTCTGACCTCTGAAAGCTGGAATCCCTTAAGGTCAAAACCAGCGGGTCATGATCACTCTCTGGGCGTTCCGTAACTAGCATATCAACAACTGCAAACCACTGCCTCACATCGACCAAAATATAGTCGATACGACTACTGTGTCTGCCATTGTTGAACGTATGCCTGCCCTTCCTATCTGACTTGACCCTTCCATTAACAGCTCTTAGACCCATATCCAGGCATAGCCCCTTGATATAGATGGCTGAGCTCGACCACTTAGCAATCGAGGGTATCTCAAGTTGGGGAATACCCCAGGATAGATCCTCCTCCTCGGTGAGCGGGCCGTCCTCAATACCCAAGGGCTCAAAACAAGTATTAAAATCCCCCATCACAATCTTGTGGCCATCGGTCGTTGATCCTGATAAAATGTCATCCAACAGGAGGAGGGTCGGAGAAACCCTTCCTCCCTGGAGGCCCGTGACATAAATATTAACCAACAGGATGTTTGTACCTTGGTTGGACTTTATCTTTAAGGCAATTATGTCTGGACTATCAATTGACACTTCTTCAACTCTTACACCCGCACTTTGGCGGACCCAAATTGTAAGACCTCCAACAGGACGCCCTTTCTGGCCTCTAATTGCTGGCTTGCTAAAGTTCAGATACCCCACCCGAAATATCGGTGTGATAGCCCATGTTTCCTGGAATGCAATTATATCGCCCTGATCAATGAAGTCCCTCCAATCAGGAATACACTGGCTGGACTCCAGACCGGCTATGTTCCAGGATATATACCTGGATAACATGTCAACAGGCTCAGCTAAAGCAGTGGGTGAGTCCATACTAAAATTGGGTAATGCAGACAATGTACCAACAGGGGAAATGTCAGGATTATTACTTGGATCTGTGGCAATAGCCTTCCAGCTTATATCTTCCATGTGGGGGGATTTCAATAAAGTTAAATTAACTATTTCTTCTCTACCAATCAGTCAATCATTCTCATCTAGACAGGATAACGGCCCATATCTCCCGGCAGTAATCAAGGGTCCAATGATTTCTGGTGCGAACCAGCCCCTGGGAGGGTTAATGACATTTTTATTAATCTGGGAAGGCACCTTCACCTCGGGATACACCGTAGGATAAAAATCTGGGAGTTCCCAAGTGACTATTGGTCCATCTGCAAGTTGCGGGCACCAGCCTCGCAAAAATGGGACCACATTTGTACTCCTGAAATTAACTATTACCAGATCACCTGGAATATCTTTAATCATGTGGCCAAGCCAACCCACCCTTCTCACATATGTAGAGATATCACTGAAAAGTGATATAAAGTGTCTTAAGTCTTTAAAAAGCAAACAAAGTCTCTTTCAAGCACAAAGTACCTGGTTTAAAGTGGAAAATCTCCGCAAAGGGCAGCAGAAGAAGATATACGTGGAAAAATGGTGTGTGCGTCGATTTCTCCCCAGCACACACGGACTTGCGTCGTTATTTTTCACGCGGGGAAGTCGGGCGTCGTTTTCCGGCACGCGGACAGTCTCTTTCTGTGGTTCGCGGCATTACCAGATGTCCCGGGGTCTGTGCGTGGAATCCTAGGCTTCTTTTCCGTCTGCGCGTCGTTCCGGTGGGCTGTGCGTGGAAACTTCTCCCTCACGGCAGGCGTCGCGTCAATTTCCTTTCTGGAGTTGGGCGGCATTTGCCCTGGCGAGGCCGTGCATCGAAGTTCCGGTCGCACCGCAGGCATCGCGTCGAGCGGCGTCTTTCCGGATCGGCGTGCGGTGAATTTTTCACCGCGGACCAAGCTGTGCGTCGAATTTTTCGGCGCACAAGGCGTCCAAATGAAAAAGAGAAGTCTTTTTGGTCCTCAGACTTCAGGGAACAGGAGGCAAGCTCTATCCAAGCCCTTGGAGAGCACTTCTGCAGCAAGGCAAGAGTTCAGCAAGGCAGCAGGGCAACAGCAAGGCAGCAGTCCTTTGTAGAAAGCAGTCAGGTGAGTCCTTTAGGCAGCCAGACAGTTCTTCTTGGCAGGATGCAGGTTCTGGTTCTGGTTTCTTCTCCAGCAAGTGTCTGATGAGGTAGGGCAGAGGCCCTGTTTTATACCCAAATGTGCCTTTGAAGTGGGGGAGACTTCAAGGAGTGGCTAAGAAGTGCACCAGGTTCCCTTTCAGTTCAATCCTGTCTGCCAGGGTCCCAGTAGGGGGTGTGGCAGTCCTTTGTGTGAGAGCAGGCCCTCCACCCTCCCAGGCCAGGAAGACCCATTCAAAATGCAGATGTATGCAAGTGAGGCTGAGTACCCTGTGTTTGGGGGGTGTCTGAATGAATGCACAAGGAGCTGTCAACCAAGCCCAGCCAGACGTGGATTGTAAGGCTCAGAAAGATTTAAGTGCAGAGAAATGCTCACTTTCTAAAAGTGGCATTTCTATAATAGTAATATTAAATCCAACTTCACCAGTCAGCAGGATTTGGTATTACCATTCTGGCCATACTAAATATGACCTTCCTACTCCTTTCAGATCAGCAGCTACCACTTCAATACTGTATGAGGGCATCCCCAATGTTAGCCTATGAAGGGAGCAGGCCTCACAGTAGTGCAAAAACGAATTTACGAGTTTTACACTACCAGGACATGTAAACTACACAGGTACATGTCCTGCCTTCCACCCACACAGCACCCTGCTCTAGGGGTTACCTAGGGCACACATTAGAGGTGACTTATGTGGAGAAAGGGGAGGTTTAGGCTTGGCAAGTACTTTTAAATGCCAAGTCAAATCAAATCAAATCAAAAACATTTATAAAGCACGCTACTCACCCATGAGGGTCTCAAGGCGCTAGGGGAAGGGGGTTACTGCTGCTCGAAGAGCCAGGTTTTGAGCTGCCTCCGGAATGCAGGGTGGTCCTGGGTGGTCCTGAGGTTGGCGGGGGAGGGAGTTCCATGTCTTGGCCGCCAGGTAGGAGAAGGATTTCCCACCTGCCGTGGTGCGGCAGATGCGAGGGACGGCGGCGAGTGCGAGGTTGGCGGAGCGAAGTTGACGGGTGGGCGTGTAGAAACTGAGGCGACGGTTGAGGTATTCGGGTCCCTTGTTGTGGAGGGCTTTGTGTGCGTGGGTGAGGAGCCAGAAGGTGATCCTTTTGCTGACGGGAAGCCAGTGCAGGTGTCTCAAGTGGGCGGAGATGTGGCTGTTGCGGGGTATATCGAGGACGAGGCGGGCGGAGGCGTTTTGTATTCGCTGCAGACGTTTCTGGAGTTTACCAGTGGTTCCTGCGTATAGGGTGTTTCCGTAGTCCAGGCAGCTTGTGACGAGGGCGTGGGTCACAGTTTTTCTGGTGTCGGCGGGGATCCAGGGGTAGATCTTTCGGAGCATGCGGAGAGTGAGGAAGCAGGAAGATGATACGGCGTTGACTTGTTTGGTCATGGTAAGAAGCGGGTCCAGGATGAATCCGAGGTTGCATGCGTGGTCTGAGGGAGTTGGTGGGGTGCCTAGGGTCGTGGGCCACCAAGAGTCGTCCCAGGCGGACAGGGTGTTTCCGAGGATGAGGACTTCAGTTTTATCTGAGTTCAGTTTCAGACGGCTGAGTTTAATCCATTCTGTGACGTCTTTCATTCCATCTTGCAGGTTGGTCTTGGCGCCAGTGGGGTCCTTGGGGAAAGTATCAGCTGAGTGTCGTCGGCGTAGGAGGTGATGTTGATGTTGTGTTTGCGTACGATGTTGGCGAGGGGGCTCATGTAGACATTGAAGAGAGTCGGGCGGAGCGAAGAGCCTTGTCGGACGCCGCAGATGATCTCGGTGGGGTCTGAGCGGAACGGAGGGAGGTAGACTCTTTGGGAGCGGTTAGAGAGGAAAGAGGTGATCCAGTCCAGGGCCAGTCCTTGGATACCGGTGGAGCGCAGGCAGGATGTTAGGGTTCGGTGGCAGACGGTGTCGAAGGCAGCCGAGAGGTCGTGGAGGATGAGGGCGACTGTTTCTCCGTTGTCCATCCGAGTTCTGATGTCGTCTGTGACTGAGATGAGGGCGGTTTCTGTGCTGTGATTGGCTCGGAATCCGGACTGAGAGGGGTCGAGTAGGTTGTTGTCTTCAAGGAAATTGGTCAGTTGTTTGTTGACGGTCTTCTCTATGACTTTGGCAGGGAAGGGGAAGAGCAAGATGGGGTGGAAGTTCTTCAGGTCGCTGGGGTCCACCGTAGGTTTCTTCAGGAGGGCGTTGAGTTCCGCGTGTTTCCAGCTCTCGGGGAAGGCAGCAGAAGCAAACGAGCTGTTGATGATGGTCTGGAGATGCGGGTCGATGATGTTGTCGGCTTTGTTGAAGATGAAGTGTGGGCAGGGGTCCGAGGGGGCACCAGAGTGGATGGAGTTCATGGTAGCTTTGGTCTCCTCCGTGCTGATGTGAGTCCAGGCGTTGAGGGTGATGGCTGGGGTAGTAGGTTCTGTGGTGGTTGGCTGGGTCTGGTGTCCGAAGCTGTTGTATAGGTCGGTGATCTTACGATGGAAGAAGGTAGCGAGGGAGTTGCAGAGGTCTTGTGAGGGCGTGATGGAGTTGGAGTTGGCATTAGGATTGGAGAGCTGACAATGTGAAAAGTGAGGTGACAGTGAAACTGCAAACACAGGCCTTGCAATGGCAGGCCTGAGACAAGGTAAAGGGGCTACTTAAGTGGGTGGCACAACCAGTGCTGCATGCCCACTAGTAGCATTTAATCTACAGACCCTAGGCACATATAGTGCACATTACTAGGGACTTATAAGTAAATTAAATAGTCCAATCAGGTATGATCCAAGGTTACCATGTTTAAAGGGAGAGAGCATATGCACTTTAGCACAGGTTAGCAGTGATAAAGTGCGCAGAGTCTAAAAGCCAGCAAAAACAGTGTCCAAAAAGTGGAGGGAGGCAGGCAAAAAGTTAGGGGTGACCACCCTAAGGCTGTCAGGTCTAACAGCAACGTTTAGAAGCCATTCTGTATAGCAGGTTAGGTGTTTTGCAGTGTGTCCGGAACTAATTTAAAAAGTAAAAGCACAGTATCCTAGCCAGGGCTAATGTTTTTTTTTTTTTAAATGTGCAATGATACAGGATGCATCATACTCCTCTTTAGGTCGAGCGCGCAAGTGATTCGACATGTTGTAAGTATTGTGGGCTTTAAAACATGCCCATCTCACACCCATTACTTTCGCTCGTTCCTGGGCTTGCCTTTCAAAAATCACTTGTCATTGGTAATTGCTTTACGTTTGTGCGGCCTTGAGGCTGTTTTTGTCAGGCCTTGCAGCCTGCCCCTGTTACACGGATTATTGCACGATTGCCGATATACTTCAGCGAGGGCAAACTATTTCTTTTGTCTCTGCTCACAGCGGGAACAGGCACAACACTGAACGGTATTGAAGCACTGGTCACATTGTTCTCAGTTACCTAATCAGAGTCATTTCTTGTGGCTCCCCCCTAAAAACACTTCAAATTGGTAAATGCTTTACATAAAACAGAGATCCTCAAAGCAAAGCGGCTCTCCCGGCACAGTGAGAGAGCCAATACTACAATATTCACTGCACTCATAATGCTTTGCAAGCATTCTTTTTCAAAACATTTTTGCCTGTAACTCGGCCTCTGGTGGTCCTAGGACATGGTCCACCACCAAAATGTTCAACACAATGCGCTCTTTCTGTCAAGGTAATCTCTGTGCCCCCACACTACGCTTGTGGGGGCTGCAAAATAGTAACCTCTCCCACCATTCAGGCCCTCATTACGAGCCTGGCGGTCACTGGACCGCCAGACTCGTGGTGGCAGTCTTATTGCAGCCGGGCTGGCGATAAAGACCGCCATATTACGAGTTTGGCCAAAGCCAAACTGCCGAAACCCAGCCCATACCGCCGGTGCGGTCGGACCGCCAGGCTGGAGGTGAGCACCTCCGGCCCGGCAGGTAGCCGTAATACTGCATTTGGTATAATGACTCAGCAGACTGCCAGCATTTACGTGGCTGTTGAACTCCCCGAAAATGTTGTCAGTCATGCCACCGGCATCAGGAATTTCCATTCTTGTCGCCAGCAGACACATGACCACACACCTACATTCACACACCCCCACTCACCCACACATTTGCTTACATACACCCACACACACTTGCACCCAAACACGCATTCAGATACACCCATTTACTCCCACCCACACACTCAGACACATACACTTGCATGCACGCACTCAAACTGACACCCCCTTCCCACCCTCCGCATTCACACAAACATACACACTCACCCACACAACACCCCCTCGGCATACACGCAGTCACAAATGCACACACAGGCACACACTCCACATTCATACACATATGCAGACACCACACACATTCCCCACCCCCATTTCGGATGATCAACTCACCTGCTTCGGCGAGGTGGCCGTCTGGGAGGGGATGGGTCCTGGTGTTTTCCACCGGCTGAACCGCACTGCAGTTCAGGAAACCGCAGCGCGGCATTGAGTATCATAATACAGCAGGCGGAGTCCTGTTGGCAGAGCGGTGTTGGTGGTGGAAACGCCTCTCTTCTGCCATCGACCAGGTCTTTTTAAACATTCTCATGCCTGAGACTTTTGTTTTCCAGCTGATAATAGCTGCTTGTGCTTTAAGGGCTTTGGTTGTAATGTGAATGCTTTAGGCCTGCTATCCCTGAAAATATGTAATTCACTATGCCCTCTAGGGGCTCCTCATATGGTTGCTCTGTGTTATTTAGTGCCATTTTCTTTTTTGCATTATTGCCATTTTCTTATAAATTCTAATTTTATTGTGGTGTCCTCTAGGGGCTGTTCAAAGCATTACAGTCCCACCAACATACTAAAATATTCCTGCCATGGAAACTTGCCCCATAATGTTTGCACAGTATTACTTTTTATAAAACATCTTTGTTCATAACTCAGCCTGTGGTGGTCCTAGGACAATGGGACCACCTTAAAAACATTGACCACAATGTGTTCTTTCTGTCTACATTGTCTTAGCATCCTCACAATATGTTATTAGGGACTCCAAAATAATAACCCCTCCCACCGTTCAACATCTTTTAAGTTTTTTCATGGTTAGAACTTTTGTTTTACTGCTGAGTGAAGTTGTGTTTTAAAGGCTTTGCTTGTAATATAATTGTAGTGGGTCTGCTAGTTCTAAAAGCTAAATATATGGTACTGTTACATTACTTTCTCTAGTTTTTTTTCATGGGGTTATATGACCATGTTTCTTACAAATTATATTTTTGGTATGGTGCCTTCTAGGGGCTGTTTTTGAGCATTACAATCTAATGCCAAACGTTTATTTCTGATAAAGGTTTAAATGATAATTTTATATGTTTTAATAATCCCTTCTTATTACAATTATGACCATTCAGGCCAATTTAACATCCTTATTACACTATGACTGTTTGAACACTTGATATGTTTAAGTGACTTCTCTGGTTTATTCATCCTCTCTGGCATTCTTGTGTCTTTTTGGGGGAACAATGTTAGTCAGCTAGCAACTCTGATAGTGGGGTGGTAAAATGAAATGGTATTCTATTGGAATTAACATGGCAGATTTAAATGAGGATGCTAAATGGCAACATTTTCATTTTTTTGTTGCAGATAAAGAAAGTAAATTGAAGTGCTTTAGTTATATGCAGGGCCACTGGAATTATAGGGCAGGAAAAGACAAAATCATGAGGCAGGGTTGACAAATTTGTGTGGCGAGAAAAGTCAAATTATGAATTTACATTGCCAATAGATCTAACTTAAGTGCATGCAAGACCTATTGCATTGCAAATGCTTGTTAGTATTATTTTTAGCCGTGCTTCACAGCAACCACCCTACTCTACAGCATGCCTAACAATAGGGCTCCCGGTTTTATGGTATTTATTTTTTTAACATTTCCATCTAAATTTAGCCATTTTTTTAGCCATTTTGTTGGTATTCATCTATATTAATTTTATGTTTTAAGAATAAATGGATTGTAGAATGATGTATTTCCACATTTATTTACCTGATAAACATGAAGTCAGACTTTGATGCCTTTTCACATTTTAGAAAATGAAGGAGCCAAATATAATAAAACACTACACCGACAGGTAAATATTAACATTATTTGCAAATATATGTTAACACATGGGTTCTATCTGCTTAATAGTTGGTCTGGAATCCATGAAGCACAACAGGGAGAGTCGCTCACAAGAAACGCAATTTTCTGTTTTTTTCCGCTTTTAAAAATAAGTACTTTCTGTATTTATCTGTAAAAATCAGTAAAAATGGAAAACCGAAAGCCTTACTAATAATCATTGCTTAAGTCAGTCAGCAAATCCCATGCTCTACAGCATGAACAAAAGACAATGGCAGAGCCAATAGTCTAAAAGGTGAGACCTTTTGTGTTAGAAATGGGGTCTCTAGTTGGCAGTGGGTTTGCACCCTGTCCAAGTAGGGACCCTCACTCTAGTCAGGATAAGAGAGATACCCACTCAAAGAACCCCTGGTCACCCCCTTGGTAGCTTGGCATGAGCAGTTAGGCTTATCTCAGAAGCATTTGCACATACCACACAGTAATACAATGAAAACAGTACAAAAAGACACCACACCTGTTTTAGAAAAGTAGCCAATATTTATCTATGTAAAAGAAGACCAAAATGATAAAAATCCAACATACATCCTTGAAGTTGATAGCACCACCTGGGGCTATCACAGAGTCATGATCAACAAATCCAACAGTTCAGGCCATCCGCAGCGACACAGGCCAGGTACGGTGTTGGGGAGACCTGCAAACTGTACCTTTGGAATTGCAGGGTGTCATGATTTTCATGGTTAGCTCCGGAGAGCAGCGTCGCTGGCTTCACGGTGTCGGTTCCGGAGTCGGTGCCGGGGTCGTCGGGCCCTTGAAGTCACACGGGTTGCAGATTGAACTCCGGGCTGATGAAGTCAGGAGCGCTGGTGTGGATGACGTCAAGGCTGTGGTGCAAAATGGGACGAAGCAACATGCTTCCCCACAGGTCACGTTGCAGGCAGCAGCTGGGTGATGGCGTCCAGCGGCGTCGGTGAGACCAGGTTGTGGTGTGAAGCGGGCGGTACAAAGTGTGGTGTCACCGTGCAGGCAGCAGCATCATCGTTAATGAAGCGCTGTCGTTGGTAGGCCCAAACCGGCAGTGCAGGACGGGACAGTACTTCATGACCCTCACAAGCGGTGTCCACAGGCCATGGTGCAGGCAGGGATGCCTGGTGACGACACTGGAGTCGATGGTGCTGGCGTCGGTGGACCAGGGCTGCGGTGCGGGACGAGACAGTGCTTCGAGTACCTCACGAGCGGTGTCCACAGGCCACGGTGCAGGCAGCAGCGCCGGTGTCAGCAGGAGCAGCGGCGTTGGGAATGCCCAGTTTGTGGTGTGAGCAGGCGATACCAGAGTGCGGGGTCCACAGGTTGCGGTGAAGTCGTCCAGAGACGGCATCGGTGAAACCAGGGTCGTGATGCGAAACGGGGCAGTGCGGTGTCAGCAGGCCATAGTGCAGGCCAGCGGTGTCCTTGACAGCGCCACAGTGGTTTTTCTCCTGGAACAGCACAAAACACACAGTTCCCAGTGCTGTAAGAAGAGGAAACTGAAGTCTTTGATATCCCCGAGACTTCCATCAGGAGGCAAGCTCTAGCCCAAGCCCTTGGAGAACTTTCTCAAGCAGAACACAGAGCAAAGTTCACCTTTTGCACTCTTTTCAGGGAGAAGCAGCAACTGCAGGCCAGTTCAGCAAAGCAACACAGCAAAGGGACATTACTCCTCCTCCAGCTCTTCAGCTCTTCTCCTGAGCAGAGGTTCCTCTTGATTCCATAAAGATTCTAAAAGTAAGGGGTTTTGGATCTACTACTTATACCCATTTCTGCCTTTGAAGTTGTAAAACCTCAAAGCAAAGTCTCACATTTTTGCAAGATCCTTCCTTGTCTAGGCCAGGCTCCAGACACACACCACGGGGTTGGAGACTGCATTGTGTGAGGGCAGGCACATCCCTTTCAGGTGTGAGTGACCACTCCTTCCCTCCCTCTCAGAACAGATGGCTCATCAGGATATGTAGGCTACACCCCCAGCTCCCTTTGTCTCACTGTCTAGAGGAGAGATGTAAACAGCCCAACTGTCAAACTGACCCAGACGGGGAGTCACAGAATGGTTTAAGCAAGAAAATACCCAATTTCTAAAAGTGGCATTTTCAAACTCACAGTCCAAAAACAACTTCACTAAAAGATGTATTTTTAAGTTGTGAGTTCAGAGACCCTAAAGTCCATATTTCTATTTGCCCTCAAAGGGAATCTGCACTTAAAGTGATTTAAAGGCAGCCCCCATGTTAACCTATGAGGGAGATAGGCCTTGCAACAGTGAAAAACGAATTTGGCAGTATTTCACTGTTGGGACATGAAAAACACACCAGTACATGTCCTACCTTTTAAATACACTGCACCCTGCCCATGGGGCTACCTAGGGCTTACCTTACAGGTGCCTTACATGTACCAAAAGGGAAGGTTTGGGCCTGACAAATGGGTACACTTGCCAGGTTGAATTGGCAGTTTAAAACTGCACACACAGACACTGCAGTGGCAGCAGCTCTGAGCCATGTTTACAGGGCTACTAATGTGGGTGGCACAACCAGTGCTGCAGGCCCACTAGCAGCATTTGATTTACAGGCCCTAGGCACCTCTAGTGCACTTTACCAGGGACATACTAGTAAATTAAATATGCCAGTCAGGAATAAACCAATCAACAATACAATTTACACAGAGAGCATATGCACTTTAGCACTTATTATCAGTGGTAAAGTTCCCAAAGTCCTAAAGCCAACAAAAACTGGTCAGAAAAATTAGGAGGAAGGATGGCCTTGAAAAAAGGGCCAGGTGCAACATTTTGGATTTGTCAATGCTTGTTAGGTCACAGCACAACCCCCTGTGGTTATGAGCAAACCAGTAAATCTCCCTGTGCTTGAAAGAAAAAATAAGACATTTGGCAAAATATACCATCAGATGAAGAAAGCAATTGAACCAATCTCCATGTCTTAGTTAACACACATTTGTAAGTAGATACATTCTGTTGTCACAAAATGAGATAACATCTTTTGTCTCAATACACATTCATTTCAAAGCAGAAAAGGGCTTCTTTGAAGTGCATGTGAAACAGTTAAGCAAATCATAGTTAGTAAGGTTGCCACTTTTCAAAGAGAAAAAAAACGGCCACTTATTTTTGTCTTAGGCGTCTGCAAACTCCTGGTCATGATACTAAATATGACTTTAAAGTAAATTGTATTTATTCATTTGTATCATGAATTTTCTATCTTTGTTTACTTTAATTTTTAGTCTTAGGTCACTAACTCAGCTCTAGAAAACATTTAAAAGTGGTTTCTATTTAAATTTGCTTTTAAAATTATGTACGAATAAGGGCTAAAAATACCAGCTTTCGTTCATTTTGCTTATTTTTGTACCGGCTGGGACATTAAAATTCTAATGGTGCCAATAGAAAACTGGCCAGGTGTCAACTCTAGTACCTACAAATGGCATGAGGTTCAACAAGTATGGCAGGGAAGAAGAAAAAATAAAAGTAATGCCTCAATCACATCACAATCAGTGTAAGGACATCAATGAATCTGAGGTATTCAGTACTTGGTCCACTCTCCAGTGAAAAGAAGAGGAAGTGAAGCTAGCACACGCTGGCCAAGTAGAAGGCAGCAAATTAGACTAGCAATGAAGCCAAAAATGTCAAGCAGTGGATGGGCTGCAAGTCCCTTAGTTGTATACAACGTCTCTTGCAGTGAGAGCGCATGGGCCTTAGCCAAGACCTAAAAATAACAAATAAGAACACCAGCAAAAGTAGTCAATCAGATTAATAAATTTCTTCAAAATTCGCCGTTGGCATAGTTTTGTCATTGGAGGTCAATATCTTGTCTTCAGATAAGACATCCAAATGCTCCTCACCACTAGGACAGTCTGAATTGTCCTGTACAGAATCCTTTATAGCTAAGTCTCTGGAATCACTGCTACTGATTCCTTTAGCATCTGTTGCAGTTGAAGATTGATTCAAGGCATAGCCAAGTCATACATTTCTGCCAACCCATCAGGATCATTATCAACAATGTTATGTTTGTACAGGGAGCCAAGGAAGCCGATTCCACGCAGAGTAAGAAGCAACAGACATAGTAAGCCTAATGGCTAATTTGGTTGCAGCGTTTTGAAAACACTGGCCTTTGTTTACCAAGCCTATTGATGTACCAAGAAAAAGAGAATTACAGTAGTTCAAGTGACTAAGAATAGTCACCGGGACCACAGTTCACCAGCCCGAGCACAGGAGAAAAAGAAGCAATCTTTCTTAAAACCTGTAACCAGAGTAAAAAGGAGGATGTCAACTGATAGGTGTGTCTTTCCAAAGTATGATTCTCATCCAGATTAAAGCCCAGATAGTTTTACTGATTTAGCTGAGCTGGAAGAAGCAAATTGGGAAGAGGGTCAAAACATCAGTGGAAACACTCTAGCAGGAGAGGAGCGAGAAATCCAAAGGGCCTCAGTCTTATCAAAATTAAACTTCAGAGGAATGAGTTGCAACCACTCTGGCCATGCAATTATGGAATGACTCAAGCCAGGCCAATCCTGTTCTGTCCTCTATTGAACCAGATTTAAGCGGTCTCTTGACCTCCACCAGGCAGTTAACAAACTTACAGATAGAAAGTTTACAGCATGGCATTTAAATTGACCTTTTATGTGGCTTATTTGACCACAGGGATTGTGGGGTTTTAAATTCAGTGTGAATTTGACAAGATAGTGATCCAACCAAATATGAGGTAAGGTTTCCAAGCTCTCTACAGAGTTCCCAGGACTGAAGACAACATTTGAAATGTGATCTTTGTGGTGCGTGGGGCCTGAGACCTTCTGAAAGAGTTCCATGGAGTCCTTCAATTAAATTACAAATGGGGTTAGAGTGAGGGAGGTTTTAATCCATAGATTAAAGCCCGCCCCCACCACAATCAGATTTGAGTGAGATAAACACAGGTGCAATTTAATGTCAAGGAAGAGAAAGTGTGGAGTGTTGACATGTTTCCATACCTCAAGCTTTAAATATTCCTTAACTCCCAAATCATAAGCTAATGCTATTTGAGGAACAGTTTGCCCTTGATGACGCAGAAAAAGAGGGTTCGACATATATTCATGTACACCGTGTAACCGACATATATATTGAAGTGTGATTTTAAGTAAAAGAAATAATGTACGAGGGAAATTGTGCCCTCGGGGTAGTTCGCCATCATTATAAACGAGCTTTATTAATCATGAAGTATTAAAAATGTATTAATCCGTCATAATCGCAAATGTATGCCATGATTTCTTGTTTGAAAACTGTTTTGCTTAGCTTAAATTTAGTACAGGCTTTGGCCTAGTTGCTTGGTTTCAAATTCTAACTGCGTGATTCTTTTTTTCCTTGAATTAATGAAATATATTCTTGCTTGAAGTTGTATTTTTCCAGTAGAAACTGGCTGGTACACTTATCTCCAAGGTTTCGTGCTAGGCCGGTTACATCCCCTTTGATACAAGGTCAGTCTCTGCAGGTGCGGACAATGAAGGTACAGATAGTAAAATAATTGGCAAACCATGATACAATTTGTGTTCCAAGGCGCCAAGGACAGTGTATGCATAAATGGGCGCTAGTAAAAGACAATTTTGATTGGACAATTTGAAGCCAACCTATGAACCCTCCAATGGAAGACCCTACAGAATTTGGAATGTTTCTTACTTAAACCCACCGGACAAAGAGAAGTCAGCCATTTTCCTCGATGCCAGTTTGAAGCCTGATGCCAGACTCCATTTTGGACGACACCCTGATGCCCTTTTCTCTATCTGAGAGAAAGAGACTTTAAGAATTCTCACCCTAGAGACTTTAACTTGGATTTGCCCCGTCTTGCCCATGCAGTAACTTTGCCCTATTCTCCTTGCCGTTGCAAGGAAGCTTGCCCTTAACTTTGCCCCTTTGAAATTTGCCCCATGCTGATCAACCGGTACCTGAAGGACGAAGACTTTTCTTGAATGCTGATTGTATTTGGTAAATATGAAAGGATAAATGTATTATGCATTGTGTTTTTCCTTTTAGGTACCAACTGCTATTTTGATAGGATCCTAGCTAGAACTTTTCCAAATTTGTGTTGACTAAATTCGTTTTGCATGAAGTCCCACATGCTAATGCTAATTAGAGGTTAGTCGAGGTATTCATTCAATGTACCATGAAGAATTGAAATCTTGTTATGCTGACCGAATGTATGCAATTAGTCAAATACAGTTAGTCACATTGGTGATTTGCATTGCTATAACAGAGTGTATCATTATTCAGATTTTACGTAGATTGCGTTTCTTCCGCCGTTATGGACAGCTAGTAATGTTCATATACATATATCATTTGGTTTTGAGACACATATATATCGTGCTAGCTTTGTTAATATAGGGAAATAAATTCACTAACTTTTAATAAACTGGTGTGGTTATTCATGACTGAAAGGTCATGGTGCGCAGAAATATCAACTGTTATTGATTTCTGATGTGTTATATTGATCTATTAATTGAGTATTGATTATCGATTACAACAGTTATTGATTATTGATTTGAGTGACTCGACTATTGAGGATGAGGAGAGCCCGACTCGGTTAAAAGATTCACCGACCTCCAACGTGTCCAGGTACAGGTAATTTATAAGGGCTGGACGCGTTATCAGTAGATGGTAGCAGAGATTGATGGTTTAGCCCTTTGGGACCCCATCCGAACAATAGACAGAGTCAGGTTAGAATTTTCTTTGATAAAACAAGTTGGAGAGATGATGATGCCCTAAGTCCCCGATGACTTTCCCGGGATCTCGGAGCTTGCGAATGAGGGACATGCAGGTATGAGAACGGTCTCAGCGTTTCTAGTGACGGTATGAGTGAAGTTAGGGTTTCGCGCTTGCACAGCTTATCGCCGCAGATTAATTGAGAAGTTTGTGAGGATTTTAAGGGGGGTTAAAAGATATTAGAGGAGTGTTACTCCAAAGGTGTGAGAGTAGGGAAGTCGTCGAACTTCACATGTGTGTGGCGCTTTGAGCAGAAAAATTGTCCACGTGGTTGTTGATTTTGAGACGGGCCCTGCGAGGTCAAGAGACTCCGGAGTATGTTGAAAAGTGTATGTGACACTTGTTTGATGTTGTGATCTGGTCGGTTTAATAGGTTGATCGGGCGTGGTCAACAAGTCGGTATGAATGTTGCAGAGTGAAAGAAAACTTCGACTTTGAGATTTGACGAATTCTAAAGTGCACTAGAATAGTTCATTGATCAGTTGAGAGTAAAGTTTGCGGGTCAAATTTTGCTTGCGAAAGTGGGAAACCGAGAAAGATGGAATAACTGCCGAGGCTAGTGAAAAATCCCTAAGGTTTCTGAAGCGGTTGTGTTACCCTTCCTGTAGTAAACCGACAGATCTGTTTTATTCTTTTGGTTAAGTGCTCGCGTTATATTGCAGAAATTAGTTTATGAGTGAAGCCGAATGAAAAGAGGACAAGCCGCAGGACTTTGTCAGCCGCAGTGTGTGAGTGTGACGTCACTAGGAGCCGCGCTGGGATAGGTCGGTTGGTGAGAAGGGTCGCGCACGGATTGGACGCAGTCCGTGAAGCGCAATTGGAAGGGGAAAGGCAAGCGAAGAGTATTCCGGGAATTAAAGTCACTTATTGATTACATATTGTCAGAAAAACAAAAGACGGAAGGATGAAATTTTTCAAAGCATTTAAGAGTGCCATGAGGGGAGATGTTTATATTAAAGCAAATGTAGGAGAAGAAACACCGCCTGAGGGTACACCAGCTTACATCGTCATTGAAGAAAAGGGTGTAGCGCCGTGTCTTTGGCTAAAGCAATGGTGCAGATTAACAGAAAAACATGGAAGTGTAGCGTTCCCTATCCACGGGTCGTTTAACCTAAGGGTTTTAGAAAATCTGAGGTTTGCGCTATACGACATGAAAGTACCCCCAAGGCCAGCACAGTTTGAGGCATTGGCAATTTGGGAGCTAATAGCTAGAAATCAACAACAAAAGAAATTTGAGACAAGAATAAGGAAAGTAGAAAAGACCCTAGCGGATGCTAGATGGGACAGCACACAAAAGGTTTGGAGATCAGACGTATTGCAGGGAATTAAATTGTTTCCAGCGATTGCCGAGGAAGAGGAGACGGAAGGAAGGAAAGCCACCTGTAATCAAACAGGAGTCAGTCCAGGTAAGGAGAGAGCAATAGAAACTCGAAAAGGGGAGACGAGTCAGATGATGAGGAGTTCATTATACAATTACTGAATGATCGCCCACCACCATATGTGGAAAGCGAAAAAGGCTCAAGCATTAGTACTGCCCCTCCAGAACCAATACAGGGTAATGTGACGCCAAATTTGAGAAGATCTCAGAGGCCGAGCAGTTCTGACATGCCTTTCTCACCACGAATACCACGGGTTCAGAGGATGTACCCAGACGTGCCAACATTGAAACCTGTTGATAACTATCAGCCACAGGTTCAAAGGCACTATTGCGATGAGCATAATGTGGGAATGACTTCCGATTCAATGGCGCAGGGAGGACAAAACTATCAGAGACCAACATTGATTCAAGCTGAATCAACACAGTTCTCGATGCCCCAAAAGCAGACACCAGAAGTGCGAGTGGTAGAAAGCCAGTTAGGTATGCCAGCAATGATGAACCACAATGTGGGGATTAACATGCCACAGAATTTGGGGAACAGACAGAATCCAGATGCAATATCTCTACCTAGCACTGTAGGTCCACCAGTACCACTGTACATACAGGCAAATTCAAGCACCAGCGACCAAGGGTTAATGATACAGAATGGGACAGGGAGAAGATGCATAGAAACCACTCCAGAGACAACTCCGATAGCGGCACTGCCAAATGGATCTGGGTCCTTGTCGGAGTTTAGTCCAATTCCAATTTGTGCTCCGTCAACCGTGGTAAGGTCACATCCACCACTATTAGTACCGTTAACCTCACAGACTGAAACATTACAGAAACCGTCGATGGCAGTTGATGTAACTGCTACATTGATGGGACTGAACGTGCAACAGTTGACACAATGGTTCAACAGCCTGAACTCCCCACAGAGTACATCAAGCGGGAAGGGAGAAGAATACCTGAATAAAATAAGGATGGGTATGGAGGCAGACGAACTGGTAGAGGGAACAATGGGTTTGAACAGATTAGAATCATACACAGAGGAAGAACTAAGATACATGTGCCCTAGGATTACAAGAGAAGTGAGCAACATACATAAGAAGTTACAAGAAATTGCAGACAGAAACGAGATCGATATAGGTAAGACCAAACACCTGAGCAGAAGTTACAGGTTAGACTTTGAGACAAAAGATTTTGAACACATGAGATCCGCAGGGATGAAAACACACCTTAAAGAGATACTGCAGAGTGCACAGGTTTGGAGATGTTTAGACAAGTGGGAAAGCAGGTGGGTCAAGAAAAAGGATAAAAAGAAGGAAAACACTTCAGAACGAAGTGAGAAAAAACAACAGAATGACGATCTGATAACCATGTTACCAATGAGAGAGACAGCAGGGGGAAAACTTGTGCATGTACCATGGCACAGGTGCGATATTCAATCCTTTACGGATGACTTTTCCCAAATTGAGAGAGAAGCCGATAGAGTGGTATCAACAAACGGATAGATTTGTGAAACTCGCGAAGTGTCTCTGGGAAGACCTGAATACCTTATTTGAAATTGTGGTTCCGGCTGATTTGTGGGAAGATTGTAAAAGGGCTGTAGGTTGGCCGACGAGTGAACCAGAGAGAGATAGGGACACAGGTGCGCCATCACCTATGGTAATGAGTTTGTACCACAAGGTGATCGAGCACTTGAAAACCAAGGTTGCGTCGAAAAATGTGGATTGGCAAAGGATTGACAGGACCGCTCAAGAGGTTAAAGAATCTATACACGCGTATTATGAGAGGTTGTTGAAAGCGTTTAAAAATTACAGTGGCACGGAAACGATTGAACCAAAAGACATGCTCCATTTTGTGTTCAGGTTTGTGGAAGGGCTGAGACCCGAAATTAGCCAGATGATTAAATCGCATTTGATTTGTTGGCAGTCAAAGTCGATCGATGAAGTGTTGAATTATGCAAAATACTGCAGTGATGAGATTGAGACAAAGCAGAAAAGATTGAAGGAAAAGGTGATGGTGATGCAGCTCAGAGCAGCTCAGACAGGTTTACAAGGTTTGCAAGGGTTTCAACAACAGATGCCACAGCAGCAGCAACAGGGAAATGTTATGTTTCAGCCACAGATGAGAGGCAGAGGTCGAGGAGGTTTTGTGAATAATGGTCCAGATTTGAATACCGTTATGATTCCAAATGGTATACAGGCAATGAAGAAGGTGATGCCATGTCACACGTGCGGAATTGTCGGGCATTGGAAACGGGAGTGCCCAATGATGGTGCAGGAAGGTGTAGGTCAGCAAAACAATGATGTCAATGCATTTCAGACTATGAGAGGACCGAAACTGAGAGGTCCGAATCCAAATTTTCAAAACAATATGAACCAGATGCAGGGTCTACAACCCATGCAACCGCAACAGGTGCAAATGCCTCGTGTGCAAATTACACAATTGCAGCCAATGCAACAGCAGTTTCCTATGGTACCTAATCAGCAAATGCAAATACCCTTAGCACCAATGAATCAGCAGCAAGCAATGCTTCCTCAACAGGTCACGGGTCAAGGAATGAATCAAAATGACACAGTACATCAGTTCCCGTTACACAGTGAGAATGGAATAAACGATGCATGGGATAGTGAAAGTTCAGATGAGGAGGGAAATTGTGTGCTTGCAGCATTCTTGGAAGTTGATCAAAAGGGCCCGTATGTGGAGGGAAGAGTTATGGGCCATCGTGTTTCATTCTTGGTTGACACAGGAGCTACATGTTCCACTGTTAGGAGCATTGAAGTACCAAATCTGCCACTTTCAGGGAGAACAGTTCAAGTAGTGGGAGTAGCAAACAGGTACCTGACGAACCCAATCACAGATCCAGTACAAGTCAGAATTGGTAACTATCAAGGGTCACATAATTTTGTGGTATGTGACTCAAGCCCGATATCACTGTTAGGGAGAGACCTATTGTGCAAATTGGGATGTTCGATTATGTGTTCGAACGATGGAATTAGAATTCAGACGAGCAGTGATGGGGAAGAAGAGGACAGTGTAGAAGGGGATGAGATGGAAACTGTCGATGAAGAATATCCTCTGATTACCCTTTTTCCGATGATCACTGAAGCAGATATTCCAGCTGAATTACGGGAAACAGTCGGAAAAGAAGTGTGGGATATGACAGGAAAAGAGGTGGGATTGGTGAAAGGAGTGGAACCAGTGAAAGTGACCGTAAAACCCAATGTAACCTTTCCCCAGACCCCACAATACCATATGGCACAAGACACCCTCATGAAAGTCGCCCAACTCATTGACGAGTTTGTAAAACAGGGAGTACTGAAAGAAGTGTTAAGCAGTCCATGTAATTCACCAATCATGGGACTAATAAAGCTAAGTGGAAAGGTCCGAATTGTGCAGGACTTGAGGAAAATAAATGACATCATAATTAAATGCTGCCCTGTAGTACCAAATCCAGCTGTGATAATGTTTCAAGTCCCTTGCGATGCCGAGTGGTTCTCAGTCATCGACTTGTCACAAGCATTCTTTTCGGTGCCTCTTCATGAGGACAGCCAATTTCTCTTTTGTTTCAAATTCTTAGACAGAGTTTACAGTTGGTGTCGAATTCCTCAAGGGTTTTCGGAGTCACCGTCAATTTTCAATCAGATTCTAAAGAAAGACTTGGAAGCGTTAGAATTGCCATTCGAGTCAACCCTAGTACAGTACATTGATGACTTACTGATTGCATCCAAGACAGAAAGTGACTGCACAGCCGACACCATTGCCCTATTGAACCATTTGGGAAGGAATGGACACAAGGTGTCTCCTTCAAAATTGCAGTTCTGTCAGAAGAAAGTGAAATATTTGGGTCATCAAGTAGAGAAAGGGTCACGGAGAATAATGAAGGAAAGAATAACAAGTGTACTTCAAATGAGTCCACCAAAGACGAGGAGGGAGGTGAGGAAGTTTTTGGGGATGGTGAGCTACTGTCGCCAATGGATTCCCAACTTCTCAACTCTAGCAAAACCTTTACTGAAACTGACCCAGAAGGATGCATTGGATGAAATTGAGCTGAAAGGAGATGAGATGGATGCTTTTATTGAATTGAAAGAATGCATGTGCAGGGCTCCAGCTTTAGGTATGCCTGACTACACAAAACCTTTCACATTGTTTTGTCATGAACGTGATGCATGTTCCTTGTCTGTCTTGACCCAAGCCCATGGTGGCATAAACAGACCAGTAGCGTATTTTTCAGCTACTTTGGATCCGGTTGCAGCAGCACTGCCAGGGTGTTTGCGCGCCATAGCAGCAGTTGGTATCAGCCTCACTCAGAGTGAAGGAATAGTGATGGGACACCCTTTAACAGTCATGGTCCCTCACTCAGTCGAGATACTTTTGACACGTTCCCGAACACAGCACATGACTGGTGCTAGACTCACAAGGTACGAAACAATAATTCTGGGATCACCTAATGTGCAGCTGAAAAGGTGCACTACGTTGAATCCAGCAACCTTGTTTCCCAGTGAAAATGCTGAAATTGAGAACGCTGAAGACATCGAGCACGACTGTCTTCAGGTGACTGAATTTTGCACCAAACCAAGACCTGATATCAAAGACACCCGATTGGAAGAGAATGATCAAATCATTTTTGTTGATGGTTCATGTTTAAGAGATGCACTGGGTGTACTGAAAGCAGGGTACGCTGTATGTACTGTAACAGGTGTTCTGGAAGCCTCTTGGCTTCAAGGGGTTTACTCAGCACAGGTAGCAGAATTGGTAGCCATTACTAGAGCTTGCCAACTTTCTGCATTGATGAAAGTTACTATTTACACTGACAGCCAATACGGATTTGGAATAGTGCATGATTTTGGACAATTGTGGTCACAGAGAGGCTTCATGACCTCTTCAGGATCACCAGTGAAAAATGGTGAAAGAATAAGAGAATTGTTACATGCCATTCAGTTACCAGGGGAAGTAGCAGTGGTGAAATGCAGTGCACACTCGAAGGGACAAGACTATATTTCCCTGGGAAATGGATATGCGGATCAAGTCGCAAGGTTTTGCGCATTGAACTGTATATTGCTCAGGGATGAATGGAATTTGATAAGTGAACCAGAACTTGAACAAAGTGAAATCTTTGCTCTAAAGGTTATAGATACAATGGACGAACTGAAATCCTTACAGAATGATGTCAGTGAGGATGAGAAACTCTCATGGACCAAATCACAATGTGTAAAGAGACTAGATGAATTATGGGTTTCAAGTGAAGGGAAATTCGTTCTTCCAAATAGCCTTTTGACACAGATAGCCAGATTTTACCATGGACAAGCTCATCTTGGGAGGGACGCCATGATTAGGTTGTTTAAAACTGATTGGTTTAACCCCAAATTCCGTCAAGTTGCTGAAGCAGTTTGCCACCGTTGCGTCATTTGCCAACAGATGAACGCAGGGAAGGGAACCGTAGTAAATTTGAGCCACATTGGAAGAGCAGGGGGTCCATTCAGCAGGATGCAAATGGACTTCATTGAGATGCCTGTGCATGGAGGCTTGAAGTATGTGTTGGTGATTGTGTGCATTTTTAGTCACTGGATTGAAGCATACCCTACACGCAGAAATGATAGTCTCACAGTTGCAAAACTGCTCTTGAGAGAGTTAATACCACGTTTCGGATTCCCGATCTCTTTAGAATCAGATAGGGGAAGTCACTTCAATAATGAAGTAATAAAATTGCTTTGTGCAGCACTGAACATTGAGCAAAAGCTGCATTGTAGCTACCGCCCTGAAGCATCAGGTCTAGTGGAGCAAATGAATGGCACATTGAAATCGAGAATGGCGAAAATATGTGCATCGACAAATTTGAAATGGCCTGACGCATTGCCTTTGGTACTAATGTCAATGAGAAACACCCCTGACAGAAAGACTGGATTGTCCCCACACGAGATTCTCATGGGCAGAGCTATGAGACTTCCAGCAGTTCCTGCAAATGTGCTTTTGAATATTACAGATGATATGGTGTTAGACTACTGCAAAGGTCTAGCTGATGTGGTTCGATCTTTCTCTCACCAGGTGGAGGCAACCACCTTGCCACCGATCCAAGGTCCAGGTCACACCCTAAAAGCAGGTGACTGGGTCGTGATAAAGAAGCACGTGAGGAAGTCGTGTTTGTAACCCCGTTGGAAAGGACCTTTCCAAGTGATTTTGACGACTACCACCGCTGTGAAGTGTGCGGGAGTTCCCAACTGGATTCACGCCAGTCACACAAAGAGGGTGTTGTGTCCCACAGATGAGGAAGTTGAAGCGCTGAAACTGCCAGTACCTGATAACAAAGTGCCGAGCGCTGAGGCAGAGCAAAACAGAACTAGAAGCAAACAGGCAGAAATAGAGGAGGGAGAAATATTCTCTGAGGACGAAGCAACCGATTCACTTGGGGAAGACCAAGGAGGAGCCTCAGACAGCGACGAAGCAGCTGAAGGTAACAAAGAGCCTGAAGCAGCTGAAAGTGACAAAGAGCCTGAAGAAAGTAACGGTGACAAAGGGCTCGAAAGAGGTGAAGAAGCAGGAGAGCCTGATCAGAGGAGGGCTTTCCCAGAAGCAGACGGTACAGAAAAAGAAAAGGAAAACCTGATTGACTCCCCAGAAGGAGAGGACAAGGCAGAACAGAACAAAACTGCTCAAACTTCTTCAGAAGAGATCGCAGGCCCATCAAGTGGACCTAGTGCAAAAAGAAGACCAAGTATATCACCAGTGAAACTGAGAACTAGAGAAACGTTGAACGACAGTGAAGGGCCAAGAGTGAAAGAGAAAAGAAAGGAAGTGTCTGTCGTGGTACCAACATCAAGTGAAGAAAAGGACTTGGCCAAAGAGGAAAGTACCAGTGAGAAAGAATCAAAGAGAGATGCAAAACTGAAAAGAAAAAGGATACCGAGCAGGAGGTATTCCGGTCCAGAGTAGGCATACGTAGCCAATAACGATTGGTCAGACGAATTCGTATCCCTCAGCCTTGAGAACGAAGAGGCAGAACTTCATTTTGGAAATAAAAACTTTATGGACTCTGTTGATTGAAACCATTGATCACTTGATTGATTTTCTTTTACCGGCTAAGACATTGCTAACTTGACATTGCTAACCTGATTGACTTTTCAACCGGCTAAGACATTGCTAACTTGATTGACTTTGAAACCGATTTTGAGACAACGCTGCTAACCAATAAGAGACTAAGCTGCTAAAGAAACTGTGTGAACATTGAACTCGTTCAGCTTTGTAAATACCTGCAACTTAAAAAAAAAAAAAAAAAACCTGCAAATACGCTTTGATAAAGTGTCTTCAGCTTTCTGATTCTATACAGATCATGACTAGCTTCACTACACAGGGGCGTAAAATGAAGTGTTGTAAATACATGTGTATAGGCTTACTGATCGCATGCGTACTAATAATTGTAGCAATAGTTCTTGGAATGCATGGTAAAGGCGAGAGTGAGACGAATGATGCTTCTACTTCTAAACCTATTATCGTTACTGAACTAACAGCTCTGAAGAGACTCGAGCAAGACGAGAGACACTTGCATGATAAGAAGGAACTTTCATCTAACGTTTTCTATCGCTTACTGAGTGAGTATGTTGAGACCATGGATGCGAAAGATTGTTATGTGTGTACACAAATACCTACCTCAGTAGTGGAGGGGGTAACGTATCACAGCATGCCTCTTACGTATGGAATTACATGTAGTATAGTAGCTTCCAGATTTTATGCTCAAAAAGACATTCATTATTTCTATACTAATTACGATGTTACATTTGCATATGTCCCCATAATAGGGCACCTAAGTAAGATAGCTAGAGATTGGTCTGCCAAATTAATGAGGGAATTTTTCGAACCAATGTCCCCTTTCCACACAGCTCACGCACATAGGGAGAACCTTACATGCTTGCTTTCACCAATAGAAATAGAATTTTTAGACCGCACTGACGACAGAAAGAACGAAATGAAGGAGAAATTAGAGAAGGAGTTGCACGAAAGGACGTCTGTAGATAATTATGCTTTTGCCGCAATAAAGACACAAGGGAAAATAGCCTTAGATACATTGCATGTGGGAAGATTTTGTATACATAGATTTCCATCATATTATGACACAGTTTTTGTGGGAACGAGTGAATGTAAACACACATACGCATTTCAACAAAAGTGGACGTTCATGCTGAATGGACAAGACCCAGTTATTCCTGGAGTATATTATATTTGTGGACTCAACGCCTATTATCGTCTTCCTAAAGGATGGTATGGGAGGTGTTATTTGGGAATATTGTTCCCAAAGGTTTACCAGTTAGATGACTTAAAGAAATTTCCAAGGCTGTCTGAATCACATCGTGTTCAGAAAAGGGAGACAGCTGCTGGTGTGGTAGGAGATATATTTGGAGCTATGGTTCCTTCAGTAGGAGTCATATTGAATTCAATCAAAATACGAAAGTTGTCTACTATTGTGGATAACATGTTGACAAAGTTTTCGGGAGCTATAATCCTGATGGATGCTGAACTCGCTGCAGAAAGAGCTATGACTCTTCAAAATCGGCTTGCCTTAGACATTCTTTTAGCAAAGGATGGCGGCGTTTGCAAAATACTTGGCACGCGTCACTGTTGTACCTATATACCCGACAACAGTGGAAAAATTAGAACAATGCTTACAAATTTAACTAGAGAAAGTGTAGATTTAAAGGAATTGAAAGAACCCGGAGTTTGGGAGAAAATTGGAAAAGGATTTGCTTCTGTGGGAAATTGGCTCAGCAACGTTTGGAACGGATTGTTACTAAAAATAGTAAAGGGAATATTAATAATATTAATTTGTCTATTAGGTTCTTGGGGAATATGGAAAGCTTTCAAAATGTTAAAAGCAAGGAACAAAAGAAAAAGAGAAGAGAAAATAGAGAACAAAATGGTGGAAATTTATAGGGAGAAGTCAAAAGGGACTAAAAGAAAAAGGGAATTGACTGAAGTGCCAAATTACTATACAGAATTTTAATGGAATAAAATTTGTGGGTAGGTTTGATGTGATGACATAATTAGTCATCAGAGGAGGGATTGATGACGCAGAAAAAGAGGGTTCGACATATATTCATGTACACCGTGTAACCGACATATATATTGAAGTGTGATTTTAAGTAAAAGAAATAATGTACGAGGGAAATTGTGCCCTCGGGGTAGTTCGCCATCATTATAAACGAGCTTTATTAATCATGAAGTATCAAAAATGTATTAATCCGTCATAATCGCAAATGTATGCCATGATTTCTTGTTTGAAAACTGTTTTGCTTAGCTTAAATTTAGTACAGGCTTTGGCCTAGTTGCTTGGTTTCAAATTCTAACTGCGTGATTCTTTTTTTCCTTGAATTAATGAAATATATTCTTGCTTGAAGTTGTATTTTTCCAGTAGAAACTGGCTGGTACACTTATCTCCAAGGTTTCGTGCTAGGCCGGTTACATCCCCTTTGATACAAGGTCAGTCTCTGCAGGTGCGGACAATGAAGGTACAGATAGTAAAATAATTGGCAAACCATGATACAATTTGTGTTCCAAGGCGCCAAGGACAGTGTATGCATAAATGGGCGCTAGTAAAAGGCAATTTTGATTGGACAATTTGAAGCCAACCTATGAACCCTCCAATGGAAGACCCTACAGAATTTGGAATGTTTCTTACTTAAACCCACCGGACAAAGAGAAGTCAGCCATTTTCCTCGATGCCAGTTTGAAGCCTGATGCCAGACTCCATTTTGGACGACACCCTGATGCCCTTTTCTCTATCTGAGAGAAAGAGACTTTAAGAATTCTCACCCTAGAGACTTTAACTTTGATTTGCCCCGTCTTGCCCATGCAGTAACTTTGCCCTATTCTCCTTGCCGTTGCAAGGAAGCTTGCCCTTAACTTTGCCCCTTTGAAATTTGCCCCATGCTGATCAACCGGTACCTGAAGGACGAAGACTTTTCTTGAATGCTGATTGTATTTGGTAAATATGAAAGGATAAATGTATTATGCATTGTGTTTTTCCTTTTAGGTACCAACTGCTATTTTGATAGGATCCTAGCTAGAACTTTTCCAAATTTGTGTTGACTAAATTCGTTTTGCATGAAGTCCCACATGCCAATGCTAATTAGAGGTTAGTCGAGGTATTCATTCAATGTACCATGAAGAATTGAAATCTTGTTATGCTGACCGAATGTATGCAATTAGTCAAATACAGTTAGTCACATTGGTGATTTGCATTGCTATAACAGAGTGTATCATTATTCAGATTTTACATAGATTGCGTTTCTTCCGCCGTCATGGACAGCTAGTAATGTTCATATACATATATCATTTGGTTTTGAGACACATATATATCGTGCTAGCTTTGTTAATATAGGGAAATAAATTCACTAACTTTTAATAAACTGGTGTGGTTATTCATGACTGAAAGGTCATGGTGCGCAGAAATATCAACTGTTATTGATTTCTGATGTGTTATATTGATCTATTAATTGAGTATTGATTATCGATTACAACAGTTATTGATTATTGATTTGAGTGACTCGACTATTGAGGATGAGGAGAGCCCGACTCGGTTAAAAGATTCACCGACCTCCAACGTGTCCAGGTACAGGTAATTTATAAGGGCTGGACGCGTTATCACCCTTCCCACAAGTCCATTTGAAGCTGGACCACAAAGCGTGACTTTTAAATGCTTGATATCATGTTTAAGCCAAAAAGCTTTACATACATTCAGACACAAAATGGGTTCCATTGTCTGTTACAATTTCTCTAGGGAGTCTCTCTATTTTGAAAATTTCAGATAAAAAAGAAATCACAGCCTCAGTATTTGCAAATTCAGTAAAACAAAAATACATCCACTTGGTGTCAACTCTCGAATCCTCCGAATCGGAACAGTGCTCAGAATGGTCTACTTTCGACAGCCTCAAGTAAGGTACAGTGGGGAGGGAGATCTAAAGTAAAAGAATTACACAATATCAGTGATTCATGATTTAACCATATATGCTATAACTATAGCTAAATTGTACCTGAAATAAAAAATAAATGAATCAAGTGTCAAGCCGCTTGTGGTAATCTTCGGAGTGTTACGTGGTTTCCCTTATTTCTTTTATAAGGCAGCTCAGGAGAACATGAGATAAAGAACCTTTCTTTTTTACGCTCACACAATAAATGAGAATGCTACAGTTCCACACAGGCACCTTCCATTATGTACCACCCGCATTGCTTCACAGGGGTAGAGAATACATTGGAACTCCCAAGGGAATCCCTGTTAAAGCGGCAACATAATTTTTCTCATCCTGAATCAAAGTATTTGATATTGGCAAGCCACAAAGTCACGTCTCTACCAAATCACTTTCAGTTATATTCCTTATTGAGGAGAAATAGTGTGTGGCATTGTTTTCTCCACTTAGTCAAACGTTGGCTGAACCATAGCATTTTCCATGCCATACTACAGAAATACTGTTAATTATACTGTGTCCTGCATTTTCTTCCATATAAATATATATGTATGTATATATATATATATATATATATATATATATATATATATATTCAAGAATCAAATGCTCCATATAATGAGCTCTTCTTTCCTTCCACATGAGTTGGCACGGAACGCCTGACTCACCAACAAAAAGAAAGCTAAGATTCCTGAACGTGGAAGGAACAACAGTCCAGTCGGCAACAAAAACAGTTGAACAGTGCTCTCTGTGAAAAGCGGCTCTCCCCTAAAGATAAACCGCCTTCTTGTCAGCAAAACGGTATAATGAATTGTTTGGTGCTATGCACCCTTACCCCACCGCAATGCGCAACTGCAATCGTGCAATGGCTGTTTACCGAAGAAGAATAACCGGGAGTGAGCGGCAATGCAGAAATGCCTATACAAGCTGACCCGTCTACTTAATGATGTTACCTGTATGCCGGGAGTTGCCTCGCCTCATGGGATGTGGAGTTCCCTTTCTGGATGAGATGACTGAAACTGTTTTCAGTTCATCACGGCTCCTCTCCACCTCTTACAGCAGTTTAACCATGCTACCAGGCAAGTTAGGAGTGCTTGTTGTTGTTGTGGCCCTGTAAGCTGTCCTTTTTCGGTTTGTCCACCACTTTGAGTCCCCATGGATCCTGAATCAGAGTAACTGTCAGTGTTCATGGCCTCCACGTGAGTACCTGTATGTATGGCTGTGACTCTTGGAATACTTTCCCAAACCAAATGAACCTGAGAAGTCCATAACAACATTCTCCATAGAGCCATAGGACATAAAGGGTTCTTGTTTGTTTTCCAATGTTTACCTGAGACTTAACACACTGGAAAACTGTTCACACATTTGTCCCACCTGACCATTCATTGAGTGCTATCACAAATAGATCTCTAGTTTTTTGAAGTTGCAGTAATGTCCAAATGTCACTCATCTACAATTTTAATTGAGGCACCTTTTAAAGACATAGGTGGAATAAAAAGGACATGTCTCTTTAGCATGTCATGTGTAATAGAAAGTGTATCCACCGTATATGCATATCCTAACAATTCTGTGCTAAGACATCATGGGGGTCATTCTGACCCTGGCGGCCGGTGACCGCCAGGGTCACCGACCACGGGAGCACCGCCAACAGGCTGGCGGTGCTCCCGAGGGCATTCTGACTGCGGCGGTTCAGCCGCGGTCAGAAAGGGTAAACCGGCGGTCTCCCGCCGGTTTACCGCTGCCCCAATGAATCCTCCATGGCGGCGAATCCATGGGGATTCAGACACCCCCTACCGCCATCCTGTTCATGGCGGGAAACCCGGCATGGGCACTGAAGGGGCCCCCGTAAGAGGGCCCCGCAAAGTATTTCAGTGTCTGCTTTGCAGACACTGAAATACGCGACGGGTGCAACTGCACCCGTCGCACCCCTGCAACTACGCCGGCTCAATTCTGAGCCGGCGTCCTCGTTGCAGGGGCATTTCTGCTGGGCCGGCGGGCGCTCTTTTGGAGAGCGCCCGCCGGCCCAGCGGAAATGTCTGAATGGCCGCCGCGGTCTTTTGACCGCGGTGCGGTCATTCGGCGGCGGAACCTTGGCGGACGGCCTCCGCCGTCCGCCAAGGTCTGAATCACCCCCCATGTCTTTGCCATCAATTTCTGATCTAATTCACAACTTTGAACAAGACAACCTCACATGGTAAGGTACACTCTAATCTGTCTCAGATAAACTCTGATAAAATCTTCACCAATTTGAATGGTATCAATTGCATGTATCATACATCCAAAATAATTATCTTTGCTACAAGACTCAGGCAAAAAGAGCATTGACTGATGTTTTTACCACCTGGCACACGTGTGACAGTAAAACCTTATACCTAAAGTCTTTATAAAAGCCTAACTTGCCTGTTTATGTTCAATACATAAATCAAAGGTTTGTAGTTTGTATACATTTCAAATTCTTCCCAGATTTAAGTGCAATTCCTTTTCTGTAGCCCACATGCAAATTAGTGCCTCAATTTCAAATAAGCTGTAATTTTGTTAACATGACTACTGAAGGGGATGCAAACACAGCTATTCCTTTCCATTTACCCAGTGCCCACAAACTGCTCCTAACCCACATAAACTAACTGCTACTGTGATCATGCACTTTTTCCAAGAGACATAAGTTTGTAACTCAAGTGCCTCCACTGTCATTCCTTTCACTTTTTCAAAAGCCTTATTACCTTCTGACATCAATCAAATTATGCAACTTTTCTACAACAGTAATCTTTGCGTATGAACCAATAAAGCATAACCCTTCACAAAACAAGCACAGTGTTCCCCCAGTCCTAGAAAGAACAGTAAAGTGTCCTTATGAAAAGGAGGAGTCTTTTCCTTGATGGCTTTGATAAAATAAATGTGGCCTTAATCCCTTCCATACAGACCACATGACCTAAACATGAATCTCTTGAGTAAAAGCTGTACATATTCCTCAGCAAATAGGCATTCTCCAGCCTCTTAATGTAGTTAGGACAGATTTAAAATTTCATGCGTCTCAGAAGTTTAAGCAAATACTAAGATGTTACCTTGGAATGCTTGTACTCTATACATTTCACCAAACAGGGCATCCATCATCTTGTGGAAGACATTTACTGTCAATGCAAGTGAAAACAGCAAGCATAGATACTTGAATGCTCCAAACAGCGTCACAAAAGTAGCTAATTCCTGGGACTCTTTATCAGGAGGTATTTGATGATATGCTAACTGTACATCTATGTTTGAAAGTATTTTGGTTCACCAAAATTTACCAGCATCTGATGTATGCTTGGTAAAGAATGACAATATATTAGAATATTTGTCTTTAAAGTGTCAAGGCCAGCATAGAGAGGTAGTTCTCTGGACCGTTTTCATTTAACTACCACTGGGGATACACACTCTGAGAAAATTGTTTTCCTGAATCCTGCCTTCCAAACATACCTCATCCAGAGTTAAGTCTAAGCAACTGGTCTCACTTTGTGAACAAAAGGAGTTGCATTAGATTTTAATCGAACGTGGTGTTCAAATCATTTCACCGCATGTTTTTGAAAAACCTCTGAGAACCTTTTCCACATGGTCCGAAATGGTGTCAGTATGGTGAGAGACATTTAGAATTGGCAAGTCACCAAAGCAAACTGGATTTTTTTCCATCGGTTTTAAAAGCAAAGCTAATCTCACTAAATGTTGCCACCCTTCCTTTAATTGCCATTTAAACCTTTGTTTCCATTTGTCTTATTTAACACTATAGAATGCTCCACAAACAACTTGACATGTCAACCAAATTCCTTTGGTTTAAACATCTCTTTCTATAAAAGTGCTGTCCTTACCCCAATGCTCATGGAAAGTGTGGTCAATAAGAATAGAGGTTGGCAAGCTAGAGTCCACCAATACTTCAAGTGCAACATCTCCCATACACATCACATCAACAACACCTGGCATATCAGGTTTTGCATGCCAAAACTGAATCTACTCTCACCACAAAATTGTCTAATCTATCCCCTCATTCATCTTGCTCCCCTCCTGCATTGGTAGCCTACAGTGTCCTGCCACTTTTCCAAACCAATTGAAAGTGGACAGTTTTTCTACAAATTGTGTACCAAATTGGGTTCCACCCATTTAGTCCCCTTGGATTTTTCACAATTGACAACCTAGTTTTTGGACTTTTACTGTGAGTGAGTCTTGCTTTCTCAGTCTCATTTACAGTAAATGTACTGAGAGGGCTAACCATCAGTGTCGGCCTTTAAGATAAGGTCGCTGCTGCACAGCTGGGTAAGAGGCTCTGGGCTGGTTACACATGAATACATGAGCACACGCTTGTACCCACGTGTGAGGGCTGTGGGTGTGAGACTGCTATCTTGCACAGGCCTTATAGTGTGAGTGGCCATTCATAGTGTAGGTCTGTAGTGCTTACAAAGGTATGTGGCACATACACAGTATTACAAGTTATAGGGGAGATCTGCACTAAAGTACAGTTTTGCTCCATTTAGGCATACATGGTCCAGCGAGGTATCAATCTGCACCGAGTACAGATTTACAGCCCCTGAAATCCTATGTACACATATTATGTCACTTTAAGTTTTAGGATTTAATGTTAAGTTAGTTACTCTACTTCCCAGCAGATGGATCAAAGGCAATGAGCAATTAACAGTGCTTGACCCAGTTCCTAGGAAATGAAGAGGTGGGGAGAATATATGCATCCATAATTTGTTTGTCACATTGCATCTGGGCTGGGATAGCCCAGGTCCACGTGAACAAAGGAAAAGGACCAGATCTCTGGAGCCAGCACATGAGAGGCTTGCCCTTGACGTTTTGGTGGGAAGCCATCATTCAGCTGTGTCCGTTATGAGCGGGGCTGAGGTGCTCATATTGAATTGCCCCAGAATGTTGTGCAGTAGGGTTGGGACAAGGGTGGACTGCTGATAGGCATTGTAGGATTGGAAAGCAGTGCCTGGCTTCTAGAACTGTTGACAGTCCAATCTGAGTCACGGAAAGTTCTAGATTCTATATCAAGAGATGCACTACAAACACACGCAGACAAAAAGTACTAAGAATAAATACAGTGTGAGCAGTACACTGTGAGCAGTGAGCAGTACAGAGCATGCATAGGAAAAATCCCAGAACTCCATCGACACCCATGGTTCCTTATCATCAGGATATGTAAAATAACCCCCTTGGGCTCTACCCCCCCCAACCCCCAACCCTGGTGGAGTACACATAGGCTCCAGTTGATCCCAAGGTTTTGCTGGTTCCAAAAAGAAATTCTTCCAACAGACCACCTGACCACACTCCCTGCATATTTACGTTGAGCCCCAGGGCCCTGTTCATCTTTCTTGTCCTCCTTGAGCCATCTCGACATCATGTGCTGAACTCCTGTGATAACCTGAGTTCCAGTTAGATCTGGTGGCCATTTTGGGCGGGGTACTATAAATACTGCTCCCACTCCCATAACCATGCTTGGCTTCGAGATCCCTTTCCTTGGAAGAAATTCTTGCTCCAGAAAATTTACCTGACAGTGGGTTTTGGTCCATCTCGCTTCCCAATGCCCTCGCTCCACATCTGTGCCGACACCCTGCGGAGTACCTTCTTGATCCATGCCAACGCCCCGCGAAGTCCCTTCTTGATCCGTCAACACAAATAATCCTTAAAAGACAAAACAGTGTAACTCCTCACATTAAGTCCCAGATAGTGCTACGAATCTGCAGTTTCCTCTTATTACAAGACAAAACTCTGAAAGGGCGTTGCATTAATACATGCCATTGACATTTTAACATTTGTTAAAATGCTTTATTCAAAGACTTAAGGAATAAGAGTGATTATTCTTCAAGCTAATAGAAAGAAGCTCATTTGGCACCTTGCTCGAGTGACTAAGCCTTTATTGAATCTCGCTGTCTCTGAGTGCAGTAAACTCAGCAATTAAAGCACAGAATTGGACCTATCCTAGAATCATCTTGAGACTTGTATAACACAATCAAAGGTGCTTAACACTACATCCAGGTGGTGTGGCTACACTTGAAGCACAAAAACGGGACTCTAATAATGCCTGTATTAACGAGTCTTATGTTTGCGTTGTTTAATTAGTGCCTTCAAAGAATAACGATTACAGAAGGATTCACAGGACCGGGTTCACGGCGCGACACTAGGAACCCAGAGAATCTTTGTCTTCCTTCCCTTCCTTATCAACAACCTCCTTTCCCTCGACGACATGCGCCAACACTTGTACAATCTGTGTGTTGAGGTTTGTTTATGAAGAGTAGTAGAGGACTGTCTTCGTTTCTGCAGATTCATGCAATTCAGTTGAGTGGAGGTTTGACAATAAATACCTATCACACTTGCATTCTCTCTACTGGTCACTTACTTTTTAAGCACTTAGGGCCATATGTACGAAAGCTTTTTCCCATAGACACAGAATGGGTAAAATCCTTTCGTACATCTGGCCCTTAGTTTTATATTTAGAAAATATTTTGTTTTTCTTTTTATCAATTTTTACAATGATAATTTTATACCTGGCACATCAGTAAATTTCAAAACTTTATCACGTATTAGGAAGGGAACAATGCCCTCAAAAAGCTCTGGAAAGGCAGGGGATTCCCTATTACTCTCACAGTTGATTTTAATTAAAAAATGGGAAACTGTAATTTGTAATATGTTGTGGTTATGTAAGACACTATGAGCCTGATTTAGATCTTAGTGAATCTGGTCCTGCCATCGCTTTTTCGTTGATTTCTCCGTCTGCCTACTAGTCAGTTTACCCACTCTCTTTAGATGCTGGCAGGTCAATGTGCGAAAGTCCTTCAGAGTGCCGTCATCACAGTCAGAATTTTCCTCCTGCATCAACGGACCATAGGCAAAAGTGGCTATCAGAGGGAGCGTAGCCGGTTTTACCACCAGGCCAATAACGACATGCCTTCCCGCCGACGTAACTGTGGTGGGGAAGCATCCACACCTAAGCTGGCCACTTGAAAGGGATATAAGGTTGAAACTTACCTTTTTTTAATTGAGCTTCCCTTCTTGTCATGAACCTGATAGTCTAAGTTCTTCCTTTGCTGCTGATCCTTGACCACAGAGCAAATCAACCCTGTCCTCACCGGAATCAAAGGAAATTTACTTTTACATGTAAACTTTGAATTGTCTGTTTCCATTAGCTCTGGACTCGTGCATTTTTAATTCACTCTTCCAAGCAATATGTTACCAATGTGCAATGCATATGTGTGTCATGTGTTCCTTTAAGAATTTTAAAGAAACACCTGTATAATTTTATTTCACTAAAATAAACACGCCTGTATTAAGACATAATAAGGTTTAGTATTGGTGTAAGTGTCCATTATCATGAAAAATGCTTGCACCAAAATGTCCATGTCCATTACACATTTATGTCACTGACGCTTGCACAGTACAAACATGTTATTAAAAAAAATATGTTGTCTTTACTGTTATAAAAGGAAGTAAGAATATATATCTCACATATTCATCTCTAACACTGTTACTAATCAATGACTTGTAAATGAATAATAATCTCAGGACAAACTTTGTAAAAATAAAAATTTTAAAGGGAGGACAAACATAATGCACAGCGACATCCTATGGGAGTGTTGCACAGAACTTGTCTCCTAAACAGACTGCCAAATGGTAACCTCCACAGGAAGGGGCATCTAGTGGGCAAACAGCAGGCATCTCAGTGATCTTTCTGGGGGGGAGGGTTGGGATTGATAGAGTTCAGGGATGGGTAAGACATCAATTCAGGAGTAGGTGTACAGGTAGCAGGGGTGGGAGAGGATTGAGTTTGGGAGATAGAGGGAACTGGATTGTGTGTGTCTATATGAGTTGCATTGGGTCTGGTATATGTTGTGTATGTTTGTGTGTGTATTATTGGCAGGTGCTTGGTGTTTAGGTGAGTGTGTGTTTAGGAATTGGTGGGTGTACTTTTGTGTGAGTTTGGATGACTGTGCTGTTGAGGTGGTTGGTGTGATTGTGGTGCTTGTGGATGTGCTGGTGGGAGTGGTGGTTGAGGGTGTGCTGGTGGTTGTGGTGCCTGTGGGTGTGCTGCTGGTTGTGGTGCTTGTGGGTGTGCTGGTGGTTGTGGTGCCTGTGGGTGTGGTTTTGATTGTGCTGCTTGTGGGTGTGGTGGTTGTAGGTGTGTTAGTGGTTGTGATGCCTGTGGGTGTAGTGTCAATAGTGTGGGCATGGTGTTTGTGTTTCTTTGTGTGTTTGTGTTTATGTATGTGTGTGTGTGAGTGCGCTGCTTGCCTCTCTTGGACTGGGTGTCAGTAAATAAGTGAGTGAGCTTGGGATGGGGTGAGACTTGGGATTTGGGATGCAGAAGAGACTTGAGTTGGGCACAAGATTGGGCTGGTTAAGGGGCTGTGTTTAGTAAGGAGGCTATTTTAGCAAGCGATCTGTGGATGTCAGACATTGAACTGTGAATGGCATCCAGAAATGCAACCATATGTTGCATTTGGCAACTAATGCCCTGGATGTCATTCACGATCACATTCTGGCCTACAGAGATGCTGCGTAAGAGGTCAGTAACCTCCTCACTCAGCACAGACAGGGGACAGGGGTAGATGGTTAGGTACCTGCAGGGAAAGAGACCACAGCCCTTTTAGGGGGCGGGTTTGGCCAACTGGGGGGAGTAAGATGGAGGGTGAAGATGGGTTTCTGGGTGGTGGACAAGAATGCGATTGATACAGTTCCTGCAGGGTCCACCACCACAAGAGAACGGTTGTTTGTGGAGGCCTCCGAAGAAGATGATGAATTGCTAGTTTCCGTTCTACTCCCCTCCCCCTCCATGCCACTATGCCCATCGGTGTCCGAGGTCTCACCACCCAACACACAGTGGCCAGCTGCTTTACGGCCTTCATGGCCAATGTCCCCTTCGCCTGCTTCTGAAGATGCTAAAAAAAATATATATATATATATATAAAAAAATTAGTTTGATTATATCTGTATAAATAGAACTGATCATGAAGTTTTTTCACAAACATTTTCCAACTTTTATTATTTTACCTGCTTCAAGGCTTTTAAACTGAGACTTAATTTACCAGTATCTCATGCATGGATGGAACATTTTCAGAAAACATTTAATCACAGTTTTGTAACTTCCCATTATTGCTCCTATATTATTTTTGATCATTTATATTTGCCATTTATAATTTTCTCCAAGAACTGTTTAACACCTCTGAATGGTTCTGATTGTTATTTTTAATAGTGAAGTTATGTCACAAAAATCAATATCAAACACAAAACCTTTGTACATTGTGTGCACAAGTAAAAAAAGCTGATCTTCTTTATTAAAAAAAAGTAAAAACACAAATCAATGTGTGTTAATATGTACTGCAATGTTGTTCCAATATTTGGAAAACCCAGAAGCCTGTTTCCTTTGTTTGGGCATTTCACAATGGTAACACCCACTTAAAGTAACATAAGTATTTTTCATAAGTCAAAATTCATTTTATGGTTTCAGTAATTAAGTTGCTTATTAATGTATCACACTCTATGTATATACTTAAGCGGTTGAAGAAATTCAGAAATTATTTTGTTGGTATGTTCAAATGACTTCCACAGCAAAAGTTAATGCATAGGGTTGATACATTTTTAATCCACTTTAGTACAGAGCAAACACAATTTATTTATTTGACTCCAAAAGGTCCTAAATTATTTTCAGTTTGTTTTACCATGGTGGAAAAAATCGAAAAACATGCCTGCTTTAACTCTAGGCAATAACTGATATAACATAACAGTAACAATTCAATACACTCATTCTTCTATAACTTTTAAATAATAATTAAAATTCAACTCACAATATGCAACAGATTAAACCTTGATGCATTTCTCATATTTAATAATAATGAGTCATGAGTAGTGCCTGATTTTTAGTTTTACAGTTAGGATACTCCAAAATATATGTGACAGAAGATTCCATCTGCAAAAGTCTCTTTAAGTAATCTATGTTTGTTCATTATTGATCATCATCTGGATGTTACAAAGGACACAAAAATTATGTTTTTGGGTATGTGTTACTCGGTCACCAATGTGTACATATTCCTGTCCGTATTTTTAAAAATGTATGGCAATCAAATTCATTTTTCAAAAAACACTGTCTTACATGCACATTTGTTAATGAGTCAGACATCCTGCAAATCTGTCACTGTTAACATGAATTGATCTGTATTTTTAAGGAACAACATATCTGTAGTATGTTTTTCATAAAACGTAACCATTTATTGTCATGTTTCCAGTGATTTTGGCCCACATGTTCACTTTTGTTTGTTTATAATACAAACTCACCAATGTGACGTTTGGAAAATCCACTGTATCACAAGTGCATTTATGCTATGTCACCTGTAATATGGCCAATGTCACATCTTTACAACTGTGATGGAGCATCACACCTGCCACAATTATAAATTGTGGCCTGTTTGGTACCAATGCCCCTTATAACATCAAACAAACTCATTTTGTAGGCAGGTAAGTGTCTGCTCACAACAGTCCTTTGTAGTGATCAGAAATATAGTGGTAGCATTTCCACAACTAATATATAAAACACATCATCCTACATCTTGTGAAAAAGTTACACCTTCAAGAACTCTTCTTCTGTGTTGAACATATGTCAACATTTATGTTGTTGCCATAATTTGTAGCTGTAACATAACACGAAAAATCTAAAAAAAGAACTTGCTCCTTTGATGCTGCTGGTGGGCTCTTAATTGCCCATCAAGCTGGTGATAGGCCACCACAAGTATGCAGGCCATTAGTGGGGTCAGGGTGCAGCGCATATGTGTCCCATGTTGGGAGGACTTTCCGAGTTGGACTTCAGTTGACCTTTTGGTCCAGTGTCGTAGGTCCTCCCATCTCAATGGATGCTGCACCACCTTTAGTCCCCCAAGGTCCACACCTTCTTTGCGATGGCCTTCCAGATGGTCTTCTTCTGATGAGCTTGGACCTGTATGGATAAGAAAACTGAAAGAAAAAAATGTTTTGTGAGTTTTTGTTTGTGTTGATGTAACACATTTTTTGACATCATTTTGAAAAAGTGAGAACAGCATATATTTTTGTTTTCATTTTTATTAAGTGCAAAGACATAATTTATAGTGGCCTGTTGAGTACCTTTAGCCCTTCTCATGGCCTTATTTTACTAATCCAGGCCAGTTACATCATGTAGGGCAGGGGTCTCCAACATTTTCTGTAGCAAGAGCTACTTCTGATCAGTGAAAATCATTGTGAGCTACTGAAGGCTAAACAGCTTGTGCAATGATACCATACCCATGCCCCATGCCCAGCTTCCCTGACTGGAAGCCTATTGTCCATAGAGCCAGATACTGCTGTTTGCACCAAATACTATGACTAAGGGCACTATGAAAGGGCTGTCATATGTGTTAGGGAGAGCGCTGTCTTTGGAGGTGTATGGACATCTGTGCGTATGAATGGGATATCTTTGCACAGGTGACTGAGAGGCTGTGTTGTATGTACTTGCAGCACAGGACATACATTTCACCATATTTGCCACCGTTAAATGTATAACCCAAACATACCATTTGTTTTATTTAATTTTGAGAAAATTAAAGTGCAGAAAAAGTTCACAATATGGGACATTATTCTGAACTTTACATTTCTCTCATTTAAAAAAATGACAGTATTTTTCCATTATACTTATGGCACAGTGTCTCCTGGCCACTGGGAGTAACGGGCCTGCTCTTTATAAATGTGACACTTTGAAATGGGAGAAAAGTGAAACGAAGAGTCAACTTAATCATTAAGGTAAATTTCCATCTTAATTTTCTCCAATTTTAAAGTATTTGTTCACAGCTCCTATATGGAGTTTGACAAGGACTTTACATTAAGAGTTAAGTACCTCAGTGTTTCGGTTGTTCACCTCAGTGACCCAGACTCGACCTGGGTCATAAATCTGGCTGCGCACTGCTCATTATCTGGCCCTGCTATCTGCAGCCTGATAGTAATAAAATAAAATGAACACATCCTTCCCTTAACTTGAAACAGAAAATTTGACCTGATGCTTATTTAAAATTGAACTCAAGGCTGTGAGCTACCCTGAAGGTGTCTGGGAGCTACTGGTAGCTCGCAGTCAACTGATGGGAGACACCTGATCTGGGCAGAGTGATTAGCGGGATAGTACAAATGGCATAAATCATTTTTATTTGGTATGTCAAAAAATATACATATATTAATTTCTATTGTGAATATGATATATTTTCTAAATTAAAATCATGTTAATGTTATAGAATTCACTTGAACATTTTACATAAACATATATATAGAACTACATAACAAAAATAAAATAGAGTGGCAAACACACAACACATACTAATGTTGTGGTGTTGTCTCATAATGTGTTTAAAAATACACACCATAATTTATTTCTGTTTATTTAAAAAAGATTTGAAACTTCACTTCAGTCACTACACTGCACCCAGCAACGTAAAAGGACATTCTAGCCTGTGTTTAAATAACAAGCTAGTCAGAAATACACTTACATTTTGAACATGTACCTGTTCCTCTAGTGAGCGATACAGCTAGCTAGCCAGGGACAGGACCTCCTTGACCAGCAACTCCAGCTCCTTTTGCGAGAAGTTAGGGGCTCCTCTGGCAAGAAGTTAGGGGCTCTCACCCGCTTTTTCTGGCATTGTGGCTCCCAGAAGTCAGAAACAGCAGCAAAAGTTAAGGAAGTGTTGTTGGCTGCAGTGTTAGGAGGCAAATTAACTTTTTTTAAAATACCGCATACATCTACACAATGTGCGCAATCATCAATGGAGGCAGACACATCCATTGGCTTTTGTATGTTGCTGTCTTACACGTTAGCTTATGGCTGTGTCTGTCAGAGTTTTACACATACTACCTGGTCAGCCTCCACTGACGGCCGTCTAATTGAAAATGTCCTGACCACAAGGTCAGGCGCCCGCCATTTTAGATTGTGAAATAGTGTGTTTGTGAATGTTAAGTCTGTCACCATCACTCTAAATGGTGGATAGTTTGTTTACATATGCAAAATGCTACTGTTACTAATTTTCGTTTACACAAACAGTACTATGTAGTACATCACTGTAATGTGATAGTTGGGCGGTTTTGTTTATACTTCAGTTGACGGACGTTTTGATGAAAATAAATTAAAACAATGTGTACATAATACAATTAAAAGGTATTATTTATTAATTTAATGAAAAAAATAATAGGCATGTCAAATGTTATTTTAAATAACAAAATTACTAATAAATGTTGTGTACAGATATGTTAAGAAACCAAATAGATTTTTACAAATACATTAAATTTGTGTCAAATATCATATAAAGGGTTGCAAATTTTATAAACATTTTCTAATTTTTTTAATGCAGACATGTGAACCCAGGGAAAGGTAGAAGATGACAGCCTCAAGTTTTTAATCAATTTCCAGACCTTGCATGGAAGAATGGGATATTATTTAAAAAAAAATCAGAACAAATAAGCAAACTATTATTGATTTACATCATCAGCCGGTGCTAGATATTCTGGCTGTGGCCTACAATAGGAATCCCACATCAATACCACCAATAGTGAAAATAATGGCAGTACTACATTTTGTGGCCACAGGGTCATTCCAATACACTGTAGCAGTATGTGGTGGAATGTCACAACCAACTTTCAGTAGTTTGCTGCAAGAAGTTCTTTATTTAGTAATGAGACACGTCAACAGCTTGATACAATGAGGATTTTCCAATATGAAGGGAAAATTGTATGCTTTGGGTCTCCTACCACATGTGATTGAAGCAATTCATTGCAAACATATTGTCTTAGTGCTACCACACAACAGAGAACAGGTTTATTGCAATCAAATAAACTTCCATTCAATCATTGTTCAAGTTGTCTGCTTACCTGTTTTGTACATCACAAGCATGTGTGCGCATTTTCTAGGATCAACATGATTCCTTTGTATTAAGGAACAGCACCATACTCCTGCAAATGTCACAACTTGGACCTGAGAGGGCCTGGCTTGTTGAAAAGTACAATCTTTCAATATATTTTTTATTAATTTCAGATTTAAAGATCTACAATACAATTACATTTTTTGTCTAATTTTATTTAAAAAATCATATAGGAGACTCAGCTTATCCTAACCGACAATGGTTTTAAGCACCGCTAAGGAACCCAATAACACCTGGGGAAGTCATCTTCAGTGAGGCCGTTGGAAGAACAAGGAGGCCAGTGACGTGGGCGTTTGGGCTCCTAACGGACATGATATGTACGGAAGTGTCCCAGTGGGATGTTGCATTGTTCGACCAGGTCATCATAAGACATGAGAGTGTAGTCCTCGAAAAGCTCACCCAAGGTCGCAGTACCCCCAGCCTTCCAGTCTTCAAGCACCGATGACGACATTGGTACCCAGGCACTTGGGGAACCTTGCAAGGGAATGTCCAAAGCCAAAGGCAGTGCCAATTTCATGATGCATAGGCTTCTCAGAGAGCAGTGAAATGTGGCACAAAAGAGGCAAGGTACAGCAGGAGGCGTGTTCTGAATGGGATGGGAAAGAAGAAGCATGCAGGATTAAGCAGTGTCTTCCAAGTAGCAATCCACGACCACCAGCATACCCATTGTAACTGGGATGCCAAGTAGTAGTGTTTGCAATGGGGAGTTCCCAGACCTCACCATGTTGTAGGCAAAAGCAATTTAGTTACGACCTTCTTGCAACGTTCATCTCTCCATATATGTTCGCCAAGGAGTGTGTTTAGTGAGAGAGAAAAAGAGGTGGCTACAGGGGGGGATTGGTGAAGTAATACAGTGGATGCAGTAGGATTAGCATTTTGCCGGCCACAGAGAGGGACATGGTGCGCCACAAGGAGATATGGCTACAAATTTTGGCCACCGCTCTGCTGAGATTACTGTCTCGTAGGGTGTTCTCTTCAGGGGCGATCTGGATCCCCAAGTAGCAAAATGATTGTGGTTACCAGGTGTGAGAAACTGGGTTGTTGGTTGACTGATGTGTAGGCCCTGGTCAAGCAACAGCCACAATCCCTTGCAGGGTAAACCACAAAAAGCCATTAACTTAACCTTGGGTAGCTTGGTACAAAGAACAGTCAGGCTAAACTTAGAGGCAATGTGTAAAGTATTTTTGCAGCACACAAACAGCAATACAGTGAGAACACAACACAATAAAAATCCCAAACCAAGTTAGAAATATAGAGAAAATGTTAATAAATTATTTGACACCAAAATCATCAAAATCCAATTAGGAGAACTAGAGTTCTGAATTTTAAACTTTTAAGGTTCAAAATAGCAAGTCTTCCGTTTTGGAAAATGGCCACCTGGGCACCTTTAGCACCACAACCAGGGGTCCAGGAATGGATGGAGACCTCTTGGGGGTTCAATACACACTCAGGGCGGCTCTAGGTGCAGGTTTAAGATGGTGGGAGCCTGTTATGGCTCTGTGGTCAGAACAGGAGACCAGCTAAGCTGGTATTTGGGAGCCACTTCTGAAGTCCTAGGTGCAGGTGGTGATGGCAGGGCTGACCTCTGAAAGTTCCAAGCCAGTTCCAGGCAGCAAATCAATCCTTCCAGGTATAGCAGCAGTCTGGCAGAGTGCACAGCATGTCACAGCAGCAGGCAGTCCTCTGAGAGTCCTTCCGCAGGTCCAATAGTGAGCTGAGGAGCACGTCTGAGAACCCTATTTTTATACCCTGAAGTTGAGAAGTTTCCAGAAGAGTTCTCTGAACCTCCAGGAGTATCCTGCCTCCCCAGCCCTGACTCCTCGCTGGCTGCATTGACAATACAGGGTTGTTAAGCCTATTGTGTGGTGGCAGAGCCTAGCCTAATCAGTTACAAGTAGGGCTGTGCTTTGCTCCGCCTCCTCCCCCATCAAGTCAGTTAATGGCCCATTCAGGCTGTGCTAATCCCCCCATTGTGTGACTGTCTGTGGTGAATTCACAAAGTCTCAACTGTCAGTTACACCCAGTCATGTGACCTAAGGTAGGCTGCAGACACAGAGGGCTAAGGGCATGAAAATGCAAACTTTCTAAAAGTGCCATTTTCAAACTTGTAATGATAAACTCAACTTTACCATTAAAGAGGGTTTATCATTACAAGTTCATAGATACCAAAGATGATATATATACCACCTCTGGTTTAGGAATTACAACTTATTAATTTTAATAAGGAATGCCCAATGTTGCCCCATGGGAGGGTACCACCTCTGGTTTAGGAATCACAACTTTATAATTTTAATAAGGAATCCCCAATGTTGCCCCATGGGAGGGGTAGGCCTCTCATTTGTTAGAAAATACATTTGGGAGTTTCTCACTACTAGGACATGCAAAACCAAAAATCACATGTCCTACCTTTTTATTACAGAGCACCCTGCCCCATGGGCTAACTAGGGCCTACCTTAGGAGTGACTAATATGTAATAAAAGGGGAGTTTAAGGCTTTGCAAGGGGTTTTAAATGCCAAGTCGACATGGCAGTGGGACACTTCCTTCAGGCTGCAATGGCAGGCCTTGGGCATGTTTTAAAGTTCTACTTTAAGCGGGTGACACAATAAGTGCTGCAGGCCCACTGGTAGCATTTAATTTACAGGCCCTTGGTATATGGTATACCACTCTATAAGGGACTTACGTTTAATTTAATTATGCCAATCAGGTAAAGCAACAATCCAGCAAAAAGTATGAGTAGGAAGGCAAAAAGTTTAGGGGTGACTCTGTAGGGCCCTTTCCAACACCAGGGCATCTGCCTACCCCTAATATTTACAGCAGGGTTATTTTCATTGGGGTAGGGGGGAAAAAACACTACTTTTGCCAGTTGACTCAGATGCTTCTCGAATATAGAGCAGGATGTCATCTGCATAAAGGGAAGCCACATGGGTCCCGTTTCCAAGTGAGGTTCTCCACATCGAACCCCACCATGTCACTCTGGTGACAGTTGGCTCTACATGTGCGAAGAGGAGGGGATATAGCAGGCATCCCTATTTACCTCCCTTGTATAACTGGAGAGCGGGTGATATAAGTCTTCCAGTTTGGGCTCACACCATTGGAGCATCATACAGGAGTTGAATCATTTGCAGCATGTGGTTGTCCAGCCCGTAGCGCTTGAGTAGTTCAAAGAAGTAGGCCCAATTTAAGGAATAAAGGGCCTGATTACAACTTTGGAGGAGTGTTTTAATCCGTCCCAAATGTGACGGATATACCACCTGCCATATTACGAGTCCATTATATCCTATGGAACTCGTAATACGGTAGGCAGGATATCCGTCACATTTGCAACGGATTAACACTCTCCTCCAAAGTTGTAATCAGGCCCAAAATGCCTTCTCCAGGTCCAACACGAGGTAGGCTGCTTGGGGCCAAAGCCCAGGACCAGCCTCAAGAATCTTAAAGAAGTGATGAAAGTTCAAAGACATGATTCTACCTGGTGCAAGCCCATTTTGGTCAACATACTTGAGGCTCGGGATCAAAAGTAGGAGATGGTTAGCCAGTATTTTACTGAGAATTTCCTAGCCAGTGTTTAACATTGTTAATGTGCGGTAGTAGGAGATGTCTGGTGCGTCTTCACCAGGTTTAGAGAAAGATATTAGTGTGGTTTCCCGGAGTGACAGTGGGAGGTGACCCTCTTCTATCACTGTGTTGTAAAGGTGTTCCAAGCGGGGAGAGAAGAGATCAACGTAGGTCCAGTAAAATTCTATTGGGAAACTGTTGGGCCCGAGGTTTTGTTGACAGTGAGAAAACAAACCCCTCCTGTGATTTTCTCAGTAGGAATAGGGAAAGAAAGCATGTGTTTCTGGTTGGGGTGGTACATGGTAATGGGAGGAAATGGAAGAAAGCTGTCAAGCCATCGCTGATGGGGTTCAGGCCATGGCCATAGAGTTTAGTATAATATGCAGTTAATGCCGCATGTATGTCTGTTTGAGTGTGTGTGAATGTATCTTCTGTGCAGCATAGCAAGGGTAGGATAGATGGGGTTGGGATACAGTCCTGCTTGAGCAGTCGTGCAAGGAGAATACCAGATTTGATGGCTCCCACGTGTGTTTGGCCAGTGTGTGCAACCTAGTTAACACAGCAAAGCTAGCCTATCAGAGTGACATGTTCAGTCTGTGTCGCAAATAGCATTTTGTGGCCTGTGTCGTTAAGTGTTGTCCTGGCTTCTAGAGGAAGGAAGGAGCCTCTGCATCATGTGAGGGAACTATATAGAGTTATACAAGTTCCAACGACCGCCTCAATAGAGGTGCCCCTGATTGTAACCTTTAAGGCATCCCATTCAATAGCTCTGGAGGTCACGGTTCTGCCATTGTGTGTAAAATAAAAGGAAATTTGTTTGCGGGGATCTACTTGGAACGCTTGGTCATTCAGTAGAGAGGGCTGGGGGACCCAAGTAGTTATAGGGGATGAGAGACTTCAAAACAGAGGCCTGCAACCATGGGGTTATGATCCGATATGAGCCAGCCCAGTTAGTCTGTCTGTGAGAAGGAGGCACTGAGAGAGCCTGAACAAACAATTCTATCTAGTGGCGTGTGCGTTTTGTGTGGGGGAAGTAGGAGTACACCCCAGAAACCGGGTGACACACCAAATATCTACTAAAGACCAGTCTCTGAGCAATCGCATTAAGTGTGTGGCATATCTGGTTGCCGATGTCTAGGGCAGAAGGGAGGATTGAACTGTCCAGTGTCGTTACCAGGACACAATTAGAGCCACCCCCTAGAACCAAGGGTAAGCCAGCCCAGCTAGTCAGTACACTAGTTAGTCGCTTAAAGAATGATGCTTGTTCTGTACTGGGGGAATAGATGGTACCTATCAACAGCAGCTTTCTGTCCAGGGTGCCCTCAACTAGTGCATATCTGCTGTCTGCACCCAGTACAGTGTTGTGTGGTGGGAATGGGATCCCAGCCTTAATCCAGACCAGAGCTCCCCAGGCAAATGGTGAGTAATTTGTGGAGAAGAGGTGCGAGTGTATCTAGAGTCTGCCTAATTCAGGTTCAACCATATGGGACTCCTGCAAGAAGTCAATGTGCGCCCACCTGCGCCTCAAGTAAGAATACACTGCATAGCACCTACTAACCATTTTTATTCCCCAACATTCCAGATGACAAGGTTATAATTGCTTAACGATCTTGGCATGGTAGGGGGAGTTTGGCGCCTTCTGGGGCCTCAAAGGCAAAGACGTTATGTTGTGTGTACAAAAGAATGCAGGTTGCCAGAGATCAAGGGAGTAGTCATCAGCCAGGGTTAGCGGGGGATGCAGGGAAAAGAACTAGCGAGTGAATACAGGGGGCAGAGGGCCACCGGCCCTCCATCCAGTCTTCATGTGACAGTAAGGTAACATAGTTTACCAGTGGTGGCCAGAGCAAAGTGGAAAAGATGGGGCGCCAATGGCCCGTTTGCTGTCTCCAACTGGGAGCAACAAGCAGCAAGGGAAAATGCTCAGGGTGGGAGAGGTGGGGACTGTAAACAGGGACCTGTGCAGGAGGGTGCAGTGCGCATATTGGTGGAGCGAGTCAATGAGAAGGGGACCTGTAACAGGGATGGCGTGGAAACACAGCAGAAGGCACCAGAGTTTGAAAAAGAAGATGCAGGACCAGTGGAGGTCGGGAGCTGTCAGAAAGAAGACACAGGACCTGTGGACACCACGAGCAGTGAGAAGGAAGAAGCAGCACCGAGGGCGTAGGGAGCTGGGAGAAAGAAGCCGTGGGACCCGAGCAACAGACCTGGGAGGAGCAACGGACCCCAGGAGTGGCAGAGTATACCCAAGGGCCATCCACCCCGGCCACATCCCAGGAGGGACATGGCATCACAAGGTATGGTCTTTCTATAAGATGGAACGCGCTGTGAAGGGGGGGGGATGTAAGTGAGGTTTGGGGTGGGGTTCACAGGCGTGCAGGATCTGTCAGGCACACGGATGCACTGCTGAAAAAACCCCTTCACCTGCCCTCACAAGTACATTCCTCTATCCTCCCTGATACCCAGAACAATTCAATGCACTTACCTGACCTTGGATCCTCTCGATATTTCTCTGAGGTTGATTGGCTGGGCATAGCAAGAGACTGGAGGTGCCTTTCCCACCTACAAGAAACCGAACAAGGAAGATCAATAGAGGTGTTAGGAATAGAGCTCAGTTAAACACTATATGCAGAGGAGTCTGAGAGGCAATAGAGGACCAATATATGTAACAGTGCCAATAAAGTAACAACTTTACCCACAATAAGCCTAACTCCTAGTTCTTTCAGGAGGTTACCCGCAAAAATAGTGGTGTCAGAAGTGGGATCTGGCTCCTGAAGAACCTACTGTCCGTGATTATGGAGCCCAGTATAACAATGGATGAGATGGTAAAACAATTGGCTGAGGGGCCGAGACACCTGCAGTTGGTGATCGAAAATCAAGTGAAAACGGCCCAAAGAGACAGAGAAGAGCTACAGCACATATTGAATTCTAAGGCAACCCTTATGGCTATTACCAGTTGGTCCGTGAGACAGTGCTTTAAAAGCCTACGGACACTGTTGCCAGCTCGAAGGTTCACCCTAATGTACCATAAGTATCAAGCTGGGGAAGACCCTGATGCCTTCTTTATTAATTTTGAGAGAGTAGCCACGTCCGCTACCTGGCCCATAGAACTGTGGGGCCAATATATAGCCCCTTTTCTTACCAGTGAGCTCCAAACAGCATATCAAGCTGCTAATCCTCGGGGTAACACCCCCTATGAAGATGTAAATAGGGCCATCTTGGGAAGGCTCGGTTATGATGGGGAACACTATTGAATGAAATTTAGAAGAAATGGGGGACCCAAGGGCCCTGTTTTACCAAAGACAAGATCTCGGTATTCGGTGGTTAAGACCTGACAGAGCCACCAAGGAGGATGTAGTGAACAAAATACTTCTGGAACAATTCTTGGAAGCTCTCCCTGTTCCCACCCGATGGTAGATCCAACAACATCCGGATGTAAGGCTTTCCAATACCATTGATTTGGCTAGTGCCTATCATCATACAGCCGAGCTCAGGGAGAAAAGCCTACCCTGCCAACAAAGTCATCTCCTAGAACTCGTCTAGAGTTTACTAGACTTCTTCGGTCCCAGGGAAGAGACGCAGCACAACAACCCCAGTGTTACAACTGCGCAGAATGAGGACACATAGAACTGTCCTCTTAGGGCCCAAAGTCCCGAACCAATGGAAGTAGGGCTAGCGAGAGGGAGAGTATGTTGTATCAGGGTGTCGACTCAGGGTGTCGACACTCGGTTATTAAGGCTGAGATGGTATCCCCTCAAAAGTGGAAGGAAAACAAAAACACAACCATCACTTGTGTTCACAGAGAAACTAGAATATACCCAATAGCTCAGGTTGAGATTGAGTGGAGGGGTTGTAAAGAATCTCTCAAGGTAGGAGGCATTCCCCACTTGATAGAAGACCTCATTCTCAGAACAGATTATGGTGATTTCTCCCTTGTGTTGGAAAAAGCAGTCAGAACCGAGGGTACTCAGAGATGGTTATTAGATGCCCCATACTACAGAGAAATTATAGAGGGAGGTAAAGGAAAGAAGAAAATGAGCCGTAAGCAGAGAAGGGAAAATAAGAAGAAATACTGCAATGCTAATTCACTCCATGTACTTTCCTTCTCTCCCACAGTACATCCTGGAGAGAACCATCCGGGAAGTTTACGGGCATCCCAGAGAGAAAATCCATTGCTCCAAAACGCCTGGGTTCAGGCCATCCCAAGGTACCAGAGAAGGTAGGAATATACAATCAAGCAGGGTTTGTTTTATTGAAATCTAAAGAGCCACAATAAGGTAGACACTCAGCTGATAGCACCGGGTCCTTATAGATTGCAAGTTCTACGCTTAGCTCACAGCCAAATGGGAGGGGGACATTATGTCCTGTAAAAGATGGAAAGTTTTCTCCTCAGCTGCTTTTCTTGGCCGGGAGTGTATTCCAATATACAAAAATTTTGTGATTCTTGCCCTCATTGCCAGGTTACTAACTCTCACCAACTTCCCAAAGCCCCATTATATCCTTTACCTATCATTGAAATACCCTTTTCCAGCGTGGGCATTGACCTGGTAGGTCCACTGCTAACTTCCCCCCGCAGTTACCAATATATTTTGGAACTTGTTTACTACGCGACAAGATATCCTGAGGCTATCTCCCTGAAAAGTATGACTAGCCGGGCGGTGGCTTCAGCCATTATAGACCTTTTTCTCCAGGGTCGGGTTCCCTAAAGAACGTCTGAAAGATCAAGGCATCCCATTCATGTCAAAACTCATGACCCAAATATGTGACTTGTTAGGTATCAAATAACTTAAAACATCTGTATACCACCCCCAAACAGACAGCCTCGTAGAAAGATATAATCGAACGATTAAGTCCCTCTTGAAGCAAACTATATCTGATGCAGGCCGGGACTGGGATAAAGCACTCCCCCTGGTCCTATATGCCATCCATACGCATATTCATTCACCCACCGGTCACGGTCCCTTCAAACTAGTCTTTGGGCGGAAGCCTAGAACACTGTTAAATATGACGGCAGAACAGTGGAAAGAAGATGAGGATGATGGTAGGAAAATCCTTGAATATACACGGATCCTTAAAGAAAACCTACATTTCCTAAGGGCTGATGTCAGAAATCAGATGGAGGAGACCCAAGAGAAACAATAACAGTATTATGACAAGACCAGTAAACTACGGGAACTTCCAGTCGGTAGCAAAGTGCTCATACTCCTCCCCTCATCCAAAAATAAACTCCTCGCTAAATGGCAGGGACCCTATACGGTAATAGGAAAAGTGTCCCCTGTCAGTTACAAAGTAGCAGTACGTCATGCCAGATGAAAGGGACAAATATACCACATCAGTTTACTAAAAGAATGGAAAGAGAGCAAGGCCAGTCCAGGTATAAACCCCCTTGAGTCATTTATCACCAACAGTCAATCCGTAGACATACATTTCCCTCCACTAGCACCAGAAGGGAAAAACTTCTGCCTGCTTTAAATAATAACCTTACAGAAGAACAAAGAAAACAAATTCTAGATTTGATATACCACAACCAAGATTTCTTTTCCCTAAACCCAGGGCATATGATGCTCACCCAGCACCAAATCCAGACAACTAGGAAAACATATTTGTTTTAACCATATAGAATTTTCAAAGCTCACGCAAGGCAGTAGAGGATAAAGTAACAAAAATGTTAAAAGGGGACATTATGGAACCCGCCACAAGTCCCTGGTGTTCCCCTATAATACTGGTACCAAAATCAGATGGCACCCTTCGGTTCTGTATTGACTTTCGTCAGTTGTATTCCATATCTATGTTTAAAACTCAGCCCATGCCCTGGGTGGACGAACTGATCGAAGAATTAGAAGCAGTTCGATATCTCACCACATTAGACTTGACCAAAGGGTATTGGCAAATACCCGTTGCTGAGCGATCGAGAAAAAAACACTTTTTCCACTTCATTTGGTCTTTATCATTTCAAAGTAATGCCCTTCGAGTTACATGGAGCCCCCGTAAAGTTCCAGAGGTTTATGGATACTCTCCTTTGATACCATAGGTCTCATGCTGCAGCTTATCTTGATGATATTGTTATTTTTAGCCCTTCATGGGACTCACATCTACGACACCTGGAGTTGGTTCTAGCCACATTCCGGGAAGTGGGCCTAACTTCGAACCCCGTAAATGTTGAATAGCTTGTAAGGATATACAGAATCTGGGATACAATATAACCCAAGGCACTATAAAACCACAATTGGACAAAGTAAAAGCCATTCAGGAACTCCCCTACCCAACCACAAAATGTCAGATTCGATCCTTTTTAGGACTAATTGGGTATTACCAGAGATTAATCCCAAACTTTGTTGATAAAGCAGCACCTTTCACGACCTTCTACAGAACAAAGATCCACCTAAATAACAGAACTAACCCCTCGACAACAAGACAGCTTCATCGATCTTAAAACTATCCTCTGCGACAACCCTATCCTGAGATGTCCTGACTATTCTAAACTTTGTGTCTTACAAACCGACACTTCCAATCAAGGACCATGTGCAGTCCTGTCAAAACCTGATTGTCGAAATTATCTTTATCCAGTATTGTACATAAGTCGTAAATTGTTAGCCAGAGAGCTGCATCATACTATTATAGAGAAGGAATGCTTGTGTCTAAAATGGTCGGTTGAGGCCCTCCAATATTACCTGTTGGAAAGAACCTTCACACAGACCATCCAACTTTGACGTGGCTTTCACGTAATAAAGACACGAATCCCAGAATTCTACGTTGGTTTCTAAGTCTACAACCCTTATCCTTTCAGATGCTTCATATTCCTAGCAAGCACCAAATAGCTGCAGACTACCTATCTCGTTCGCCCGTATCCTCATGGCCCGATCAGCCATGCCAGGAGGTAGTGTCCTGTCACAGGGTTGCCGTGATGATCCCTGCAGTGAGCCATTCCCCAGGATGAACAAGTGACACCACCCCATGCCCCAGGGGGACATCGGAATTATGGACTGCTGGAAGTAAGGAATACTTCTGGGTAACTCCCAGTCCAAAGGTGGAGCGAGCCAATAAGGAGGGGACCTGTTATAGGGATCAGTTGGATCAGCAGCCCGTTAGCCTTGAGACAAGGCCAAAGGGGCATGTCCCTACATATGTGGTATTCAACATCTGCGAGTAAGCTCTCCCAGTATCAAAGGAAGTCTCTTTCATAGCCAGCTTTAAAAAAGCATGAACTTTTGTCAGACTCTTTACGTAAATCATCATCATGGATCTTTTCACAGGGACCCATGTCAGAGGAAATGTTAGTGAACAATTCTGCAGGGTGAAATTTGCAGAGATAGTATTTACACATGCTTTAATGCTCCCAGCGCACAATGCCTCTCTTACGGTCAGGAGCTAAGTTTCGATCCCAGCTCATAAGCTCATTTAGCAGCTGGGCAGCAGACAGCATGTTTCCAACAGAGGGGTTTCAAACTTGCCAACCAGTCATGATGGTGCCAGGTCCCTCTACGTCATCCACCAAGGTAGCCCGGCATGTCATCCTTCTTTTGTATTGGTGCCCCCACACTGCATGGTCGAAGAAGCCATTGGCAGCCATCACATTGCTAGCAAACCCGGTAATCACCCCATTCCACCCTTCAGAGCTAGCCAATATATGATTGCTACTCAGGAGATTTAGAGTTTGGATTGAAAAGACTGTTACATGCACTTTGTATTGTAATTGTTTAACTAAATTTGAAATTACCAAAAAGGAAAGAGATTTCCATTTGTACCTTACGTTGATTCACAATTATCTCAATACGTCTGGGTTGTTCATAATGTGTAAGAAAAAAGGTATGCTTGAAAAGAACTAACATCGACAATAGAAATATATGATTGAAACAAATATTGGCTACTGTGTCGATTGTCATATATAAACTGTGACTTTCCACTTCTGTTTGTTTGCACAATACTTTGAGAACTGGCAACATTAGATAAAGAAGTGTACTAAATATGCATCAGGGGTCCACTAGTAATAGGTAACCTCAGTGTATCGTTCCCTTGATGGATCGATAATAGATTGTTTTAGATAAGTTGACATCATTTAAAACTAAGGAGGGTCTTTGCTTTTAGTCACACATACTAATTGATGCCAAGACATGGTAGGAGTAGCATGCATAACTCTGAACCACTGTGCAGAGACTGCAGGAACGAGCACTGGCACTGCTCTGTGAAACTCTACAGGGCATGACAGTACTCTGCAGTTTCATGGGATGGACACATTCTGCAGGCGATTCATCCATCAAGTATTAAATAAGACGGAAGTTCTGTGTGAACAGGTGTTTGAATATGTCAAGGATGCTCTGTTGGCTGGGACCACTGTGGCATATTTCTCCCAGAGAAAGGATAAAGTGTTGGTGATGAATGTCATCACCTGACATCTACCACACAAAAGATCCCCTAACTCTATGACCCAAACAGCCCCAATCACAAAACGCAATTAGCTAGCGAACCCAGGGTTGACTGAAAGTATCACATATTGCACGATGCCACTTTACAATGGTCTGGTACTTCACTACTGAGTCACAACAAGGCCCATTTGTTAGTAAACCCGAGTAGGTAAACCAGTCCTTTTTTCACTCCACAGTCCTGCTTAGGTTTTGCTGGTGTCAGCTCCAGGTCTTCTTCTGCAACAGCATTTCATTTATATCTAGGTCTCAAAAATGACTTTACAATAACTTCTGGAATCAAGAAATGTAATTCGAGCATGACCCTGTATGACTCTTCTATTGGTTCAGTTTTTAATGTATGGTGTTTTGGGATAATATTCAAAGTGCATGCAGACCTTGCTCCCAGAATGCAAATCCCGAAACAGCGCCAGCTTAACTTCACTGATATCAGCCATCTGGCCCCGTCATTGGAAGCTTACCTCATGTTGTCCTATTGTTTGGCTTCTGTGACCTCATTATCATCTGGTCTTGTGCTAAACGTAGGGTGAAATGTGATTGTGATAACTCACGGCTGAGGGAGGTTGGTGGTGCGTTATTGGTTGCAGTGTTCAACTATATTCCAACAAGACAGGAACAGAGCTAGCTTGACATAAATTCTTTGTTCCAAGGCTTCCTGAGAACTTTCTAGAGTGTCTAAAGAGTTCATCCAGCTTCCCTATCAGCTTGGACCAATAAGGAGTGATCATGTATAGATGCATGGGCGGTGAATTTAGAGTATTCTGAGATTCTCACCCTCGAAAAGGCAGCCTTTATCAAATTCATCTAATGACGTAGCTAATGTTTTGTTATAATTTTCTCAAATGTCGGTACGATTGTATCAGTTGGCATAGTGTTGACTAGTTTCACTATAAAATGATGGTGAAGTTCCTCATTAATTACCAATACATCTATAATCAGATATATTGCACCAATCTGTGATTGCTTTCTCCCCAAGTTTCTTGTTAATTTCACCTAACATTATTGGTGGGACCTCAACAATTGGCAGTAGCCTTGCACTTCAGGCATTGATATATATTACATTTCAGCCAGGTACACCAGCCTGATCATCACCTCCTAACTGTAACAGTAGTCATATCCGTTTTCCTTCAACTAAATGTTCTGAAAAAAGTGTTACTATTTATCCCCACTGAACACCATCCATCAATAACCGGAGCCCTGATGTGATGAACTTCAGCATAGACGACAGTAACTTTCTTTACAACAGCGTGCCTTCTCCTAAATCAGTACACACCAAAAAGCCAAAAAATACTACAATTTGCCTCATTCCTGGACTGAGCAAAATCAAAGCATCACACACCTCTGCAGAAACTTAAATTGACTGCCTGGGAGAGACAGAGAGACATTCAAAATACACTACCCCACATTCAAACGATCCGAAAGCTCTGCACTAGCATTCTTACGAAACAAAATCAAATGAATCGCCCACTCCAGACTCCTTTGCTGAAACAACTTCAACCTCCTCACGGTTCTCAAAATAAACTACAAGAAAAGACAGTGTTTCTTTGAGGTTGTCCCTCGCTTGTGAAACAATGCTCCTCAGCGTTCACAACTCCAGCCTCCTTACAAACAGAGAAAACAATCCACATATCCGAGCTCTCAGTGGCCCTCACGCTTTTACCATCATGTTACTGGTAATCGCTTGGAAACAGTACAGTTACGCAATGTGCAGTATACAACAAAGTAGAAATAAATAAACAAAATTCACCACGGGAACCCGAGACTTTAATGGCTCTTTGCTCCGCTTTGGGCAGGGCTTGATGTTCCTCTCCTGCATTTGTCTTTGGCAGTGACCTGGGTGATTTACTACCGATTGGAAGAGCAGCGTCAATGACTAGATGTGCATATTCTTCCATGCATTTGCCTTCTTCTCATTCTGGCAGTGTGGCAGAACAGTGATGCCACAATCGGCAAGATGGTTTGTCATCCCCAGTGGGGTACTCCACCATGCGCAAGTATTAATTTACTGGCATGATCTATTTTTTGATTATCCGAGACAAGTGAGCTGATGATGTTATAGGTTGCTGCTTTAAAATAGTGTTAATAGATGTAGGGTTCAAGATTTCGGTTGCTGTATCCGTGTAGCAATCTGCTCCTCATGTCCTCATTCTGGCACACTGGTATATTTTCTTGTGCAGAAGACCTATTTCACAAATCGCCTGAAGGTACTCAATGCAATTTCGGTATGTTGTGCACCAAAAAAGTAGATTCTTTTAAATCTCAGAGGTACATCCATAGGTATGCCTTTAACCATGAATGGCTGCCCACATTCCAGTGTGAGAGAGTGTACTCTCTCCACCTAGTAAGTCCATGCAATATGTCATGACTGGGTTCCCGCATTCTCTCTGACTGTGAAAGGCTTGCAAAAGTGTGCTTAGGCACATAAGAGGCGGGGTGCCTCCGGGTTAGGCTACAGCTTGGAAGAATGTAGCCCCATAAGGTTGTGGGGTGCGCCATAGGGCTTAGTCTTAGGTTGACCCCTAGAGAAAAGCGTTGGTCAGCCATAGAGAGGGAGGCCTTTGCTGTGGTCTGGGCCCTGAAGAAGCTAAGACCCTACTTATTTGGGACTCACTTCGTTTGAGGTTTTGCATTGTCTGATAGCTTGATGTACCAATACCCTGCGGTCAAGTCAAAAGTGCTCAAATACTTGGCAGATGCCAGTGTATCTATCAGCTCATCAGCCCTGGGTATAGGATGAGCATCAGTCTTGGTGACTGTGTTGAGCCCTATATAATCCACACAAAACCTCATTTCCTGTTTCCCATTTTGAAAATGAAGGTTTTGGCACTAGCACCACTGAGCTGGCCCATGAGCTATCTGAGTGCTCAATCACTTCTAGGTCCAACAGCTTCTGAACCTCAGATTTAATACAGTCTCTGACATGGTCAGGCTGCCTATAAATCTTACTTTGGCAGGTAAACTGTCTCCAGTATCAATAGTATGTTCACAGCAAGTGGCCTGACCAGGTGTAAGTGATAGGAGTTCAGAGAATTGGCCTTGGAGGTTTTTGCAGTCATCCTTTCGCTCTGCTGTAAGGCAGTCTGCAAGGATACCTCCTTCCATTGAGCCGTCAGCTGCAGTGTTGGAGAAGAGGTCAGGGAGAGGGTGACTCTGTTCTTCCTGCCCCTCATCAGTGGCCATGAGTATGGTGAAGTCTGCCCTATCATAGTAGGGTTTGAGGCGGTTCACATGAAGTACCCTTAGGGGACTTCTGGGAGTGCCTAGGTCCACCAGGTAGGTGACCTCACCCTTTTTCTCCACTATGAGATGTGGTCCACTCCATTTGTCTTGGAGTGCCCTTGGTGCCACAGGCTCCAATACCAACACCTTCTGTCCTGGATGGTACTCAGTAAGGACAGCCTTCTGATCATGCCATTGCTTTTGTAGCTCTTGGCTTGCTGAAGGTTTTTAGTGGCCTTTTTCATGTACTCAGCCTTTCTTGATCTTAGGCCAAGCACATAATCCACAATGTCTTGTTTAGGGGGCTTCAAGGTTTGCTCCCACCCCTCTTTGACAAGTGCTAGTGGACCCATAACAGGGTGACCGAAAAGGAGTTCAAAGGGGCTTTCACCCACACCCTTCTGGGGTACCTCCCTGTAGGCAAAAAGGAGGCATGGCAGTAGGACATCCCATCTTCTCCTTAGTTTTCCAGAGAGTCCCATGAGCATGCCTTTGAGAGTTTTGTTAAATCTCTCAACCAGTCCACTTGTTTGTGGATGATAGGGTGTGGTGAATTTATAGGTTACACCACATTCCTTCCACATTGCTTTTAAGTATGCAGACATGAAGTTGCTACCCCTGTCTGATACTACCTCTTTAGGAAAGCCCTCTTGTAGCAGGGCGGCGCAATAAGAACAATTTGCCAGTTGCAGATGGTATGATGACTATTATTAGATTCAAGGATTTTTCCACGTTGTTCTGTTTTTCCTGTATGTGTGTTGACTGTTCCTGTAATTCTTCTCATCTTCTCGTTACAGGGCTCCCAGGAGGCGCATGTGGGAACAAGAGCGAAACAAATACAAGTAAGTGGACTGGCCTTTACTGGGTTTTTACTTTTTATCTTCCCCTCCCCTTTTTCCTCCTTTCTTAGTCTCAGTCTGACTCTCTTTCCCTTCTTCTGTGGCTTGTAGTTACCTGTTCTTCCCTAGTTACATGCTTCTCTTCTTTAAGGTGTCTGTTTGTTGCCTGTAGTCTTCCCTTATTTTCTCTTACACATGGGCTGCTTTTATCTTCTCCTTTACTGACCTGGTCAATAGTGCTTAGGTAAACATTGTCTTCTCTGGTTTTCTTTTTCCTGTCCTGGTTCCTTCCCCTGTTCTCTGGGTCGGATAATATATCCTACATGTACCCTCTGCGCATTCCTATAACAAAATAGCCATCCAAAAACTGTGACCCTTCTTCCCCAATTGTGCCGCTACCCCACGCTCACACAAGGCAAGAAACACCTTCCCTTCCCGCCTCCCGTAATCCCTTACTCCCCTGTCCTTCTTCCCTCTTCCTTCCCCCCAGATTCAGGCTAGCCATGCATCTGATGGGGCCACGCTTTTCCCTAAGCGTGGCCGGAGCTTGCGTTGGGCGCCTCCCACGCCGCTGGTTCGGGACGTCCACTCCTCGGTAGGGACTTCTGCTGGGAAGTCTGCGTTGGTGTTTCCTCTGCTTCCCTGGTTGTCTTCTTCATCCTCTCCCGGTCTCCTGCTCTGTGTCCAGCTCTCCTCCGCTCTCCCCGTCACGTCCGACATTCCTTCCTTGTCACTCAGGGGAATGGCGCGAACCGGCTTTCCCTGCCCCTCAGCACCCGGATGTGAAAGGGGATTGGTCGGCACGCACTGCACTTCCGGTTCGGAAGTGGCAGTGCAGTTTACATTCTGCAGACATGGCAGTTCCGTTTGCGGTAGCAACGGCCTGTCACATCACCCTGGAAAATATTCCCAGGAGGGCCTTTGCCACTGCAGGAGCTGTAGTGGTCCTTAAGGGGATGGCTTCTGAATGTCTTGTGGAATGGTCCACTACCACTAAGAATAATCTGTTTCTAGAAGCAGTTGGAGGGTCAAGGGGGACAACATTGTCAACCCCTACACTTTCAAAGGGCACCCCAACCATAGGTAGTGGTATCAAGGGGGCCTTTGGAGTGCCACCAGTCTTGCCACTGGCTTGCACAGACTGACTCTTTGGTGTCTTCTGACATGTGAGGCCAGTGAAAGTGAGGGATCAGTCTGTCCCAAGTCTTACTTTTCCCCAGATGTCCAGCAAGGGTAATGTCATGTGCCAGTGTTAGGAGGAATTCCCTATACTGCAAGGGAATGACCAGTCTCCTGGTAGCATCAGGTTTTGGGTCCCTTGCCTCAGTATAAAGGAGATTATTCTCCCAACAAACTCTGTGTGAGTCACTGACATCCCCTGCTGTTTTTTGTTTGACCGCTTGCTGTCTTAAACCCTCTAATGTGGGACAGGTCAGCTGTTGTGTTGCTTCACTCTTCAGAATAACAGAACTATGCACTTCAGGATAGTTTAGGGCACAATGTGAAACAATCACTCTCGCACACCTTAGTAAGTAGAATAATCAAGTTTATTTATGGGGCAAGTTCTCATATAGCAAAACTGACCACACTAATATATCATGAGAAATAACATGAGAATAACTGTGAGAATATAAACACTCTATGATATCATGAAAAATAACACAAAAATAACTGCAAGAATAAGTGCATATTACACACGCACACACAATATGCTTCAATGCTTATAAATTGAAAGGCTTCACCGAAAAGAGATTCTGCATCCCTCCGCCGCACACAAAGCCGGGGAACCCAAATCGACTGGCACAGGGAGTCTCCTTCGGGACAATCAGTCCTCCTGGGGTTGCGTCCAACCCAGAAGAGAGTTCCTAAACCAGTCCATCAAGGCTCCTGACCTTTATAGTATTTACTAACGCCCAGGAGTCTTTTCTAGAAAAAGACCCCCTCCTTTACAAATTGTGCAGTCGGCGGTTCCAGCAGAGTTCTTCACAGGGAGCTAAAACTTGAAGTAGGAACTTTATCAGTTCTTGTGGAAAAGGGGGGTGAAATGGGAACCCGTAGAGACCAGCGTGCAGAGGAGGTTCCAACTGTATCACTACACTTACAAGGAAGACCCATATCCCCCCAGAGGCCGAATGCCCAGCCCAACCCTACTTTAATTAAAGCCAGTGTTCCCTGTGCACCGCGAGAATGCGCAAAAGGGGACAATGATTGCAATATTGGGTCACGTAATCACCTAGCAGTCAAGGTAGGAGAGTTACGACAAGAATCTGGGAATTCTCTATGGGAGATCAGCCCGAAACCATGGTCACAAGGAGGAAAGGTGGGACGTACACTTAAACCTCATACCCTATCATATAATGACAGCGTGCCTACTACTATAAAGGGTAGACACCTCGAAGAAAATCTAAGGTCTCCTAGGGCCGATGTTATTTATTTGTTAAATGTCCCGAAATTGGCCCAAAATAGTATGGAGGATGAGTACTCCCTAAAGAATAAACTTATATACTGGATCAGATACAAACATCATTGCCTATCCCTAATCAGCTCAGATATCATGAGAGTGGAAAGAATCCCGGGAGAGGCTGGGAAACAAGATGTTGTTGCTGTGACACTAAGGGATGAAAGACTAATCGAAGGCTTGATTACAATAGAGCAGAGAGCTAGTGCTCCCAAAAAAAATGCCATGAGATTTAGTCTGGATCCGTTTACCTGTAAGTTTATAGCTCAGAGGAGCAACCATAGAAATGGGGGAGTGCAAACGAGAAAGGGAGATTCAGACCTTGAAGCAGTTGATTGACTAACTCAACCAGACCAAGCATACTTGGGACTGATTAGAGATCCAATAGTAGTAGAGATCCAGGAAGAAAATAATCACCAAGTTGCAGGGGTAGGGAGTAATGAGGGACATTTGCCTAATAGAAAGGAGCCGATTATATCTAAGAGTCCTATTATTAATGCTATGACCTCAACGTGAAGGGGACCAGTCACTATGGTCTCCTGGAACGTAGCAGGCCTAAAAAGTAAGCTTATAGACCCTGACTGGCAGGATTATATTGAAAAATTCCATGTCTGTCTTTTCCAAGAGACTTGGTTAAAGGACCCACCACACAAACTGGGTTACAAAACTTTTTTTATTAGTGCCACCTCAGTAGCAAGAGGGAGGCCGTCTGGGGGGTTGATTGCATGGGTGAAAATTTCCCTTAATATCGAGATAAGCAAACATGATACAGGATCTGCTGATATTCTGTGGCTGGAACTAGGGGGCAAAAACAAGGCTTTATTTCATTTATTTAATGTGTATATAAGGCCCAGAAAATCAAATCAGGAGTCACACGAAATCGAAATATTAGATGGTATGCTTAAGAAAATCCCGATAGGAGAAACAATCTTGATAGGGGAAGATTTGAATTGCAACTACGAACCCATAATTGGTCTTGAACATCTAGTAGAAGATGAAGATTTAGCAAGAGCAGTCCCCCTCCTATCTATTGAAGAGGCAGTCCCCGGTACGGTTGCTGCCCTGCAACTCATGGGCCTTACACTAAAGTATGGATGAGGGCCTGTAATGGTAGAGTGGGTCAAAGTGGTCTTAATATGGACACTTTCCAGAGAGGCAACTCAGGTTTAAAATTGGACTACATCATGCATAGCACGATTACATGGGAGAGAATAGTGACCTTTAAAATAGATAAGAGGAGAGAAAGTGATAATTTTCCGTTAGTTATTGAATTGAGGGGCTACCTCCTAGATCTAGATTGCATGAAAAAGGATAAGGTGGAGTTGCAACCCACCCTCAGTAATAATCGTAGGGCAGTAAAATGGCCGGCGATATTGGGCAATTTGGGTGTTATGACGAATATCTATAATATATATTCAGAATTGCTGGAACCCCATGCCCATAAAAATCGTATTGACATTCCCATTATAGATATTCATCAATCATTGAGCACTGCTTTGAGACCCTATCTTACTAAACAGATACAACAAAAGCACATACAGGGCAAGGATCAAATTATTTCATCTAATCCCTGGTATACCACTGAATGTAGAGAGGGAAAAACACTATTGGTAGAGGCTCTAAAACAGAAAAATCCAATAGCAGTGCAACAGGCAAGGGCCGGTTATAGGAAAACCCTGGCTACAGCAGAGAAAAACTGGGAAGACCAAAAATGGCATGACCTCTTAGAGGCAGCCAAATGCAATGATGTAGCAGCCTTTTGGAAGATAGTTACTCACGGTAGAAAAGAGGGGATATTTAACACCGAACATCATATTGATCCCAGTGCGTGGGTTAATCATTTTACGTATCTCTACTCAGATTCCTCCAAGCATGATTTACATCTTTCCCTGCATATAGAATTACCCTCTTGGGGCACTTTACCTGACATACAATTTAGCCTGGAAGAAACAGTGACTGCCATAAAAGCGATCAAAATCGGCAAAGCCCCGGGTCTGGATAAAATTCCTGGGGATCTGTTTAAACATAATATAGAAGTTTGGGCACCCTACGTAAATCTACTTAGCAATGCTATATCACGGGGAGAGCCAGTTCCTGAGACATGGAAAGGAGCGGAAATAATTCCAGTCTATAAAAAAGGATCTAGGGAGGACCCTGGGAATTATAGGCCAATTAGCCTTATTGATGTTATGCAAAAAATATACGCTAGGCAGCTGCTGAATAGATTAGTTAGCTGGATAGAGGAAAATAATACTTTGACAATATACCAGGCAGGTTTCAGGCAGCAGACAAGTACAATTGATTAGGCCTTCAGGCTATTATCCATAATGTGGAAATACTCAGAACTAATGAAGGGTCATCTCTACATCGCGTTTGTGGATTTGCGTGCGGCCTTCGATTTGGTCCCAAGAGACACTCTATGGGCTGCGTTAGGGAATCAGGGTATGCCGGGAAATCTCTTGTACCAGATAAAGAGGCTGCACGAAAATACTTACGCAAAGGTACGGTGGGGCCCAAATGGAGAGCTGACAGACCCAATACCCATTAAGAGGGGAGCAAGGCAGGGTTGTGTGCTCGCCCCAACCCTCTTTTCACTATACATCAATGATTTGGTTGAGTACCTTAAACAGAGCAATCATGACTCACCAAGATTGAATGGAGACCCAGTTCCTGCTCTCCTTTTCGCAGATGACACCATTTTACTATCTCAAACTCCCATGGGCCTACAGACTCTTTTGGGAATGTTTAGTAAATATTGCATATCGAAGGGGCTAGAAACAAACACAAACAAGACAAAATATTTGATTGTTAAACCCCACAGGGCACTTAAAAGAAGCATCCTGATCAATGGGCATGAATTGGAACGAGTTAAAAGCTTTAACTACCTAGGGATATTGCTGGATGCCAAGTTGTCTTGGATGCCAGATGTTAACAAAGCTGTAACATCTTTGGTCCACAGCTCCACAGCGATAAGTAATAATTATAAAAGCTCAAGAACCGAAATTGTCTCACCAGTGTTCGAGGTCTATAGATATCTAGCGCAGGCCGCTGCTTTATATGGCACCGAACTCTGGGGAATTGCAAATCTAACCTCAGTAGCATCCCAAGAAAACAGTTTCATCAGGGGGGTACTGGGACTGCCACCATCTACTCCATTGGTCCCTCTTTCTTATGACTTAAATAAGAAGCAACTAGGTAACTTGGCAGTTTTGAGGCCATTGCTTTATTGGTGTAGGCTCTGGTCAACTCCAGAACTGACCCACTACAGGCAAACACTAATTGAGATCATGGACCTTGATAAATCAGTTTCCCTTCCTTGGCTTCACCATATAAGGTCCTGGTTTTATAACCTAGGGCTTAAATCCTTTTGGGACGAACCCCATACCCTTACGATACAATCCAAGACTTGGTTAAAGCAAGTTTACTGGGATTATCTTTCGATTAGTCTTTTCCATAGTAAGGATCTGGGTAGACTGACCTCCAATTTTTTGGATATCAAACCAACACCAAGATCTGAGGAATGGCTAGATATAATTCAGCCTAGACGAGCAAAAGCACTATTCATGAAATTTCGATATGGAATCCTTCAGATCAAGAGATTTACCATCAAATGGGGCCCCCAGAGCGAGAATATTCATGATTCAAAGTGCGAATTATGTAATATGGAGACTATTGAAATGGTGGAACATGTTCTATTAATTTGTAAAGCCTATGACAAGCCAAGGAGAAAATGGATCCGACCTATTTGTAGGAATCTAGGAATTAGAAATTACAATGAAGCGGCTAGACTATTAAGGTCTAGTACTATTCCTTTTATTGTTTTTGGAATAAGCCGCTTTCTCCTAGCAACATCATACATTAGGGACAAGGAGGACTTGAGGTTCTAGTAAATTTAGATTTATCAAACACCCATAGACAAATTTAATGGTGTTATAAATGGCTAGTGGGCTTCCCATCCTGTAAGCTAATAGATCCCTGGTAGTTAATTTGCTTAAGATGTAATTTTAGAACTTTTTAAATATAAGGGAAGAATATAGTTATTTCCCAATTTTAGCAGTATTATTCCACACCATGTAATTGATTTTATCAAATGGTCAAATGGCTTTCTATTTGAAAGCTAATAGAACAGTGGCATTCCGTTGGGTTTGGACTTAATTTTAGAAATATTTAACTTTTCTAGTATAAGAAATTATTGCAATTGATTACTGTTTACTGATTTTAGGAGTATTACCTGTTATTTATGTAACTGATTTTAGTATTTGTATGATTAATTGATATTTTATGATGTCTTGATTGTATTATCCTTTTATGGCTAATAAAGGTTTGTTTGATGATGATGATTTCAGGGGGTCAGTGACCCAGTACTTATTCCCCAAAATGCTTTTGATGAAAGGACCTCTCTGAAGTACACAGCCCCCCTTTCAGCCCAGCCCTGGTTCCAGACTATCAGTGGGGGATAATCAGCTCCTTTGTGTGGGCTCAGGCCACTACCTTTTGAAGTGTAAGTGTGAGCACTTCCCAACCTCCTCCCCAGGAAGACCAATCAGTATGCCAGTGAATGCAGATGCAGTTGAGTATCCTGTGTTGTGAGTGTCTGAAGGGAATGCACAAATGTAGCTGTCACCCAGCCCAGGCCAGATGTGTATTGGAGACAGGCTGAAGGCACACAGGGCAGTGAGAGCAGAGAAATGCCTACTTTCTATAAGTGGCATTTCTGAAATAGTAATAATAAATCCTACTTTACTAGTAAAGAGGATGTATCATTACCATCCAATGATATCAAACATGATTCAGCTACTCCTTTCTGATCAGGAATTACAGCTTAGAAGTATATTAAGGAATTCCTAATGCTGGCCTATGAAAGGAGCAGGCCTCATGGTAATGAAAACGGCTTGGGTAGTTTTTCATCACCAGGACACGTAAAACCTAAAAGTACATGTCCTGCCTTTTATTTACATGGCAGCCTGCCCTCTGGACTACCTAGGGTCTAATTTAGGGGTGACCTATATGTAAGAAAAGGGGAATTTAAGGCTTGGCAAGATGTTTTAAATGGCAAGTCGAAGTCACTGTGAAACTGCACATGCAGGCTCTGTTGTGGCAGACCTGAGACATGTTTACAGGGCTACTTAAGTGGGTGGCACAATCAGTGCTGCAGGCCCACTAGTCGCATTTAATTGAAAAGCTGTGGGTATATGGTATACCACTTTACAAGGGGCTTATAAGTAAGTTAAATGTGCCAACTGTGGATACACCAAAGTTACCATGTTTTAGGGGAGACACACATGCGCTTTAGCACTGGTTAGCAGTGGTAAAGTGCTCAGAGTCCTAAGGCCAAAAAAAGATACAGCTAATAGCAGGAGGTGAAAGGCCAAAAGTCTTGGGTAAGACCACCCTAAGGAAGCCAGGTCTAACACATAACTTTAAACAATCTTTGTATTTTCTACTCCGATAAGGTTTGATGAAAGACTGTGTCTTCCTACAGCTGATATACAATTCTCACTCCAAACAGCTGCCTTATACAGTATTAAATAAAAAAATATGTTATTTGATTATGTTCAAAACAAAAAGTTAATAAACTGCAGAATAATAAAGGTACATTAGTATTATAGAGTTCACCTGATAAAAAGCATTCACTGACCCACTCTTTTCCCATACTTTAATATGATATAAGTTTCAATAGAAAGGTTATCAAAGTTTCTGAAGAGAAAAGAATATTTGTTGTTCCTGTGTTGGAATAATAAAGTGTGCAGCATAGAAATTCATAATCCTCAAAGGGTGATTCCTGAAACAGTTTATTCCTATAAGATCACATTCTTATTATTGATGTGAACACCAGATCTCCCCTTCCTCCCTGGCCTAAGCCTGAATGCGCTCACAGGGCAAAGCATAACATAGTTTGGGATGGGGTAGATGGGAAGGGCAGAAGACAAACAAAACACAGCAGAACTGAGGGATCACTGTGACTCGCTCTTCTTTGGCAGGGTAAGTCTGGTGTCTAGGCGTTTCTTATCATAAATAGCTCCAAAACATAAGAACATATAATGAATAGGATCATCAGAGTTTAAACACCAATACCAGCATGTTGGAAATGGCCTCTCAGAAAGGTCACAACAAACTTTTTGCCTTCCTCCTCTTCTTTTCTTTTTTGCTGGCTTTAGGACTCTGGACACTTTACCACTGCTAACCAGTGCTAAAGTGCATGTGCTCTCTCCTTTAAAACATGGTAACACTGGCTCATACCCAACTGGCATATTTAATTTACTTGTAAGTCCCCAGTAAAGTGCACTACATGTGCACAGGGCTTGTAAATTAAATGCTACTAGTGGGCTTGCAGCACTGATTGTGCCACCCACATAAGTAGCCCCTTAACCATGTTTCTGACCTGCATTGCAAGGCTTGTGTGTGCAGTTTCACTGCCACTTTGGCTTGGCATTTAAAAGTACTTGCCAAGCCTTTAACTATATATATAAGTCACTCCTAAGGTGGGCCCAAAGTAACCCATAGGGCAGGGTGCAATGTAGGTAAAAGGCAAGACATGTACCTATGTGTTTATATGTCCAGGTAGTGAAAAACTCCTAAATTCGTTTTCCACTACTGAGAGGCCTACTCCTTTCATAGACTAGCATCAGGGCTACCCTCATATACTTTTTGAGTGGTAGATTCTGATCTGAAAGGGGTAACCAGGTCATATTTCGCATAGCTAGAGTAGTAATAGACAATCCTGCTTATTGGTGAGGTTGGAATTAATATCACTATTTTAGAAATGCCACTTTTAGAAATTGAGCATTTCTATGTACTTAAAAAACATCTGTGCCCTGCAGCCTGTCTCCAACCAACGTTTGGGCTGGGCTGGGCTGGTTGACAGCTCTCTTGGGCCTTTCACCCAGACAACCACAAACACAGGACACTCAGTCACACCTACACTCATATGCATGCTGAATGGGTCTTCCTAGGCTGGAAGGGTGGAGGACCTGACACTTACATTTCAAAGGCCGATGGCCTGCCCTCACACAATGGACCGCCAAACCCACTCCTGGAACCCTGGCAGACAGGATTGCACTGAAAGGGGATCTTGTGCACTTTAAAACCACTCTTTGAAGTCCCCCGCTTCAAAGGCATTTCTGGGTTTTATAAACTGTGTCTCTGACCCCACCAACTCAGAAACGTCTGCACCTGAACCTACAACCTGGCAAGAGGAACTGCCTGGCTGCCTTGCTGTTGCCCTGCTGCACTGCTGGCCTCTGACTTTGCTGAAAAGTGCTCTCCAAGGGCTTGGATTTAGCTTGCCTCCTGTTTTCTGAAGTATCAGGGCCAAAAATACTTCATCTCTTCAGAAAATTCCTTGTGTGCCGAAAATGGACGCACGGCCAGCCGGAAACGATGCACAGTCTGCCTTGCAACCAAGAAATTGTCGCAAAGCCGAACTGGAACGATGCAGCCCAACTTCCAGAGTGGAAATTTCACGCAGTGCCTGCCTTGCAATGGAAAATTCTACGCATCGCCTACCATATTGACGCAACACCGGTGCCTTCTTCTAGCGCGTCCAGAATTTACCAGCATCATCCGTGTCAAAAAGATTCCTGCACCGCAAACCTTATTTTTCCACACATCTGCAGTCTCTGTGCGTGTTATTTTTTACCCAAACCAGGTACTTTGTGTCACCAACAGACAACTATTGATTTCTAAGATTTAAGACTCTTTTTAAACTTGCAAAAGTGATATTTCAACTTTTGCTTATTGAATCTTTGTTGTTTTGATCTTATTTAATTCAGACAAATATCATCCACTGGCGGCCGGCAGCTTTAGGAGGGAGGGGGGGGGCACACACACACTCATTCTTTCACACAGACACGCACGCACATCTATTAACAACACTCATCAACATTCAAACATGCACGCACGCACCAAACATTCATTTTAAAACATCACACACACTCATTCTTTCACACACGCACGCATGCACATCCATTAACAACACTCATACCATTCAAACATGCACGCACGCACCAAACATTCAATTTGAAACATTACACACATACACAGACACACACACACACTTACCTTCGGCCTCCAGGTCCCAGGAGGGTTGGGACTGCTGCCTTCCCTAATTGGCTGACCTTATGTCAGCCAATGAGGGAAGGCAGCAGTCCCAGCCTCGTCACAGAGTGGGATGGGGTCAGTGAGACTGCTGACCCCACCCCACTCTGTGACGAAGTGCCACTGATTGACACTCGCCCTGGTCACTTCAGGGCTTAAACTGAAGCGCCCAGGGAGAGTGTCTATTGGTGACGCTTTCCTCATCACCCAGGGGAGGGCCTTGAGGCACCTTTGCTGGGCTGAGGAGGTCACGCCCATAGGAGCTGTGATCTCCTCAGCCAGCAAAGTTCAGTTCAGACTGCCAGGAGTCTGCGCAAATCGCGCATGTCTGCTCCTGGCTGCCTGACCTGAACATGAAGAGTGTCTGTCAGGCTGACCTTTGTTCAGCTTGACAGACACTCTTCATGGGGGGCAAAAGGTGGGGTTGGCGTGGCCCCTCCGCCCTAAAGGATGGGCCTCCACTGATATCATCTATATTTCTAATCCTGTGTGGTGTATTTTTGTGGTGTTTTCACTGTGTTACTGTATGATTTATTGCACAAATACTTTACACAGTGCCTTCTAAATTAAGCCTGACTGCTCAGTGCCAAGCTACCAGAGGGTGGGCACAGGATAATTTAGATTGTGTGTGACTTATCCCCGTGGTCCCTACTTGGACAAGATGTGTATACCTCTGCCAACTAGAGACCCCATTTCTAACACCAGCACTTATCCAACTTCCTCCCAAAGATGCTGTCTGGAGTGTGAAGTGAATACAGGAGACTTCGCCACAAACCAGGAAGAACCAGCATACTTCAGTGCAAAATACATCAAGCAGAGTGGAAGAGAGCAGTGTGTAGAGCTCACAAAGGAGTGCAGCCTTCCAAAAGCACTGAAGGCAAATACGTAAAGAGATGGAACCAAAGGAGGGCAAACAAAACAATATGTAGGGAAATCAGGAGACCAGGTCTGAACTAAAGAGTCAGTGAAAGCCTTAGCAAGGAGCACAGACACCAGACAAAGGACCATTGTGGGAAACCTGTTCTTGTAGTAACTGCTAGCTTTGCCCAGGAAGTAGTACCATCCATTCTGGGAGTAATGTAAGCCAATGTGCCTGAGACACTAATGAGCTGTTTCTCAACATTCTCAGAGCTCCATTTCTCCAGATCTGCTACTGCACCACTAACCGCAGATTAATCCACTGTTCTGTCAGTTTACCCTGATGTTCTCTGTGAAGTAAGTTGTACCTATGGGGAAACAGTTTTGTGAATGGTGTTGCCAGTCTGCACTGTGGTGAAATCCTCACACCTAGCAGGGATGCCGCAGACTATGAGGATAATGATGACCGTCACTGTCTGTAAATCTCTTGAGAGTCCTGTGGCATTGTGGGACAAGTTATTTCCTTAACCAAACTTATTAATTGTACTTGCTCGTCCATTGAAGACATGAAGCTTCTCTCTGGTTGGCAGCAACAGTCAACATACATTGCCAGACCTTTTCTGCTTTTGAAGGCATGGTTGGTCAGTATCGAAGTATCGCTTTTTTGTGCAAGTGGAGCATGAGAAGATAAGTGCGGGCAACAGATCATTACACAAATACATTCGTAGTTGGCCACCTTGAATGCACTTGTATTTGCGGTGGCCATTTTTTTATTCATTTATTATAACATTACTACAAATGCAGTAAAAGAAAAACGCAGTGGATGCACATTTGCGGCAACCACCTTTGAATGATTTTGTAATCTTTTAATCAATCCCATTACAAGTTGGCTATGCGCAAGCTTAGTAGTCTCTCTGACCCTAAAAAGCCTTGGAGCCGGCAATAGATTTCATTTCCAATACTTAATGGTTTTGCCAATGCTTTTTATGTGATGTCAATTTTGGATTCCTGTAAATAAAAATTAAGCATGATGTAGAGTAGTCTGTAAATGTTACTAGAACTCAGTCACTTTAGCTTTTGTGCATTTTAAGGTGAAAAGGCGTATTCACTACATGTACTTCCCTAGGTAGTAGTATGTCATACTATAATATACTACCTTCGAGCATTCTCATTGGTTGAAATCCGTAATTTCTGAGCACAATAAATGATTCATAATTTCATTACTAATAAATATAAGGTTTGAGACAAGTGTTGAAAAGCAGTTGTTATTTTAATCAAAATATTTAAAAAAAATTTAATCTTCCTCTTCAATTGTTTGCTACAGTACCATAGCATACATGCCAACAGGTGGGATCGAGGTGGGAGATTCCCGATTTTTGAAGCCAAATATGACATTAATTTGGCTATCTCCAGCCCGAAATTGCCTCTGCTTCATTAGAAGCCAACGTGGGAAATAGATTGTCCCGTTTATTTTTTTAAATCTTCCACTTTCCTTTTCTAAAATGAAGACATGCGTGCGATAGCACCCCAAAACTAACAGTTCATGGACTTTGGAAATTCTATATAGCCAAATACTTCTGCCTATAGTAATCTTTGGACATGGCTATTCCTTTGGGACAGTGGGCATAAATACTTGTTGGTACTTGGCAAAGGCCTGCACCCATGTCCTCTGGCCTGTACCCATGTTTGCAATACAATGTGGTCATAGGGTATGGCCAAAGGTACGATCTGCTAAAAATCCCTCTTGTTGATTTTTTTTTAATGTCTTATTTTGCAATTTTCAGTATAACCACATTGCTGAACAAACATTAAAAATGGTGGTGCTGAGGGTGCATACACAGAGTACAGTGAATCATAGTACAGGACATGCATTGGTAATCGGCAGTACATGTGAATCATACCATTGAGTGTATTTCCCACCACACTCCTGGTATCCAACACCCTCACAGCTAATCAGGTAGACCCATAGTCTCTGGGTTGTTCCTATTGTCACGTGTCTGGTGCTCCATTCTGACTATCATCTCCCAGATCTAGGCTGTAGTATCTAATCCACCTGCCCCATATGTTATGGAACTTCCTTGGGCAGCTCCGATTAGCATATGTTACCTTCTCCGCCACCATATAGAGGTCCATACCTCTTCTCCATTCTTGTATGGTCGGCCTCTCTGCTACTCCCCATCTTCGCACAATATACATTTTGCAACCACCAGGCCTAGTGCACTGAAAAGAAATTGGGGACGTGGAATGTCTATATCATTTGAGATAACCATTAAAACATATGTTGGTTCGGCTGAGAGAACCATGTCCAGGACTCTGCCAAGATCACCTTCCAGAAACCTTGAATAAGAGGGGTTGCCATCTAGTGTGAAGAAAATCCCTTCTGATATCTTTGCACAGCAGACATGCTGGTGATGCCGCTCTGCTCGCCTGTCATAGTATACCCTATGCAAGATTTTGTGTAGAACTAGGCATAGTCTGGATTTAATGACTACTCCTCTGGGGTGCATGAGTGCCACCTCCCAATCAATGTCTTCCATGTTGCCTATATCCCTGGTCCAACTTTCCCTTAGGTTATGCAAAGTGTCAGGCATATTATTATTCAGTGTGCGATAAGTAAGAGGTATGGCCCCCTTGATAAGCTGTTCCTGGAGTATTCTCCCCTCCAGTGGGGCATATTCTGGAATTTCACTGCCCTCTAAACCCTCTGAGTTCCAAGCATGTTTTAGTTGCCCGTATTTAAGAAATTGGAATGTATGTAGTTTATAGTCAATGCTAAGAGTCTTCGAGGATTTGACATCTCCATTTTCTAGGATATCCCCTATGGAAGGGATCCCAATTAAGTCCCACGTCGCAAAGCCTTGTAATTTATTGATTTCTCCTAGCCACGTCCCCTCCCAAAGTGGTTTTGCACGCGTGACTATTTGGGGCCAACCTAACCTCTTCGTCACCAGCTACCAGACCATCAGTACCGCTTGTGTAGCTGGGAGTTTATTCTGTGAGCCTCTACTGCCATACAGGTAATGTAGGTATGATTTGGGAGCCAAAGTGCCTCTCTCTAGTCTGTATGTTGGGTGATCTTGTGGCACATGTATCCAGTCATTGATTGGGATCAGGGGTGCTGCCCAGTAGTAAGCCTCTATATCAGGAAGGGGTATCCCACCACTGTAGGGGTTTCCCTGCAGGGTCATTAGGCAAACCGCTGGTGTCTTCCCTGCCAAAGGAGGGATCTCACGACTTCCTCTATATGTGCGAAAACGTCCCGTAGGAGTGGGTAGTATGTATTTTGTAAGGCGTGTTGAGTGCTGCATGCCATAATATCGGTAGTTGTAGATCTTTCCACCCTCTGTATCTTTCTGGAAGTTTGCTACCACCCATCTGAGGTGTGGAGGTAGCTGGTTTCTCAGTGGGAGTTATGAAAATGACCAGGTATTTGAAACTCTCAGGGGCCACATCTAGACTTCCAGGCAGCTGGGGCCATTCCTGTATCAGCCCCGGCGTGAATGTAGTGGATTTGTCCCAATTTATTATGTGCCCAGAATGCCGGCTGTAATCTTTCAGAATGTGAAATAGGTTAGAGATTGTGGGGTGAGGCTTTGTGATATACAGAAGAATATTATCTGGATATATTTTCCTCACTGTTGTCTGCTGCTGTGGCTTGAAAGCCATATACATCAGGATGCATGCTAACCTGGCACGCCAGAGGTTCTACTATGAGGGCAAATAGGAGAGGGGACAGCTTTGATGGGTGCCCCGGCCAATTGGAAAAATCTGATTTTTTATTTCATTAATTCTGACTGCCACCCTTGGCTCTTGGTACAGAATCGATATCCAACTTCTAAATTTCGGTCCAAATCTGAATTTAATGAGCGTGCTATCCAGGAAGGGCCAATGGACCATATCAAATGTTTTTTGGCTTCTGGGGACAAAAAGGTGTGGGAAGGGTCAGTGCTTAACCTCTGACATCCAGTTATGGGCACAGGCAGGTAGAGCACCCCGGCATAAACCCCGACTGGTCTTTATGGATAAGAGGTGTTATAACCTGTAGCAGTCGTGTTCCCAGTACCGTAGCTCGAATTTTTACCTCAATATTCAGGAGCGATATTGGGCAGTAGGAGGCACATCTGTCACATGGTTTGCCCTCCTTGGGGATGACTGTAATGGTGGTAGCACAGAGGTCTGGAGGAGGCGTTCCAGTCCGATTTATATCAGTAAAAAGATTTAACAAGTGTCGACCCAGGATGTCCAAGTACTGTTTGAAAAACTCTGCGGGTATTCCATTGGATCCTGGGGTTTTTACCCGTCTTAAGTTTAGTGACCGCCGCCTCTACCCTGGCAAGTGTTAGCTCACTCTCTAAGGACCTCGACTTCGGTGGGTCCCAATACCGGGGTCTGAATTTTATGTAAATAACGAGTGATGGCTGCTTGGACTCTTAAGGGGTTGGCTTCCTAAAAGGCACTATAAGTGGCAAAGACCTCCGCTATCTGGCCATCTGTGGTATGGGAGGTGCCATCATTGTTTCAAATATCCCTGATCCTTCTAGCCTCCATTTCTCTTTTACTAATCCATGGCATAAGTTTATCAACTTTGTCACTGACTTCATACAAGCGGAGTAGGGTCACCAGTCTTTGTTGTCTGGCTTTATCCTCTGCCAAATCGTGATATTCCATATGGCCCCCAGTTGTCAGAGTAGGAGGGGGTCCAGGAAACGGATCAACTTCTCCTCGAGTTGGAGGATCTGACGCTTTATGTGTTCCAGCCCTGCCACTGCTCGTTTCTTCCTCTGGTTCAGTGCCCTGCCCCTTAATAGACATTTTTTATGCTTCTCTTAGCATGACTTTCCAATCCACCGAGTCCTCGTTTTCTTCGAAATAGAGTTCAGTATCTGCTCGAGTGGGGTCCCATACAGAGCCCAGGATTTCACCAGGGAAAGGATGCAGGCGGGGGCGTCACAAGGCCAGGGAGCCCCCGGGAGGTACGTCCTGCAGATCAGGCAAAGCCTCATGGACCCGGGATATTTCAATTGGAGCACTCTGCCATTTTGCTCCGTCTTGGTCCTGCCGGATTTCACTGTTGTCCAAAGTCGGTAGTCAGTGTGTTAGGGGTCAGAGGTTGCCAAGCCGGCACTCTGCATCGCCATACTGGCGCTTAGGTCTTCCAGGATGTTCTTAATATCCCTTACTTAGGCAGGATTTGTGTCGGATGTGTTATTGTCGGTTTGAGCTGTTGCAACTATTCAGCCATGTTGTTATCCATGCCCCCCTTTTGTTGATTTTGATCAGCTGACCTACGCACCTACATTGCCCGCCCATTTTTCCTTCCTGGCCCTCCCACATCTTTATTCCTTGAGTCAGGCCTGCTTCTTATGAGAAGAAATACCATTAAATGCTTCCATCAGAGTTATGTTAATTTTATGTACAGAGTGCATAATCACTCTAAGGTTTTATGTAGCTAAAACTGAATTAACAAAGCTGGAGAAACCAAAAAGCGTGGCTTGAGGAACCTATTCGAAATATCCGTTTTTAAAGAGTTCTCGTCCGACGAGTGTTTTCACCAGAGGAGAAACTACAATGAAATTTTTTCTAGTATACGCGTTAAGAATTTTCAATTCTATTAAGGACACGGAGGCGAGGATTATGCTTTCTCTTACTTTACTGAAAATTCACAGCAGCCAATTAAAACACGTTTAAACAAAAAACAACATTTCCCAATGTGCTCTAGTGTATAAGTCACATGCACCAATCAACCATAGTGACCTTAGTCCATAAAGTCCATAACCTCGAACGTCATATCCTCTTTCTTTGCTTCAACCAAAACCAGTAATTTCTTTCACACAACCTCAAAGCCTTTAGATGATACCAAGTCTCATCTAGAAAGGAAGAAGTCCACGAAGGAGATCAGACTGAACATCAAGTCGGTTTTCCAAGAACATAGACAACTGGATGGAGAGAAAAACTTCAGGAATTCTTCTGATCCGTTCCTGAGAAATAATAATAAAAACCAACCGGTAATATCTTCAAACTAATGGTAACAACCATTTAAAAACATTCACATCTTATTATACAATATAAAACGTGGGAGGGTAAAAATGAATTAAACAATTTTTAAGATCAACAAAATTATCCATATTCATGAAAGGGTGGGATAATCCTCGCCTCCGTGTCCTTAATAGAATTGAAAATTCTTAACGCGTAAGCTAGAACATTTTTCATTCTATATCAGGACCGGAGGCTCGGATTATGCTAGTTCAAAGCTGACCCATAACAACAGAGGCCACATCCAAAACAGGCTTGAAATAAAACTTACGAAAAGTACTTTCAGACGACCAGTCTGCAGATTTCATAATGTCTGTTAAACTAGAACCTAACATAAAAGACTTAGATGCCATTGCTCCTCTTACTGAATGAGCTCCAAAATGGCTAGTATCAGTACTTGCTTCATTCATAAGCCATCTTAACCATCTCGCAAGAGTGGCCGAAGCAACTGGTTTAAAAGGTTTCTGAAGTGCAATTAATACTTGTCCATTCATGTCCTGTCTATGTTCTTCTGTAGATATTTCATAATCTTTAAGACACTGTACCACACATAATTTTGAATTATCTGGAAACCAAGGGTACGTTACTGACCTGCAATTGTTCTTGGTTCTTCTGGAGATAATAAAGGTTACTCCTTCAGGAGAGTAAAGTCTCCCTGATAAATCTAGGGCTCTCACATCTGAGACTCTCTTGCGTGAGACTAAACATAGTAACATAGTTAATTTAGCTGACAATTGTTTCCGGGATAAGTACTTGTTACTGGGCCAAGCATCCAAGAATTTTAACACAATATTCACATCCCAAAGTACAGAGTACTTAGGCTGAGGAGGATTCGAAAATCTGATACCCCTCAACAGCTTACAAATTAGCGGATGTTCACCTACCTGCTTACCTTCTATAGGTGGATGACCTGAAGAAATTGGCAATCTAAAATTATTGATTGTCCTATAGGCCAAACCTGCAGAGGCTAACTCAGCCAGAAAGTTAATAATCATATCAATACCTGACCCCATGGGATTAAGATCTCTTCCATTGCACCAACTAACCCATTTACGCCATGCCGAAGCATATCTCTTGTGGGTACTCTTTGCCCATGCTCGCTTGATAAAGCCTTCAGCCTGTTGCGAAATTCCTGGGGCTTTCCATCTAGTCCTGAAATCCTCCAAGCCATCAGAATTAGAGTCCCCGATACAATTAAGGGATGTTGATGGCCCTCCGGACTGAGCAAGAGGTCCAGACGAGGAGGAATTAGAAGTGGAGGCGCACATGCTAACTGAAGGGCAATAGGGAACCACGGCTGAGACCTCCACAACGGGGTCACTAAAATCAGTTCTACCTTCTGTCTCCTCACTTGAGCCAAGACTCTGGGTATCAATAGATATTTGATTGGGAAAAACACATGTTTATTGGAGGAGCATGCTGAAACGGAGTGTTGAGGAACTCCAGGTGAAAACCTGACACTGTCTGAATAACCCAGGGGTCTCCTGAAATCTCTCTCCATTTGAGCACAAACATTCTGACTCTTCCCCCAAGAATAACTTGTGAATGTAGAATAATTCTTACTGGTAAAGGAGGCGTCTTGTATAGCTCCTTGCTGGCCTCTACGGTACCCTCTGCGGAACCTGGGCCTTCATCCATGGGGCCGTGAAGGTTAGAACGTGGTGTCGGCTTGATCTCCAGACCAGTTACCTCTACCCCTCGGGTAGTAATTTTGGGGACTGACAAAGTTACCTCGGCCTGGCATTCGTCCGCCGTAACGCCCGGCCCTGACAAAAAGGCCCCTTCGAAAAACCTTTTTTAGGGACAGTTGAGCCGTGTCTAAAGTCGAAAAGGTAGAGCAAAATTTGGCCAGCTCCTTAATGAAGGAAGAGCCAAATAGGAGACCCTCAGCTGCTGGTCCCGCTTTAGAGGAAGCCAAGTCCACAAGTTTAGGGTCCATCTGCATCAGTATGGATTTCCTGCGTTCGGTGGAGATAGCACAGTTTGTGTTACCTAAAAGGCAAACTGCTCTCTGGGCCCAACCCAATAAAACATCAGTGCTCACTGGGGTGCCTGATTCTTTGGATGTGGTAGCCAGGTCTAAGATTTTTGTCAATGGGCCTGCCATGTCTAATAATTTGTCCTGGCAAAGGCGCCAGGATCTGTCTAGACCCTTTTTGGGATCGTTCCCGTACTTCTTCATGAAGGTAATCAAAGTGGGGTCAATTTCTGGGGCATTCCGCCTTGAGTCTGGAGCGCACCTCTTTAACAAAACCTTTCCTTAGGTTTGCGTGAACATAAAGTGCTACCTCAGGAGTTGGAAGCCAACTCGAAGATCTAGGGTGTATAATCTCTGAAGGGTTAAAATCTAAAATTTGAGGTGTAGTAGAGGTAGTTTTTGATTTCTTACTAAGGTTTAGGGTGGTAATGTCGTCGGAATCCGGATTATCGGAGTCTCCTGATGAAGAGGAATTACGTTGGGAGCTATAATTGTGCTCCGCGCTTCTTTTCTTGCGCAATTTGTCAAACATGTCGGCATGCAACTCTCCAACAGGATCCTCCTGTGAGATATTCTTAGATTTTGATTTTGACTTTGTAGGAACAGGGGTAGTAATGTCTTCCGAGGAGGGGGAGGGGTCCCCAGTCCTCCAGCCCTGTGCTTGGGCATATTCTAATAATTGGCCTGAAAAGGGGCCAAGAGCTCTAGCCAGAGCATCATTAACCGATTGTTGTACTCTTGAATCTAGAGCTTCAACCAAATCTATCTCTAGTTGGTTGTCGGTATCCTCAGGGTAGAACCCTGCATCCTGGTCGCTCCATTGAGCCATAATGAATAAACTATAAGACCAGGAGACAAAAATAATAACAGGGGGAGTGATAAAACCCCAGCAGGTGCACTAGTAGGGGAATATTATATATATATACACTTAAAACCTATCTAATGGGAGATAAGCATATATATATGCATCAATGATAAATCACTGAAAAGGATGCCTGCAGAAAAATATTAATATCACTCTAGGCCCAGCCTTTGTAAGAAATTTTACAACCCAGTAAGTGTTCTCCTTAACTGGGCGTCAGGGAGGAGGTGAGCGGTTGCTCCAGACAAACTCCAATGCCTCACGCGCTGTCAAAAGACGAACCGATCTCATGTATAGTCAAAGGGAATGAGATCGGTTCGTCAATGACGCACGCGTTTGGCAACACCGGTTGCCAGAGAAAACAGACTGCGTGTCTAACACGCAGTCCTCTCCCGGGTTCCCTTCATAAGGGAAAATCTAATTAAATTAAACACTCGGCTGAAAGCCGAAAAGAAATGTGCAGCGCGCTCGGCAAACTTAAGCCAGAAATCAATAAACGAGAGAATTCCCTCGGCGAGGGAAAATCAATAAAACACTTAACTCGGTGGGAAGCCGCTTGTCGAGTTAAAAGCGAGCCGCTCTTGACAGAAAATCAATAAACACAATTAACTCGGCGAGAAGCCGAAACCAAAGGATTAATGTAAACACTAAGGCGCGCGGACTCGCGACGCCTGTAAAATTAAACACTTTTAAACTTCAATACCACAATCTAAATGATAATAAATTTAAGATAAAGTGAAAAGTTACTTATCTGCTGCGAAGCAGCAAAGAAAGAGGATATGACGTTCGAGGTTATGGACTTTATGGACTAAGGTCACTATGGTTGATTGGTGCATGTGACTTATACACTAGAGCACATTGGGAAATGTTGTTTTTTGTTTAAACGTGTTTTAATTGGCTGCTGTGAATTGTCAGTAAAGAAAGAGAAAGCATAATCCGAGCCTCCGGTCCTGATATAGAATTGGAGATAACATGTGAAGAAAGAGAACTGCAAATATAGAAACATGTGTAAGTGGCCCAAGAGGAAAGAGAAGAAAGATGAAATAGCTATCTCTATGTATTTGGAGCTAAGCTCTATATGCCATTTATCATATTAATGTTTTTCTGTCCACCTTGTTAATTCTTTGGATTGTCCTTCGCCGTGTTCCTGACTTCCCTAAAATAGAACAAGACAAACCCAGTTTACTGCGGACCAGGCTGTATTCTCTCTGAGGTCCAGCAGATGGCGCAAAAGGAATCCGATACATACTTCTTCATTTATACCAGTTTTTACATTCTGGAAATTAAGAGGGAAATGGTGTTTGTTTTCAGTAATATGACAGTGGTACGTGTAACATGATCCCTAAATGAAGGGACCCAAAACAGTGTAAGTGTTATATATATTTTCTGTCATATTTTCTATAGTAGGATTCCCAGTTTCTAACGAGCAGGCCAAACTCATACAGTATGGAATGTTTTCAGGTTATTAAAATCATGTAACGAAAGCTTGTGACGAAAGCACGTGTCGAGATTTTGAGCAAAAGAACTGCACGATTTGAAGAGTTCCTGGAACCTTCCCCAGAAAAGGGAAACATAAAGGGAAAAATTGGGCTCTTTGGGAGTACACCAAACGAGGAACCATACCGAGAACTTCATCATTTATGTCCGCCTTTATTTTGAGCCCGTGTAGTAAAGCATGGTGCAGCTGGTGACATAAGTTGTGAGGGAGCAGAAGCATCCAGTGGAAACTTTCTTTGTCACAGTCTATCGTGGCATCGCAGCCTGTTTTCATAGCTGCCAAGATTTCAGACCGCTATGTGTGACATGTTCATAATTTCAGTGTAATTATGAGTGACATCTCAACAACTATGAGTGACACTTTCCCGCAAGCAAAATCGAGGGAACCATATAAATATAGTAATATATCGAGAATCATATGCCTCCCGTTGCATACCAGCGCCACCTTGTGGCCTTTGATTAACACTACCTGGAGCTTACCTAGCAAAGTGAGAAACTAGAACAAGGAGGTTTTACCGCACTTCAGGACTTGCGTGACAGTCTCCGGCATTGCGGTTCCGCGGCGAAATGCGTGACACTTGGCAGGGCTGTGTTTTTTTCGAAGGCCTTACTCTTTGAGATGTATTGACTGGCTGAAAAAATTGTTATATTGTAGTAAAGCCTTGACATTCTTCCCAACCACTTTTTTTAAACTAATGCTGTAAAATGTTTGCGCATTATGTGCTTGTCATTCTTATCTAGTGGCACTGCTGTAGCACTAGTCCAAGAAGGATAAAGGAATTTGGGCCTGATCTACTAAAAAACTTCCCACTTACAAAGTCTTCAGTTTGCAAAAATGAAGGTTTTACAAGTACAAAAACTTCAGTCACAATGTACTAACTACATTTTGTATGTTCCCCCCGTCCTTGCGATTCAGGATGATATGTAGCAGTAGTTAGCAACCCAATAGCGGTCACAAACCATCGCTTGCATTAAAGAGTTGGTTTCGTACTTGGAAGCTGCTGTGAGGGACAGCTTCCACTTTGAGAAATATATATAAATGTATTATGAGTAAAAAAGAAATCTAATATCTTTGTTTCTCCAATTTTTAAAGGTCTTAATTAAGATATCAGTTATACTTTTTTTAAGAATGCAAAGCAGGTCCCTAAAAATATCAGAAGTTAGCAAACAATCTAAAATAAATCTATGCTTGCATATCTTTGAAATTCAGTCATAAAGACTGTTTGCCTTCTACCGGTCAGACACTTTACACCAGACTGCACTTCACAACAGGATTATGGACTTCTGCAAAAAGCCTTCTTTGGTGTATGTGAGCTCTTTGGTGGGACTATTGCACAACATCTTATTGGATGGCTTGGGTGGGTACATTGTGCTTCCAATTCAACCACCTACACCCACTCGAGCGCTCTGAGGATACCATTTGGGGTTGTTCGTAGCACTTAACAAAAGCTCTGAATAAAAAAATAAAAATATATAACATTTCCACAGCTCTCAAGTAAGCTATTTTTGCTAAAAGAGAGGACGGTGAGTGTTTGAACCACCAGAGTTGTATTTGACTTACCTAAGAAGTCAATATTTCATGAAGCTATTTGTACCGCACTGAAGAAAGCGTACATTTTGGTGAAAATCAAAATCGAACATCTCAAGAACACACAAGTGTCAGCATTGCACTATATGTAGCAATAACAAAACTGTCCAGTCAAAATATTTGTACCCAAAGATTTTACTCACTCTCAGAATCTATCACACTGACTTGATGACTGCTGACATCTACATACACAGCACATACATTTGTCTGATGAATTAAAACAGAGCATTCTAATTGACGTCTGTTGTTACAGAAGCAAAGTTTCTGTTGAACATATCTGTGTGGTAAACTTCTTAGTAACAAATAACTGCATATTTAACCAGTTCACTTCCACTAATCAATGTTTCTATTTCCCAACACTGTTCATATTTACTCTTTAAGAAAAATGTTGGCATGGATCAGTGCTCAGATATATTATCATACATCTTAACAGTGGGAGTAATATCACTTATCATAAGCTCAGTCCTTTCTTTATTGATTGTATGCCATAAATGGAACCCAAATTCCCTCAAACCTTGAAACAAAGCAGAAGCTGTAGAAGATTCTGTGCCGGCTAATAGCCATCAGCAGACAGAGTTGTCTTAGTCTTATGAAGCTCCAGAACATAATCCTGAAAGGCTATAGCCTCCATAGTTATAATGGAACACTTTCCATGCAGATATCATGTAATAATACACCTAGCAGGTAAACGTGCTTGTACGGATGAACTGCTGATTACCTGTAACAGTGCAACTTGGTTTGCACCAATTTTATATCTCATACGCTCAAATCCTTATATAAGCATTGACACAGCCAATGGATTTCGTCATATCAGGCTGGTACGATGGGTAATTTGTTTTATTAAAAACAAGTGTCAAAGTAAAATTAATTAAATATTACATTAAAAAATAACCATTACTTTAAAATTAACTAGAAAATTATAGATGTGCAGAAACCATTTTAAATTTTTAATGTACATCATTTGTAAACATGTTCCTTATTGGTGCAAAGAAAAGGTAACATTAGGTTTGAATTATTATAATCTAATGACATAAACACAAAAGGATAATTAATGAAATAAATAACAAAGAGAAAGAATGGAAAGAAAAGGACATTGGCAAAGCAAAGGATAGGACCACTACCTTTGGCATTGAAAGTCATGTCTTGTTAGGTGGATGTGTGCACATGATCAGATAAATTCTGTCACTCTCGCTGCAAGACAGCCAGTGGCTGACGTGGGCTGACTCACTGCTCCACGCTGTATGCTTTGGTCTTAGAATCAAAATGTGACTGATAGTTGAACAGACCAATGGATAAAGATGGCTGACCCAAAGCCTCTGTGTGCATGTATGTATGTATGTACTTTTGTGATTTTTTAAATACATGAAGCTGGAGGTATAAATAAAGCTGTCTTTAGGCAAAATCCTAAAATGGTCATAGCTCTCTGAGCCACACCCAGGTACTTCAACTATAAGAATGCAAAAAGGATTTGAATGTGATGTGACGTGATGTATCGCAGGCGGAATCTTAAACACATTCTTTTCAGTAGTTTGAACGTGGGTACAACCCAGCAAGACAACTGAATCATGAGGATCCATCCGTTTTGGTTGCTACGGTCAATGGCTCACCAGTGGGTTAACTAAGGAAACCAGAGACAACCAATTGCCATCTTGGAGCTAACTGGTTTCCTATGAAACTGGAAATAAATTCATCAATGAGGAGGAGACCACCATGGCCAGAATTAGGCTTAATTTCCAGGTTCTCTCACTAACTGAACTCCAGCATCGACTTTTATGTTACATCGGCTAGTGTGTTGACATAAAGCCACACAGAGTTTTGAGAGATCAGAGCAGATTCACCCAAGTCCTGGCACCGTTGTTTGTAAATAGATTTTTAAAACTGGGTCAAAAGCAGAGAACTCCTCTTCACAATAGTTTTATGATTCACCATTTTAATAAATAATATAGGGCCAGATGTAGCAAGGGTTTTGCGTGTCGCAAACGGCGAAAAACGCCGTTTGCGACTCGCAAAAGCCACTTTGCTATGTTGAAATGCATTTTGCGAGTTGGATCCGACTCGCAAAATGCATTTCCGAATCGCAAATAGGAAGGGGTGTTCCCTTCCTATTTGCGATTCGCAATGGTATGCAATTCCATTTGTGACCGCGTATGCGGTCGCAAATGGAGTCGCAGTTACCATCCACTTGAAGTGGATGGTAACCCATTCGCAAACGGGAAGGGGTCCCCATGGGACCCCTTCCCCTTTGTGAATGGACCCCAAAACATTTTTTCAGGGCAGGTAGTGGTCCAAGGGACCACTCCCTGCCCTGAAAAAACCAAAACAAAAGGTTTCGGATTATTTGAAATGCAGCTCGTTTTCCCTTAGGGAAAACGGGCTACATTTAAAAAAAAAAAAAAACTGCTTTATTTAAAAGCAGGTCGCTAACATGGAGGCCTGCTGACTACAGCAGGCCTCCATGTTAGTGAGTGCCCATAGTCGGTATGGGGCCGCAATTTGCGACCCACCTCATTAATATTAATGAGGTAGGTCTTTGCGACCCCATACCGACTCGCAGAAGGTGTCTGAGACACCTTTCTGCATGACATTTTGCGACTTGCAAATTGCGAGTCGCTAGTACTCGCAATTTGCAATTCGCAAAATGTCATTTTGCTACATCTGGCCCATAATGTACAAATTCATCACCTACAACCACTGGCTGGTAAGAAGGCGAAGAACCCATTTGAGAAAAGTAGAGTGAGCCAATAACTTTGCCCAACTGTTGTTCTTGAATCATTGCTAAACAGTCTGCTGTACAATAGCAAAAGGCCTTTTCTGCTCTGCCCCATGTTTTTATGTTACACTGTGTCTCCTTTAGGTTTCGGTATTGCTATGTGATAGCTGAGGAAGGTCTGATGGGATAATTCTTAATACTTTAAGATCCATGGCGTAGTGCATTTCTCTGTATTCTGAAGAAACATATGCAATAAGAGTCTCTCAGCCTGTTTCATAAATCCTCCAGATGTCTTTCAAGGGTCGTAGAAGGTTTCTCCATCCTTAGTATTTCTGATATATACGGTGTCTCTATTCTGAAAGCATTGAGACCTTTACGTTTCCCTCAGTAATTTAATTACTTATTTTGCAACACACAGCACCAGTGCCATATGTCTGCCTTTAAGAGAGTGTAGCTGGAACGTTTGACCATAGGCAGATCCAAAATTACAATGCTGTGTACTTCAGGATAGAAGTATCGAACCCGTCATCCATGACATCTAGTATTACAGCCCAATATTTCTGCTGTTTAGGGTATTTCCAAACTATGTGTGTAAGAGTATCCTGGCTACCACAATCCCCCAACACCATTCAGATCAACTCTTGTCCCACTTATGTAATCTGACCATCCGTGGCAGCTGGTGACCTTAGAAAATGGTGTGGCATTAGCCCATCCGGCCTCTAATGACAATGCTCAGAGCGTCGGTCTGCTTGAAATTTTTACATGCACAGCAGTTTTTGAAAATCACGCCTATTTGCCAAGCGCACACACTTTCTTTCTGTGATGTGAGAGCTTCTGGGTAATGCATCAGTATAGCTCAGTTAAAAGATTGCTACAGTAGGTTGTATGTTTAGACATTAGTGCAACAGCATTTCAACAGCAATATGCACCTATATATCAAATATTCTTGCATCTGCTGATTGGTTTACAGATTCTGTTTTAAAAAATATATATTTTAAACCTATTGAAAGTGCATCTCTGAAGGTTGTGACAAGCTTTAAACATGCAATGACCTCCGTGTGGTGCCAAAAAATTCACATTTTCCACAGATTCATGATTTTATTTAAGACACGGAGGCTAATATTATCCCTCCCAAAACTTACTCAACCTTATTAATTTTGTTTGTGTTTACAGGGAATGTTTACGAGAAAAAAGGAGTTCCAAGAAGATTTGGAAAAAGAGGAAAGAAAGAAATTCCAGTTATTTCAGTTATGGTTTAAATAAGAAGATTCATTTTTTTATCAGCAAAAAAAGAAAGATGGCTGCTTATGGGGTAGGAAAAGGAAGATGGCTGCTTGTGGGGGACATTTATAGCATTTAGAATGTTCTAAAAATTCTTATTCTAAAGTTAAAGATTCTATTGTTGCTACTGTGAGTGTAGCAATAAAGAGGATCTTGCATAATATTGGCGTCCATTTCTTGCCATAAAATCCCAATGCCCTATGTTTTTCTGTAACCACAGGACCTTGCAAACGTCAGTGGCAGCAATTATTAGATCAATAAACCACCATTGTTTTCCAGGCTCCGGTTTCCCCAATTCCAACATAAATCGCAACAGTATTGCCTGAAAATATCTTAATAAACTGCAAAAGCCTAGGCCCTTTTCCTGAGTCTTTAGTATTGAAACCTATGCTTGATTTTCTTCCTGCACATGCATATTTTTCCAGTTCTCTCTGGAATTTTGTGATTTGTACTCTGAGAGTAGTATCTGTAATGACTGGAACACGTATTAAGTCCTGGGCAAGCCATTACAACCTCTGCAGGCGCCACACACACTTCCCTCTAACTGTCCTACAGAAGTGACCCAAAAAGAGCCTCTACAAAACCCCTCAACAAGGCGGTAAAGTGTATTTCCAAATATGTTACCAACTTTCTTGCCCATTTAAATGGGAAGATCATCTTAACCCCTTGGGTGCGGGCGTTGGCCACTGGCCGACGCCCTCACTACCTCCCTGGTGTGGGTCACGACCAGTGGCCGACACCAGGGAGGGAGTTAATAAATCCTCGGGTGCGTTGCACCTGAGGTTTTTTTTTTTTTGTCCCCGGGAGAATGAGAAGCTTTTCCGTGTCTCACCCCGCCCCTTTGTGACGTGAGCGCGCCGCGAGGCGCGCTGACGTCACCATGTTGATTTCCCCATCGGAGCAGGAAGCGGCCATAAAGCCACTTCCTGCTCCGATTGGGAAAACGGCCCCAAATGGCCTTCCCCACGTTCGGGAAGGCCTCGTAAGAAAGGGATTTCACTTGGGGGGGTCGGCCCCCTTGGAAAACGGGGCATATTTAAAAAAAAAAGGTAGGTGCCCCCTGGGGGTGGCGCGATCACTTTCGATCGCGCCCCCCTGGGGCTAAATTTAATAAAAAATAATATAAAGAAATGGACAGGGCGACCCCCTGTGGGGGCAATATTTTTTTTAGTAGTTGTAGGGTTTCCCTGGGGGCCATTTTGGCCCCCAAGAAAACCTCACAACTACTAAAAAAAATATAGATCTATGGGGGTCATTCTGACCAGGGCCAATGACCACGGAAGCACCGCCAACAGGCTGGCGGTGCTTCCAGGCCAATTCTGACCGCGGCGGTAAAGCCGCGGTCAGAAAAGGGAAACCGGCGGTTTCCCGCCGGTTTTCCCCTGGCCAAATGAATCCTCCATGGCGGCGCTGCAAGCAGCGCCGCCATGAGGATTCTGACCCCTTCCCGCCAGCCTGTTTCTGGCAGTTTTCACCGCCAGAACCAGGCTGGCAGGAACGGGTGTTGTGGGGCCCTGGGGGCCCCTGCAGTGCCCATGCCACTGGCATGGGCACTGCAGGGGCCCCCTAACAGGGCCCCATTGAGATTTTCAGTGTCTGCCAAGCTGACACTTAAAATCGCGATGGGTGCCACTGCACCCGTCGCACGCCTTCAACTCCACCGGCTCCATTCGGAGCCGGCTTCCTCGTTGAAGGCGCTTTCCCCGCTGGGCCGGCGGGCGGCCTTCTGGCGGTCGGCCGCCGGCCCAGCGGGAAAGCCAGAATGGGCGCCGCGGTCATTTGACCGCGGTGCGGTCATTTGGCGGCTCCCGCCTGGCGTGCGGTTAGCGCCGCCGGCGGGAGTCGGAATGACCCCCTATATATATATGTAGATCTATAGATATATTTATGTAGATATATCTACATGGATATATCTATAGATAGATCTATATATATATATATATATATATATATGTATATATATATATATATATAGATCTATCTATAGATATCTATGTAGATAGATATATCTATATAGAGATAGATCTATATATATAGGTTGTATGACGGAACACCGACTTTGAAAACAACTAGTGCCTTAACAACGAGGTCGGAACACTGACCTCGTTCTTACTACTAATGATTTTACCACGAATGCCTTAACAACGATATTTCGTTGTAAAGGCATTCCTGATAAAATCATTACTAATAGGCACCATTCACCCTACATCCCTCACCCCACCACTCCAACCCCACCCCAAAACCTAAAACCCCCTAACCCCCCACCCCCTCCCCAAAACCAAAAACGTCCCACCCCCCAACCCCGCCCCAAAACCTAAAACCCCCTGACCCCCCACCCCCTTCCCAAACCAAAAACGCCCCACCCCCCCAACCCCGCCCCAAAACCTAAAACCCCATGACCCCCCTACCCCTCCCCAAAACCAAAAACGCCCCACCCCCCAACCCCGCCCCAAAACCTAAAACCCCCTGACCCCCCACCCCCTCCCCAAAACCAAAAACGCCCCACCCCCCCAACCCAACCCCAAAACCTAAAACCCCCTAACCCCCACCCCCTCCCCAAAACCAAAAACGCCCCACCCCCAACCCCACCCCAAAACCTAAAACCCCCTAACCCCCCACCCCCTCCCCAAAACCAAAAACGCCCCACCCCCCAACCCCACCCCAAAACCTAAAACCCCCTAACCCCCCACCCCCTCCCCAAAACCAAAAACGCCCCACCCCTCCCCAAAACCCCAAAACGCCCCACCCCCCCAACCCCACCCCAAAACCTAAAACCCCCTGACCCCCCACCCCCTCCCCAAAACCTAAACCCACCACTTACCTTAGTCGACCCCATGTCACCTGCGTCGTCCTCCTTCGCCAACTCCCTTCTTTGTACCTTAACCACGCATGTTCGTTGTTCAGAACATACGTAGTTAAGGCACAAAATAACGGAGTCGTGGTTAAAAAAAGCATTGTTGCGCTTTCGTTAACCACGACCCTCGTAAAAAAAAAGTCATAATAAAGGATGTTCCCCATATATATATATGTATATATATATATATATATATATATATAAATATATATATATATATATACACATATATAAATAGATCACTTTTGTCAATACATGTGTGGTTTCCCTGGGGGCTGCGATCGGCACCAGTTGTCTTGCAGCTTACGTCTTCAAAGCAATGCACATACTTCAACTGACGCATTTCACCTGTAGCTTTTAGGCAGCAATAAAAAAGTCAAGTAAGTATTGTGATTATGTTTCTGCTACAAAAGGATCAGATTTTTGTCTAGTGGCAGTTTTAGTGCCATAAAGAAGCGCAAAAGGTTTATATGCCTACTGCAAAGAGCAAATCTGTATTTTATGTCAATAGCTGAGTACATTAGTAAAGTCAGCCATTACCTGCGCTATAATACAAATGAAATGTATGTGCGGGGTGGGGGGCGGCTATGGAGAGATGAAGGGTACTTTTGCTGGGTGGTAATGAGGGAATCCGAGGAGGAGGGAGTGGGAGCACCAATAATGATTGTTGGACTGGGCGCAGGAGGTGACGAATGGTATGTGACAATGTGTTTTTTGAGTGTCTTGAAAGAACGTGCTGATTGAGGGAAGAAGTGCAGGTAAGGTGGGCCCTACTGTTGCACGTATCTCACACACACCATCGATTTTGTGACTGTCTACGTAGGCTAGTGTTTTAGAGCAACAGTTTAGCCAATAGCAGAGATGGCATCTTGATGGATGACTGCTGCTGTCACTCGGGTTTAGAGGACAGCTCTGACATAGGATCAGAAACTGAGACTTCAGATACTGAGACAGAATCTGACGGATAGGACAATGGCGCAGACTCTGGGAGTGATATTTCAGTCGGAGGAGTCCCATTCGATAACTCCTCTTCCAGTAAATTATGAGGTAGGTGACGAGGACAGTCCTGCTGTCCCTTCGAAAGCACAGTCTGTGCAACGGGGTAATAGTGGGTTAGCCCAACCCAGAGAGCAGGTGAATGCGGCGGCAAGCAGAGAGAGAGAGTGCTCTCTTGGGAGCTCCCCAATTTAGTTCAGCCCCAAATTCCACCGCCCAAATCGTATTGTGGAGACATCAAAATTATCTATCACAAAACAAACTGGTTTTGTAAGGCAGGCACCTGTGTTTTTGGTCCTGGGTTTGGCGGTCATATAGAGAAACATACTAAATCCAAACATTTCTGGAAACTAGACATTCGGGGGAGTCCACAGAGGTGTGACTTGTGTGGATTCCCCAAAGTTTGCTTACCCAGAATACCCTGCAAAGCTGAAATGTTGAATAAAAACTCTATTTTTCTCGCATTTCTGTCACACAAACTACTGGAATATGCTGGGATCCACAAAATTCCTACCACCCAGTGATTCCTCACCTGTCCTGATGAAAACACTACCCCACTTGAGTGCCTATACCTAGTGCCTGCGTCAGGAATGGATCACCCCAGGGTCAACAGCTGCCTCATGTAAGGACCAACATTGACCGTTGTGTGATCTATTCCTGTCGCGGGCACCAGGCCTACCCACACAAGTGAGGTACCATTTTTATTGGGAGACTTGGGGGAACACTGGGTGGAAGGAAATTTGTGGCTCCTCTCAGATTCGAGAACTTTCTGTCACCGAAATGTGAGGAAAAAGTTTTTTTTTAGCCACATTTTGAGGTTTGCAAAGGATTCTGGGTAACAGAACCTGGTGAGAGCCCCACAAGTCACCCCATCTTGGATTCCCCTAGGTCTCTAGTTTAAAAAAATGCACAGGTTTGGTAGGTTTCCCTAGGTGCTGGCTGAGCTAGAGGCCAAAATCTACAGGTAGGCACTTTGAAAAAAACACCTCTGTTTTCTGTCAAAAAATGGGATGTGTCCACGTTGTGTTTTGGGGCATTTCCTGTCACGGGCGCTAGGCCTACCCACACAAGTGAGGTATCAATTTTATCAAGAGACTTGGGGGAACGCTGGGTGGAAGGAAATTTGTGGCTCCTCTCAGATTCCAGAACTTTCTGTCACCGAAATGTGAGGAAAATGTGTTTTTTTAGCCAATGTTTGAGGTTTGCAAAGGATTCTGGGTAACAGAACCTGGTGAGAGTCCCACAAGTCACCCCATCCTGGATTCCCCTAGGTGTCTAGTTATCAAAAATGCACAGGTTGGTAGGCTTCCCTAGGTGCTGGCTGAGCTAGAGGCCAAAATCTACAGCTAGGCACTTTGCAAAAAACACGTCAGATTTCAATGTAAAAATGTGATGTGTCCATGTTGCGTTTCCTGTCGCGAGCATTAGGCCTACCCACGCAAGTGAGGTACCATTTTCATCGGGAGACTTGGGGGAACACAGAATAGCAAAACAAGTGTTATTGACCCTTTTCTTTCGCTACATTTTTTCCTTCCAAATGTAAGACAGTGTGTAAAAAAGACGTCTATTTGAGAAATGGCCTGTAATTCACATGCTAGTATGGGCACCCCGGAATTCAGAGATGTGCAAATAACCACTGCTTCTCAACACCTTATCTTATGCCCATTTTGGAAATACAAAGGTTTTCTTGATACCTATTTTTCACTCTTTATATTTCAGCAAATGAATTGCTGTATACCCGGTATAGAATGAAAACCCATTGCAAGGTGCACCTCATTTATTGGCTCTGGGTACCTAGGGATCTTGATGAACCTACAAGCCCTATATATCCTTGCAACCGGAAGAGTCCAGCACATGTAACGGTATATTGCTTTAAAAAATCTGACATTGCAGGAAAAAGTTACAGAGTAAAACGTGGAGAAAAATGGCTGTTATTTTAAGCTCACTTTCAATATTTTTTTATTTCAGCTGTTATTTTCTGTAGGAAAATCTTGTAGGATCTACACAAATGACCCCTTGCTGAATTCAGAATTTTGTCTACATTTCAGAAATGTTTAGCTTTCCGGGATCCAGCATTGGTTTCACACCCATTCCTGTCACTAACTGGAAGGAGGCTGAAAGCACCAAAAATAGTAAAAATGGGGTATGTCCCAGTAAAATGCCAACATTGTGTTGAAAAATGTGGTTTTCTGATTCAAGTCTGCCCGTTCCCGAAAGGTGGGAAGATGGTGATTTTAGCACCAGAAACCCTTTGTTGGTGCCATTTTCAGGGAAAAAACCACAAGCCTTCTTCCAGCAGCCCTTTTTACAATTTTTTTGAAAAAAAACGAAACTATCACTGTATTTTGGCAAATTATTCGGCCTCCTCCAGGGGAAACTACAAACTCTGGGTACCATTAGAATCCCTAGGATGTTGGAAAAAAAAGGACGCATATTTAGCGTGGATAGCTTATGTGGGCAAAAAGTTATGAAGGCCTAAGCGCAAACTACCCCAAATAGTCAAAAAAGGGCTCAGCCCTGGGGGGGGGGCGGAAGGCCCAGCAGCTAAGAGGTTAATAAACAGAGCCTCCTCTTGCTTAACTGAAATTCAGCACTTTTGATGTTTGAAGGTTTACTTTGAATGCTGATTCTTTTCTGATCGCCTCCAATTTCATCAATAGTGGGGACAAGATGTAGCTAACATTGACCAGATACTAACATATCATCTGCAAACATCGATCATTTTTATGCATGATTGCTTTATTGGTAACCAAAAGGGGAAGAGCAAATGTGCATTGCTGTACGTTCTATTAATGTTGACTAGCAGCTGCATGATCTTTTCAGTAATGTTCTCATACTTTCTGCTGAAGCCTGATTGATCTCGACCAATAAGGTCAGGCAATATCAAACTGAGGCCCATTTTTATACTCGGTTTGCGCTGAATTAGTGTCATTTTTTATGCTAATTCAGAGCAAACCTAACTTCATATTTATACTTTGGCTCTAGACATGCCTAACGCCAAAGTTATGGAGTTAATGTCGTTTTCGGGATGAGAAAACCTACCTTGCGTCAATGAGTTGCAAGGTAGGTGTTCCCGTCCAGAAAAGGATGATATGGCCTTTGTGCCATATTTATCCCCCTGTGCTAAAATCCAGCATGGGGGGATGGGGGCCTTAAATAATGGCGCTAAGCTTGCTTGGGCAGGGTCAGAGACCATGGAAATTGCATACAGGTACCCTTCCCTGGCCCTAAGGACACCCCCACCCACACCAGAAGGACACCTAAGGATGGGGTACCCATCCCAGGTAAGTCCTGGTAAGTATATATATTTTTTTCTCCAACACCGCTTGGGGGCCCTGACTTGGGGCCCCTTGAACGGCGCTGGCCCAATGTCCATGTCCAGGGGACATTCGTCCCCTGGGCATGGCCATTGGGGTGGTGGGGATAGACAGGAGCCATGCCCATGGGGGTTGTGCACCAGAAAATGGCACTACACTGCTTAGAGGCAATTTTTCTGCCTCTGATCAGTGTAGCACCATAATTCAGCGCACAAGCCCCGGTTTCCCCTACGCTACCCCAGCCCTGTTAGCGTCCTTTCCAAGGACGCAGACAGCGCATTAGTGCTAGCCGGTGCTATACTTTTTTGCGCAAAACTGTGCTAACGCAGTTTTGCGTGAAAAAGTATAAATCTGCCCTTGAGTATGCCCACAAGTATGCTGGTAAAGATAGCTAGATTTGTGTTAAGTAGTAAGAGAGACCAGAGTTTTAGAGTCAGTGGAAACGGAGCAAGCATGACAACCTTTTTACAAAACAATGCTGTGAAGCTCAGGACCTCCTAATAGCCTCCTTATGTTGATGATTGGGCCTGATTTAAAGTTTGGTGGACAGGGTAAACCATTGAAAAAGCAACTGAGTACCCTGCTCACTAAACCCTCGGTCCCTCTGCCTCCTTTAGAGATGGGCAGACCTTATTCCATCGACTGTTGGCTCTGTCGATGGAATACTTCCTTCGACGGCAGAAGAAGGGCAGTTAGAAGGGGACATCAGAAGAAGGGCAGTACATCAGCAATCCTTCTTAGAGTGGAGGGTGTAATGTATTGCTTTCTGTCCGGCACTGACAGGAAAAACCTGGCTATAAGGGACAGATAACACAAAAATGACACCTACCTTCTTAGAGAATCCTCCCAGGGTGTGGAGGTCATTGATGTTTTTGTTTTTAAAAACACACTACCACTTTGGAAGGTTAATTTTGAAAAACAAATGTTAAAGGTTTGGTGGATGGCTGTCAAAACCATCCAAAAAGTTTGTTTTTGCAAACCTTTTGCACCTTGCTGAGAACCACAGTGATGGGGATATACTTTAAGGTCCGGAGACGACCACTCTGCTGGCGATTGTCTCTAAATTTGACAGACGGTAGTCCATCATGATGGTGGAGGTAATGTTCTCTGTCACCCTGACAGTGCTGTCCGTCCAACTTTAAATCAGGCGCTTTGATATTTTTAATGTTGTTTTGCAGGAGCCATCCTTGTCTAGAATATGAACTCTACTCTGCACTATTCACTCATTAAAAGGAGCAAGAAGGATCCTTATTTGTACAATTCTAGTTATATTTTATTTTGTCACAATATCATATTAAGGGCTTGACAATGGAGGTGAATTGAGTGCTTGATGTTACAAGAGTGGGTTCAACACTAATGGTATTCCGTATGTTACAGCTGATTAGCTTGTTATTTAAAGAATGATTCAAAGCAGGGGCAGTAATTTATCAAATAAATTACTGAAGCTAGTTATCAGCAGAGAAACAAGTATTGTAGATCAAGTATTCTTTTGTATCCCATAATAGAGATTCTATTTACGCCTCACCTGATGAAAGCCTCCGAGTGTCAACCTTCTACATAGAGTCAGAACTACAGGCACTATTACACAGTATCTCATTAGGGTTAGTTAATTGAAACATAAGAGTGAAATACTTAGTGTTGTTTCTTGTTTTAGGTATCAATGTTTCTGCAGAGCAGTTTGAGCCCGGCTGTAAGAACAAGTAGAGTCAAGAAAGGTTTCAAAGACTATAGTAGATCTCAAGATCTAGAGCTCAAGCTAATGGCTATTTTCTTAATATGACCACAGCCAATGTGATTCAGAATGGTAAGAATGTCTGAGAAAGCTGAATGTTGTCCAAAAGCCTAACATGTTGTTGGAGCAAGCTGGAAATTTCACCTCTCGCTCATGGAGGGGGTGAATAAGGGATGGGGGTGGTGCCTGAAGAACTATAGGATAGCCCACAAAACCTGGCCCCTCTTAGCCTGGTTGTGGTGCTGGTCTCCTATCATCGATGGGGAGCCCCAAAAAATCTTGTTCACTGTTGAGCTAGTGCTCAATTTCTTTTGTCTTAATTAGGCTGAGCATGAGCTTCTGGAATCCTTACTGTTTCCAGAAAATATTCAGAATAACTGCCAAGCATGAGCAAAGAATATGAAGTGCTTTGATAAAGTTTTCTGCAATTGAACTAAATATGTGCATTAATATTATTTATTTTGCATTTGAATTCACACACATGAAATAAAATAGAACTGCTGCAGTTGAAACAAAATCATTATGGTGTGTTTTTGCTGGCTCAGGCTAAGTTGCACTCAGGCCTCAACACCATCTTTGTTAAAATAGCTGCCATACCATAATGTTCATTCTGTGTTTATATTTTCTTGCTCAACAGTAGATGCAACAAGATGTGCACTGTTTTCTTTTGTATGATATATTGTTCGCGAAGAACTTGGTGAAGTAAACCTTTTGCTACTTTTCAATGCTCTTTCTGCTACCACACTGTGTTGCGCTCATTCACAATTATTTTCTATTGTTTATTTAAAAGGCTTGCGCTAACACCTCCAGGTTGCATCAGGTCAGATGGGGCAAATCAATATTCGTGTAGTGGGGTAGTGCTAAGATAGTATGGTAATGTGGAGTTTACAACTTATGAAATATAATTATGATTTGCTGATGTAATGCTCACACCAAGCTGACTTTGCAGTTTTGATGATTTACTATGGTTAAAATGGCCATATTAACCCTTGGATTTAGGTGAGCCATTACTTTTTCCCATGCCTCTAGGGATGCTGTTCAATTTTCTATTGATTTGCTTCACATTTGGCACATAGGCCCTCATTACAACTTCGTCAGTCTTTTGAAAAGACTGCCGAAGCTGCGGGGGCCTGTATCCCGCTAGTGCTGGCGGTATATCTGGCTCCCTATTATGACTTTTCCACTGGGCCAGCCGAGGGTAACAGTGTTTCCGTCTGCTGGCCCAGCGGAAAAGTCACATCAACATTGCAGCCGGCTCATAATAGAGCCGGCGGCAATGTTGATGTTCGGGCAGTGAAATGCGCAATGGGGCTGTGCCTGGGGACCCCTGCACTGCCCATGCTAAGTGCATGGGCAGTGCAGGGACACCCCGAGTTCCCCTTACTGTCAGCCTTCCCATGGCGGTGTTTACCGCCGTGGACAGGCTGGCGGTTGGGGACTCATAATCCCCAGGGCAGCGGTGGCAGAAGCCTGGCGGTATGTTGGAGGGGCCGGCGGTATGGCCGTGGCTAATGCACCAGGGTCATAATAGCTGCCAGCCTGTTGGCGGTGTTACCGCCAGCTTACCGACAGCCGCCAGGGTCGTAATGAGGCCCATAGTCTGTTTTCTTTATTTTTGCTCATTATAGTACAATTCCTATAATTAAGACACCTGTTTTAATTTACTTCTATGTGCTTTAATTGATTTATGCCACATTTAATTTTATTCCAGTTTTCTATTTTTCACTTAAAAACTGTAAAGTTCCGTCATGGTTTTTCTTTAACTTTCTCATCTCTAACTCCTTTTTTGAGTCAGTCCTTACTTAGTGACTGCATTTCCAAATGCTGTTTGAATCTTGTCTCTAGGGGCACATTACATGATAGATTTTGAGATTAACACCAGCCCTGACCCCTGCAAATTTTGACACACCACTGTTATTCAGATTATCTATGCAATAACATGCCCTCGATGCATTCTGATGGACGTGAAGGCTGACAGACTAAAATTTGGAATACCTTTTTCGGGAATGATCTTATTCATGTAGAGCCCTGGCATGGGTGAATTGGTCCACTTGTGCTACAGAATAGTTTTCCTACAGCGCCGCCATGGAGGATTAGCCCAGCCGGGGCTAATCTGGCGGGAAACCGCCAGACCCGGTTTTCCGACCGCGGCTTTACCGCCGCGGTCAGAATGGGCAATGAAGCACCGCCAGCCTGTTGGCGGTGCTTCCGTTGCCCGCAGGGTCGGAATGAGGCCCAAAATGGTAAAGCCCTTTCATACATCTGTCCTATATTTTCTGTTCTTAATAAACATCTTTGTTCAACAAATATTTCCTTACAGATTACTTCAAATTGGCAACAAGTTAACTTACTGTTGAAAAGGTATGCCTGGACCCAGCAGGACTCCGTTTATACTGTGTTTTCCTTCATCACAGCCGTGCACCAGCTGAACATCTGCATCATAGGAACACTTTTGCTAGAGGACCTAAGCTTGCTGCAGAGTTCCACCATGTGCCATTCGACAGACCTTCAGATCCTGGGATGTCAGTGCCTGCAGTGCAGGGCTTGGATCCACATCATGTCACACCATACAAGTGGAACAGATCACAAAGCTAAGCCCAATAGGTAATGGGTGAGTCCCCCTTACTATGGGAAAATCACTCATTACAATACTTGGGTGTCAAAGTTTATCATACTGCCACAGATCTCCTGGAGGGTAATTTGACGAAAACAGTGTCCTCTTTTAGAGCTGAGGTTGCTTTCTGGAGAACCCTCCCTTTATACTGAAAGCCCTTGTTAGATCAGGCAGCTTTTTGGTGTGTATCCTCCGTCTTTTTGCCTTATGACCTCCTGTTTTTATGGTATATTGGACTCTGTTTGTGCTGGTTTATTGTCTCTGCACACATTCCCACTGTTAATCAGTGCTAAAGTGCAAGTGCTCCCTGTATAAATGGTATTGGTGATTGGTTTATCCATGATTGGCATAGTTGACTTACTGGTAAGTCCCTAGTAAAGTGCACCAGAGGTACCCAGGGCCTGTAAATCTAATGCTACTAGTCGACCTGCAGCACTGATTGTGCCACCCACATAAGTAACCCTGTAAACGTGCCTCAGACCTGCCACTGCAGTGTCTGTGTGTGCAGTCCTGCACTGCCAATTAGACCTGGCAAGTGCACCGGCTTGCCAGGCCTAAACCTTCCCTTTTACTATATGTAAGGCACCCCTAAGGTTGGCCCATGGGCAGGGTGCAGTGTATTTAGAAGGCAGGACACGTAATGGTGCATTTTACATGTCCTAACAGTGAAATACTGCCAAATTTGTTTTTCCCTGTTGCAAGGCCTATCTCTCTCATAGGTTAACATGGGGGCTGCCTTTAATTATCCTTAAAGTGCAGTTTCTGTTTCAAAGCAGATAGAGGAATGGAGTTTGGGGTCTCTGAACTCACAATTTAAAAATACATCTTTTGGTAAAGTTGTTTTTTAAATTGTTTGTTTGAAAATGCCACTTTTAGAAAGTGGGCCCTTTCTTACACCATTCAGTGCCTCTGCCTGCTTGTGTATTCCACGTCTGGATCAAACTGACAGTTAGGCTGTTGTGAATTCCCTCTAGATAGTGACACTAAGGGAACTGGGGTGTAGCTTGCATATCCTGATGGGCCAGCTGGGCTAGAGTGGAAGGAGGAGTGGTCACTTACACCTGAAAGGGCTGTGCCTGCCCTCACACAATGCAGTCTCCAACCCCCTGGGGTGTGCCTGGGGCCAGGCCTGGGCAAGGCAGGATCTTGTGAATAACAGAGACTTTCCTTTGAAGTATGCCTACTTCAAAGGCAGAAAGGGGTATAAGTAGTGGACCCAAAGCCCCAGACTTTTAGAATCTTTCTGGATCAAGAGGAACTTCAGCCAAGGAGAAGAGCTGGAGGAGAGTACTGCTCCTTTGCTTTGTTGCTTTGCTGGGTTTGCCTGCATTTGCTGCTTCTGCCTTAAAAGAGAGCAAAGAGTGAACTTTGCTGTGTAACCTGCTTGAGAGAGTTCCCCAAGGGCTTGGAATAGAGTTTGCCTCCTGTTGGAAGTTTCAGGGACACCAAAAACTTCAGTTTCGTCTGCCTACAGCACTGGGAATTCTGTGTTTTGTGCTGTTCAAGAAGAAAAACAATTGCAACACCGTCAACTACCCCACTGGCCTGCACCGTGACCTGCCGATGCTTCCCGGAGCCGGTTAGTATTGCAACCCTGGTCTTACCGACACTGCCATCTAATGCTGCCACCGAGCCTCTGCTTGCACCATGACCTGTGCGCCCTGCACTCCGGCATCGCCATGCTCACACCGCAGCCTTAGCATCCCCAACGATGACGCTCCTGCTGACACCGGTGCCACAACCTGCACAGTGGCCTGTGGACACCACTTGTGAGGTACACAAAGCACCGTCCAGTCCCGCACCGCAGCCCCGGTCCACGGACGGCAGCTCTATCAACTCTAATGTTGTCACCAGGCGTCCCTGCCTGCACTGTGACCCTTCTTTGCTGAGCGGTCGGGGAACCACAATAGAGGAAGTAAATTATAATGGACTTAAATTGAAATCTACATTCTTTCCGGAAAATAGTTCTATGCCATTTGAAGTTCAGGTCTTTGAAGACATGGTATTAAGAGAACTTGACCAACTTAACAACAACATTTTTTTTCCAAGCATAATTGTACTAGAGAAGAAAAGATTGCTATACAGACATTATCCCAGAATGAGAGTATTATCATCAAGCCAGCTGATAAAGGAGGCGGTATTGTCATATGGGATAAAAGCAAGTATGAAAACGAGCTGTTAAGACAACTAATAATGACAACCACTATCGATCTATCACAGAAGATCCTACAGAACGCTTACAAGGTATCATTAAAGAGGCCACAGATGAGGCATTTGAGAATGGCTGGATATGTAAAAATGTATTTGACTTCCTCAATCAGAGTGATAGAAATACATCTAGGTTATACATTTTACCTAAAATACACAACGATCTTAATTATCCACCTGGTAAACCTATAATTTCAGCATGTGGATCAATCCTTGAACCACTTGCTCAATATGTAGATACTTTTCTCAAACCGTTTGTAGAGAGATTCAATGTATATGATTAATAAACTCGAAGGAACTAATTTCAATGAGCAAACACAAATATATTAGATATTGAAGATTTATATACCAATATTCCACAGGACGAAGCATTGGAAGGTATGAGGATTTGTTTAGAGTCCAAAGACCTACCACATAAGGTCCCTACTACATTTATCATGACACTTGCTTCACTATGTCTCAAAAGTAATTTTTTCACTTTTGGGAATGATTTGTATTTACAAATAAAAGGTGTAGTGATGGGATGCAGCTTTGCTTCAGAGACTGCCAATCTTGTTATGATTAGCTTTGAGAGAAAGTGGATCTACAGTAGTGATAACGCTTTCCATAAACATGTCATATAACGGCTACGATATATTGATGATATCTTCATGATATGGGAACGTGATAAGGACTTACTCTCTGCCTTCCATTCATGGCTTAACCATCGAACTCAGGATTTGAAATTTACTATGACTTATGACTCTCGACAGATCAATTCTTTAGACCTTTAGATAGAGTCCAGAGAGGCTCATATTGAAGTGAATTTATATACTAAACCAACAGACAGGAACACAGTATTCTACATTTCTCTAGTAGTCATCCAAGCACTTTAAAAGAAAATTTACGATATGGTCCATTTCTTCGTATCCGAAGAAATTGTACCAATAAAGAAGATGGTGTTCACACCGATTGATAGAGGATACCCAAGAAATTGGTAAAGGGAGCTTGCAAGAGAGCTTGGTTTACACCCAGAGAAACTTGACTGACTCCTAAGGAACGGCCAAAGGGAGTTCCCTTGACGTGTTACCTAACGTATAATCCTAAAGCCAACAGGATCAGATCAATTATAGAGTGGAATTGGAAAATATTAGCTCCATTAGATATACCGAAACCCCTCTTTTCTTTTAAAAGAGGTCATAATTAACGAGATTCATTGGTTCCCGCCTCTTTTACAGGCCCAAAGAAGAAAGATTTGAGACAAATGTTAAATCTACCTCCTATTATAGGCCTGTACAGCTTGTAGATTCACAGAAAACACCAAAAGTGTTAATGGAAAAATACACAAACAGGTTAGATTTTCTAACTGCAACACCAAAAAATATTATCTATTGCATAAGATGTCCTTGTCTACTGGTATATATTGGTCAAACTGTACAACCAGTTAAATCATGCATTTTACAACATAGATCCAGAATTAGATGTATGGTAAAAAGGGGCACCTTTAGTAGAACATTTTATAGACAAAGTGCATAAAGAAGATGATGTTTGGTGGTCAGTATTATATGTGGCAGAAACAAACAAGGAATGAAGGTGAAAACCATTTTAGACAAAATGGAAGCCAGATTTATTGAGAAGTATAGTACAACTAGACATGGGCGGAATGACCTAAATGAAATGTGGTCCCTTATAAGATGTTAAAATCATAGATGGTTGGCACACACAGTTTTATGTTGTATATCTAGGACTGAAGCATTTTATGTTTGAATGTATTGATATAATCTATCATTATATTTGATATCCACTTGCTCCTATATAAATTTGTGATAACATATGCGGCAATGGGGTTAACACGCGTCCATTAATTAATTTTCAAGTATACGTCCTTTTTTCTAAGTTTTTCATTTCTCTTATTTATAAGCTTTTTTCAATATGTCTGATAAATAATATTTTTGGGCAATAGGTGTGTAAGGAGTTTGATATAAGATATATACATAACTTCATTTCTTTCCTCATCCCCTTTCGTATCCTATATGGCAAAGGGATATGCAATTATATGATTCTGAGGAATTTATTGTTACTTGTAAATATGGCCGCCAAGTTACACACGTTCTGTAGGAACACATTTTCCACTTTCTATTTCAATAAATATGGCTTCTAACATACGCAAGAGTTTCACCATTACTTGTGAGGAGTGTATTATGGAGGAATTCAATCAGTGACACCACATAGCCACAGGAATATCACCTATACGAATGTAAGTTAATTGATTTGTGAATGTGCGTTTATTGAGAAGACATGTGCGAGTTTTGGAGTACTGTTTAAGGAGCGTGTTTATTTTGGCATCACAACGCAACCTTAATATTGTTTTTATTTGATCCTTTTCTGGTGCTTTGACTATTAATTGAATACCGTCAGCATTCAAATGACGTGCTTCACCTGCACCAGGTCCTGTGGGGGCAGGAGGAGGCGGCGGCGGCAGGAACTTTCAGAGGGCAGGAGCCTTTTAAACATTTCATAGCGCTCCCGCCTTGCGGGACGCGCTTCACCTGCACCAGGTCCTGTGGGGGAAGGAGGAGGCGGCGGCAGGAACTTTCAGAGGGCAGGAGCCCTTTAAACATTTCATAGCGCTCCCGCCTCGCGGGACGCGCTTCACCTGCGCCAGGTCCTGTGGGGGAAGGAGGAGGCGGCGGCAGGAACTTTCAGAGGGCAGGAGCCCTTTAAACATTTCATAGCGCTCCTGCCTCGCAGGACGTGCGCGGGCGGCGCCCGGGCGAAGCCTGGGCCAAGGGCGGGCCCGTCCTTCGCCCGTCATCGTCTGGAAGAGGCTGGGCTGGGTCCCCCCTCTAACGTCTACTCCTCCCGCCTGCGGTAATTTCATCCGGGAGCTGTGACAGGTACTGTGTGAGTTCATTATCCATAATGTGGAAAAGAAAGATCAATGTGCAAAAGGGGGAAGGCGGGCCCAGCTCCCTTCAGTCCTCCATTACTAGTTATTTATCTTCTGTGATGGGGGCCATCGAATCTGAACTTGAACAAGTAGAAGAAAGGATTGGAGCTGTCCAAAGTACTGTACAACACCCCCCTTTGGAACCTATTGTCCACATATCCACCATTCCAAGAACCGGTCCTTCACTACCGATCCTGCCTTTGAATACCAGACAGTTGGGCGACGATATACTTCCTCCCACTGATCGAATTAATTCTTCTACCCTATTAGTTATTCCTCCTCTTGAAAGCTCTTGTTCTCAGGCCAATTCTCCTCCCTTGAAGAGGAGAGCCGGGAAAAAGCCCAAAAATACAAAAAAGGTCTTGGGCTCCAAAAAGAGATTACCCACCCTCCCGGCTCAAAGTGACAAAGCCCCAATCTCCTTGGTTTCCTCCCCTGAATGTCCTCTGAGCAAGGATGCCCCTGAAGACTTTCCTAGTATTATTGACTTGACACTCAAATCTTTTTGTGCAACTTTAGAGGCGAAACTTATTACTTTGATCACTAGGAAGCTTGATTGCTTTTGTAATGATGTGACCAGTTCTCTATCTAATTTTTTTAAACCAGGATCATTAAGTACGGGAATACACCATAGCCCAGAACCGGCCTAGCAAGTAATCCTTTGCTTGATCCACAAGCCGTCTCTGGTCAAGAAACTTTAGTTGACAACCCTGCATTAGGATTGACAAGGGAAGTTTACTCCTCTAGGTTGCAAGACAATGGTCCAAATAAACTTACTAACCACGCAGACTCTTTAAATTTACCACCTGACTGCAATCCGTACGTTTTGGTTCTCTCAAATGTTCCCCCTTTGGAGTGTTCTAAACAAGAAGATACCCACTCCCTAAATAGAAAAGCTGGTCACTGGTTGAACTCCAATTTTAAACCTAATTTCTTTCATAATGACAAGATTCTTATGGCCCGTAGAGTGAGGAGGGTAGGCTATTCAAAGAAAATGGAGGAGGGAGATTATGTTGTTTTAAATTTCGCTAATCCTCGTTCAGTAGACTATTTTTTTACCAACTTGGATCATTGTAATAGGTCAAGTAACAGGATTCAAATACATCCCCTTTGTCAATTTTATGACCCTGTGCTCCCACCAAATCGCATTGTTACTAATTCAAGTATTCATAGACCTGACCCAGAAAGGTTTCATTTACAGGTAAATGTACCCTCTAGCAATCGGTTTTCGGCTCTTAATCACCTTGACGAGAACGATTGACTGACGGCTTTGGTCCACCCCTGTTCTTCTAACATGGAGAGATCGAAAGCTGGGAACGTTCATGTTGAATGTACTTGGGACACAGGAAAGCCTGCATTGGATTTGCCAGTTCCTATAAATACTAAAGTTCTAACTTCATGTCCTGTGTCTAGACCACTAACCCTGCTTAGCTGGAACATAGCAGGGCTGCGATCCAAAATTGACAATTCGGATTGGAGGAGCTTTATTTCTTCTTACGACATAATTTGCCTACAGGAGACCTGGTCTAAAGATACGTTCCTTCTGAACGGTTTTACCTCTCTGTGTCAGCCAGCAATAACCTCCCAAATGGGGAGAGCTCGCGGCGGCCTTTTAGATCTTGTTTCCTTAATCTCCCGCTTTTAAATGTGTCCTTAATCTCGTCTTCCCCTTATTTCATGGTTGTTTTAGTTTCTATTAGCGGACAAAAGGACATCCTAATTTACATTGTTTACAATAACATTCCTCGGGGCCTTCTTATGGGTCATTTGGAGGAGATACCGTACCTCATAGATTCATCAAATGTTTTGCAGAATAGTGATCTAATTACCCTATGGGTGGGCGATTTCAATACCCCTCTGTGTAGCAAGGAACACATGGACCTGTGTGCCTTCCCTGCTGAGGGCAGAGAGTCATTAATTCATTTCAATCATACTACTGAAGGAGATGCCTTAAACCTTTTTATTTGTAAGTTTGATTTGATTCACGTTATAGAGAAATTGGCTCCTGACGCATGTAATATACCAACCTTTACAGGGAATTTGAAGGGGAGTATTATCGACTTCATACTTATTGGCTCCTCTGATTTTTACTTAATTCAAGAATTTAAGATCACGCCTCATTGTGCGAGCGACCATAATCCCCTTAGTATTATTTTGGACCTAAAAATTAACCAGGCACCTAAGAATAAAAGCTTGAGAGCGGCTACTGTTTATAACCCAAATTGTGGTCTACGTTTAAAATGGGACAAAATAGATCCTAAAATTTTCAACCAGGAAATTGTAAGAAGTAGGTCTGACTCTATCCACATGTGTTTGTCCCAGCAGCTAGATCCTGACCGTATAGTTTGTGAATTTGAATCTTTGAGTACTGACATTTCACGTGCCCTGGTGGTGGACAGCCCCCTGAGGGGGCCGGTGGCCCACAGATGGTTTAACTCTGTGTGCTCATCCGCCCATAAAAAACTCAAAGACGCTCTTAAAGCAGTTCCTCTCTCCCGCCAACTAGTTAAATTAGGCAGAGCCGACTACAAGGCCGCCCTTGCAAAACGGAAATCAGAAATTTGTTCTAAGGCCTGGGATGAACCTTTGGCTGCGTCTGAGCTGAAGGATACTTCTAAATTCTGGAAAGTGATAAATCACTCCTACTTCTCTGATAACAACACCAAGGCCGATGATTGTCTTATTGCAGAGGACATCTGGGTAACTCATTTTAGGAAAGTTTTCTGTCCAGGAATTTACGAGAATCTGCATATATCAGATAATCCTTCTGCACATTCCATTTTAGACTCTAATATTAAGGCCCCAAATATTACCTTTGATCTCCATGAGGTCTTAAGTGCCATCAATAGATCAAGGCAGGGAAAGGCTCCTGGCCCTGATGGGGTTCCCGTTGATATTTTCAAATCGGAAATTGACCTTTGGGGTCCACTAGTTACAAATGTGTTGAATAGTGTGGCAAATAGTAAGGTGCCCATCTCATGGAAATCGGCTATTATTGTCCCCATCTTCAAAAAAGGAAACAGACAAGATCCTTCTTGTTACAGACCAATTTCTCTCATCGATTTGACGGCAAAGATTCTAGGTAGTGTGATCTTGTCCCGTTTAGAAGATTGGGTGACTGAGGCCCAGATTTTATCGCCTATTCAATTTGGTTTTAGACCCGGTGTAACAGTTGAGCAAGTTTTAAACCTGCATCTGATACTCAGTAAATATGTGACAGTCAAAAAAGAGTCCATTCATATGGCTTTTATTGATCTAACTAGTGCCTTCGATATGGTCAACAGGTCAAAGTTATGGCAAATTTTGGGAGCTTTAGGCTGTGATTCGTCCCTATTGGAGCTTATTAAATGCCTACACACAGACTTAATGGTTTCTGTTCATGCCGGTTTACATGGGCAGAGAACCTCTCCCATTCCGTCAACAAGGGGTGTAAGACGGGGATGTATCTTAGCCCCCTTTCTTTTTCTGATATACATAAATGGGCTCTATGATTCACTGGTATAACATGCAAAGGATGTACCGAAGATGGGCCAGAGACCACTTCCAGTTTTATTATATGCTGATGATGCAGTTTTAATTTCTCGTATTGCAAATGGTTTACAGGGACTATTGGACTAATTTTATAATTTTATGTCGAACCTTGATTTGAAAGTAAATTACCCCAAGACTTTTGTTATGACATGTGGCCCACGTAACACAAAGTCTAAACAATTTGTTATGGGAGGACATATTTTAAACAAGGTGAATCATTTTTGTTATCTAGGCATGTATATGAGTTCCTCTCTGTCCTGGAAGACACACATTAACTTTAAGCTCCAATAGTTGACAAGGAATAATGAAGCAATCTTTCGCTTTTCAAATAAACTAGGCCACAGAACCCCAGTCCAGATGAAAACCCTTTATAACTCTAAGTGCGCTGCAGCAGTCCTTTACGGGGCAGGTGTCTGGGGCTACAATAAAATACCCTCTCTCCAGAGCGTTGAAAATAAATTCCTGCACAGATTACTGTTGGTTCCAAAATGCATTGCAAACATCATTTGCCATGAAGAACTTGGCCAGCGCTTCTTGGAGGATAGGGTCTCTATAGGTCCCCTACTGCTCTGGATTAGATGTTGGTCAAACCCTACGGCAAAACTTGTTCAAGACTGCATTTCTGATTGTCTACAATTGGATAATTCAAATAGGATTCCCTGGCTTATGTTTCTGCGAAACTCTTTTGAGAAGCTAGGGCTTAGGTACATGTTTGATGAACCCCATTTGTTAACTACAAACTCTAGGTCTGTTTTGAAGTCTACTTATTCCGAGCATGTATCAGAGCTGAGATTTTATAGTTCCCTGAATTTGAAATCTTTCGATCCCTACACTCGGATTGTGACTGTTCCATGCCTTGAACCCTATTTGACCTGGTTTTCAAGTTTTAGAATAATTTCTCTTTTAACACTTTAATTCACTTTAAGGCAGCCTTTCCCAACCATGTTTTTGGAAAAAGGATTTACCACTTTGTCCCTGTGAGTCCAAATCAGCTCAGAGTACCTTGCATTTTCTTCTTTTTTGCCCTGTATATGCTGCTCCCAGAGGGGCTTTTATTCTTCCCATTTTACGTCATCTTAGACCCATTCACTACAAGGAAGCTCTACTATATATTCAGAGATTGCCAGATATTCAAACTTGTCATCATGTATTAGATTTCGTTACAGCTTCTTTAAGTATTAGGAAAAGGCCTACTCTATTTTAATTTCTTACATGTACGTATAGTTTATCATTTTAAGCTAATATTAGTATTTTTCTGATTTTGTGATTTTAATCATGTTTAGTATACTTATCTGTTTATGTCAAGGGGTTTCAGATTGGATGCTTATGCAGTGTTTTTAGAAATGTTTTTATAAGTTCTATTTGTGTTTTATATTATTTATAGATCGGTAAATGTGTTCTGGTTCGCACTTTTATGGCAATTGCCGAATAAAGTTATTTGACTGACTGACTGACTGACTTGCAAGTGTATGCTTTTGTGACTTTTAATGAACTCCGACCTGTGCATGTGCGTAATTAAGATAGACTAATATTAGTCTGGTAACAAGTATAATCAGGCAGGCCATTTATATTTTGTCTTTAGCCTGGTTTGGTTCTTAAGTGTCTATGACTCCTTTATGAAGTCAACTCCTGAATCACCTAGATTGTCTCGCCTACAATAATACGGTCGTGCGGATACCCGACATCATCAAAGGCTAGAGCGTATGTATATAAACAGTAAGAGCCATTTTTGTCTATGCCACTGTTTTAAAGAAATGGTTATGGCTTACCTAATCACCTATTTTGTCTTTTCTTATACTTGGCTGTTTTATTTTGATTTTGTTGCTGTGGGACGCAGTGTTAACCTCACATTCACTATGGTATCAGATGTAGATGAATGTGTACTGTAATTCACATTTTTAATAATATGCATGTTTTTTATTATGCACTTTATGAATTTAGTGCTTAAAAAATGTTTCTAGGGTGTGGTAACACATGTTTTTTGGTGAAAAGGGTGTACTGTGACCCTGGCAGTGTTAGAGATAATTTATAATTATTACAATGAAGACATACATCTTATAATTATATATAGGTACTGCTTCCTATGTCCTGATGAGGCCAGGAATTAAAGGGCCTAAACGCGTCAACTAACAACTGGAGGAGTGTTACGAACTCATGAATTTAGAGACTATCATATATGATTATACCGCATTTAAGTAGATTTGAGTAATTATCCATCATAGACGGTATCAATCATCACTACCTCAATTGAAGGACTGCTTTGGAAAAAGTCATTTGGCAGCCCATAAATGTGAATTCATTTGGAAGCTTTTAGTGCTAATTCGCTTGTACTCAGTACCTGCTTGTTGTCTTTTGTATATTCTTATGTATATTGTAGTGTGATATATATGTTATATTTGTATTAGTGATGTTTTTTTAATATTCATGATATATGTTGTGGTTTATGTAGAAAGGCGAGACAGAAGGAGACAAATATTGATTTATATAAAGAATATGCTTTTGATTAAAATATTTTTCCAGTGATTAATTAGGGTCTTCACTGTGATGCTTAATTTATGGGTATCTTTCCCTACTATACATCACTTTTGTATTACCATTGCTTATCAGGTATAGTAGGGCTTCCCCCATTTATTTTGCACTGGGTCCCGTGGACACTGCACGGAGCGGGTCCTGCGCCGCACTGCGAGCTTAGGCCTACTGATGACAGCGCTTCAGCAACGGCGACACCACTGCCTGCACTGTGACCTGATGACATCGCACGTCGCACCGCCCCACTTCACACCGCACCCCTGGTCTCCCTGATGCTGCTGGACGCCATTACCGAGCCACTGCCTGCACCGTGACCTGTGGGCACCACACGTCACATCGTCCCGGTTTGCCCCGCAGCCCAGACGCCATCCATGCAAGTGCTCCTGACTTCATCAGTCTGAAGTTCGATCTGCAACAGGTGTGACTTCAAAGTCCTGATGACCCCCGCACTGACCTCCGGAACCGATGCCAGCGACAGCGATCTCCGGCTCTCATTGCGAGGATCGCAACACCCTACAATTCCAAGGTACTGTTTGCGGGTCTTCCCAATACTGTAGCTGGTCTGTGGCGCCGTGGCCGGCCTGAACTGTTGAATTGCTGTTCATGATGCCCTGATAGCTCCAGACAGAGCTATCAACTTCAAGGAACTGTATTTTTAAGTTAATTCTTGCAAAATTCATATCTTTAGTATTGTATGTTGGATTGTTCTCATTTTGGTCTTGTTTTACACAGATAAATATTGGCTATTTTCCTAAAACTGGTGTGGTGTCCTTTTTAGTGTTTTCACTGTATTACTGTGTGTTATGTGCAAATGCATTACACATTGCTTCTGAGATAAGCCTGACTGTTCATGCCAAGCTACCAAGGGGATGAGCAGGAGTTATCTGAGCTGGGTATCTCCCTTATCCTGATTAGAGTGATGGTCCCTTCTTGGACAGGGTGCAAACTGACTGCCAACTAGAGACTCCATTTCTAACAGGCCGTATAGCCATTACAAAAATGGTTTTGCTCCCAGGCCTGCTTTACCATTTCTCTACTCTTCTGGTGAGTCCCCCTCAATCACTATTTCAAGATTTGCAGCAACTGCTAGGACGTCTTATCTGACATTGTGGCAGGCACAAAGTGGCCCTTACAAAATTGCAGCTACCACCGGACTCAGGTGGCCTTGAAACCCTGAACTTTGAACTATATTACCTAGCGGCACAGCTGCAATGGCTCCTTGTCTGGAGTGGCACTTCTGGCTGTCCCTGAACACTCCTGGTGCAGGTGTTGCGCCATGGTCTGTGAACAAGTTTTTGGCTCACTCGCAGCTCTCCTTTCTATGCTCCCTCTAGTCATCTACTGGGCCTCCTAGACAGATCTGACCAGCTTTCTAAGCAAGCACTTCGCCCTTGGGACCAAGTTAACCTATCATCTCTCAGGTACCTATTAGCCAATGGCCAACTCTTCTCATTTGAAGAATTAGTTGATCAGTATGGACTCCACCGGGGGCAGTTCCTGACCTACAGTCTCTTTTGCACGTCCTGAGAGACCCCTGGCAGATCGATACCTTTGAGCCACCCACAAATGCCCTGGTAGACAACCTACAAAACGTAGGTAGCGGAAGGAGACTGATAACCTGGCTTACAAGAGCAATGATTGCACACGCAGCACTCTTTACAGTCCCTTTGCGATACCTAGGAGGCTGGGTTCGGCTGGGCCCTCCATGACAAGGAACGGCAAAAGCCATTGGTGCAAATGTACAAGATCTCGTGTAACACTCAATTACAATTGATCCGATTCTATATACCACACAGGGTGTACCTTTCATCACAGTGACTGCACTGTATCTTCCTGACTGCCCCTGACACATGCACCCAGTGCCAAGCCCCAGAGGCAGATCTCTGGCACATCTTATGAGATTACTTGGCCCTCTCTCAGTTCTGGCATAATTTCCTATCAGCCACGTCCTGAACCACAGGTCGCTCTCTTCTGAATACTTGCAAGGCATGCGCCTTGAGTATCTACAAGTGCCAAAAGAAATATAAGATGGCAGCCTGTTTCACCACTTTGGTAAAATGAGCTGTGACCATGTGCTGAAAAAGTGCAAACCCCCTACTGGTGTGTCCTGGTATGGTGGTGCGCCGGGTGGGGGCCAAGGAAACAGCATTGCACAGGGAGGAAGCCAAAATCCTTCATCCCTGTCCTATCGCACCCCTCTGGAACACATTAATCTTGTGAAACCTAGACTCTCACAATTCCTAGATTCTACCTCTGCTTTCCTGTGAAATTCCCTCCATTGCTCGCCCTAGAAGCTCTATGTCTATATCGTAGTGTGCAATTAGACCTAATCTCTGTTTTAGGATTACACACCTATGCCATAAGATCTCCTCCGTCTCATCCCTGACCCGATTATTGTTATACTCCTGTCCTTTGGTTACCATCAAATGGACAGAATGCTGACTTGGGAGTTGGTGAGGTACAACGGAGTCCTCTTCGATGGCCCATCTGCCCACAGTCCCCTTTCAGGAGTTTACTATACTTTCTCTCAATATGCTGGATTTCTGAGAGCATCATGCTAACCATTGTACCTGTACGTCTTACCAATGTAACTTGAGGCTGTTTTTGTCAATAAAATCAATGAAAGTTGTTTAAAAAAGAAAACAAAGCCAAGCCAAGGATGTAGCTAGGCTGCAACAATCAGAACACAAGCTGAACTTTAAAATATTTGGCATGTAAATCGCACAACAAACCTCATTTAAAAATATGATGAAGACTTTATAAATTGTTAAAAATTATTTCCGGTGGAAGGTCATAATCCGCTAAGCTCCTGGAAATCTAGCAGTGAGGTGTTTCTTCAAAAAGCCATGTCTTCAGCTCCTTCGTGAAGCTGTGGAGGGGGGTGGTCTGTCTGATGTGGAGCAGGAGGGAGTTCCAGACGGTGGCTGTGAGGTGGGAGAAGGAGCATCCCCCTGTTCTTGTTTTCCTGATGCGTGGTACTTTGGCAAGAGAGAGAGCTGGGCTAAGCGTAGGGTCTTGTGTGGTACGTGGAAGTTGAGTCACCTGTTCAGGTAGGCTGGTCCGGTGTTGTGGAGGGCTCTGTGTGTGTGGATGATGATCTTGAAGGTGATTCTTTTTTCTATGGGAAGCCTGTGTAGTGTGCGCAGGTGTTGAGAGATGTGGCAGTTTCGGGCAGGTCTAGGACCAGTCTGGTAGCGGTGTTCTGGATGTTCTGTAGTTTGCGGTGAGTTTCTTGCTGATCCCGGCATAGAGCGCATTGCCATAGTCCAGTCTGCTGGAAATGAGTGAATGTGTGACGGTCTTTCTGTGTTCGAGGGGGATCCATTTGAAGGTTTTGCCTAGGAGGAGGAGGAGGAGGTGGAAGCAGGTGGAAGAGACTGAGTTGATCTGGCGGTCCATGTTGAGTTTGGAGTCCAGGATGATCCTGAGTTGGCGGGCTAGGTTCGTGGGGGTGGGCGGGTTTCCGAGGGTGGGTGGCCAGCAGGAGTCATTCCACGCGTAGGTTTGAGGGCCCATGATGAGTACTTCTCATCACGGGCAGCTTCAAAGTAGAGAGAGCTACCCAGCGTTACCCCACCCTCCAAATCAGTGCTACAAGGACTGAATTGAGGTGCCCATCAAGGGTTAAATAAAGTTCCTGGTGTTTACTCATGCTGTAGAATTAGAGTACAATATCTGTAACCATTCGCACCAATATGGACCTAACCTGAACAATTTCAGTACCTTGTGTATACACTCCCAATGCAGGGAATCAGAAGGTTTCTCTAAGTCCAGCGCAATACATGCAGCTGAAGAATATAAATCAGCCAATTCTTCCTTGACATTCCACAACTTATGGCGTTTAACTGAAGTGTTGCGTTCTAAGATGAAGCCTGATTAATCTTCATGTATTACATCCAGGAGCTCCGACAGCAATATGCAGGGAAGGATCTTTGCTAGGATCTCATAATCTATTTCCAGAATGAATAGGGGACGATATGAAACCATATCAGGTGGGTCTATGAGTTTCAGCATTGTGGAAATCAGAGGCTTGCTCTGAGGAGGAGGAAGGAGCAGATGTAAAAATAATGTGAGCACCAACAGTTGGTCAGACAGTGAATATAATTTGGCCAGGATGCCATTGGACCCCAGAGTTTTTCCACAGAGGAGGTCGCCCAGAATCTATGTAATCTCCTGTGGTCAAATGGGAGCATCTATGGGGACACGGGCCTCAGGAGATAGGCAGTGCAATCAGATAGGAGTAACAAATGTAGCTATGAAGGAATCTGGGTCAGGTGAAGGAGCGTAAGATAAGGTGCTATAATAAGTGTGAAAGACACTAATAATGTCTGATTGGGTATGAGCAGTCTGTCCCGAAGGCAAGTGAACACGGAGATGTGACTCTGGCTGGACATTTGACAACCAGTTGTTCTTACAGCCAACCAGGTTTATCTCCGCCATTTTGAACTCTGGTGCGATATGCCAAGAAATCATGAAATCAAAGCATTTCCAGTCTATCGAAATTGGTGGATCGTAGGTCATCAATTTGAGTAGGAGAGGACAGGACTAGACGTTCCAGCTCGAGAAAAGAAGATTCAAGTTGCGCAATGACACTCAATGTAGTCTTGATACATAGACTCCTTGTTACTAATTTAAATGCTTCTCATTCTGTTGAGGTGGAGCACGAAGTACCGCCATTCTCCTGGAAGAACGAATCTCTGTAGTCAAATATTGTTTGGCAAAACACATCTCATGTATACTTGTAATCTCCAGGTGGGAAGCTGGTCCTGCCCAATTCACAGCCATGACAAAGGGATTGTGATCAGATAGCGTTCCCGGGTGGTAGAAGAACAATTCTACCCGAGTGTTAATAGTCTGTGGACAGACAAACCTATCAAATTGTGACACGACAGGGGAATAAAAGGAGTGCTTGTGGCTATTCGGATGCCGAAGGAACCATATGTTACCCACGTCCCATTGCCCCAACCACTGCTGGAGCTGTGCCACATTCAATAGTATTGATGATTGTAGAATCAACGGCATAGATCTATCCAGGTGAGTGCCTATGACACAATTAAAATTGCCTCAAATATTCCAAGGGGCACTGGGCCAGTCCACAAGGAAAATCCACAAACGGGTACTGAAAGCCATCTGATTAATGTGTGGAGCGTACACTACCTCCAAATGTAGTGGTTTACCTGTAAGGTGGCCCTTAACCAATGTGAAATATCTTCCATCTGTGAACACCCGCACTAATCCGCAGCATGATCACTAATCCGCAGCATGATCTCCTGGGCGTAGGCAGAGAAGCCAGTGCTATAGACCTAGCCCTACTACTTCGACTGTAATTTGGAGGCTTGCATAATTGTCAGGTGTGTCTCCTTCAAGAAAACAAGCTGGGCTTTCCACCAAGTCAGGGCTGCATGTACCACTTAAAGCTTTTGCAGGGTGTTCAAACCCCTGATGTTCCATGAAATTAAACTATAGGAAGCAGCAAATTAAGCAGGCAGCATGCAATCAAATGAGGCACCCAAGTTGAGTAGCGGATGTGAGGAGCACTAGCATAGGACACGATCAAAAAGAGGAAGCAAGGCATTGTAGAGGACTGGGATAAACTTTGCAAGCAAACTGTGCACAGACAAGGAACAGTGCTAGGAAAGACCCCGAACGTATCAGTCCCTGAGAGGGGAAAATAAAAAAATCCTATATGGGAAAGGGAGGAGGCGAGTAACTGAACAGTAACTATTTGGTTCCCCCTGCTGGAAAATATCAACAAATGGAAAACAGGAGTTGTGGCCTTCACAGAACAAGTACCTTGACCTTGCTGATAGACGATTATGGCTCAATAAGCAAAGCGGGCAAACCGTGGAGAATCCTGGGTGGGATCCTGCAGACAAAAGACCACGTTGACGATGTGGGATAGGCCAGTGCTAGGTCTGTAGCACCCGAGGGAAGCCAACCACTGCATTCAACATAGTAGTGAAAACCTTCCCTTCCCCTCATATTGTGCATGCAAAGAAGTGACAACTTACAATAAACATAGTCACAAATTCTGTCAAGTCAAAGAATATCATAAACGAACTGCACTGCAAACACCAGAGGTGTTACAGAGTGAGACCCAAGATCATCTGACAGCTGGTTGTCACAAAAAATGTTGAAATCAGAAGGAAACAGGTGTGGTATCACCGAGAGATCTTGCAAGGAAGTTGCCTGCTACTCCCTACTGCTCTGGGTGCATGTGGGGCCACATTGCTTCAATCCATGGCAACGTATCCTGCTAATACTGGCTGAAATCTGGTTCATGTGGGGAGCAGACGGTGAAGGCAAGGGAGATCCCTGCAGGAGACCATGTCATAAGCCTCCAACCTGTCCCATGCTGACTCTGAGTAAAGAACTGTGAACGATGGACAACAATATTTGAGGCCCATATCTCAAAGTTTCTTTTTGACTTGGATAAAGGAGGCACATTGATTCTGGACCATAATGTATAATCTAAGAAAAACATCACTTTTGCATTGTCTCGTATGATTGAGTCTCCAGTCTTGACTGCCACCAAAATATCATCCCGGTCTCAATAACTCAGCATCCATTCTACCATGGGCCTGGGATGCAAGCAGGAGGTGGGCGCCATGCTGGGACTCTATGTGCTTGTTTAATCATGAAAAGGGCATAGAGTGTCCTTCCTGCTATATCGTTCTTTAACCAGATCAAGAAGGTCTCCCTCTGGCCCCCCAGGCTGGCAAACAATGAGAATATTATTCTGGTGTGAGCGCAATTCAGCATCTTCTAACCAATATCCAACTGTTCCAGAATTGATTGCATCAGTTTTGGACAAGTTTTGCAAGCAGGGATGTAGTTCCCTATAAGCCAGTGTGTTTGTGTTAATCCTTACAGGCAGTTTGTGCTGGTGTCCTTGAAGAATATCAAGGTCATTACTCAGGGAGTCCATTTTGCCTCAAAGGCCATGCAACTCTGCAAATAATTTGTCCATAAGTGTCTCCAGTCCCTCTTGAGAGATCGCACCCCAGGGAGAGGTAGGATTGGACTCCATGTGGTCTGGGCCAGGTGGGCAAGTAAGAGTCGGGGTTTGCGAGGGCCGGGCAGTCGGTCACAGAAAGGTTATCCACACAGGGTTTACATGTGTCTCCTGACTTGCCCATTTGCAGGGGAAAACAAAAAACAGCAGATGGTCTGTAAGTGGCCGGCCAAAGAGCTTGACATCAATCAGGCCATAGCCCCCCTAACTCAGAGCTGACTGCTGGTGTCATGACCAGAATGGGGGCACAAGCAGCCTCAAGGCCAGAAAATCCTGTGCCCTTGAGCTGATGCAAGTGCTTCAAGCATTGGGGATAGCATCTCAGCTCCCCTCCAGAGTCTCAGCACCAATCCAAGTAGGAGGCCCCAGGTGTCATTTGCACCAGAAGGCAGCATGGGAGTAGCAGGGTCAGGCAAAATCGCTTCAGGTGTACCCAGGGTCTCCGTGCGGTGCAGCTTAAAACCAGCTATTTCCTGGGCCGCTGTGTCAAGAAGGAGAGTAGTATCTTCCAGAACCGTGCTCTGGGTGCAGAGGAAAGAGGCCAGCAGCCAAGCCCAAAGCAACCCCGGCTCACAAGCTGTGCAGCCGTGGCAAGTGGAGGCTGGCTGAGCTTGACAGTGCAGCAGCATACAGGCCCAGGAGGTCCAGGCCCTGTAAAAAATGCCATCTGGATGTGTAGATGTCAGCTGTCTCCAGGCTCCTCAGCATCCTTTGGGGTCCTATAGGGTGTGCCACGATGTTTTGAGCTCTGCACCGCAATAAAAAGGGCAGAGCAATGCGAGGTCTCAGAGTTATTCTACTCTGCGGCTGTCAAAGTCGGTGGGCAAGCCACACCCCAGACACAAGTCACTACTTTACTATTAATCTGTAGAATCCATCTTGCTGACAGAACAACAAGGAACCCAATAGTATGCTTCCCCATGCACTATGGAATTTGTCCAAGACTGTGCTCGGTGATGGTGGTAAAAAGGGGCAAACAGATGGGGATATTACAGAAAGCACATAAGAGGCGTCGTCAGTTTCTAGTCACACAGCTTGTTTCATCACATGGAGGTTTTCTCAGATTTTCTGTAGTCTCTTGTGAATTACAGTTTTTATGTGGAACAAAACATAATAGTACTGTTCTTCGGTGCATTCACATCAACCTAAAGCACACAAAGTGTTTTTTAAATTTACATTGATTTACATGGATCTAACTCTCCCTAGCTATCATTAGCAGGAAATTCTAAACCAATGTTAGTGCTGGAAAAGGTGAATAATTCCAATGATGCAAGGAAAGTATTTAAGGTGACACTGCAAAAGACGTTTCAAGAAGCACCGGAAACTGAAAACTCCTGGCAAGATGTTTTCGACATCTGACTTGAATATAATCTTAACTAGAGAGCCAGGAACACAGATGAAGAGCTAAGCCTAAGCAGAGAAACAAAAGAGACGAACAGAGCACAGGGAATCATTTCCTGTCATCAACAGGAAGGAAAGCCAAGTATGCTGCACGGAGGAGTGAATGTCAAAGGAGAAATAGGTTTAATGTTGCTTTCAGAATGTTTATAATTTTCATTAAAGGGGTTTATGACATTGTATTTATCTATGGACTGTGAGATATGGGTGTCAGCAAGACGGTTGATGCTATGCTTGACTGTTATGAAGACTATTCTACTTCTATAATTAGCTTTATTGATGCTGTTGACACAGTACTTTTCTTGGCTCATGAGATTCGTTGACTGCCTGTTACAAAGAGGGACTAAAGTAGCATGTGGCAGCCTGGGCTCTGTTTTCTTCCAGTTCCTTTCCTAGTTGAGGAAGAAATATTTATTGTTGTGAATGTCTTTGTAGTACCAAGATGCAGAAGGTTTTGACTTGGACATTTGTCATTTAGTTGGAGCATAAGTGTTCACATGGTTTTCCAGCAATGCACTGTAATAGTGTAAAATGGTGTTGACATTAGAGGTGAAGGTGGCAGGGTTAGAGAGGAGTTTGAGTTTTAAGTTGACTATGGAGAAGTATCTGAAGTTTTGTTGTTCACTTTTCAGTTAACCTCGATGTGCATATGGACCTTGAGCAGTGTGATGGGGATGATGAGGAGCATGGTCCAATCTGGGATGACAAGACAAGTTCTAGATGTGACATTTAAAGTGTATTGATTGGGCTACATGCTGTGCTACGCTAAGTGTGTTGATGAGGTTGATGAGGGTGTCTCTCCTTTTTCATGCCAACTGGCTTGGAGGTTAGCCATGATCGATGGTTGAGGTGGCAAGGGGATTCTGAGAAATTCTCCATGAAGTCTCTTCTGTATAGGAGGCCTGCAGATGAGGTGAAAGGTGTCAGATTGCCTTGCAAGACTGAGAACTGGCATGTGATTATCTGCATGGAGTTGAGGATTGCTTGCTTGCCTATGGTTAAGTCCAGGAGGGCTTATGGATGCCAGTATTGCCTCCTCCCTTGTTTGTATTTATTGGTTTGGATATGAGTTGTCATTTAATGATGTGTGCCTAAAGTCATTGTTATTTATTAGTAGAAATATTGTCATAAACAATGCAATCGGTTCTTAAGGTATGCTATGCATGACTCGATTGCAGAGCTAAACATAACTGTGTATTACAATGCTTTTTGGTTGTAATTCGTAAACCTAACTGTATCTTAACTGTATTTTCACATGAATTTCTGAAGTTTTTTTTAACAATACTAAAATGCTATAACTAGTTCTTCTAACCATAATTTTACTTTAACAATAATTTTCTAGTGAATCTCTTTCTTGATGAAGTTCTACCTCCAACTTCTACGAAAGTAATCCCTTCTTTTCCTGTACACAGAGGGGCTCTGCTCTGTGCCCAGCCTGCAATGTGCAGCCGACCCCCACTATACATTGCCTTCACCTATGGGCAGCGGGGATTGCCAATAAAGCCTTGCCCAACAGCCAGGCCCTGTACCCAACATCTTGCATGTTCCAAACCTACACTGCACTGTGCCTATCTGCCACAGTCAACCATCCCCTGCCGCGCAACAAAGGTTGGCTGTAAGGTCTGACCTATGACAAACCTACCATTAGCCCCTTTTATTAATTTTATGATAGTATAATTTTCTTTCTAATATTTATTATACTTTTTTGCGGATTTGCATACCCAAATCTGGGTTTGTGAACCCATGTGGACAGATGGCCCCTTGTTGGTCCTACTCTGTTCCTGCAGGGTTTGTAAACCTGGCCCTGTTTTGTAATCCCATTGTGGGAGACCAGTAAGTGTGCAAGAGCTTTCGCTTGGGGCCAACTTGGGGTCCAGTGTCCAATGGCTTGCGAACCTTCGTGCGTCTCTTTGATATTCATACACCTAGATCAGGGTCTGCGGACTGTTCTGCAAAATGTATTTTTACATTTTACTTTTTTTAAACAGATGGGGGGGGAACCACAAGGGGAAATTTCCTTTTCAGCTAGTAAATATTCAGAATGCACACATCCCCCCTTTCTCAGAAGAATTCCTTGGAAATAAGAGTGGATCAATGTTACCCAATGAAGAGCATGTACAAAGGACGTTGGTTTCTGGTCAGCTGGTTCACATCCTTTCCGTGACACAAGGAACTGTAGTTGTGCTATCTTCGATTCTTGATTTTAAAATGGCATCAAATTCATATTCAACATCATTTCCAACAAGCAAAGGAGGAGGATCAAGGATAGAAGCAACAGATTTCAAGAGGAATGCCACAAAAAAGCAATGAATATGCCAGTGACAAGGTTATGACCAGTACACAGAACTGGATTCGCCTACACTGGTGACAGGGGCAGGCCCCACAAAATAAGGTGTGAATTTAGGATGAAACCCAGCCAGACATAAGAAACGAGGGCAGCCAGACAGAATCTCACACTTTTATTGTTAGGATCAGGTTGTCGGTGTTCATCCGCATACTTTTATCAGACGCCCTGGGCACATTTAGATTTAATATAACTCTGTAATGCAACACTTCGATAGTGGGTGTGTGGATTAAAATTATAGAGTTGAAAAAGACTGGCAAGAAATAAGGCGCATGAAGACATGAAAGGGAATGTAACAGAAGAATAGTGAATACAGAAGTGCTCTGTGTAGCGAATTATAGACAAATTCAGCCACTGGAATCAACTTCAGCCAATCTGTCTGAAATTATGTGAGCACGCAATGTAAAAACTGTTCAATGGCATGGTTCACTCTTTCAGTTTGATAATCAGATTGGAGAAGGTAGCTACAGGGTTTATGTCCTTATATTACTAAAGAATACAATACAAACATCCAAAATCGAGAACTGACTAAGATCCTCTCTCTGTAATGATGACTTCAGGTAAATTATGTAGCTGCGTCACTTCCTTAAAAAAGACTTTGGTTAGTATGGGAGCAGTAGTCATTGCAGGTAATAATATGAAGTGGGGTATTTTGGTAAAATAATCAACCACTAACAATAGAACAGTACAAGAATCAGAAAGAGGTACCACACCAATAAAATCCATGGAGATTCGTGACCAAGAAAGTTTGGTCAGGGTATGAGCAAACCCACTGGGCTAAAATGACTGGCTCTAGCTCGTATGCAGGAAGCACGTGATAGTACCACCAAAAATTCAGATAAATTCAATCCAAAATCCGTTTGTTCCTAAAATGTCCTGCCACATAAACATCACAGCATCATTTTAATACTTTTCCTTGCTTTTGCCTTTTTCGAAGAAATAAACATCCTTTCCTATGCAAAGGTCCTTCTTTCTGAGGTGTAAGGGAAGAATCATTCTTCCACAACTCCACATCGTGAAACTGGTGCTAGAGCAAATATATTAATTAAAAGGTAGTAATGAATGTTTATAAAGAAAATTGTAGAAATCGATTAATGTAGAAAAATAATGTGTGCGTTTGAAATGTGCCCTCGGAGAGTGATCATCAAGATTTACAAATGTAATAATAAAAATTAAAAACATGTATGAAATATAGAAAAACATATTGAATAATGTAGTAATATGTCATATTGAATTATATAATGTATGTTTTGCATTACATTGTAGAACTTAACTTATCTGAAGTAATGGCCTAGTTTTGCCAGGCCTCGTGCTGAAGCCAAATATTAACGCTCAATGTAGAAATGCTGATGTGCTGAACTGACCATGAACCGCTCGTTGTTTAATAAAATCTGCTCAGCAAAAATCCTATGCATGAATCGACGGACAGGAGATGAGGGAATCAAAATTTGTATCAAGGACTGTGCAAAGCATTCAGAATGTACTTTCCCAGGACTTGAACAATGGAGACACTGACTGGAGAAGAAGATGCAACATTTTTGAAACCTGACAAGCCTGATGATGAGGACATCATAAAGTGAACCAATCAACTACATGGGAACTGTGTAATGTTAGAATTCATAGATTGGGAAAACAAGGACTATTGGATAATGCAAAATCGTGTGATTAATTGACGAATTAGGAATTGTGGGGGGAATAGTCTGGGCGACTTTGATATTATGCCGTGACAAAGGGGGAAAACTTCAGAACAGATGAGAAGAGGTGTTAGGCGGATGTCCAGAGAGAGAGAGAGACTACAAGATTGAAGAGATTCGAGATTCTGTCATTGGGCTCATGCTCTTGAGAGCCTGATGGGATGCTGATCGATTGATGACCTGAAGACGAAGACTGACTTGTTGCTGATCCATATCGTGGATAGGTAGCTATGACAATATGACTGAATTAACTTTTATGCCTTTTCTTTCTAGGTACCAACTGCGCTGTCTAATAGTTTTCCTTTTAGCTAGATGTTTTTCCAAATTCATGTTTAAAATTGGTTTCACATGAAGTCCCACATGCTGATGCTAATCTGGGTTAGGTGACGTTCCTATTCTAGACATTGACAACTGTAGCGACAAATGATTAACGGACTGATTGGCTGATCTCTGCTACTCATGTTGACGTATTCTCCTTTGATTCATATTTTGGCTTATGCTGAAGCGTTGGGATGTTTGTTGTTGCAAGTTCTGATTAGATTAGATTATTTTATTGGAGGTCACTAATGAATTAATCTTGATTTGCTTTGAATAAAGTTTGAATGAATCCCATGACTTAGTATTGTAACTAATAGGGAAATAAAATTGATAAAACGTAAATTGAGTTGTGGTTATTCATGACTGAATGTCGTGGTGCGATGTTATTAACTGCTGATTAATGTTTGCTTAGTGGTATTGATTTGTGTATTGATTATTGATGAACATTGGTTACACCGTAGCTAGGATACTCCATGTGAATCAAAAGGTTCATCGACCTATATGCGTCACCTTCTCAGTTTACTTATTAAGGACTGGGCACGTTAGCACTGGCAGTAACGTTGGGGCCCAATCTTCACCCTTTTTGGCCCTTAGGAGACTTAGGCCCATATTTATACTTTTTAGCGCCAATTGGCATCAAAAAACGATGCAAATGCGGTGCTAAAAAGGATAAATATGGGCCTTAGCTTGCAATCTGTCCTCTGATTGAACTGGTGCAGTCTACACTTCCCTAGGAGAAGGAAACCCTTTTCTCATTTTGGCATTTGTGCTTTTGCATCACTAGGTGACAATGTAGGGATTGACATGAGTCATGAAACAGAAATGCTGAAAAAGCTTCAGGTAGCTTTGCTTTGCCAAAGGACACTTTCATTGCCTTGAGTGTGAGTAGCAGTGATAATTGGTGTGGCCTTGGTGTAGCGATTGGTGCGCAGCAAAAAATGAAAAGTGTTGCTCTGGCATTACTGTAAATAATAAGGGCCTGGTTTAGAGTTTGGCAGACAAAGTACACCATGGTGAGAGAAAGCTTCTTCCAATGGCCTGACTGAGGAGGGGCCATCAGAGAAAAAAAATTACATCACCCACCCTAGTTAGGGTGGATAGTATAATGTCTTTTGTCTGTCCGACACCACGAGGATAAACTTGGTGGTGAGGGACTGAAAAAGCAATAATGCCCCTCCCGGGTGTGGGGTCATTAGTTGTTTGTTTTTCAGAAACAAACTACTGCTTTGGGAGTTCTGAAAAAACAAAAAGCTTGGAAAAAGTCTGACTGTCAAAATCAACTGTGGCAGTCCTTCAAACTTTTTGTTTTTGAATAGAACTGCCCTGACAGCAGTTCCTTTCAGTGCACAGAAATGACTGCCGGGCCACCAGTCATATCTACATTTGGAGGACCCTGGTTCCTTAAGGTGGCAGAAGTAGTGTTCTCCATACATCTGACGGGTGCAATACAGCCATTTAGCTCTAAATAAGCCCTACATCTTTTAGAAGAACAAGTACAGCGGTGAACAAGCACGCTGCATTTGTTAAATTAAATGTAGAAAACATGCACACAAAAGTAGAAAAGCCGGTCTGCCTATATATCAAAAGCTCAACCCCTGAGGCGAGGACAGCTGCTGAAAGCAGGAGGGGAAATGTTTGACATTGTCATGTTTTTAGCACCACTAAGGGAGATGTTTCACTGGTTCTGAAATTAAATGGTCATATGACTGGTGCTACAGAAAGCTTCAGGTGCCTTTGGTTAGCCATTGCTAAGTATGTCTAGAGAAGACAACATTTGTATAGGCGTGCTGCAGTGATTGCTGAAAAGCATTATTCATGTACACTAATCGTTTAATTAAAGAACCAAATAAAACTGTGTTCATGCACACTGTGTTTGTGAAAGGGAAACATACACACAGAAGCAAAGATGCCTACTCGTTATCTGTTCAGTCAGTAAGGCGAACGCAACAACTGACATTTAGAGGAAAAGGGAATGTGACAAGAGAAAACGTATAAACCTCAAAACTAATTTGAAATAATCTTTTAAACGATTTCAAACACCAGTCATAGCTTCTCCTTTCTGTATCTTTCTTAGATTATGATGGTGTGTTTTCCCGGAACACTCGTTGTAGCCACTGTGAAAAAAAAACTTTGCACAGAGGGCAAGAACAAGCGTAGATGCTATCTGTAGGCAAGGCCAATTTTGCAGGATCATTTTGGTGTATTTATGCCATATCGGATCTGACGGTGCCTATGCTTTTGACGCAGAGAAGTTAGATTTTCTGCAGACTTAAACTAGGTTTAACTCCTAAAAAAAGCTGACGAGTTTAAGATTCTTCAATTATTCTTAATGTCTGACTTAAAGGGATGTAAATCTGCCTTTAAATGAATTTACCAAAACATCTCCTACAATCGTGGCAATATTTCATCTGTACAGAAATTAGTATGTTGGCGCATACATTGGACTGCAGGCATATCAACGTTTAAAAAAAGAAAATATATAGAGAACTAGTAAACTGTATAGGTTCTCGGTAAAGTATTCATATGAGAATATTGGAATGCACCAGATTTACAGTCTCTCTTAGCCTGTGCCCCGAGGTCACGCTCCTAATCTGTGCTTCAGAAGAAAGCACGCAGCCGAAACCATGTGTCAACCCTGGTGCTTCCACGATTCATGGAAATCACTGGACACAATGTCCACGCCTGTTTCTCTCGCTTTGCTTGACAGAGAAAATGGCAGCTCCTTCCTGTAGCCACAGTACTGCTTCACACAAAGAGAGTCACATGGAAATGGCAAATGTCTCACGGAAGAGTCACAACATGATTAAAATAAAAAGGTCTCACAAGCATGAAAACTCCCAAGGCAAGAGTAGAAGAGGAAGATGGACGATCTGGAGCAGGACTACAGAAAAAAAACAGGCTCTAGACAGGACAGGACAACAGAGAGAAACGTGGCATAGATAAGTAGAATAATCCAACCTAAGGATGACAAAGGACTTAAAACAAAAAGGACAAAAAACCAAGCGAAAGGACGATGATCCCACTGAACGAAATTGTGTCAGAATGCATACTGTAGTGATCCTATACTGTCCGGTCTCCTTACATAGAGGAAGAAAGTAAATGATGTGCCGCAACAAATGGAAATGATGCACAGGAAATGTGGGTGCATTAGACTTCATACAGTAGGCTTTGATCTGTAGTGTTTTACAAGTTTTATGACAGCACCCTTTTGACTCCAAACTGACCTGTAGAAGTGTGATGTAGGTGTTAGAGCAGAATTCAATGAAAGCTTGGTTTAGAATGTGGAGTTTGCAATTACACTCAGATGAATAAAGACGTGTAATAGTCAGCTCCGTGTGTGACGTGGGAAACATAGGACCTCATTACAACCCTGGCGGTAAATCCCGCTTTCTGCCGTGCAGATGACTGCCAATATACTGCTGCAGCTGTGGAATTCTGCTACAGGTATTACGGATCCACAGCTCGGAATCCGCCACAATACAGACACCCAAACAAGTCCGCCATACCTAACGTCAGTGATAAACTGGCGATACCAAAACCTACACCGTCACGCCAACAAGAATACGCTCACACTATCACGACCCACGAATCAACGCAGCGGTCATTCAACTGCGGTAAACCATTGGCGGTACACACTGCCACGCTCAAAATACACACACACTAACAAAACACAACCACATTGGACAATTCCAAATACACGCACCTGATACACATACACATACCACACCCACACACCCAATCCAATATAAAGCACACACCCACATCACCCACAAACCCTTACAACCAAAGATTTGAAAGAAGGCCAGAGAGAAAGAGACTACCTAAAACAACACCAGCATCCACAGACACACAACACTATCACTTACACAACATCCACGCACCTCAAACAACACACGCCAACACATCCCCTCACACATCACCCACACCACATCATGGCACCTCAAAGAAACCCCAGGTTCTCTGAGGAGGAGCTCAGGGTCATGGTGGAGGAAATCGTCCGGGTAGAACCACAGCTATTCGGATCACAGATGCAGCAGACATCCATTGCATGGAAGATGGATCTATGGTGCAGAATTGTCGACAGGGTTAACGCAGTAGGACAGCATCCAAGAACACGGGAGGACATCAGGAAGAGGTGGAACGACCTATGGGGGAAGGTACGTTCCGTGGTATCCAGACACCAGATTGCTGTACAGAGAACTGGCGGTGACCTCCACCTCCTCCCCCACAACTAACATCAGGAGAGGAGCAAATCTTGGCGATCATGAATCCTGAGCGCCTCGCTGGAGTAGCACGAGGACTGGACTTTGGTTAGGCAAATTGTACCGCCACCCTTACCCTCACACCCATCACCCCAACAACCCACAGATACCCCACTAAAACAACCCACACATCCCAAACCCAAGCCCTGCATGTAACACCACTGCATGGACACCCATCACCAAATCATGTCCAGTAGAGAGACTCACTCATGCCCCAAAATCACCAATCACACACGGGCCACAGCAATAATGCAAGCACAGGAGTAGAGAGTCACTCACCCATTGCACAAGATGGCACACACAGATACATTAACTATGCATTTACACCCCAACAGGACCCATACCCAACGCCACCGGACAGGAGGTGCCAGACATATCCAGTCCCCCCACAGAAGAGGCCCACAGTGACGACAGCAGCTCTTCACGTCTGGATCAAGATGCCCGGCCCATCAGGGACCTCGGGACAGTCGGTTCCCCTGCCACAGTCACCAACCACCACTGAACCTCCCCCTCAGGAAACACCACCACAGCACCCACCCAGCGGGCCCATCCCTCTGTCCCCATGACACGTCAATCAGCAGTGTGTCCACCACTACAGGGAACCCAGGCAACCCCACTAACACAGGACGATCAGGGACCTGGGGTCAGTGGCAGAGGGCACACGGTTCAGGGGACAGAGGCACAGGATAACAGGGAAGCTGGGAGGACTGCTGTGCGACAGGGGGAGGACAGGCCCAGGGAACCCACTCTCCACGAGGCACTCTCCAACATCATGGGAGCTTACCACCATTCCCAGGAGACCATGGGCACAGTACTGGCCAAGTTTCAGGAGACCCAGTGGCTGCAGGAGGAACACTACCTGGGGATAAGGGAGGACTTGAAGTCCATCAACACCACCCTGGTCACCATTGCAGGGGTGCTGGCTGACCTTGTCAACACCATGAGGGACACAGTGGCACACCAACGGGCCCCTGACACTAGCCTGGACGATGAACAGCCCTCCACCTCCGCCGGCGCTAGTGGACAGGAGGCACAGCCACAGGAACAACAGGACACCAGCACCCCACCCCCTGCAGATGGAGAACCACCCCACAAACGGTCCCTGAGATCCAGGAACAAGACAGAGAACATTGCCAAGACCCCGCCAGGAAATAAAACACCCTGAATGTCACCCTTCTGTCCCACTATGTCTCCCTGTCCACCTTAAACTACCATTGCTCCACTTCCTATGCCCCTTTGGACAATGTACCTGTGAAACAAATAGACTGGACTCTGCCATGGACATTCCTCCACCATCACCCCAGCCCATATTACAACCCCCTCCACTTATTTGCAGAGAAATAAACACACTTCAGTCACAAAACAATCTGGAGTCAGTCTGTGCTTTCACAAATGTATAATTGCAATATTTATGGAATATAGCAATGTCAATTTACTTGTTCACATACCAATGTAACACAGCTGTAGGCCAGCAGTACGCATAGCAGAGGGCACAAAGTGGGACCCAGATCTGTGAAATGGAAAGTCAAAGTGACAAGTCAGTGCCCATACACTGAGTGAAAATGACAGACTTATGCTAGCTACAACAATAGTATGAGATGTGGGAAGCAGTTACATCTTCTTACCTGTGTCTCACTGGAAGTATTGCATGATGATGTTGTTTCGGTTGTCAATATCCTCTTCTTCTGCCTCCTCTACTTCACTGTCCACAGGCTCCACAGCTGCCACAAGACCACCATCTGGCCCATCCTCCTGCAGAAAAGGCACCTGGCGTCGCAAAGCCAGGTTGTGCAGCATACAGCAGGCCACGATTATCTGGCACACCTTCTTTGGTGAGTAGTATAGGGATCCACCTGTCAGATGGAGGCACCGCAATCTGGCCTTCAGGAGGCCGAAGGTGCTTTCTATAATACTCCTAGTTCACCCATGTGCCTCATTGTAGCATTCCTCTGCCCTTGTCCTGGGATTCCGCACTGGGGTCAGTAGCCCTGACAGGTTGGGGTAACCAGAGTCACCTGCAAATGTCGAGGGACAACTGTTAGACACACACTAACTCTTAGGGACAACTCCATACCCAGACACCTATGTCAAATGTATTGGGACCTTGGCTGCACCTATTAGCCACACACAGTGCCTCTGGAGTTGCCCCATCACATAAGGGATGCTGCTATTCCTCCTAATGTAAGTGTCATGCACTGAGCCAGGATACTTGGCATTCACATGGGAGATGTACTGGTCTGCCAAACACACCATCTGCACATTCATCGAATTGTAGTTTTTCCGGTTTCTGTACACCTGTTCATTCCTGCAGGGGTGGGGGGGTACAAATACCACATGTGTACCATCAATGGCACCAATGATGTTGGGGATATGTCCTAGGGCATAAAAGTCACCTTTCACTGTGGGCAAATCCTCCACCTGAGGGGAAATGATGTAGCTGCGCATGTGTTTCAGCAGGGCAGATAACACTCTGGACAACACGTTAGAGAACATTGGCTGGGACATCCCTGATGCCATGGCCACTGTTGTTTGAAAAGACCCACTGGCCAGGAAATGGAGTACAGACAGGACCTGCACTAGAGGGGGTATTCCTGTGGGATGGCGGATAGCTGACATCAGGTCTGGCTCCAACTGGGCACACAGTTCCAGGATTGTTGCACGATCAAGTCTGTATGTGATTATGATGTGTCTCTCTTCCATTGTCGATAGGTCCACCAGGGGCCTGTACACCGGAGGATGCCACCATCTCATCACCTGCCCCAGCAGACGTGCCCTATGAGGAGAACAGCGAGCAGAGAGTCATCCAACACTGAGGTATCCCAATGTGTTATTTTCAGAAATGTTTGTAATCCGCAATGTGCCAGTATCTGTCTGTATTCCTGGCCTACATAGGTGTGACGCAGTTTTTATACATCCCATGTGGCCCCCTGAAATGGCTGCCTGACCTGTAAGGTGGGACAAGGGGAAATGAGGTAACTGCACTGGCGTTGTACACAGTCGCGGTGGGCGGTCGAAGACCGCAGCGCAATTCTGCATTGGTTAACATTGGGCCCTATGGGTGCCAGGGGCTAATGACGATGTACGCTGGCGGTGACGGTACGCACCGCCACGGTCGTGACTGCCACTTTCTGTCTGTTCACTCACTTGATACCTAACCTTCAACAGGAGAGGACCTACACTGCAGGTGCTGCTGTGACCTGTGTCTGGAAGCGACAATGGCTACAGTGTCTGGGGAAAGGGCCCCTGCCTTCACTTCAGAGGAGTTGGAGAAACTAGTGGATGGGGTCCTCCCCCAGTACACTCAACTGTACGGTCCTCCAGACAAACAGGCGAGTACACTGGGAGCATGCTGCATGGGCAATGCCTGTTTTGAGTGGTGTGGATGGAAGATACATGGGGGGGCTGAGGCCTGCATGTGTGGATGGTGAGTTTATGTACGTCAGGGCATGGGTAGGAACTGGTGGGCAATGAGTATGACGGTCCGGACGGGCGAGTAAATTCCTTTCCCCCTGTACCATTCCTCTAGGTCAGCGCCCACCAGAAGAAGGGTATTTGGCGTGTCATCGCCAAGGACGTCCGGACCCTGAGGGTCTACCACAGACGGAGCACCCACTGTTGTAAAAGATGGGAGGACCTGCGCCGCTGGAGCAAGAAGACGGCGGAGGCCCAGCTGGGGATGTCCTCCCAACGTGGAAGGGGTGCCCATTGCCCCATGACCCCCCTGATGTACTGGATCCTGGCGGTGGCCTATCCAGAGTTGGACGGGGGCTTGAGGGCATCACAGCAGCCACAAGGGGGTGAGTACACTCTCATTCAGCTGACTGCGTGCATTACGAGGTGTCTGGGTGGGGGAGGTGGGCAGTGTGTTCCCCTAGGCCAGGGCGAACTTGGTAGGCAAGGTCCCTTGTGATGCAGGCTATGTGGCATCCCAACCCCGCTAGTGGTAAGAGCCATCTACACCTAGTCAGGCTCCTGTGACTTCCAGGTGTGCAGCAATTGGGCTTAGGCCTCGTATCCCATGGGCATGTGAAGTTTCTAGGAAATGTTAGTGCATGGCGTAGTGCTGAGGGCTGCTCCCTGTGTGTTGTTTCGTCCAACGGCAGTGGTGTTGCATGCACTGAACATGTTTTTCTTCTGTCTTTCCCCCCCCCTTTTTTGTTGTCTCCCTGTTCTTGTGTGCAATAGCATCATCAGGCGGAGGAGCAGTGGCACAGGAGCAGGAGGAAGCTGCAACCCACTTGGCCCTGGAGTGTGAATCAATGGAGTCTGAAGCCACCAGTGGGACGGAGGGCGAGGGGAGCTCCACGACGGGGACAGGAGCATACACCAGTGACTGCGACTCCTCCTCTGAAGGGAGCTCCCTTGCGGTGGCGGGCACTTCTGTGCCCACCGCATCAACAGGTACAGCCGCCACCCCCCTACCAGCACCGCCCTCCCAGCAGCCCCTCAGCGTGTGTCCTGTGCCCGCTCACCAAGGAGGGTGGGCATCTCCTTCACCCCAGGCACCTCAGGCCCTGCCCTAGTCAGCCCTGCTGCCCTCAGTGAGGAGGCTATTGACCTCCTGAGATCCCTCACTGTTGGGCAATCTACCATTTTGAATGCCATCCAGGGTGTTGAGAGGCATTTGCAACAAACAAATGCATACCTGGAGGGCATTCATTCTGGGGAGGTGGTCCAACAGAAAGCATTTCAGGCTCTGGCCTCAGCACTGATGGCAGCCATTGTCCCTGTGTCCAGCCTACCCCCTCCAACTTCCACTACCCAGACCCAATCCCCTGTACCTCAGCCTATCCCAAGCACACCATCAGACCAGCATGCACACTCATCAACACACAAGAGTGGACATGGCAAACATAAGCACCACACATCCCACAAGCACTCACACAAGCACCATCCCCATGCAGACACAGCAACAGGCACTGCCTCCACTGTGTCCTGCTCCTCCACATCCTCCACCTTCCTCCCTGTCTCGTCTCCACTCACACCTGCATGCACTACATCCTCAGCCACTACCTCCATCACCAGCACGCCCATCACCACACACCACTCACGTGCACTCACCATCCCCACTACCATTCACACATCCCCTGTGTCCTCTCCCAGTGTGTCTGTGAGCCCTCCTCCCAAAGTACACAAACGCAGGCACACACCCACCCAACAGCCATCCACCTCACAACAGCCTCCGGCCCATACACCTTCACCCAAATTCAGACGTACACCTCCTACAACCAGTACCTCTTCCTCCACTCCCAAACCCACTCCATCTTCCCGTCCCAGTGTGTCTAAAAAACTTTTCCTGGCAACCCTTGACCTCTTCCCTTTACCTCCCCCCCCTGTCCTTCCCCTAGGGCCAGGCTTTCCAGGTTCCAGCCCAGCACCTCAGCCACCAAATCCCCAGGCACAGTGGTGCCAGCAACTGCAGGGTCATCGAGTGCGCCACCCATTAGGGCTGCCAGTGTTCCACGTAGCGAGGGCAAGGACATTCCACCACCTGCCAAGGTGAAGAAGTTGCCTACATCCCGGAGGGAAAAGCCGCACCTACCAGCCACCAAAGGCTCTGCAAAAACAAAAGGGGTTAGTGGCAAGACACCTGCAGCACCATCAAAGGTGGGGAAGGGACAAAAGCAGAAGAGCAGGTCAGGATAGGGTATGGTGGCACTGACTGAGGGACCAGTGTCACCCCTTCTGTCCACGACAACACCAACCTGTATGATGGCGGACACCGCAAGCTGCCCCGCCACCAGCACTGCCACCTGCACTGCCACCAGCACCACCACCTGCACCGCCCCCTGCACCACCACCTGCACCACCACCTGCACCGCCACCTGCACAGCTACCTGCACAGCCACCAGCACGTCTGCAGCCTGAGCAACAGTCCCCAGCATCTTCCTCAGTGGGCAGCCATCCGAGGCTTCAGGAGACGTCCTGCTGTGTCCCTCAGCAGGTGCTGACCCATGCACCACCGCCAGCACCTCCGCCACAGACACCGCCGCAAGCCCCGCCACCAGCCCCGCGACGTGCTCGGACAGTGGCACCACTGCTGACATGGCTACCATCCCCAGTGGTCAGTCGTCTGAGGCTTGAGGAGAGTTCCTGTACCCTGGCCAGCTTCCATGAGGCATGACTTCCATCACTGTTTGCACCTGCAGGTGGAAGGCGAAGCCGCAGCAGTGTGGGGTATGCCGCTGCCTCCATGGCGTATCATGCTACCTGTTCCTCAGCAATTTCGTGGCACACACACCCAGATGAGGGAATGGTACCGGCCACACTGCACGTGGATAACTCTGGGCACCAGGCCCCTCCAGAACCAGTGGAGAAAGGCATCCACTACCTCAGTCCTTGGCAGGATGAAGCACTCTGGGCACCAGCACCCCCCCCCAGAACCAGTGGAGAATGACATCCACTTGAGAGACTGTGGCTTTGCACGTCCCAGGATAAAGCAGTGGGCAAACCACCCACTGGAGAGACTTGAGAGTCTGTGGTTTTGCACTCCCCAGGATACAGCAGTGGGCATGGAGCCCCCTCGTGCAGCAGTGGTGTTGTGCGTTCATCTGGCTGAGGTGCCCCCTGAGGTGCCTGTTTATTTTCGATATGATGCCCCAGCAGTGTTCTCTCCGTTTCCAGTCAGGTATCTTGTGTGGGCTTCCCCCATGCATTTTGGGACCAGTGGTCCACGGACAATGATTGGTACACTATCCGGACTTGTGTAGTTGGTGTATATATTTGTATATACTGAATTTTGAATTTTGACTATCAGATTTTTCATAATTCTAATCGTTACAATCATTTAATTTTGTCCTTGCGTTCTTCCAGAGGGTGATGGGGTGTATATGTAATGTTGCTGCATATATTTGTGTGTATGGTGTGGGTGAGGGTGGGGTGAGGGTATTGCGTGTTGTGTGTGTCACTCTCTTTTACCTCACCCTCCCCTGTGTTGTAGTTGTAGTACTCACTGTGGTCGTTGACGGTGTCTGTCCTGCTCCTGATAGAGCAGGAGGAAGAGCAGCATTGGTAACACATGTAGTTTGAGCTCTATGGCATCCTGGTTCCTCGTTGGGTGTTTAGAGGTGAGTGTTTTCCCTTCTGTGTACTGTTTCCGCCGTGCTTTTGATAGCGTTGGTTCCGCCCCGGAAAAGGTGGCGGATAGGCCTGTTGTGATAGGGTGGGCGGTACTTTGTCCTCCACCTGTCTGTTGGCAGTTACTGCCGCGGTGTTTGTTTCTACCGCTGTGGCAGTCGGCGTGTTAAAGTGGCTGTCTATGTTGGTGGTTTCCGCCATGGTCGTGATTCCATTTTTGTTTGCTGACGGCCTGTTCGCGGTATTACCGCCACTTTAACACTGACCGGCAGGGTTGTAATGAGGGCGATATTGACATTACACTTACCAGAGTCTTGACAAGGGGAACTTGACAACTTCAGCACCCGGCAAGGAGATCCAAGAAGAAGCACTTGGTTGTGCTTACTGAGCTGTCCAATACCTCAAGAAACACACGACCAACGTTGCTAGGTGGCAGCTCAGAACAACTCCAGAGGTCTGCAAAGGCGAAAGAGCTCCGATGGAGATCAAGAAGGTGGTCACAGTCCAAAAGACTGTCCAAGATAACCCAGGGGCCGATCCATCGCAAGGCATCAGAGATGGCGCAGATGACGCAGGTTTTTGCTTCCACACAAATGTAGATATTCCACCAATCAACAGATATGTAAAGGTTGTGGGAAAAAGAACCATTTTGTGAGAGTTTGTAAAGCGAAGGAAAAAGTAAGTGCGTCATGGTGCGCATACAAAATGGCCACCAGAATGTTCCAGAAGCAACGCTTGACACACACCCACAAGGCCAAGTGGCAACATCAGTTGAGGTACATCAACACTGAACAAAGTTGATTGTCATCTAAAATGGTTGTCAAATAGTTCGTCCACCTCAATATCTGGTGAAAGTGAGGTAGATGGTTGTGCCATGTCGATGTTTACTTCAGAGAAACTTGTGCATGTTGGACTGGCCTCATGTGAATAAAAATGTCAGCAAAGAAAAGGCGATATTCCAACTCACCAAAATCATACAAACACTGCCTAAAGATTACATTGAAAGTAAATGGTTGTTCGATACCTTTCATTATCGAAAGTGGTGCATCAATAAACATAATGCCTAAAGAGAAATACAATGAACTATATCCATTACCCGCGGCTTATGCCATCAAAAATTAAAAAACATAAAAAGTAAAACTTTATTTGTACCGACAATAAAATACAAGAAAACAATTGTGCAGCACCCATCCATATGCTTCAATTACAGCATCGTGTTTGTCTACTCGGTTTCAGCACAGCCGCTGATATGTGACTGATTTCTGTAAATTACAACATGAATATTGATCATAAAATAGTAAGTCAATTCCCTTCCTTATTTCATGGTATAGGAAAGCTTAAGTCTATGAAAGTAAAGCTGCATATTAATGCAGATGTCCGTCCTGTTGCTCAGGGACATAGACCAATTTGTTTTCATTACAAGAAGTTTTTGAAAAAGAACTGGAAAGGTTACTCATGCATGACATTTTTGAACATTCTACTGCTCCAACGTCATGAGTTTCTCTCATAAGGGCAGTGCCCAAAAAGGACAGTGAGGGAGCTGTACTCATATGCATTGGTGTGTCAGGGAAACAAGGCAATTGAACGAGAACAACATCCAGGTCCACAGATTGCTGACATGATAATGCAATCAAATGGTTCAAAGGTTTTTTCTACCCTTCATTTAAATGAAGGTTATCATCAGTTGGAACTCAAAGAAAATTGCAGGTACATTACAACCTTTTCTACAAATGATGATCTGTTTCGATATAAAAGAGTTAGGGCCTCATTGAGATCTTGGCGGACGAGTTACTCTGTCACAGCAGTGACAGATATACCGTCTGTCAAAATATAAATCCCATTACATCTTAAGGGATATATATTTCAGCGGACAGGATATCCATCACAATTGTGACAGAGTAACTCGTTTGCCAAGATCTCAATTATGCTATTAGTTTTGGTGTGTCATCAGCTGCAGAACTTTTCCAAGACATAATTTGACGTATCATCCCCCCTCTTTTGAGAAAGTGTTCAATTATAGTGATGACATATTAGCTTTCAGAGCTACATAGAAGACGCATGATAGAGCTCTCATTCAAGTATGTTGTTTCCTTATTCATGCAGGTTTGACTATGTAACCAAGTGTGAGTTTCACAAGACAAAGTTAAAATTCTTTGGCCATATCTTTTCTGATGGGGGTATAACACCCAATCCTGTGAAAGTACAAGCTTTGTCAATTGCTGATCTCCCACATGATGTTTCTATGATGCGTTCATTTCTTTGCACAGCCAGTTACTCTTCAAGATACATACAGGACTTTGCCACTGTACGTGCTCTATTACCCAAGTTGACAAAGACAAATGTTTCATTTCAGTGATAACAAGATTGTGAGAGCAGTTTCAAGAGAATCAAACAAGCCATTGAAAATGCTGCTGAAATGCCACACTTCAATCCAAAACTTCATACAGAGGTTGTGTAGGAAGTTGGATATGTATATACTATCTCAAAGTGAGAGATAGTGTGCACAGAGTCCAGGGATTCCCCTTAGAGGTTGATAGTGGCAAAATTAGATAATACCAATGCTCTATTTTGTGGTAGTGTGGTCGAGCAGTAGGCTTATTAGAGGTTAGTGTTAAGCATTTGTTGTACACACACACGCAATAAATGAGACCACACACTCAAAAACGTAACTCCAGGCCAATAGGTTTTTATATAGAAAAATATTATTTTCTTAATTTATTTTAGAACCACAAGATTCAGAATTCAAGTAAGTACACAAATTGTAAGGTACTTGGAATAGGTAAATATGAAACTTTGAATTAAAACTGTAATGTACACAGTTTTGACAAAAAAAAGGAAAACGCTATTTCCCCAGTATTCAGTGTAGCCATTATGGAACTGTGTAGTTCGTGTTTGACAAACTCCCAGACCATATACTCTTTATGGCCACGCTGCACTCACAATGTCTATGAGTTGGCTTAGATACTATAGTGGTATAGTGCTCATGCAACTATGCCCTCAACTGTGGTATAATGCACCCTGCCTTAGGGCTTTAAGGCCTTCTAGAGGGGTGACTTAATTATGCCGCAGGCAGTGGGTTGTGGGCATGGCACTCTGAGGGGAGTGCCATGTCGACTTAGTCTTTTTCTCCCCACCAGCACACGTAAGCTGTGAGGCAGTGTGCATTTGCTGAGTGAGGGGTCCCCAGGGTGGCATAATACATGCTGCAGCCCTTAGAGACCTTCCCTGGCCATATGGCCCTTGGTACCAGGGGAATCTTTTACAAGGGACTTATCTGTGTGCCAGGGCTGTGCCAATTGTGGAGACACAGGTACAGTTTCAGTGAAAGAACATTGGTGCTGGGGCCTGGTTAGCAGGGTCCCAGCACACTTTCAATCAAAGCTGGCATCAACAAAAGGCAAAGGTTAGGGTGTAACCATGCCAACAGTGGTATTTTCCTACAATATATATATAAATTATATATATCTATATATATATATATATATATATATATATATATATATATATATATAATATATATATATATATACCCACACACACACATATACACATATATATACAAATATATTCACACATAAACATATATTGTATATATAATAAACATATATCATATATGATTTAAAAAAAATATTTAACAGAGGGGGAGATGTGCGTGTTTTATGACAGAACCCTTTTGGCTCCCAACAGACTCTAGAAGTGTGACGTAGGTATTAGAGCAGAATGCAATGAAAGCTTGGTTTAGAATGTGGAGTTTGCAGTTACACTCAGACGAATAAAGATGTAATATTCAGCTCTGTGTGTGGCGTAGTCATTGGCGGGTAGCCAGGCTGTGGAGGATATTACACCCTCATCTTGACTCAGGATCTTTACTTGACTTGATCTTGACTTTTGGTCTCTGTTTTTAATAGTGGGGCTATTAATTGCCTGCATGTCCAGAAACAGCTTGCACCAGCAAAGCAAACATTGCCTCAGCTTGTATGCTGCAGTGGACTGTCCAAGCTGTTCTTTCCTGAGAAGCCATGGAAAGCAGCAAAGCAGTTGGCATCACAGTGCAAGATGTGGGCCACATACGTGTATTCCCTGAAAAAACCTAGTACCGGAGAGCAATTTTTCCTGGGATGGTGCATCCTACTACTCTGCCCCCCAATGAAGGGACAGGAAATGCTGTGGGTGCAAAAATCCTTCACCAACTTGGCAATACATCTTTCCCTTGTTTAGCCATGCCCCCATGACAATTAGTCAATCACTTTAATGTGTCTATGAGGGGCCTCAGGTTGAGAGATGAAATGTGGACATGAGAGCTGGGTTCTAAGGTGGCAACAGTTTGGGAGGAAGAGTTCAAGACAAAATCTTCTGCAGGCAGGTGTGCCTCAAATGTCTTCAGTGTAAGTGTATTCTTCTTCCTTGCTTTGCAGAATGTCATTCCGACAAGCTGCTTGAGGGCAGTCCTGCAAAATAGTATAAATTCTCTTCAGCAATCCATGGCCCTCAGGAAGTGTTCTCTAACAATTAATTGGGTATAATGCTGGTGGAATTGTGATCCTTTCCAAGCTATGGAATTACTCATAAGAGGGAGTTTTCTCTGTGGTCTGCACACCTTGAGGTTTCCAGATATAGTATTAGGTGCCTGATGGTCAGTTACGACTGAGCACTTCTTACCATACTGAAACAAATGAAAACTTTCACACATGCCTATTATACCACCTGCCTCTCCTACTTCACTTTGGCAGTTTAAGGTTTGTTCAGACTGTGACTGGCCTAAGCAATGATGTTGGGGATACTTTGGATCATGATCTTATTGAGAAAGACTCGTGGCTAGCTCCATCCGAAAAGATTTTTGACAAGTAAGCCACATTGCTGGAATCCACAATGCGTGTTGTAATAGTATCAAACTAGCTTTGCAATAAGGCAATTGGAAATCATATCCTTTTTACAAGTTCTTTCAGTGACCTGCTTAGGAATGCATCCATTCATTAGCAGTCCAAGAAGTGGTCACAGCATCAAGTCACATACCTACTTGTCAGAATATGTGCCATAGAACGTCAGCGTTGTCGATAAAAACTCACATTTATTCTTGTTAAGTGTGAGATTTGCTTATGTAAAGCTTGGCAGTTTTTTCACACATCCTCATATTCAGTAAATGCTAGCAAGTGCAGGGTGGGTTCATCATGCTGGCAGTTGCCAAATACCAGGATAAAATTGTTGTAATTCAGGCATCTAGGAAAGCCCACCAGTACTTTCTGTGATTCTCCTAGATATCAGCCACAGACAAGGCACCAGAGATGAGTTCTATTTATCAAAAGAGACCTGGTGAATGGCAAAAAAAGGTGATATAAAATGAAAACTCCCCCATTTCCAACATATGATAATCTTTGCTGAAGTCAACAGATGTCTCCTATCACGGATCCTATGTAAAACATGTCATTTTCTCTGGATTGCAAGATTTGATTTTTGCCTGGCCATGCAAATGCAAATCTGGACACCTGGCTGTCTTTTGGTAACAAGAACTATTGGGGAGACCAAAGGGGCAGGCCTGTTTACAGGATCAATGATGAGGTTATTCATGTCAGCTTTGACTTGTTCCGGTATGTTGAAAATAATGCCCACACGGCTGTCTTTGTATCATCTTACACTCCTATGTGTCTCACAGTAGTCAACTTCTTTAGGTGAAACCTGTCAGTTTTTAAAGTAACCAACAAAAACCTTTAATGTACCTCTGATTGCCTACAGGCTCAAAAGTAATCCTACAAAAGAGGTGGTACATACCTATTTACCTGTACAATTTAATGCTGCTACTATAAATTCATTACCAGGCCAGACAAAATACAGGGACACTTCCAATATGGAAATTTCAGGGTATGATGGCTAACTGATAATAACAGTGAACTATTTGGGAATGAGGTGAAAAGCTAGTTAGGGGGCATACTAGCTACAATACCAAAGTACACATGTAATAAATTGCCCTTGACATTTCCCCTGTGTGGGTCAAACTAGGAGGTCAGTGCATCAGCATTTAAAGATGAGCATCCTCTTTAGTGAGTGATTTTGTAGATAAGCATTATATAGTGGATGACTTCCAATGGTCTGTGACCAAAAAGTAACTAATAATTAAAGGACCAATGATATTACCAGAAGAATTAACATTCAAGAGGTCCATTGGATTTTTAAAATAGACAGTGTAAGCAAATGTTTGACTCAAGTACTTGACTATGGATACCATATACATGAATAGTCAATCTGTTTAAAATCATGTCACATGTTTCTGAATCAAGAGTAACAGGAATGCTATCCCTATTTGATGCTCATGATTAAAAATCTTTGGAAGTACATTGCATTAACATAATTGCAATCAGAGTTAAATTATCCTTCCAAATTGTATTTTCAGAAAAATTGTTATATAAGCCAGAATCAATTTTTTTCTTGAATTTAAGTTCTAAATATTGTTTATATTTTATGTGATTTTTGTGTTAATTGCCATTCTATAATAATGGTTTGCAGTGATTTGTATAGGTTTAATTAGATTTAGATGATAAGATCATAATTGGTATTTGGCCATATATTTTTCACAGACTTTTGATATCCAATAATATGAAGTGCTCTTCTGAATATAGGGGTAATGAGTAGTAATAGTATATCCCGTAGCAATAATGAATGTTTGAAACATCTGTTTTATCATTTGTATACTTTTTGCATCTATCTAACATCTTGAAATAATCACATGGCCATATTATGATCTTTAATTAGCTAAAAGTTTTTATGATGAGGCAGATAGGAAGAAGGTACCCCAATGCTAAAATACTGTTGCCACTCATGTTCTATTTTGATGCTGAATATCTGGCATTGCTTGCTATAGTCATTGGCATCTTTTGGATTTTTTTCCAATACAAGTTACATGGCTGTTCAGTCTATTTCCTCATTCGCCTCATTCCATTAACTCTGGTTCCTTATTAGTTAGTCACGTGAATTGGATGTTGAGGTAGAAAACCTTTTGCGGTAGTCTAGTTGTTGACTAACCTTTGGGGTAGATATAAGTCCTGGAACTGGCCCTGCAAATAGATATACATACCCTACTATTTTCCAAATTCCGTTTGTTCCCTTTAAGCTGAACTTCCATCTAATTGTTTTTCTTTACGTATTCCAGTCAGGTGTTCCTTCAAAAACATTTACTGATGTAGTCTTGTTGTTGACTTTTCGCCAGGCCAGTTGCAGGTCCTGCTGTACACAATGGAAGTGATAAGTTTATTTAAATAGTCACTGGCAGGAAAACTCGGGTTCATGTCGTAGTAGTTATACGGGAGATAGCTTCTGCATTCTATATGAAACTATTCCATTGTGTAAGCAATGTATGCTCCTTGGTCTCTCAAAGGCTATGTAGAAGTTGCAAAATTTGTCATTAGTATTAATCGGCTTGTGTAAGATGTGGACTCAATGTTATATTGGATTAGATATTTATTGAATATTTAATAACTGATTAACATTACAAATTACTTTACTTTCTTTCCTGATAAAAAAGAATGGGCATTTAAAATATGTTTGAATGACATTATATTGCTTCTCCCAAAATAATAACATTTTAGGGACATTTTAGGGACTAGATTGAGCGGATGGTGTTACCTCACATGCTATTTTTGACCACAGATACAAAAATTCATAGATTCAAAGTAATTTAATTATATTTGATAACATTTATTATGTTAATTTTTAAATGCAAAAAGGTTAATAAAATATTTTAAATTAAAATTAAAATCAGTACTATCTTGATATGTTTTTAACATTGAATTTTTTTATTTTTTTTAATTGTCTAAATGAATTTAATTTAATTTGACATTATTTCCAATGGGGTTTTATATTAAGTCCCTAACTCCAATATTTTATTTGAAAGTATGTTGCAGTTCCAGTTGTTGTCCATGTGTGATACTGGACTTACTTTAGCTCTGAGCTGGAGTAATTTACTACCATTTCTGGTCCCTTTTTAGCTGTAGCAACTTTAAAAGTACAATTTGTGAATACTCTTTTGTGTAGGTGGGGAGATGTTCCTCTGTAAAGCCCTCACACATCCTCCCTTAACACAGACTATTTATCCCTATTCTTCACCCCCAGCAATAAGTATTCCTCATTTTCCAGCCACTCATCTCTCTTCCTCCCCCATTTACTATTAAATCACATATTTACATGTGTTGAGACTCCACACTCTGTGTAGAGATTTCCAGACAGAAAAAGATAGGAGAGGTGTAAATTCTGCACATACATTTGTGAATAGTTTTTTGTGCCACATTTTGTGGTATGACAAAAATGACTACAAAAGTCAGTTCATGAATCGGCCCCAAAGAGTATATGTTCCTCTTGGTCCACAGCATCCCCAGAAAATTTGCAGACTGATCTAATACTTGGAAGTAAAGAAAACACAGAACTGGAATTAGAGAAGTATTTTAGGTAAGTATGTTTAAAATATGGAAGCATATTTGCAAACACTATTCCAGGAGTCATTGCCTGAGGATTCCAAACGCAGATACGGTGCAACTTTTTATTTCTATGTGAGGATCCTCATCTCTTTCCATATTTTGGTAACGTTTCTTTTGATTCCCCCATGGCTTAATGCACAGACATTAGGTGGCAAAATGACTACATGTTGTCAGTAATAATATATAGTATAATACTAATTTACATTTATTAAGTTATAAATTATGAACCTGTTGCTTTGAACTTATGTGAATCACACGAGAGAGTTAATATAACACCTACAACAGTTCCCAGTAACGAGAAATGCTTAGCAAACCTGCATAGTCTGCATTAGTTTCATGGATAATAATTATGTTTCAACTCTATGAAGACAATGATTTTCAGAAAACCTACGGAGACTTGAAGATAGTGGAAGTTCAAAGGTATATCATACATGATAATCACATCGTAAAAAAATCGGGTTCTACAGTCATAGTGATAAAAACTCTGAAGATTATTCTTGCCTTTGAATCTGAATATCCTCCACTTGATGACAGTGTGCAACTGTGCGCACAGGCAGAGAAACCATACCATGTCTCTGTTTTCTTCCTTATCCCCTTTCGCTTTTCCTTCAGTCATTTTCTAACCGGTGTATTATTTGGAGTAGGATTAGGAAGTGTGCAAGCACACATCTCTCCTGGTGATAGGACTGTAAGGGTAGTACTCTCTGATATCAAGTCAATGAACACCCATGGTTGTGAGTTTCAGTGATTACATCTCAAGGTACCAAGAGGGCTAGGGGTGATTTCCTAAGAAGCAGCCACATTTTTCATTTTCACAATCCAGCTGAATGTGATTGCATGTTGTAGTATTTAGCTGCACTTACAATGTGTTTTATAATAACGTGTATAGAATAATGTGTAAATGTATTTTACTCTAAGAGGAACGGATAACCGCGTTGTGTGCAAACATTTGTGGGTGGGTGAGTTCTCCTTTCATCGTAGTCAGTCTCAAACACACCCACCAACTGTTCTGGTTATACTTCCTCTCCATCAGCACATAGCACGCACGGTCATGATGGCCTTACAAAAAAATTAATTAGTGGTTGACAGAGTGGTGGAAGCATTTAATGTCTATTCAACAACTTGTGGGAATAGTAGAAAAAAGCATCAAACAAGACATTTCAGTTCTAACCATTTTTACGGAAGAGCACCAGACAGAGCAAGTCATTACATGATGTGAGACAGAAACTATCCCTATAAATTAGCAAAGTTGAGCTATGAAGAGCAGCAAACATGGCTCAGCATGCCCACACCTAACTCCCAAACATACCCTAGTGGACAGCCCAGAGACAGAGCATGTAGTCAAAGGAAAGGCCTGATTGCCCAGCTTGTCTGGAGACCAATCCCCCACTCACTTAATTGGGTTACTGAATAATAAAGTGTTAGCTTCTTCAAAGGTATATGCATTTTATGGTAGGGTGCATCAAATATGGAGTCGCAAAGCAGTCACTATGTTTGTGAAGACCTGCATTGTAACCCTAACTTTTTTTCACTGAGACAGATGGACTAATCCCTAAAGCACTAAGGGGGTCATTCTGACCTCGGCGGTAAAAGCCGCTTACCGCCGGTCAGAAGGCCGCCACAATACCGCCGCGGCTGTGGTCAGCCGCCACGGACATTCTGACCCACAACTGCAAAACCTCCGAAAATCCGCCCTCCACTGCAGTCCGCCACATCAGCGGCCAGCGGTAAACTGGAGAAGACCAAACCTCCACCGCCACGCCAACAGAAATACGCCCATCCCATTATGACCGGCAAATCGACGCAGCGGTCATTCAACCGCGGTATTCCATTGGCGGTAGACACCGCTGCGGTCAAAATACACACACCTTTACAAACCCCTACCACATTGGACAATTTGAAAGGCACACACCTGAAACACATACACACACCACTCCCACACATCCAATACCATATAAAACACACACCCACATCACCCACAAACCCCTACCAACAAAAACCAGAGACGAAGGAGAGAGAGACACATCAGAGAATAGATAGCCAGACACACAGAGGCACACCGCAACATCACACACACCACATAGAAGCACAAAGCACCACACACCAACACACACATCATCACATACACCACCCCACACCTCATACACACCACCCCATGGCACCACAAAGGCACCCACACTTTTCGGACCAAGAACTCCGGGTCATGGTGGAGGAGATCATAAGAGTGGAACCCCAGCTCTTCGGCTCACAGGTCCAGCACACCACCATAGCAAGGAAGGCGGAGCTCTGGCAGCGGATCGTGGACAGGGTCAACGCGGTGGGACAGCATCCCAGAAATAGAGAGGACATCCGCAAACGATGGAACGACCTACGGGGGAAGGTGCGCTCGATGGTCTCGCGACACAACATCGCAGTGCAGAAGACTGGCGGGGGACCCCCACCCACTCCACCCGAATTCACAACATGGGAGCAAGAGGTACTCAACATCCTGCATCCGGATGGCCTCGCTGGAGTACACGGAGGAATGGACTCTGGTAAGTACAAGGCCAACCACTTCACCCCCCCCCCAGCATGCTAACCCCCACCCTCACCCCCAACCCCCCAGCACACATCCTCCCTGAGAATGTCTCCCCAGCACAACCCACCCAACACCAACCCCTGCATGCCACCCCCAAACTATGGACACCCATCACCTAAGTATGACCACTGCACATACCCATCACCCCCCCCACAAAACACCCTCACAACACCTCCCCCAAGGGAATGCCAGCACTGGGGGACAAGGGCACCCATAAAACGCAAGCTAATGTACACACAGAAACAATAACCATACCCTCTTACCCCATGCAGGACCCGAACGACAACACACCGGTCAGGAGGGACCAGAAATGTCCATCCCATCCCCAGAACAGGCCACTAGTGATGACAGCAGCTCTGTCGACCTGGAACCTGACGACCAGCCCGGACCATCGGGGACCTCTGGGCAGTCGGTTCCCCTCACCCAGACAAAGGCCACTGCAGACCCAACCCCCTCTGGGAACAACCGCACAGCTCCCACCCAGCGGGCCCATGCCTCTGTCTCTAGGACAGGTCAAACAGCGGTGTGTCTACCACTACAGGGCCCCCAGGGTAACCCACCAACCCAACAACAACAGGGACCTGGGGGCAGTGGGAGTGGGCACACCGTCCAGGGGACAGAGGCCCAGGGAAACAGGGCAACTCGGAGGGCTGCTGTGCGACAGGGGGGGGAGGAGAGGCCCAGGGAACCCACTCTCCAAGAGGCCCTCACCACCATCATGGCTGCCTACCACCACTCACAAGAGACGATGGCGACGGTACTGGCCAGGTTCCAGGAGATCCAGGCACAGCAGGAGCAACGCTACATGGGGTTCAGCGACCAACTCAGCAACATCTCAACCGCTATGGGGAGCATAGTCCAGGCCCTGAACCGCATAGAGGACACGTTTCGGGACCATGTGGCATCACACAGGGCCCCTGTCACTAGCCAGGAACAGGAACAGCCTACCACCTCCGCCGGCGCTAGTGGACAGGAGGCCCCACCACAACGACAGCCCACCAGAACCCCACCTCCTGCTGAACAACAACCACCCGCAAAAGGAGCCTGAGATAAAAAAAAACGACAGAGTAGGATGTCAAGTCCCCCACCAGCATCACATACCCCCTGAAGTCCTCCCACTGTCCCACATTGCCACCCTGTCAAACCTTGAACTGCCCCTGCTCCATCCTGCCACAGGCATATGGACAATGCACCTGTGAGACTGAGAACTGGACTCTGCCATGGACATTACTCCACCCCCACCCATCACTGTTTCACTATCATGTACCAATATCTATGCACTAATAATAAATCACACATTGCACTGAAATCAATCAGGACTCAGCCTGTCTTATTTACAAATGTATGACACATTACATATCAATTACGTATTGTGAACATTGTGAATTACACATACCGAGGTAACTTAGCATTAGTCCATGGGCCAACCAAGCCGAGGTCACGCAGTGGCTCATACAGCACAGAAAAGGGAAGGGAAAATCAAACATCATGTTCATAGGTCTGGGGGGAAACCGACAAAGTTGAGATGCAGGAGGCTTTCAGGAAATGTAAAATGGCATGGGTGATTATTACCTGTGTGCTACTGGAAATACTGTGCTATTACTCTGTCCCTGTTGTCTGTGTCGTCCTCTGAGTCTTCCTCCTCTTCACTCTCCGCAGGCTCCACAGCTACTTCAACACCACCATCTGCACCATCCTCCTGCAGGAAAGGAACCTGACGTCGCAATGCCAGATTGTGAAGCATACAGCAGGCCACGATGATGTGGCACACCTTCTTTGGTGAGTACATCAGGGATCCCCCAGTCATATGCAGGCACCTAAACCTGGCCTTCAGGAGGCCAAAGGTCCTTTCGATGATCCTCCTAGTTCGCCCATGGGCCTCATTGTACCGTTCCTCTGCCCTGGTCCGGGGATTCCTTACTGGGGTCAGTAGCCAAGGCAGGTTGGGGTAACCAGAGTCACCTATTAGCCACACACGTTGTCTCTGTAGCTGCTCCATCACATAGGGGATGCTGCTATTTCGCATCACATACGCGTCATGCACTGACCCTGGGAACTTGGCATTTACATGGGAGATGTACTGGTCAGCCAAACAGACCACCTGGACATTCATCGAATGATAACTTTTTCTGTTTCGGTACACCTGCTCATCGTCTTTTGGGGGTACCAAAGCCACATGGGTCCCATCAATGGCACCAATGATGTTGGGGATATGTCCAAGGGCATAGAAATCACCCTTCACTGTAGGCAAGTCACCCTCCTCTGGGAAAAAGATGTAGCTCCGCATGAGTTTCATCAGGGCAGACAACACTCTACTCAAAATCTTTGAAAACATAGGCTGAGACATTCCAGATGACATGGCCACTGTGGTCTGGAATGACCCACTTGCCAAAAAATGGAGGACTGACAAAACCTGCACCAGAGGGGGAATCCCTGTGGGTTGGCGGATGGGGGACATCAGGGCTGGCTCCAGCTGGGCACACAGTTCATGGATAGTGGCACGGTCAAGTCTGTATCGAAGTATTATATGGCGTTCTTCCATTGTCGACAGGTCCACCAGCGGTCGGTGCACGCGAGGATTCCTCCTTTTCATCCCAAGTCCCAGCGGACGGTGCCTAGGAAGGACAACATGGAGCACAGAGTCAGCCAAACCACAGGTACGTACAGACAGCTTGCACAGTTAAAGAATGGCAATGGGTTGAAAGGCGTGTATGTGTGGCAATGCAAGGCCTAGGCCTGTGTGTCGCAGTCAAAATTAAGCCATGTAGGCCCTTGAAATGGCGGCTGCCTGACCTGTGAAGTGGGACAATGGGATGTGAGGTCAATGCGCTGGCGGGGCACACCGTGGCGGTAGGCGGTCGAAGACCGCGGCGCAAAGCCGCATTGGTTAACATTGAAGCCTATGGGTTTCAGGAGCCAATGACGAAGTGCGCCGGCGGTCGCGGTACGCACCGCCGCGGTACGCACCGCCGCGGTACGCACCGCCGCGGGCGTGACCGCCATTTTCTATCTGCTTAATCACTCGAGACCTGATCATCCACAGGAGAGGACCTATACTGCAAGTGCTGCTGTGACCTCGGTCTGGAAGATACAATGGCTGCTGCGACTGGGGAAAGGGCCCCTGCCTTCACGTCTGAAGAGTTGGAGAAGCTTGTGGATGGGGTCCTCCCCCAGTATGCGCTACTCTACGGTCCTCCAGACCAACAAGTGAGTACACCGGGTGCACATGGAATGGGCTATGCCTGTGTGGATTGGGGTGGATGTAAGTTGGTGGGGTGGGGGGCGAATGAGGAGTGCAACGCCCGACAGATGAGAGCATGTGCCATATGGGAAAGTTGGTGGGGGGGGCAATCACATCTAACATGCAGGTCATTGATGATTTCCTCCTTTCCACCCTGTACATGTCAAATAGGTCAGCGCCCATCAGAAGATCGAGATTTGGCGTGCCATCGCCAAGGAAGTCCGGAACTTGGGGGCCCACAACAGACGGGGCACCCACTGCCGCAAGAGGTGGGAGGACATCCGCCGCGGAACAAGGAAGACCACAGAAACACTGCTGGGGATGGCCTCCCAACCTAGGAGGGGTGCCAGTCGCACCATGACCCCCCTGATGTCCCGGATCCTGGCAGTGGCCTACCCAGAATTGGATGGGCGCTTTAAGACATCACAGCAGACACAAGGGGGTGAGTATCAGCACATTCTCCTATCTTTCTGCGCAGTGGAGGCGTCTGGGTGGGGGAGGAGGGCTGTGGGTGACATTAGGCCAGGGCGCTTTCTGTAGTGTAGTCCTCTCCCTTAGGCATGGCCCTGTGCCCCCGGCCCCCACCTCAGTAGGGTGACAAGTACAGCCATTGAAGGTCCAGCATCTCCCATGTGCGCGTTTGACGTCTCTTGGCCTGTTGTCCTAGTCAGTAGTACTGAGTAGTGTACCCCGAATGCGCGGCTTAGTGCATTAGGCTCCTGTGTCTGTCCTCTCTGCCAACGGTGTTGACATTGCATGCACTCAACCTGGTCTTCTTTTTTCTCCCCCCACCCTTTCTCTTCATCTTCTTGTGCATGTGTGCATTAGCATCATCAGGCGGAGGAGATTTGGCATCGGAGCACGAGGGAGCTGCAGGACACAAGGCCCCGGTCGGCCCAGGAACAGACACCAAGGGCACCAGTGATCCGGAGGGCGAGGGGAGCACCACGACGGGGACCGCTGGTGAGAGCAGCGAAAGCGACACGTCCTCGGATGTGAGCTCCCTAGCGGTGGCGGCAACATCCGTGCCCCCCGCCTCTACAGGTACAGCCGCCACCCAGCGCACCAGCCCCGCCCTCCCAGCAGCCCCTCAGTCTTTGCTCCGTGCCCGTTCGCCCAGGAAGGCGCGCGTCTCCTTCGCCCCAGGCACCTCAGCCCCTGCCCCTGTTGCCCCTGCTGCCCTCAGTGCGGAGCTCATTGACCTGGTAAGGACGCTCATTGTTGGGCAGGCGACCCTTTTGAATGCCATCCAGGGTGTGCAAAGGGAGGTGCAACAGAGCAATGCGTACCTGGAGGGCATTCATTCGGGTCAGGCTGCCCATCAACGAGCGTTCACTGCTCTGGCCTCAGCACTGACGGCAGCCATTGTCCCTGTTTCCAGCCTCCCTCTTCTTACTGCCTCCAGCCTTTCTCTGTCTCCTGTTCCTCAGCCTATCCCATCCACACCATCAGACCAGCCTGCACACACCTCAACACCCAAGAGCAGCTCATCCAAACACAAGCACCACAGATCCCACAAACACTCACCCAAGCAACACCCAGATGCAGACATGCCAACAGCCACTGCCACCCCTGTGTCCCCCTCCTCCTCGTCTCCCTCCTCCCTCCCTGTGACGTCTACACTCACACCTGCATGCACCCCAACATCAGCCAGTGCTTCCATCACCACCTCACCCTCCAGTACAGTCCACACTCGTGCAGTCACCACCCCCACTGCCATTTACACGTCCCGTGTCCTCTCCCACTGTGTCCGTCACCCCCTCTTCCAAGACACACAAACGCAGGCAGCCACCCACCCAACAGCCATCCACCTCACGACAGCCTACAGCACCAGCACCTTCACCCAATGACAGCACACCTGACTCTCCTACAACCACCTCCTCTACCTCCACTTCCATCTCCACTTCTCCTAGCCTTTACCTTGGCCCTAAAAAACTTTTCCTGGCTAACCTTGACCTCTTTCCCCCCGATGAGCTCCCCCATCCATCTTCAAAGAGTCCCAAGAGCACCGCAGCCACCACCAGCCCAGCTTCGGGTGTCACTGTTGTGCATGGGTTCTGGAGCCCACCCTTTGCCAGCAGTGACACATCGATCAGCAGCAAGGACACGTCCAGCCCCCCCCCCCGGCAAGAGGACCCGCAAAAACAAGGGCCGCCGTGCGAGGACCGACAGGGCTGCCCCCAAGGAGCAATGTGCGGCCACTTCACCACCCACACCATCTAGGGGAGGCAAGGGCCCGAGAGCCCCATCAAAGGAGCGGAAGGGCAGCAGGAGCGCGGAGAAGGTGGACCCCACATGCCACATCCCAGCTGGGAAGGAGGACACTAAGGAGGCCAGGAGTCCGTCCCCGAAGGGTCCAGAAACGTCACGGTCCGAGGGCGACTGAGCCGGGAGTCCAGGCCAGGTCTGGCTCCCTTGACCAGCTGGATGAGCACCGCTGAACAGGGCCCGCGGGGCAGAAGAGCACCGCTGAACAGGGCCCGCGGTGCAGAAGAGCACCGCTGAACAGGGCCCGCCGTGGAGAAGAGCACCGCTGAACAGGGCCCGCCGTGGAGAAGAGCACCGCTGAACAGGGCCCGCCGTGAAGATAGGCACCGCTGAACAGGGCCCGCGGTGCAGAAGAGCACCGCTGAACAGGGCCCGCCGTGGAGAAGAGCACCGCTGAACAGGGCCCGCCGTGGAGAAGAGCACCGCTGAACAGGGCCCGCGGTGCAGAAGAGCACCGCTGAACAGGGCCCGCCGTGGAGAAGAGCACCGCTGAACAGGGCCCGCCGTGGAGAAGAGCACCGCTGAACAGGGCCCGCCGTGGAGAAGAGCACCGCTGAACAGGGCCCGCCGTGAAGATAGGCACCGCTGAACAGGGCCCGCGGTGCAGAAGAGCACCACTGAACAGGGCCCCGCCGTCTCAAGCACCGCTCCGCTGGGCACCGCTGTCTCTCCACCTCTCCGCTGGGCCCTTCCTGTCAAGCACCGCTCCGCTGGGCCCTTCCTGTCAAGCACCGCTTCGCTGGGCCCTTCATCTCAAGCACCGCTCCGCTGGGCCCTTCATCTCAAGCACCGCTCCGCTGGGCCCTTCCTGTCATGCACCGCTCCGCTGGGCACCGCCGTCTCAAGCACCGCTCCGCTGGGCACCGCCGTCTCAAGCACCGCTCCGCTGGGCCCTTCATCTCAAGCACCGCTCCGCTGGGCCCCGCCGTCTCAAGCACCGCTCCGCTGGGCCCCGCCGTCTCAAGCACCGCTCCGCTGGGCCCTTCATCTCAAGCACCGCTCCGCTGGGCCCTTCATCTCAAGCACCGCTCCGCTGGGCACCGCCGTCTCAAACACCGCTCCGCTGGGCCCTTCATCTCAAGCACCGCTCCGCTGGGCCCTTCATCTCAAGCACCGCTCCGCTGGGCCCTTCATCTCAAGCACCGCTCCGCTGGGCACCGCCGTCTCAAACACCGCTCCGCTGGGCCCTTCATCTCAAGCACCGCTCCGCTGGGCCCTTCATCTCAAGCACCGCTCCGCTGGGCCCTTCATCTCAAGCACCGCTCCGCTGGGCCCTTCCTGTCATGCACCGCTCCGCTGGGCACCGCCGTCTCAAGCACCGCTCCGCTGGGCCCTTCATCTCAAGCACCGCTCCGCTGGGCCCCGCCGTCTCAAGCACCGCTCCGCTGGGCCCTTCATCTCAAGCACCGCTCCGCTGGGCCCTTCATCTCAAGCACCGCTCCGCTGGGCACCGCCGTCTCAAACACCGCTCCGCTGGGCCCTTCATCTCAAGCACCGCTCCGCTGGGCCCTTCATCTCAAGCACCGCTCCGCTGGGCCCTTCATCTCAAGCACCGCTCCGCTGGGCCCTTCCTGTCATGCACGGCTCCGCTGGGCACCGCCGTCTCAAGCACCGCTCCGCTGGGCCCCGCCGTCTCAAGCACCGCTCTGCTGGGCCCTTCTTCTCAAGCACCGCTCCGCTGGGCCCCGCCGTCTCAAGCACCGCTCCGCTGGGCCCTTCATCTCAAGCACCGCTCCGCTGGGCACCGCCGTCTCAAACACCGCTCTGCTGGGCCCTTCATCTCAAGCACCGCTCCGCTGGGCACCGCTGTCTCTCCACCTCTCCGCTGGGCCCTTCCTGTCAAGCACCGCTCCGCTGGGCCCTTCCTGTCAAGCACCGCTCCGCTGGGCCCTTCTTCTCAAGCACCGCTCCGCTGGGCCCTTCATCTCAAGCACCGCTCCGCTGGGCACCGCCGTCTCAAACACCGCTCCGCTGGGCCCTTCATCTCAAGCACCGCTCCGCTGGGCACCGCTGTCTCTCCACCTCTCTGCTGGGCCCTTCATCTCAAGCACCGCTCCGCTGGGCACCGCCGTCTCAAGCACCGCTCCGCTGGGCCCTTCATCTCAAGCACCGCTCCGCTGGGCCCTTCATCTCAAGCACCGCTCCGCTGGGCCCTTCCTGTCATGCACGGCTCCGCTGGGCACCGCCGTCTCAAGCACCGCTCCGCTGGGCCCCGCCGTCTCAAGCACCGCTCCGCTGGGCCCTTCTTCTCAAGCACCGCTCCGCTGGGCCCCGCCGTCTCAAGCACCGCTCCGCTGGGCCCTTCATCTCAAGCACCGCTCCGCTGGGCACCGCCGTCTCAAACACCGCTCTGCTGGGCCCTTCATCTCAAGCACCGCTCCGCTGGGCACCGCTGTCTCTCCACCTCTCCGCTGGGCCCTTCCTGTCAAGCACCGCTCCGCTGGGCCCTTCCTGTCAAGCACCGCTCCGCTGGGCCCTTCTTCTCAAGCACCGCTCCGCTGGGCCCTTCATCTCAAGCACCGCTCCGCTGGGCACCGCCGTCTCAAACACCGCTCCGCTGGGCCCTTCATCTCAAGCACCGCTCCGCTGGGCACCGCTGTCTCTCCACCTCTCCGCTGGGCCCTTCATCTCAAGCACCGCTCCGCTGGGCACCGCCGTCTCAAGCACCGCTCCGCTGGGCCCTTCATCTCAAGCACCGCTCCGCTGGGCACCGCCGTCTCAATCACTGTTTATGGTTCACTGTGCCCACCATGCCTCCTCCTTGACCAGTGGAGACTGTCATCCACCTGATGGACTGTGGCTTTGCACTCCCCAGGATGGTACAGTGGGCAGCCCACCCACTGTAGAGACATTGAGAGACTGTGGCTTTGCACTCCCCAGGATGGTACAGTGGGCAGCCCACCCACTGTAGAGACATTGAGATACTGTGGCTTTGCACTCCCCAGGATGGTACAGTGGGCAGCCCACCCACTGTAGAGACATTGAGAGACTGTGGCTTTGCACTCCCCAGGATGGTCCAGTGGGCAGCCCACCCACTGTAGAGACATTGAGAGACTGTGGCTTTGCACTCCCCAGGATGGTCCAGTGGGCAGCCCACCCACTGTAGAGACATTGAGAGACTGTGGCTTTGCACTCCCCAGGATGGTCCAGTGGGCAGCCCACCCACTGTAGAGACATTGAGAGACTGTGGCTTTGCACTCCCCAGGATGGTACAGTGGGCATGGTGGCTCCTCGTGGATCTGGCGTCGTGGACTCATGTGGCTGTGGTGCCCCCCCCTTCCCTTCCCCCTGAGGTGCCTGTAGTTTTTACATCTGATGCCCCTGCAGTGTTCTCTCCAAAGGACTCAGGTCTCCTGTGTGGGCTTTGCCCTTGTTTCTCAAAACTTTGGCCCACGGACATGATGAATTCGTAGGATGTGCAGGACTTGTTACTTCAGTTATACACTGATGTGTATGTCATTAGTTTTGTTGTGAATATCTTTCATGGTTGTACGATAATTTTCAGGAGCTTTTTGGTACATAAACATTTATTCCAAATTTGATTATGTCCTAGCATTTTTCAGGGGTGTTTGGGTGGTGTCACTGTGACTTGTTGCTCTGCATTGGTGTGTACATAGTTGGGGGGGGTCGCATATGTGTGTGCCCGTAACCTTTCGTCCTCCCCCCTCCTGTGTGTCGTAGGTGCAGTACTCACCGTTGTCGTCTGCGCCGGACTTCGTACTCGTGGTAGATGAGAAGGTAGACGAGAGCAGGTAGGATGTTTAATTCGGGTTCCATGCTGTCCTCCTTCCTCCTGGAGTGCGTAGTGGTGAGCGTTTTCCCGTCCGTAGTCTGTTTCCGCTGTGTTTTTATCGGCGGTGCTCCCGCCCCGGAAAAGGTGGCGGATTGGTGAGTTGTGATAGTGTGGGCGGTACATTGGCTGCCACCTGGCTGTTGGCGGTGACCGCCGCGCTGTTTGTTTGTACCGCCGTGGCGGTCGGAGTGTTAAAGTGGCTGTCTGTGTTGGCGGTTCCCGCCAGGTTCAGAATCCCATATTTTTTACTGCCAGCCTGTTGGCGGGTTGGCCGCCGCTTTAACACCGACCGCCAGGGTTAGAATCACCCCCTAAATGGCAATTCAGTAGGTTTTGCAGAAGCCATTCCTTATGATTACTAATTAGGCAGAATTCCCTTTATGAATCCTACTGAATGGCTGGGCTGTGAATAAAGTGATATAGGTATGTGAGGGATTGCGGTCCTTGATCTATCCACTGACATTCAAAAAGATGTTGTGATGGCACTCAATATCCCTTAAATGAAAAGGGGCTGCAATCAAAATTTTAAAAAACTACCTTAATGGGAAGGGTCATTGATGGATAGCATGCAGAAGACCACTGGACCACTGTCTGCTTCCACGTTTACCCACAGCCCACATTGTGCATTTGTTTACTTGTTTTTGATGAAAAACCATAGTTTCACTTAATATGTTGTACTGAAATGTGGTTCGGATAAACAACAGTACACAATGTACCATGTTTGAAGGCAGTAATACATGTCAGAAACATAGGCAATAAACTGCCTACCTGCTAACTTGTATGATGGAGATTAAAGGTAACAAAGGTGTAAACAGGTTTCTAATAATTGTGGCTTAACGATGCGTTTATAAAAGAAACGTAATTGTACTAGAACCTTAACCAATTAAAATGTTTTAAGTAATATCAAGGAGAAAGAAAATTGAAAATAGTAAAGAGAAGAGAGGTCTAGGTAAAGAGCGAGGGAGGACTAGAAAATAGTTCCTAGATGGGTGATGTTGAGCCTAGTTCTCTCAATGCAAGGTTATATACAGGTATTACCGAAAGGTAAATACTCTTATTTAGAGGTTGTACATCCTTCCCCCTTTGAAATGATAATGGAGGTTTATTCTTCAGCGGATAGACATCTAGTGCGTCCCACAGTTTCCTGGAAGGAGAGAGGGTATGCCCTTTCTAGAAGAATGTATTGTCTGCACTTCTAATAAAACAAAGCCAAGACCGCCTAGTATGAAAGGAGATATTGGGAGAGCTTTTCCATTCCAAGGGGATCAGTTTAGCTCCCATAGCTAGTATAAGATCGACTTACTGCTTATTTGTAGCAGCGTAAGTGGCTAACAAGGCTGTTGTTGCATCGACGAGTGAAGTGTTAAACACTTTTTGTACCACAATCTGGTACCTTAAGGGGCGAATATGTGTGAAGGAATAAGTGAAAGTAAAGCTCTCTCTCTATAGTCACAGATAGGACGAACAAAACCACCATGATTCTTGTCTGGCCTGGAATGCTGTTTGGTATCTTTGGTAGTCAGGAAGTGTGACTACCACTATCTCTTGTTTAACTTGAGTTTTTCAGGGCTATTCAATCATTAAACATTTTTTAAGGATCAAATGAGCCGGTCGTCAATATTTTTCAGAATTTTTGAGATCTTCATCCAACACACTCATATTGCCTATTGTGGGACATGTTTAATGAAAAATGATCTTGTTTCAAACACATTCATTTCAAATGTGGAAACTACAGTAGGCAAACAGGTTTGATGGAAGAGGGTATAAGCATTGTACATAATTAGTATCCAAGGGTTGTGCTCATGGCAGCCCCCCTACACTGCTGTGCAGAATCATCAAAAATAAAATGGTAATTAAATGATTTTATTACCATTTTATTATTGATGCAATCTGCCAGCAAACAGAGTGCAATGGCAGGGCAGGGCCAGCGCTCAGTTTGAAGTGCGCATGTTGGTTTGGCCAGCTACCTTGCTATGGTCAAACCGACATGTGCAATTCAAACCTCTCCAACCTGTATTGGACAGCTGGGTTGGAGAGGAGGCACAGGCTTACTGTGCCTTTTGGAGCATGGAGCCGGCCCGCTCCAACCAATCACGACACTTTTTTTCGTGCTGCTTAACAGCATGAAAACAGCGTCTTAATTGGATGAGGGAGTTGGCTGAGGGCTTCACTCTCAGGGAACATGCTGCAACAGGGATGTGCTGCAGAATATGAGTAAGGTAAGTTATTTTTAAAATATTTATATTAGTGTGTATGTGTAATTATATTAGTGTGTTGTATGTAGTGTTTTGTGTATGTGTTTTTTCCCCTCTGCTGTAATTTACACCAACCACCACTGCAGCATATCCCGCATATAGGGAATACTACTGATCAGCAAACCTGTATACAATATTTATTGCCCCCATGCAGAAAAAGCGATACCAATTTCGATGTAATCTACCCTTTTATTTCAATCGTATTTCCTTAAATATGTTAAAAAGTTACATTAAATAGTTTATTTCTAAACATTGGATTTGCTCTCCTAACGCAGTACTCTCATATGTCAGCCAGCCAATCGTGTCGTCAGCCTTACATATCCTAAAATTAGGACCCTTTGCCGACCTCCCGGGACATAACTGACAGACACACCTCATGCTACAGAGGACAATATCTACATGTCACCTGTGTAATCTCAGTAGCAATCAAAGGCCTGAACTCCCGCAGCACAGGGCAGGCCTGCTCCAGGCGCCACAGATCAATGCATCTAAGCCTTTCCTTCTACGCAGATGGGCAGGTGTCAGGTATGTACGGTGGAAAAAAATATATATTGTATGAGCTTAAAGCTGTGCAAAGTGAAGTCATGTACAATATTTACCAGAATCAATTGCAGGACATCCAAAGGGCACATCCCAAGCAGGGCCCTGCAACAGCGTTTCCAGTTCATTCTGTGGTATTAATTAGTGCGTCACCTGTCCATTGCTCTCAGTCTTTTATTCCATGGCAGCAGAGGGCCGCCTTAGCAGGCCGTGCATTCTGCTCTTCAGGCCGATAACATTTTTAGTCCTACTTCCTTCGTGCTGATCCCTGCAGGCTCCCTCTGCATGGCATGCCTTTCCCTATGTTTTTCTTGAGCAGCGCTATCGCGAGACAGGAAGGGCCGCAGGATCTGTACACCATAGAAACCAACCCAAGCAGGAAATGTGTTCCGACGTCTCAGTCTGGTTGCGATATTTCTACTGAGGTCTCCTAATGCTTGTCTACTATGGCAGCAACACAAACAATATTGACACTGCAGTGGTTGCTGCAATGTGGGTTAGAGAAAGGCTCACACGTGCAAAACAACCGAGGTGGGCAGAGCATCCTCAACCAGTTGTAAATGACCTGGATGAGAAACAAGATATTAGAGGGGGACAAGATAGTCAAGGTGCTGATCTCGAGGATATGTTGCAATATATTAGACTTCAGCTGGCATTTCCTGACCCAGTTGCATATGAGGATGATGACAATTTCTTTTCAATGAATAAAAGAACCACGAAACCTCTCTTTGTACAATGCTGTTTAGATGCTTGTATCTGGAACTTGAGAAGGAGCCTAAAAAACCTGGCTTTCAAAAATTCACATCGAGATATCCATTTAATGACTCATTTCCACCTGTAATAATGGTGGAGTCACTTTTGGCTTGTTTATCACCTCATGGGCCCATCATATCAGAAGATGCATCTTCTTAAGATTTGGTGGCTATAGAGGTTGAGGCTGCTGGAAGAGATCTTACTCTTCTGCTAAAGTCCCATTAGAGCTAATAGCTAGGCAACCTATGTAGTCCAGTCTTAATTTAGAGATTCTCAGTCTTTGGTGGACAGTGTGCAGCCAGGGATTGATTGCACCTCCATTCTAATTATCATGGATCAGCAAGTAAGATTCCTCAAGGATAGTCCTTTTGACTGCTTATGTGCACCAACTGCAGCTTCTGGGTCCTCTACCAATGAACCACGTCAGATATGGATGACCTTTGTAAAGGAACACAAATTCCTTCTGGAGCATTTTCCTTTCACAGGTGCCAAATTGTATGGACCTCATATTTGAAGGGATGATCAAGAGGTCTGCTGAACATTGCAAGTTAATTACCCCGATTCAACCTTTGGTAACATAGTTCCTGAAGAGTTTTTAGGCCTTCTGTGCCTATCAAACTGAAAACTGAGGGACTGAGGCTATGGGGCCCCTCTTTATTACAAATCTTGTCCAAAAGGAGGGTTGAACCCTCCTCCCAGACTCCTTCAAAGGCATGACTATTTGACAGACAACAGGATTGAGGGAGGATGCCTGCAGTTGTTGTTCAAGTTCTGTATCTCTAATATTTCAAATGTCTTGGTCCTGGATGGCATCCCCTTTGGATTCAGTTCTCAGAGGCTGTACTTGAGGATTTTCAGAGTATACTTATCCTCATTACCTGGTTTCTGATGTGGTTGTGACTGTTAGTGCACTGGGTCCCTACTAACCAGGTCCCCAGTGCCAGATCTCTTTCCCCAAAACTGCACAGTTGTTTTCCACAACTCTTTAACTACCACTGTAAGTCCCTAGTAAATGGTAGCCTGCTAACTAGCACTTCGGGGACTAAGGAGTGTCCCTGAGGACTGTAGCACCATTTGTGCAACCTTCAGGGATCCCTCACCAAACCCACACAGTGCTGCCTTTGCAGACCGTGTGTGTTGGTGCAGGCAAAATTGAAAACACAATCTGACACACACCACTATGTGTTAGGTCCCCTGTCAGTGCATGTGCTAGGTGTAAGTCACCCCTAAAGCACGGTGCATCAGGGCACATGTGAGGGCATACATACATGGACAGGTATACCCCTGCTATGTCTCTGTCGATTCTGAGACATAGTAAGTGAACAGGGAAGCCATTTTAAATGTATGTGCGCGACACTGGTCATCACGAGTTCCCCAGCTACATGATGGCTTTTTTTAACCCTGAGATATTTGGTATCAAACATCCCAGAGTAATAAACCAATAAGAGATGTGTTACTAAATGCACACAGAGGGAACATTAGAAGTGCTGCATGAAAACCTACCAGTTACTAGTGTGTTGACTAATTGTTCATGACCAGTTTAGCCACCATAGGCACGTTTCTGGCCCCCTAAGGTGACAGCCAGCACTCTTGAGGGCCAGAGACAAAATTCTGCACTGGGCGGGAGAGTTAGCACTTCACCCAGGCACGATGGACATTCCGGGGCAGGGAGGTTTAAAGGCCTAGCCGCCTTTGTAATGTGACCCAGGTCTATCCAGATGGCGGAGATGACCGATCCCCCTGTCCTGACCCCACTCTTGGTGACAGAACAGGTGGGAAAATGAGTCAGATTAGGATGTGTGCCCACTTCATACCATTCCCACTCCTAAAATGGACGAGCTGAAGTGGACACTACGTTTTAAACTTCTCCATCTTGTTTGGAAGGAATTAGGCCACTAGGGCTAGGGTTATGCCTACTTCCCAGCCGAAGTGGTCGTAAGAAGGGTGTTGCCACCCTAAAGGTGGTCAGCTACCACCTAGCACTCCCTGTAATGCCTGGCATTCCCTGTAACGCCTCTAAATTGAGTATGTAAGTAGCACCCCTGAACCCTAGAACTCAGATCCTGACTACGTACAAAGAAAAGGACATATAGGAGTCATAGCTTTAGAAGAGGAAAAAAGAAGGAGCTGACTTAGTACCGGCCCCACCAGCCTGCCTGCTGACCTTGAGGGACTCTGCCCAAAAGGAAGACTCATCCTGCAACTGAACTTCCAAGAGACCCAGGAGGACTTCCTGAGCAGTGGATCTGCTCTGCAACAAAGTCTCAAGAAAGGACTCTGCAGCCTCGGGAACAGCAAAGTCCCTACACCCGACTGACCTCTGCACCCGACGTCCACGACCCTAGGTGAAGTCAACCAACAGTACCAGCAAGGTTCCTTAGCTGTCCAGAGTCCAAGCCCATTCAGGTTTCACCCCTCTGTGAATCCCCCAGGTTGCCTGCGTCCTCTGCATGCAGGCCCCCTCTCCCGTGGCCTTGTGGTGAGAGAAAATCCAACACCCAGACCAACCACTGCACCCATTGCCCATGACCCAATCTGAGGTGGGTCAATGGTGCCAACAACATCTCCCGGTTCCCCTGAGCTCAAGACCACATTGGGTCCCCCCGATGGACTCCCCAATGACACCTGCAGCCTCATCACACAGGACCCCCTGACCTCGAGTGCTCCCTGGCGGAGAAACCTGACGCCTAAGGACACCCCTGCATCCATTACCCCTGGGCCCTGGAGAAAAGGATCAAAGGTGCACCTATGTCACCGAGCATCTCAAGTCTACAATCTACCTGTTTGTTGTCTCTAACTGGCTTCCTAGCCAGAGTCTGCAGCCTGTCTTCACGAGGACCAATTCCCAAAGAAAACCATTGAGCACCCGATGGCTTGCTGCACCCCTGCACCCGACCGCCCAAGTACTGCCCAGAGTGCCCGGCTAGTGTGGTTCTGAACAGTGCCCAGTACTTACCTTAACTCTCTGAAATTGGCCTTGTACGTTGTTGTTAACCCTGCATTTGCTGAACATTGTTTTCCTCCATAGATCAACATTGAAGAACTCTGAAATCGCACTGTGTCAATTTCTTAAACTAAAAAGTGTTTATTCTTGAAAATGTACTTATCTTTTAACAAAGTTCTTGGGTTTAAAGTATATTTAAACAAAAGTATTATTTTCCTAAATTGGTCTCTGATTTATTCTTTAAGTGCGTGTCCCCTTTATTGCCTCTATGATTACAACAAATGCTTAGCACTACTCTCTGATAAGCCTAACTGCTCACCCACACTACCACAAATTAGAGCATTAGTCCTATCTACTTTTGCCACTGCAAACCAATTGGGGATCCACTGGACTATCTGCACGGTGCACTTCTTTTTAGTGCACCTTATAGAGAGCCAGCTTGGCTAATCCAAGAAAAAGTACAAAGAGGAGTTGCACTAACTCTCCACCCCCAGTACCCTTACTGTGGATGGAGCAGCACATGTTTGGGGGCAGGGCTAGGGGAAATTTCTGTACAAGTCCATTGGCCTCGGTTGGAGAGTCAGAACTCTTCCAAATGGAGAGAATTGGCAGTCATTCTTTGGACTCTTCTTCACTTTCAGTTGATGTTTCAGCAGCAGTTGGTTTGTGTGAGGGCAGATAATAAGGTCGACATATACTATGCAAATTGCCAAGGGAGCTTGAGGAATCCTCATCTGGACTCCTTAAACTACAGATATGTTCTGATGGACAAAAACATGTTTCCTATCTTCGAAGGCAGTTTACCTGACAGGGATAGATAAATGGGCCTGCTGACAAATTATATCTGTTTTTTTCCTATCTCGATTTCCTTGAATCTGTGCTCAGTGGAACTTCAGAAGATGTATCTAAGGGCCAGATGTAGCAAAGGATTTGCGCGTCGCAAACGGCGAAAATCGCCGTTTGCGAGGCGCAAATGCCTCTTTGCTATGCAGAAATGCATATTGCGAGTCGGGACCGACTCGCAATATGCATTTCAGAATCGCAAATAGGAAGGGATGTTCCCTTCCTATTTGCGATTCGGAGTGGCATGCAATACCATTTGCTACCGCATATGCGGTCGCAAAGGGTGTCGCAGTTACCATCCACTTCAAGTGGATGGTAACCCACTCGCAAATTGGAAGGGGTCCCAATGGGACCCCTTCCCCTTTGCGAATGGACCCAATACTATTTTTTCAGGGCAGGTAGTGGTCCAAGGGCCACTACCTGCCCTGAAAAAATACCGAAACTAAAGTTTCTTTTTTTTTTTTAAGTGCAGCTCGTTTTCCTTTATTGAGAAAGCAGTCACGAACATGGAGGTCTGCTGACGACAGCAGGCCTCCATGTTTGCGAGTACCTAGACTCGCTATGGGGCCGCAATTTGCGACCCACCTCATTAATATTAATGAGGTGGGTCATTGCGACCCCATAGCGACTCGCAGACGGTGTCTGAGACACCGTACTGCATACCAATTTGCGAGTTGCAAATTGCGAGTCGCATGGACTCGCAATTTGCAACTCGCAAATTTTCTTTTTGCTACATCTGGCCCTTAGTTTGGTCGCCAAGGGCTTGCCCTTTTTGCCTCGGAGGACAGCAGCCTTCCTCCAAATTTCTGTTATATCAGTCCATCTTCATGAAGGATAACTGCCTTGCCTCTAACATGGCCCTGATGGTTACTGTGTGTACTCCCTCAATTTCCCTTGATCTTCAGAGTGCTGAGAAAGATTCAGGATAAACAAGGTTGGTTTCTAAATGTATTATCTTATTGAACAAGGGGTCCCTGTGACCTGCTGCTGTTCCAGTTGTCTGTTCAACCACAATGGATCATCCCAGTAAATCCATCTCCATTATGAGCTCTAACTGTTTGATTGCAAACACTCATGCAACTTTTTTTGGGAGGTTGGAAGATTTAGAGGCGGATGGTAGAGGCTATAGGTTGTTCTTCAGAAGTCGGCGCGGATGGTAGAGGCTATAGGTTGTTCTTCAGAGGTCGGCAATCTTATTCAGCAGTCCCTAAGGGCAGATACTCTTAAAGTTTACACCAGATGTGGCATAGCTTTGAATATTATTGTTTTTCTCTTAGTTTTCTGCCTCCCTCTTGTGTTTCTTTGAGGGTAGTACATTTTATGGAAAGACCTGGAAGACCGGGAAGCTAACATTATGCAATCTCCTTCATTGCCACTACTCACAGCAGTCGCTTTGAAGAACTTAGAACACAAGAATTTCAACCCAATAAAAGCTCAGAACCCACAACCATCTTCCTTCTTTGTTTGCTGCTGTACCCTGCTTTAAGGGCTTTGAGGGGAGAAAGTGCCCCTTCATTTGTGGAGTTAAATTCATGCATCCTCAAAAAGTTTCTTTATCATACATTGCCTTTGGTTTCCCATTTGACCTGCTTTTAGTTCTTCAGGGCCTATGCACTGCTTTATGCAGTTGACCTGAAATTCATCTCTGCTAAAGTACTTTTACTGGTTGCCATTTGTTCAGGGAGAAGAGCAGGAGAGATGTTGTGGGCTTTGATGGCTGAAGGGCCATTTCATAGATGTGTTTCATTTCTTATATTCATTCCAGACAATGTAGTTATGAAGCCCTCCGTAGTTTTCCTTCCAAAGATTCCATCTGTATTTCACTGTTGCCAAGACTATTCTTTTCCCTCTTCAGAGTTTGAGCAACAATTGCATACTCTGACTGTGCATAGTGCATTATTTATTTTTCTGAACAGAATAGCTTCTTTCCACAAAACTAGCTTCTGTTAACTACTTGCGAGGTTGATCACATGGATTGAAAAATGGAACGAGACTTACAGTCTGATATGTGTATTTTTTATTGAAATATGCTTATTATTATTTGTACATCTCAGTAATAATCCAATATATCCATAAATGTTTGTTCTTATAGATTTGTTCCCTTTTTTCCTACATTCGTCCACCAGATAGAAACAGTAATCTAGTTCTTATCCACAACCAAGAGAAGATCCCTTGGAAGAACACAGGTAAGTACTAATAAGCATAAGAGAATAAAATATTTTCTTCTTACTTTCTTCCTCCTTTTTATATACATTGTGTTTTCTCCTAATCTGGGATTATCTTTTTAGTCCAATGCTTATCTCTATGTCATAAATCGTTCTCCTTTTTTATCTCTTTGGCTGATTTCTAATCTGTCGAAAAATAATTCACCCTTTTTATTCCTATGAATAGCATGACATATCCTTTTTTCATACTTTAACAAACCAAACAAAATGTTAACTTTGCTCTTCCCTAATAGTAATTTCCATAATATGCCCACAAATGCAATGACTATATAAAGATAGCTAATGTTTAAATATTTATAAACTGGAAATATAGGTTAAAACCCCAGTAGGTTTCTGTTCAGACCTCTAGCACTTGGCCCATGACCCTCCCTGTTGTTGTGACAGAGGGCCAATCGCATCTTCTAGTGGAGTTTCAGATACCACCAGTCCTCTGTTTCACAGTCCTCAGAATGCTCGTCTGGGTATCTTTTCCATATTCAAAACTCCTCCATCCTGCCCTGAGGTAACTTTTCCCTAGCCTGCATCTCCTGTGTGTCAGGGATGTTTTCTGGCTGAGTTTCTCTTGCTCAGCTCTTGTGTGGCTTTACCCCATCCTACATTGCACTTTGGTCCTGATGCACAGCTATCTCCAGCAGGCTTTTCATTGTCCACTTCCCTTGAAATGTCACAGGAGACCAATCCTCATAGCTCTTCAGCTCCTGTGTAATTCCTGTTGTCTTGATATACTCCTCTGGCTATTAATCCATCTTCATTTTCACCGCCTTAGTTCTCTGCCCCTCCCCTTTCTTTTCCAGCTTTCTTTCCATTTCCCTAACTTGCCAAGTCTATTTATTACAACTTTTTTTAGCCTTGTTTCTGTTTTTACTTTCTCTGTATTTTTAGTTCTCTAGTCATGGTGGTTGTCATCCCACGAGGAGTGCACTAAGTCCTTCCCACAGTGTCCTTCCCACCCACATTGGGTCTTCTGTCTCACTACTTTTGATTTGCCACCTACCATCAGCTATTTCACATGGTTTGCTGTATCGTTTGCCTACTTCTTCATAGGTGTTGATTTACCTGGTTCCATTGAGGGGCCCTCTTTGGCTGCCTTTTCGAAGGAAATGTTTACTGTGGCAACTTGATTAACCCTCTTCACTTTTTTCTCTCATTACCATCTGAAAGTCAGAGGGGGTTTGCCAGTAGACTCCACTTCCCGTGCCTTGCGTGCTGTTAACTCCTTTTACCTTTTTAAAAAATAAACATTGCTATACACTGATGCATTGTAATCATATTGTTTGCTTCCCAGTGGCCATTATTTCAGGGTCTGGTATTTACCTCATTTGAAAAGCACTGAGATGTGGAAGGCAGATGACACAACAATGTCCTTACCGGTAATCTTATTATTCCAAATCTTAGTCGTCTTCTTCTCAGTCCTTGGTCCATCATCCCTGCCACACTTAAATTGTATGTCCACATGACCTGTTTTTGTCGCTTAGCAAAACAGGAGGAATTGTGGTTTCTTTATATTTTGGGTGTGAGAGACAAAGATGTGGCTTAAGTTTAGTACTGTCTGCAAATGGCTAACTTTTATTTTTGTGAACAGATTTGCTAGGGTAGGTGAAAACTGTCCGTGGTTTGAGATTGAGACATGGCACATTTTCTCAGGCGATAAAGAAGGTGAAGACTCAGAGTGATGAAGATTACCAATAAGCAACAAGATCATTCTTCCTTTACTAGTGGCAGCAGCATGGCTGGTAAGGCAGGATAAAGGAGGCAGAACAAGAAGGAGCCGATTCTGCAAACCCTGGACACATAAATATAAGATAACGATAATCTTCAGTATGCTCTTTCTGTTTTTTGGGAATTTTAACTCTTACTTTTTCACACTGTGGATATACTTTACATTTACTGTCAATTTTTCTAATTTTACCAACATTCCTATGTGTCTTTCTTTCATGTTATTAATATGTCAGTATCATACTTCACCTTCATTAATTCTCCTGTGTCGTCCGCATGTTAGAGGACAAGGCACAGGATATTATGCTATGACTCCAGTTATGTCAATATTTATGCCAATAAGCAATACCGTTTTTTTGCTATTACAATGCCTTTAAGGATGTGCCCATGGATAAAAAAAATTAAAAAGGAAGCTGCTCACATGACGTTTGTGGTCATTGCATCCACGTAATATTTGGTTTCTATGGCTGCAATGTACAAATACATTACATTCAACAATACTGCTTTCAATTGAAGAAGATCTGGTGAAGAGAAATGAACATAGGATAGTCTCAGGATCTGACACTCCTTGATAAACAAAGAACATTCTGAATAGTTGTGTTTCAGCTACCTGACTCACAAGTGCTGGAATAGTTTAAAAAACTTTGAAATACGGAAAGCTATCTTTTATTTCCTAAAACTTAAACATTTCATTTTCTGCTAACCTGTTTGCTAATGTTTTAGTTTAAACGTTGTTTCAGAGAAATATATATATTCCTTAACAATTTAACATTGTGTAATATGTAACCATATGTAAAGTACATTCTAGAACCAAGTAATTAAATGTAAGCATATATATGTTTTTAAAATAATCACTTTGTATGCCCGATTGTAAAATATTATTTAAATCATCAACCAATAAATTTTAAGTAGGGATAAATACAACATAAAGGGGAGAGAAAAAGATAAAGAGGAAATGCAAAGAAGAGATATCTGCATATATATATTTGAACAGTTCAAATTATATACATAGGAAGAGACAGTATTACAATTACGTAATTATTTAGTAAAGCTTATTGTAAGCACATTAAAAATTAATTACTAATAACTAAATCTTATAATTATGCAAAACTGTTAAATACTGTAATAGCCAGCAAGAAAAGCATGAAAGTGTGTTCACTTCTTTACTAGACATATCTTTAACTTTATTTGAAACACTAGATTTAATAAGAAATGTTGTAACAGGCAACCACATTTTACTCTCTTACTAGGAAGAGAATCAGGTGAAACCTGCTCAGTCTAACCTGTGATCAAAACACACAGCATACCACAAAGCTTTGAAATTGACTTTTTCAGTATTTTTCCAGTTAGAAGTGAACCTTTGATACACAAAAACTATTACAAGATATATTTGCTTGATTGTCTGAGGCTCATCATACCCATCTGTAGAGGCACCGTCTAAGAAAACAATTGATATCTTATATGGAATGTTAACACTAAAAAATATATTAATTTGTTTCCAAACCATTCTCCAAAATAGCGATATTTATGGACATGTAAATAACATACGTTTCAGAACCCTTCTTAATTCATTACAAGACCAGCATGTATCTTGTGAATCATGGTGCAAGAAACTAGTGAATTCCATTTTTTAGTCTTTTAGGCCATTTACTTTCAAATGTTTTAAACATGAAAATATGTGGTAGCCATCAAATGTTATGACTTCCTATCCTAAAATGTAACTGAAGCTCTAAATATTTCAGTGTTAACATAGCTAGTGTTGATAGATTACTCTGCAAATGTTGTATACTAATGTTAGCGTGTCTGACCTTAGTTGGCATTTTATCTTTAATGTATAAGGGGACGTGTTAGAGGTTCGATGGACCTTTTGAGTGCTCTTAGAGTAATTCCCACCATCGGACCCAATATCAATACCAATCAATAACAATATCAATCAACAGAATCTATAATCTTGGGAGTCAGTAATTTTCACTCACCATGATCCCTTTGGCCATGAATAACCGCACCTTTATGTAAAAGTTAGAATGTTTATTTCCCTATATTATCAATGCTAATATTAGATAACTTAGTCTCAAAATCAAATGATAAACTTACAGAAACAACATTGGTTGACCAAATCTCCTTAAGAATCTCAATTTAATCAAAGCATGTATATTTACACATTCTAGGATTACAGTACAACTAAATAGCATGTCTGCGCAATAGAAATAGCATACATTTAGATTCAGCAAAGAAATGCCATCAACTGTTGTTAGTAATTAGCAAACATCTTCTGTGAGTCTCTTAGCTAACCTTCTGATTAGAATAGCATGTTTGGGCTTCATGCAAAACAATTAATCTACGCAAATTTGGAAAACATCTAGTTATGGCTCTATCAAATTAGCGGTTGGTACCTGGAAACAAAAGACACATTTACATCAACAATAACATTGGGCTAGTACCTCTCCTCGGAATAGATCAGCAAGCTGCGACTGTCTTCATCAATTGGACATCTGTTTGGTCAGCATCAGCATCGAATTCTAGCAATAAACTTCAAGACACAATTCTCTAAGTAAAGGATCAAGACGAGTACACCTCATCAGTGAAGTAGGAAAACAGGTAAATGTCTCAGGAATGGGGATAATCAGAATGGCACTTCTCAGCAAAAGATTAAGAAAAATGAGCTCTCCTCTCTCTGTGCAGTCAGGATAAGTTAAAGTTCTCTCAGACTCCTCCCACGTTGCTATTGGTCAAAGAATCGTATGTTTACATTTAGTCCAATCAAAGTAAAACCTCAAATATAAGAGATAACTAAACTGACTTTCACATGCCGAGGATTGGCTCTTCTCTTGTTGCCATCGCCAGACTCGCCAGGCAACAATTTTGTATCTCTCTATCCTCCAGTCAGTGCATCCATTGTTAGCTCCTGGGAATATCGCTTTCACACACCCTAAACTCTACAATGTATTGATAGCTAATGCAGCATACTCTAGCAAGCAGTTCTCATGGGGAAGAAAATCATCTACTAGCATTTGGTCAACGCAGTGGAATAATACAAGTATTAATTTCTCTAAACAGCCATTTTATGTGAATTATTTAAACAGTGCAACTTAACATGAGGCTGTGCAGCTAGGCCTAAAATCTCGCTAACTTAAGGCCTACAATGAATAAAGCAAATACATAATATGTAATTATTAATATAACACACTACTACATTAAGCTAAACATGAGCACGTCATCTCATATCAATTAGCAATTAATGAGGACACTTCGTGATTACTGATGGCCACTCAAGTAGGCAAATTTTCAAAGTTGGGTTTTATTTTTCTATATTAATTCCTTTTCTATGCAGATTCAACATTCAGAATACATGAATATTTATTAGTAAATATTTAGGGTTAACAATCCCTCTTATAATGACTAAATATGTCATCACACTTACATCTTCCCACACAAATGTTTGCTCCGCTAAACTTTTTCCTCCCTATCTCTTTCAATTCTTTCTTCCCTTTTCGAATTTTCCCTGAACAATTTTTCCATTTTAATTTCTTCCCTCCTCTGATCATTTTTCATTCTCTTTAATTTAATCACATGACACAATTCACACATTCCCCATGTTCCATTTATGCAAAACACAATAATCAATATCCCTTGTATTAACCTCAATATTATCCTAGGTTGCCAAGCCAATTTCCCACGGAAGCAAATTCTTTGCCAACAATTAGCTCTTTCAAATCAGCACTCTCATTAGTCAGATTACTAACCAAGCTTCTAATTTCTTTGCTATTATCAGGAATCTACAAGCAACAATGCTTTGAGTTCAACATTTTGCAAACTGTGCCATCCTTTTCTAAAAGAATGTCTAATGCTAGGCGATTCTAAAGAGTCACAGATCTTACCGCAGCCATTTCTGTATCCATTAGGATCATGGTTCCTGAAAAATGTATCAGCATGTTATCCACAATAGTAGACAACTTTCAAATTTTCAATGAATTCAGAACAACTCCTACTGAAGGAATTATTGCTCCAAATATGTCTCTGATTATGCCAGGAAATGATTCTCGCTTTTGTCTAGTACAGTGGTTCCCAATTTGTGCGCCGTGGCACCCAGGTGCGCCATCTAAACTAGCCAGGGGCGCCATGCACCAAGCACACGGTTTGGGAACGAAACGAGGAATAGCTATAAATATCTGCTGTCACTGCTTGCCCTGGCCTCCTGCTAACTGCAGTGTTAATGGATGACACTGAAACATAAAACCATCTCTCAACTCAGAGTTATTTAACAGGTCGTGACCCTGAGCTAAACAGTTCAGAAGTGTTGCTCGAGTGAATTTTAGAAATCCCTTCATGCAATTTAACAAAACCTTTTGTGCAGTATAATTAAAATATACATGCTAATTCTTATAACCTTGACCTAGGTAAGGAGACAAGGAAGACTGCTTATAAAGGTAATTAAGGGTGAATGTGAATAACATTAATTTAATACACAAGCTCCAAAAATAACATAAACGGTAAAGAAATATGCAGTAAAGCACTGTAAAGGGCATTTCTTCTGCTCAGCAAATAATGCATACTCAGGCCTTCAAGGAAGACCTGCTGTCACAGGCAACTAACTCTGTCCCTTCAAGGATAGGTCACAGACACTTTACTCGGAATAAGCCACCCTAAGACAAACACTTTTGAAAAATGTGTGCGGTACAGATGCATTGTCTGTATGTAGGTACCTTTATTGTCTTGTGCACTTTGTTTTTCTTGTCAGCAGGGCCCTACAGATAGGCGGTTTATTACACAGCTAACATTTGTCTATAAGACGAAGATCATAGGATACTCAGCCTAGCGACTGCAGTCAGACCTTGGCTGGATGCCTGCTAATGCACCACAGCCCACCTTCCACTGCACTCTTCTGCCATACAAGGTATGTTACAGAGACAGGTATAGCTGTAAACTATTGTACAGATAGACATTGTACCTTAGTGAGCCAGTGAAACAGCAATAACTTGCTTATAAATGCCAGGTAGTGCATATCAGCAGTGTCTGATCACCTTAAAACGTGTAAATATTACCTATTTCAGCGGCGTGCATGTGATATTTAACCAACTGAAGCAAGCTGCAATAGTGCTTAATTAAAGTCCCTTACTTCAATGTGATCTGTGCATGAAACGGAAAGCACATCCAGCTTTACTAGCACAGATTCTTTGTTAGAAGTAAATGAAAGGAATTGTTCTCTTATCATCTTTATCTCATTCTGTCATTCTTACTTTCATCACTTTACTAGCAACAAAGCTTCTGCTTACTCCAAATAATATTCCTTCTTACTCTTGCAGCTATTCGCTGTCTGTTACTCTGCTAAATATTCCTACTCTTAACTCTACTTCCTCCTTACTCTGAATACTCCTATTCTTACTCCTACTGAGTCCCTCCCACCTGCAGCAGCGGTTCCTGCTCTAACCTGCATTTCAGCAAAGAGAGAGATGGGTGCCTCACTGCTACAGTTTTGCATGTGTGAGAAATGCAATGATGAGCGCAGGGTTTGGATAGCCATCTTAAAGGGTGCTCAGAGGTTCGCGCTGCCCTTCTTTTCCTTTAAGGAAAACAGTGACCTGCCTGCTGCTGGAGGAAGGTTGGCTTCCTCAGCATCAGGTTCATGTCTGAGGGGATATCACCTTCTTAGTGTACTGGCACTGAGATAGTTTGAATAGGAAGTGACTCCCATTGCATTTCAGTTATAGCTCAGCTATATATGGCATTCAGATGCCATCTGCAACAGACTTTTCTATTGAAGGCCCTTCTGCGAATGTAGCCAACACTGCCCTTTTCAGATTGCTGATGTTAATGCCAGAATTCCCAAAAAAAAAAATGTTTACATTGGCTGCTTAGTGGTTGTGTCATATTTGTTGCTAAGGATTGTCAGAGATATGTATTCTATTTAGTTCTGTGACATGCAGAATATGATGCAAGCTGCTGCCACTGAAGAAGATGCTTTCATGGCAGGAACGTGTGTTTTAAGGCTTCAAGGCCTGGAGTAAAAAGGAGAGGTGGTAAAGTGAGTATTTGTTGCTGATAAAGTGCTTTATTACAGCATCAGTTCAGTGACAAAGTAGATCACAACTACGATTATATTACCTTCACAGCAATTAATTTCAGGGAGTAAAATGGAAGTACCCCCGATGCCGGGCTTACATCCTCCCACCTGCCAAAAAAAGTAACGTAATGGTGAGCCACGGCCAACTTCCAATAGGTCAAGGGAGCCGCGGGTCAAAAAAGTTTGGGAACCACTGGTCTAGTATGATGTAATTCAGTCATTTAAGGTAATTTACTCAAGCTCTCTATCTGAAATATTTTTGGGAAGGCTACCCCCAAGTAACATGTGCCATACCATCCTCTTGGAAGACGGTAATACGCATTTGGTCCAAAGAAGTAAAAAGCTCCAGGAATTGCCGGATCCTGTCCATTCAACATGAACGTCCATTTACTCTGGAACAAAAACACATGTCTACATTCGCTTGTTCCCACAAACAATGTATCAGTTCTAGATTTAGGACTATATACACAAAGCTTTCCTACGTGTTATATATCTAAAGCTAACCTTCCTTGCGTCTTTAGCTCACTAAATGCATAATCATTTCTAAATGTCCTTTTCTCTAAGCCCTTTTCTAATTACTCCTTTAATGCCTTTCTCTTGTCATCTGTCTGATCTAAGAAGCTCTTTTCTATGCGTGTATGCAAGCATGTTAGATTGTTGCGGTGCCAAAGGACAACATAGGCTCAAAGAATCCTCTCACTGATTCTATAGTGTTCTCCTTAGCTACTCTACTCAGGTACTTAATTGTAGGGACAAATGAAAACACAACATCATAATTGGAGTAGAAATACTGAATGTACTCCTGGTTATATAATCTTGTTAGTAACAGACTACAACTTATTCCGTAAGTGAGGGGCAAACTATGATAAGTAACTCCTTCCTCGACTGATGAAGGAATCTGCGTACAAACATAACAATCTCTAGCATTCATTGACTCAACATACTCACTCAATAAGCGATAGAAAATGTTAGAAGAAAGCTCTCCTTGTGTGCCATCTCCGTGCAGATATTTCTTATCTAACCTAAACTTCTCTATTGCTGTGAGCATAGTAGTTGTACCTAAAGCCAAAGTATGATTGGCTTTATTCTTGTCAAGAACAGTCATATCCACAAACAATACCAGGCACAACATTGTGCATAAAATCGCATTACTTGTATTTACAGCACCTATTCTTCCTACACTGTTAGCTAAAGTTACTCATGATCTGTCAAGAATCAGAAAGTAGAAAAGAAAAATCCTAACTATGCAGCAAAAACCAAAAACAAATCTTTAAACCCCTTCAGCAATTATTTACAGCTTTTAGTCTTTCTTCCAGGAGTCTTTTTGTCAAAAATCTGTACGTTTTTCAAAATCGGTTTAGTAGCTTGTCAAAATCAGGTTATCAAAATGTATTTTCAAGTTAATTTCAACAGTCTTTTTCTTGCACTTTTCCCAGCCTACAGTTTTCAACAGTTCAGTTTATTGATTTGCTCCAAGTGCCAAAATAGTGACCTGGAATGTCTCGATCAAAACAAAAAGACAAAAATTCTCTCTGCCATTCACTTGTTGTTGCATAACCCATTCAGGACCAGAGTACCTTTGGCTTGCAGTTCTCTTTCTTTTCAACCTTCAGTCTACATTTAATTCTCCATCACTCAAATCTTCTCTCCTTGTCTATTTCTTCCTCAATTGTTGTTGCTGTAACTGTAATTGCTTCTTTTCTTTTCGCTCGTGACTTTGGCCACTTATTTCCTTTCATTGGACCTTTTGTTAATGCTCTTTTCAGTGTCGGACTTGTAATTTCTCTTTGTTCTGCAGGATTTTCTCTTGACGGACCTGCAACTGGTAAAATCCATCTACATTCTGCTGAATGGACCTCCTGCTCTTCCAATGTGGCTCAAATTGACCACGGTCTCTTTGCCCACGTTCATTTGTTGATAAATGATGCAACAATGGCAAACTGCTCTGCAACCTGTCTAAACTTTGGATTGAACAAATTTTGTCTAAACACTCGAATCATAGCATCCCTCCCAACATGTACTTGACCTTGATTATATCTAGCCATTAGAGTCAGCAAACTATTTGGCAAGACCAATTGACCCTCCTCTGAAACCCATAATTGTTTTCACACTGGACACACTTCAATTTGACCCATGACTTTTTCTCTTCCCTTTCAACATTGTTGTGTAATGCTTTCTATTCTTATAAGGTATCTATAACATGTAATGCATAATTTGGGCACATCTCATCTTCCGCAGGTAACAATTTTCATAGATTTTTTTACGATATACAGTTCAATGCGCAAAACCTTGCGACTTGATCAGCATATCCATTTCCCATTGACACAAAATCCTGTGATTTCAGGTGTGCACTGCATTTCACCATGGCAATCTTCTCACGCATTTGAATAGTTTGCAACAATTCATGAATACTCGCACCATTGTTGACTGGTGAACCCAAAGAGGGCAGGAAACCTCTCTGCGACCTCAACTGGCCAAAATCATGCACTATTCCAAATCCATACTAGCTGTCCGTATAGATGGTAACTTTAAGCTGTGCAGAAACATGGCATGCTCTAGTAAGAGCTACCAATTCCGCCACTTGTGCCGAATATACTCCTCGAAGCCAGGACGCTTCAAGTATACTCGAAATTGTACACACGGCATATTCTGCTCTCAGTGTTCCCATGTTGTCTCTTAAACAGGAACCATTAACAAAATAATTTGGTCATTTTCCTCCAATCGGGTATTTCTAATATCAGGTCTCGTTTTTTTGCACAGATCAGTTACTTCGAGACAATCATGTCCAACGTCTTCTACTTTGTCAATTTCAACATTCTCTTTCAGGAGTAAGGTTGCTGGGTTAAGCACTTTACAACTTTTCTGTGACACATTTGGGGACCCCAGGATGCTCGTCTCGTAGCGAGTCAGCCTGGCACCTGTAATGTATTGCGTTTTGGTTTGTGTAAGTAAAACTTCAATGGAGTGAGGGACCATAATTGTCAGGGGGTGTCCCATCACAATGCTCTCACTCCGAGTGAGGCTCAGTCCAACCACAACGACTGAACGCAGACAGCCTGGTAAAGGTGCTGCAACTCAAAGTAACTGAAAAATATGCTACTGGGCGGCTTACACCACCATGGACTTGAGTCAAGACAGATAAAGAACATGCATTACGCTCATGACAAAACAATGTGAAGGTTTTCGTGTAGTCAGGCATTCCCAAAGCCCGAGCTTTGCACAGACTTTCTCTCAACTCAGAAAATGCTTTCATACAGGCCTGGTCTAACACTAGAGGATCAGTAACATCTTTATAAGTCAGATTCTGCAATGGCTTTGAAATGACTAAAAAGTTGGGAATCCACTGGCGACTATAGTTTATCATTCACACAAACATCCTGACATCTCTCTGTGTGGCTGGCGGATTCATCTGCAATATTGCTGTAACCCTTTCTCTAGATATTTTTCAAATTCCTTTCTCAATTAGGTGACTCAAATATTTCACTTCTTTCTGGCAGTACTGTAATTTTGCTGGAGACCCTTTATGACCATTCTTCCCTAAATGATTCAGTAAGGCAATTGCATCATACTTGCATTCTTCTTTTGGATCAACAAATCATCAATGTACTTTACCATTGTGGATTGGAAAGGCATTTCCAATGTTTCCCGGTTATTTTTCAAGATCTTGTTCACAATAGATGGTAAGTGAAAACCCTTGAGGAATTCTACACCAACAGTAGACTTGATCTAAAAATTTGAAACAGAAAATAAATTGACTATCCTCATGAAGAGGTACAGAAAAGAATGCTAGTGACAGGTCTATTACGGTGAACCATTCGGGATCGCGTGGGATCTGAAACAAAATCATTGCTGGGTTTGGCATTACAGGGCAACATTTAATAACAATATCATTTACTTTTCTCAAATCCCGAACAATTTGAAATTTCCTACAGGGCTTTCGCAATCCCTTTATTGGTGAGTTACATGGACTGCTCAAAACTTCTTTCAAAACTCCTTGGTTTACAAATTCTGCAATTATGGGTGCTATCCCTTCAGTTGTATCCTGTGTCATCTGGTACTGAGGAATCTCGGGACAAATGGCATTTGGTTTGACTGGAACCTCAACTGGCTCAACTCCTTTTATTAGACCAATTTCCTTTCCTGTCAAATCCCACACCTTTATTTTAACTGTTCCCTGTAAGTTAGAATGAAGATCTCGCACTGTGAAAACTGGAAAAAGGCTAATCAAAGGGTACTCCTAATTCACTGTCTCACAATCTGTCTCTGGAGCCGTGCCATCCTCATCATCACTGTTTGTTTGAATTTCAATTCCATCATTTGAGCAAGTAATTAAGCATCTCGTTTTACACAACAAGTCCCTTCCCAGTAAGGATACTGGATTCGAGTCACAAACTGCAAACTTGTGTAATTCTTTAAAGATGCCAATTTTAACCTGGACTGATTCTGTAATTGGATTGGTCAAATACTGATTTGTGACTACTACAATCTGGACTGTTTTCCATGAAAGGGGCATATTCTGAACTTCTGCAGTTCTTACTGTAGAGCGTGTAGCTCCTTTGTCAACCAAGAATAAAACTTTATGACCCATTACCTTTCCCTTTATATATTGACTTTTCTGATTTACTTCTAGGGAAGCTGCAAGCACACATTCTTCTTCATCGAACTCTCACTCATCCAATCATTGTTTATTCCATTCTCACTATGTAACAGGAATTGGTACACTGTGTTATTACTCTGATTAAACCTTTGACCTGTGACCTGCTGAGGAAACATCACATGCTGCTGCTCCATTGGAGCTTGAGTTGTTTGAATTTGCTGTCTAGGTACCGTTTGAGAGTGCTGTTGCATTGGCTGCAACTGGGGCATCTGCAAACATGGCATTTGCACCTTTTGCATGGGCTGAAAACCTGGCATCTGATTCACATTGCTTTAAAGATTTGGATGATGACCTCTCAGTCTTGGTCCTCTCATGTTTTGAAAAGAATTGATGTCACTTCTTTGCCGAAGAACACCTTCCTGTACCAAAATCGGACACTCCTGCATCCAATGTCCGAGCCCTCCACAAGCATGACATGGCAACAATCTCTCCATTCCCTGAACATCATTTTGAACCAGTAGAGTATTCAAATCAAGACTAGGATTTTCATTTCCAATTCCTCCACAACCTCTACCTCTTGCTTGATTCTGAAACACCATATTTCCCTGCTGCTGTTGTTGCGGTAAATTTCCCTGCATTCCTGTTTGTGCCGCTTAATCTGCATCACCATTGCCTTCTCTTTCAACTTTCTCTGCTTCCACTCAATCTTGTCACTACAGTACTTTGCATACTGTAATACCTCATCAATCGGCTTTGCTTGCCAGCAAACCAAATGACTTTTAATCATCTGGCTAATTTCAGGTCTCAATCCTTCAACAAATCCGAACACAAAATGAATCATGTCTTTCGGGTCAATTGTTTCGGTACCATTGTAATGTTTGAAGGCCTGCAACAATCTCTTGTAATATGCATGCATTGACTCTTTTGCTTCTTGGGCTGTCTTGTCTATTCTCTGCCAGTCAATGTTCTTGGGTGAAATTCTTGTTTTCAGAAATTCATTCATCTTATAACAATATTTCATTACATCAGGGGACGGTGCACCTGTTGCAGGATCTCTCTGAGGTTCTCTTGTCGGCCAATCTACGCTCCTCTTGCATTCAATCCATAAGTCTGCTGGAGCTACTGTTTCTAACATGGTGTTCAAATCCTCCCACAGGAATTTTGCGATCATCACAAACCTGTCTGTCTGTTGGTACCATTATACCATTATACTGGCTTCTTTCTCAACCTGGGATAATCATTGGTAAATGACAGAATGTCACTTCTGCTCCTGGAATCTCCCTCATTGGTAGAATCTTTACTGGGTCTTCAACCTGCTGCGCATTTGCAGTAAGATTTGCAGAATCCCTTTTCTTCTTGTTTCTTTTCTTCACCCATCTGCCTTCCCACTTGTCTAAGGGTTCCCATATTTGAATGCTCTGGATTAATTCTTTAAGGTGAATTATCATTCCTGGTATTCTCATGTTTTTAAAATCTTTTGAATCAAAGTCTAATCTATAACTCCTCTTCAAGTGCTTCTTTTTCTCAGCCTCTATGTCATATTTCTCTGCTAGGTCTGCCAATTTCTGATGCACTATTCCTGCTTTGTTAGGAATCAGTGTGAGAAAGTGGCCTCTTTCTAGCCTTGTTACCCCCACTTTTGGCCTGTTTGTGAGTATATGTCAGGGTGTTTTCACTGTCTCACTGGGATCCTGCTAGCCAGGGCCCAGTGCTCATAGTGAAAACCCTATGTTTTCAGTATGTTTGTTATGTGTCACTGGGACCCTGCTAGCCAGGACCCCAGTGCTCATAAGTTTGTGACCTATATGTATGTGTTCCCTGTGTGATGCCTAACTGTCTCACTGAGGCTCTGCTAACCAGAACCTCAGTGGTTATGCTCTCTCTTTACAAATTGTCACTAACAGGCTTGTGACCAATTTCACCAATTCACATTGGCATACTGGAACACCCTTATAATTCCCTAGTATATGGTACTGAGGTACCCAGGGTATTGGGGTTCCAGGAGATCCCTATGGGCTGCAGCATTTCTTTTGCCACCCATAGGGAGCTCTGACAATTCTTACACAGGCCTGCCACTTCAGCCTGAGTGAAATAACGTCCACGTTTTTTCACAGCCATTTACCACTGCACTCAAGTAACTTATAAGTCACCTATATGTCTAACCTTTACCTGGTAAAGGTTGGGTGCTAAGTTACTTAGTCTGTGGGCACCCTGTCACTAACCAGGGTGCCCCCCACATCGTTCAGGGCAAATTCCCCGGACTTTGTGAGTGTGGGGACACCATTTCACGCGTGCACTATATATAGGTCACTACCTATGTATAGCGTCACAATGGTAACTCCGAACATGGCCATGTAAGATGTCTAAGATCATGGAATTGCCACCCCAATGCCATCCTGGCATTGGGGAGACAATTCCATGATCCCCCGAGTCTCTAGCACAGACCCGGGTACTGCCAAACTGCCTTTCCCGGGGTTTCACTGCAGCTGCTGCTGCTGCCAACCCCTCAGACAGGTTTCTGCCCTCCTGGGGTCCAGCCAGGCTTGGCCCAGGAAGGCAGAACAAAGGACTTCCTCAGAGAGAGGGTGTTACACCCTCTCCCTTTGGAAAAAGGTGTCAGGGCTGGGAAGGAGTAGCCTCCCCCAGCCTCTGGAAATGCTTTGATGGGCACAGATGGTGCCCATCTCTGCATAAGCCAGTCTACACCGGTTCAGGGATCCCCCAGCCCTGCTCTGGCGTGAAACTGGACAAAGGAAAGGGGAGTGGCCACTCCCCTGACCTGCACCTTCCAGGGGAGGTGCCCAGAGCCCCTCCAGTGTGCTCCAGACCTCTGCCATCTTGGAAACAGAGGTGCTGCTGGCACACTGGACTGCTCTGAGTGGCCAGTGCCAGCAGGTGACGTCAGAGACTCCTTCTGATAGGCTCTTACCTGTGTTGCTAGCCTATCCTCCTTCCTAGGTAGCCAAACCTCCTTTTCTGGCTATTTAGGGTCTCTGCTTTGGGGAATTCTTCAGATAATGAATGCAAGAGCTCATCAGAGTTCCTCTGCATCTCTCTCTTCACCTTCTGCCAAAGGATTGACCGCTGACTGCTCAGGACGCCTGCAAAACCGCAACAAAGTAGCAAAGACGACTACTGCAACCTTGTATCGCTTCATCCTGCCGGCTTTCTCGACTGTTTCCTGGTGGTGCATGCTCTGGGGGTAGCCTGCCTCCTTCTTGCACCAGGAGCTCTGAAGAAATCTCCTGTGGGTCGACTGAATCTTCCTGCTGCAACCACAGGCAACAAAAGACTGCATCACCGGTCCTCTGGGTCCACTCTCAGCAAGACGAGCATGGTCCCTGGAACCCAGCAACTCTGCCCAAGTGACTCCCACAGTCCAGTGACTCTTCAGTCCAAGTTTGGTGGAGGTAAGTCCTTGCCTGCCCACGCTAGACTGCATTGCTGGGTACTGCATGATTTGCAGCTGCTCCGGCTCCTGTGCATTCTTTCAGGATTTCCTTCATGCACAGCCAAGCCTGGGTCCCTGACACTCTAACCTGCAGTGCACAACCTCCTGAGTTGTCCTCCGGCGTCATGGGACTCCCTTTTGTGTCTTCGGGTGAGCTCCAGTTCACTCCTCTTCATAGTGCCTGTTCCGGCACTTCTGCGGGTGCTGCCTGCTTCTGTGAGGCTCCCTGGCTTGCTGGGCACCCCCTCTGTCTCTTCATCCAAGTGGCGACATCCTGGTCCCTCCTGGGCTACAGCAGCATCCAAAAACCCTAACTGCAACCCTTGCAGCTAGCAAGGCTTGTTTGCGGTCTTTCTGCGTGGGAACACCTCTGCAAGCTTTTTCACGATGTGGGACATCCATCCTCCAAAGGGGAAGTTCCCAGTCCTCTTTGTTCTTGCAGAATCCACAGCTTCTACCATCCAGTGGCAGCTTCTTTGCACCCTCAGCTGGCATTTCCTGGGCATCTGCCCAATCTCGACTTTGTCGCTACTCTTGGACTTGGTCCCCTTATTCCACAGGTACACTCATCCGGAAATCTACTTTGGTTGCATTGCTGGTGTTGGTCTTCCTTGCAGAATTCCCCTATCACACCTTCTGTGCTCTCCGGGGAATATAGGTGCACCTTACACCTACTTTTCAGGGTCTTGGGGTGGGCTATTTTTCTAACCCTCACTGTTTTCTTACAGTCCCAGCGACCCTCTACAAGCTCACATAGGTTTGGGGTCCATTCGTGGTTCGCATTCCACTTCTAGAGTATATGGTTTGTGTTGCCCCTGTACCTATGTGCTCCTATTGCAATCTACTGTAATTCTACATTGCTTGCATTACTTCCTTTTGCTATTACTACATATTTTTGGTATTGTGTACATATATCTTGTGTATATATGGCATCCTCATACTGAGGGTACTCACTGAGATACTTTGGCATATTGTCATAAAAATAAAGTACCTTTATTTTTAGTATATCTGTGTATTGTGTTTTCTTATGATATTGTGCATATTACCCCAGTGGTATAGTAGGAGCTTTGCATGTCTCCTAGTTCAGCCTAAGCTGCTCTGCTATAGCTACCTTCTATCAGCCTAAGCTGCTAGAAACACCTCTTCTACACTAATAAGGGATAACTGGACCTGGTACAGAGTGGAAGTACCCCTTGGTACCCACTACAAGCCAGGCCAGCCTCCTACGTTGGTTGTGCAGCGGTGGGATAAGTACTTGTAACTACTTACCACTTTGTCATTTTGTACTTTTCATAAGAGAATAATATACAAAACAAGTTCATTGTATGTACACCTAACCAAAAAGTTTTGCTTTTCTTCTCTTACTCTATTTGCTAAGTGCTGAAAAGTACCTCTAAACTTTCAAAAAGTTTCTAAAAAGTTGAAAAAGTTTTTTTTCTGTTTCCTTAAAAAGTCCTGAAACCTTTTCTCTCTTTTTCTGTTCCTAAACCTTTCTTCTATCATGTCTGATACAGGTCCTACTCTTGATCTGGTCAGCTCTGCTTATGATAACCCTAGCTGGAAAGGGTTGAGGAGTCTCTGCATTGATAGAGGTTTAGGGGTAGGGAAGAATCCCTCTAGAGAATTGTTAAATAAGATGCTCATTGAGAATGATAAGGCCTTAGCTGGCACATCCGTTGAGAAGTTAGGAGATGGTTCACACTCTGACTCTGGAGCACCCCCAGTAAGAGTGTTAGATGGTAACCTTCCCAATCTGCCCCTTAGCAGACCACCTAGCATAACTGGTACTAATGTGAGCTCTCATCACAGTAGGGATGTCATTCCTGCAGGCCAGGTTGTTAGGGTGCCAACTGTTAGGGACAGGTCTCCCTCTGTTCATTCACATCATTCTTCTATGTCAAAGCATGCCCAACCCACCCACCCTGATGACAGAATGTTAGAAAGGGAGCTCAATAGATTGAGAGTGGAAGAGTCCAGACTGAAGCTTAAACAACAACAGCTGGCTCTAGACAGGGAATCTTTAGACTTAGAAAAAGAAAGACAGAGGTTGGGGTTTGCACCCCATGGTGGCAGCAGCAGTATTACAGATAGTAATCCTGTGAAAGAGCATGATTTTAGGAATCTGCATAAGATAGTTCCCCCTTACAAGGAGGGGGATGACATTAACAAGTGGTTTGCTGCACTTGAGAGGGCCTGTGTTGTACAGGGGGTCCCTCAAAGGCAGTGGGCTGCTATCCTATGGCTATCTTTCAGTGGAAAGGGTAGGGATAGGCTCCTTACTGTTAAGGAAAGAGATGCCAATAATTTTACAGTTTTAAAGAATGCACTCTTGGATGGGTTTGGCTTAACCACTGAACAATACAGGATTAAGTTCAGAGAAACCAGAAAAGAGTCTTCACAAGACTGGGTAGACTTTGTTGACCATTCAGTGAAGGCCTTGGAGGGGTGGTTACATGGCAGTAAAGCTTCTGACTATGAAAGCCTGTATAATCTGATCCTGAGAGAGCATATTCTGAATAACTGTGTGTCTGATTTGTTACACCAATATCTAGTGGACTCAGATCTGACCTCTCCCCAAGAATTGGGAAAGAAGGCAGACAAATGGGTCAGAACAAGAGTGAACAGAAAAGTTCATACAGGTGGTGACAAGGATGGCAAGAAGAAAGATGGTGAGAAATCTCAGGATAAGCATGGGGATAAGGGTAAAACCAAAGACCCTTCTTCAAATCCTAAACACTCTTCAGGGGGTGGGGATAAAACAAATTCTTCATCTTCTTCTTCACAACCTACACACATTAAAAAGCCTTGGTGCTTTGTGTGTAAAAATAGAGGCCATAGGCCAGGGGATAAGTCCTGTCCAGGTAAAACCCCTGAGCCTACCACCACTAATACATCAAGCTCTAGTGCCCCTAGCAGTAGTGGTAATAGTGGTGGGACTGCTGGCAACAGTCAAGCTAACGGTGTAGTTGTGATCACTTATGGGTCCATCATAGAAACTGGGGTAGTCAGTCCCAAGACAGTTTCTGTCACACCTAGTGGCATTGGCCTTGCCACACTGGCTGCTTGTCCCCTTACAATGGATAAGTACAGGCAGACCGTTTCAATAAATGGTGTTGAGGCCCAGGCCTACAGGACACAGGTGCCAGTATCACTTTGGTGACTGAAAACCTAGTGGCTCCTGAACAACACATCATTGGACAACAGTATAAGATTATTGATGTCCATAACTCCACTATGTTTCTTCCCTTAGCTATAGTTCAGCTTAGTTGGGGTGGAGTTACTGGCCCTAAGCAGGTGGTGGTATCACCTAGCTTACCTGTAGACTGTCTCTTAGGTAATGACCTAGAGTCCTCAGGTTGGACTGATGTAGAGTTTCCTGCCCATGCAGCCATGCTGGGCATCCCAGAGGAATTGTTCCCTCTCATTTCTACTGAAATGAAAAAGCAAAGGAGAGAAGGCCTGAAAACTCAGGATCCCTCTCCAACAACAGGTAAAAAGGGTATCACAGTATCCCCTACCCACCCTGCCATTCAGGATACCATTCCTGTGGTAGGAGAAACCTCTCCTGGGGTGGCACCTGTTCCAAGGGAATCATCAGCTGGCATAGCTGTACTCCCTGAGGTGGAAGTACCTCTCTGTGGGATAACTAATATTGGTGAGAAAAAGAGCACCATTTTAGTTAACATGGAGCATCCCTCCAACCCTACCAGAGAAACTTTAGTGCAGAAACCCTGCACTGCCTCACAACACTTAGGACAGCAGCCCTGCCCTAGTGTGGAGCTCATAGGACAGCATCCCTGCCCTGCTCCAACTCAAGAGAAACAGCATCCCTGTTCTCTCTTCCAGCCATATGGACAAAGTTTTTGCCCAGCTATGGCTTTACTGAGACAGCATCCCTGTCTGTCATTCTCATCACTAGAAATAGGTCCAGTGGACAATTCCCACTGTTCTAAACTAAAACTTACTGATAGAAACTCTGAAAATATATCTTCACAATGTTGCTTAGCTAAAAAACTTCAAACAGGGTGGTTTACATCCCCACAGGGAAGTAACCATATAGTGGATGATAAAGGGAGTAACCAGTCCATTGCAGAGCTACTCTCTACTTATCACCACTTAGACAATAAAGTCTCAACTGGCCAAGGTTAGCCTTATTGTCCTTCGTTTGGGGGAGGGGGGGTTGTGTGAGAAAGTAGCCTCTTTCTAGCCTTGTTACCCCCACTTTTGGCCTGTTTGTGAGTATATGTCAGGGTGTTTTCACTGTCTCACTGGGATCCTGCAAGCCAGGGCCCAGTGCTCATAGTGAAAACCCCATGTTTTCAGTATGTTTGTTATGTGTCACTGGGACCCTGCTAGCCAGGACCCCAGTGCTCATAAGTTTGTGACCTATATGTATGTGTTCCCTGTGTGATGCCTAACTGTCTCACTGAGGGTCTGCTAACCAGAAGCTCAGTGGTTATGCTCTCTCTTTACAAATTGTCACTAACAGGCTAGTGACCAATTTCACCAATTCACATTGGCATACTGGAACACCCTTATAATTCCCTAGTATATGGTACTGAGGTACCCAGGGTATTGGGGTTCCAGGAGATCCCTATGGGCTGCAGCATTTCTTTTGCCACCCATAGGTAGCTCTGACAATTCTTACACAGGCCTGCCACTGCAGCCTGAGTGAAATAACGTCCAAGTTATTTCACAGCCATTTACCACTGCACTTAAGTAACTTATAAGTCACCTATATGTCTAACCTTTTCCTGGTAAAGGTTGGGTGCTAAGTTACTTAGTGTGTGGGCACCCTGGCACTAGCCAAGGTGCCCCCCACATCGTTCAGGGCAAATTCCCCGGAATTTGTGAGTGTGGGGACACCATTTCACGCGTGCACTATACATAGGTCACTACCTATGTATAGCGTCACAATGGTAACTCCGAACATGGCCATGTAACATGTCTAAGATCATGGAATTGCCACCCCAATGCCATCCTGGCATTGGGGAGACAATTCCATGATCCCCCGAGTCTCTAGCACAGACCCGGGTACTGCCAAACTGCCTTTCCCGGGGTTTCATTGCAGCTGCTGCTGCTGCCAACCCCTCAGACAGGTTTCTGCCCTCCTGGGGTCCAGGCAGGCTTGGCCCAGGAAGGCAGAACAAAGGACTTCCTCAGAGAGAGGGTGTTACACCCTCTCCCTTTGGAAAAAGGTGTCAGGGCTGGGGAGGAGTAGCCTCCCCCAGCCTCTGGAAATGCTTTGATGGGCACAGATGGTGCCCATCTCTGCACAAGCCAGTCTGCACCGGTTCACGGATCCCCCAGCCCTGCTCTGGCGTGAAACTGGACAAAGGAAAGGGGAGTGACCATTCCCCTGACCTGCACCTCCCAGGGGAGGTGCCCAGAGCTCCTCCAGTGTGCTCCAGACCTCTGCCATCTTGGAAACAGAGGTGCTGCTGGCACACTGGACTGCTCTGAGTGGCCCGTGCCAGCAGGTGACATCAGAGACTCCTTCTGATAGGCTCCTACCTGTGTTGCTAGCCTATCCTCCTTCCTAGGTAGCCAAACCTCCTTTTCTGGCTATTTAGGATCTCTGCTTTGGGGAATTCTTTAGATAACGAATGCAAGAGCTCATCAGAGTTCCTCTGCATCTCTCTCTTCACCTTCTGCCAAAGGATCGACCGCTGACTGCTCAGGACGCCTGCAAACCCGCAACAAAGTAACAAAGACGACTACTGCAACCTTGTATTGCTTCATCCTGCCGGCTTTCTCGACTGTTTCCTGGTGGTGCATGCTCTGGGGGTAGCCTGCCTCCTTCTTGCACCAGGAGCTCTGAAGAAATCTCCCGTGGGTCGACGGAATCTTCCCCCTGCAACCGCAGGCAACAAAAGACTGCATCACCGGTCCTCTGGGTCCCCTCTCAGCACAACGCGCGTGGTCCCTGGAACTCAGCAACTCTGTCCAAGTGACTCCCACAGTCCAGTGACTCTTCAGTCCAAGTTTGGTGGAGGTAAGTCCTTGCCTCCCCACGCTAGACTGCATTGCTGGGTACCGCGTGATTTGCAGCTGCTCTGGCTCCTGTGCACTCTTCCAGGATTTCCTTCGTGCACAGCCAAGCCTGGGTCCCCGACACTCTAACCTGCAGTGCACAACCTCCTGAGTTGTCCCCCGGCGTCGTGGAACTCCCTTTTGTGTCTTCGGGTGAGCTCCGGTTCACTCCTCTTTGTAGTGCCTGTTCCGGCACTTCTGCGGGTGCTGCCTGCTTCTGTGAGGGCTCCCTGACTTGCTGGGCGCCCCCTCTGTCTCCTCATCCAAGTGGCGACATCCTGGTCCCTCCTGGGCCACAGCAGCATCCAAAAACCCTAACCGCGACCCTTGCAGCTAGCAAGGTCTTTCTGCGTGGGAACACCTCTGCAAGCTTCTTCACGACGTGGGACGTCCATCCTCCAAAGGGGAAGTTCCTAGTCCTCTTCGTTCTTGCAGAATCCACAGCTTCTACCATCCGGTGGCAGCTTCTTTGCACCCTCAGCTGGCATTTCCTGGGCATCTGCCCAATCTCGACTTTGTCGCGACTCTTGGACTTGGTCCCCTTGTTCCACAGGTACTCTCGTCCAGAAATCCACTTTGGTTGCATTGCTGGTGTTCCTTGCAGAATTCCCCTATCACGACTTTTGTGCTCTCTGGGGAATATAGGTGTTCTTTACACCTACTTTTCAGGGTCTTGGGGTGGGCTATTTTTCTAACCCTCACTGTTTTCTTACAGTCCCAGCGACCCTCTACAAGCTCACATAGGTTTGGGGTCCATTTGTGGTTCGCATTCCACTTCTAGAGTATATGGTTTGTGTTGCCCCTGTACCTATGTGCTCCTATTGCAATCTACTGTAATTCTACATTGCTTGCATTACTTCCTTTTGCTATTACTGCATATTTTTGGTATTGTGTACATATATCTTGTGTGTATATATGGCATCCTCATACTGAGGGTACTCACTGAGATACTTAGGCATATTGTCATAAAAATAAAGTACCTTTATTTTTAGTATATCTGTGTATTGTGTTTTCTTATGATATTGTGCATATGACCCCAGTGGTATAGTAGGAGCTTTGCAGGTCTCCTAGTTCAGCCTAAGCTGCTCTGCTATAGCTACCTTCTAGCAGCCTAAGCTGCTAGAAACACCTCTTTTACACTAACAAGGGATAACTGGACTTGGTACAGAGTGTAAGTACCCTTTGGTACCCACTACAAGCCAGGCCAGCCTCCTACAATCAGCTTGCATAAATATCGTAACTCGTCCTCCTTGAAAATGTATCAATCCTGTCTAACCCCATGGTTCCCTCAATTAAGTCTTCTGCCTCTAGATTAAGTCTGGTCAAATTCAGGGCACTTCCTCCGCTAGTATCTCCTTCAGTGCTACTCAATCTGTCTAACCACCCAGTTAACTACTGAGCTGTCAACCCTTGTAAAGTAACATTGTTGTGACTCACATCTGGCACCAGCTGTACTGTCAGATTCAGGGTTTCCTGTGTCACCACACTTGGATTTAGACCCAGGTATGATCTCACCTCATTATTTGGAGGAGTCCTAAAAGTACTTAAATCAATTAACGGACCTGTTCCATCAAACATTGATTTCATGGGAGTTGTCATTCTTGCATTCATGTTGTATCTCTCCCTTTCTTCGCTTGGGATCATAGATTTCTGCTCATTGTTCTCATTATTTTCCTGGGAAAACAACGGTATGACTGGACCTATGGTAATTGCCACTAACACTGTATTTGGGCTTGGTCTGACATTTGGCTCTTGTGTGTTCACCCATCCTGTATTCTGAGTTCTCAAGTTTAAAATTTCTGCCTGTGATCCTGTTATAGGTGTGTATCGTGGAACTGCCTGTGACTCTATCGGGGACATAAAGTTTGGGGTGGACTCCATCTGGACCAATGTTGGCTTCTGGTAAACTTGTCCTGTCTGTGCTATTAAGGTTGTTGCAGTATCTATAATGGGTACATCAGGGAATTTTCTTGGAATATCCATTTGCGGCATAGGCCTCTTAACTGCCGAAGTAGCTGGAGAATTATGGATAACCTGTATCTGGCTGTTGGTTGATCCAACTGATATCGGGGCTGTAGGATCTACACTGGTGTTTGAACTTCTCTCATGCGCTGCATATGGTGGGGGACTGTATTAAAGTACCCTCTTTCTTGGCATGGTTACCCCATTTTCTGCCTGATGTCAGTGTGCTTGACTGTGTTCACTAGGATCCTGCTAACCAGGACCTCAGTGATTATGCTCGTTCTCCCAAAACTCTGTATTTCACTCTCAATTGGCATACTGTTTCCACCTTATAAGTCCTCAGTATATGTTACCTAGGTACCCAGGGCCTTGAGTTTCCAGGGGATCCCTATGGGCTGCAGCAAATATTTTGCCACCCATAGGGAGCCCATGCAAAGGCTTCTGCAGGACTGCCATTACAGCCTGTATGAAAAGGTGCAAACACCCTTTCACTGCCATTTACACTGCACCGGGTCACTTTTAAGTCACCCCTATAGCAGGCCCTCCAGCCCTGATGGCAGAGTGGAAAGTACTTGTGTGTGAGGACACTACCGCACTAGCAGAAATGCCCACACGACCTCCAGGACCATTTTCCCGGATTCATGAGTGCGGGGACATCATTTTACGCGCGTACTGGACATAGGTCACTACCTATGTCCAGCTACACAATGGTAACTCTGAACATAGCCATGTTTGGTATCAAACATGTTGGAATCATACCCCAAGGCTTTTGCAAGCATTTCTCGTATGCTTCAATGCACTCTGGGGGCTCCTTAGAGGACCCCCAGTATTGCCATTTCAGCCTTCTGAGGTTTTCCAGGCAGCCCCAGCTGCTGCCACCTCACAGACAGGTTTTTGACCCTCCTGTTGCTTGAAAAGCTCGAGCCCAGGAAGGCAGAACAAAGAATTTCCTTTGGGAGAGGGGTGTTACACCCTCTCCCTTTGGAAATAGATGTTAGAGGCTTGGGAGGGGTAGCTTCCCCAAGCCAATGGAAATGGTTTGAAGGGCACATTTGGTGCCCTCCTTGAATAAACCAGTCTTCACCAGTTCAGGGACCTCCAGTCCCTGTGCTGGAGTGAAACTGGACAAAGGAAAGGGGAGTGACTTTCAAGGAGACCAGATCCTCGGGGCTTGCGCATGTTCCCAACATGGCAGCTCCAAACTCCACTAGTAATATAGCACAGAGTTAAAGAATGGCCAAGTGGGGGAATGGGTTTTGGGTTGGGAACAGCGGGGAAGGAGACCTGTGGAAGCAAGAGTTAAACAACACAATTGCAAGATTAATCACAATGACTTTAAATAAGTTTTGTTTCAAATAAACACTTATACTGAAAACATGAATGGCCTAAGGCTTAACTATGACTAGGCCTCAAGAATCTAGGTACCTGGAAATCAAGAAAAGGTTATACAAGGTTTTCATATGAACATTCCAGAATTAACATATTATATTTTTGCACAATAAACGCTCTCCAAATAGTTCTTAGAGTAGTCATTGCATTGTAACAAGAATCAAAGAATACATGGTTATTTCTCTGCATGAATGAACTGTACTAGATTCATGAATAACACGGCTATGTCACTCTCTGATTAAGAGTTCCAAGACTCAAATGTTCAGGAAATATTATGCACCTTAATCGCACTTGCACTTCTAAATTTCAATGTCTAGAAATGATCGCGCACTCTGACGATCTGTATTTCAAAGGTTAAATGCCTGGAATGAATCGCGCACACTGTTGCCGATTCGATTATCAAGAACCAAATGCCATGAAGTGATTGCACACTCTGCCGATCTGAATGTCAAGAAGTAAATGCCAGGATCGAATCGCGCACACTGTTGCCGATTCGGACTTCACGATACAAATGCCATGAAATGATCGCTCGCACTGCCGATCTGAATGCCAAGAAGTAAATGCTAGGAATGAATTGCGCACACTGTTGCCGATTCGGAATTCACAATACAAATGCCATGAAAAGATTGCGCGCACTGCCGATCTGAATGCCAAGAAGTAAATGCTAGGAATGAATCGCGCACACTGTTGCCGATTCGGAATTCACAATACAAATGCCATGAAATTATTGCGTTTACTGCCGATCTAAAGCCAAGAAGTAAATGCTAGGAATGAATCGCGCACACTGTTGCCAATTCGGAATTCACAATACAAATGCCATGAAATGATCGCGCTCACTGCCGATCTGAATGCCAAGAAGTAAATGCTAAGAATGAATCGCGCACACTATTGCCGATTCGGAATTTACTATACAAATGCCACGAAATGATCGCGCTCACTGCCGATTTAAAAATCAAGAATTAAATGCCAGGAAAACAATCGCACACGCGATGTCAAGTTTAGGCCCAAAACTTGAGTGTCATTGGAAACGGAGTTGGGGGCCTAACCCGACCTCCGCCTTACCGCCCTGCTGGAAGATCACCAAATAAACGAGGGCAGGCCTGGAAATGACTGGATAGGCCTCCGGGACAGGAATCTGGAAAATGCTGCTGCTCTGCACCGGGAACTCTGAATAGTGAGCACGTGGAGCTGGGCTGGCTCCCTTATATAGAGCCAAGCCCCGCCCATGAGCCACACCCAACCATGCTGCAAGAAAGATTTCTAGAAGGTCTTAGAATAAAGGACCACACCCTGTAGTCCTGCAAACAAGCCTTGCAAATGAACAATGAATTACAAACAGCATTAATGACTTTTCAAGGTAGAAGCTCTGCAATGCAAAAAGTTAACATACTGCATAGACACACAATGCATGATATATGCCTTTGCATAATGACTGGGATTTTGCATTTACTTCGCCCGTAGAGCGCGCACTGTCCTGATGTTGACAGTGACCACTCCCCTATCCATCATCCCCCAGGGGTGGTGCTCAGAGCTCCTCCAGAGGGTTCCTGGGTTTTGCCAACTTGGATTCAAGGTTGGCAGGGAATTCTGGGAGCACCTTAGTGGCCAGTGCCAGCAGGTGACCTCACAGCCCTCCCCTCATAGATGCTTACCTGGTTAGGTGACCAATCCCCCTTTGAGGGCTATTTAAGGTCTCTCCTGTGGGTGGTTGCTCAGATTCAGATTGCAAGACTCCAACAGGAATCCTCTGCATCCTCCACTTCAACTTCTCACTGAAGAAACTGCATCTTGACCCTCCAGGAACTCTATAAGGTGCAACAAAGAACCAAGACGCCTTCTGCAACATTGTATCTCCGGCTCCTGCCAGCAACTGCAACTATTTCCCTGTTGTGCATCCTCTGTGGACAGCCTGTCTTCAGCCTGCACCAGAAGAGCGAAGGAATCTCACTTAGGGTGAAAGAGTCACTCCCCTTCTTCTGCAGGCTCCAACTGCAATGACGACCGGCTGCATGGTTCCCCTCTCCTGCTGAGCTGCATGGATCCTGTATCACGGGTAGTAGACTGAAGTGGTCCAGACGGTCCTCACGTCCAACTATCCAACTGTGGTGGAGGTAAGTGCTTCCCTCCCCACGCAAGACAGTGCCCCCAGGCACTCCGTATATTGCAGCTGCCAAGGCTTGTTGGCATCCTTCTTCCAAGTTCTTCGTGCATCTTTTAGCTCCAGCCCCAGCACTCTATCCTTTGATGCACAGCTTCTTGAGTGGTTCTCCATTAGCGTGGAAGCCTTTGTCATGGGCCTCTTTTGCACCTTCTATGTCCCTGTGCTGTGGGACTCCTGTGTGTGCTGCCTGGTCCTCTGTGGGCTCTCTGAGTTGCTGAGGGCCCCATCTGGCTTCCCCTCCTGGGTAGAGTCCCCCTGGTCCTTCCTGGTCCCGGGCAGCGCCATTTTCTGCTAACTGTGAGCTTTGCATGTGCCAAGGCTTGTTGGCAGACTTTGATGATGCAAACCTGACTGCAATCCTCCATCCAGCGTGGGACATCACTTGCACCTTCCAGGAACCCGACTTCGTCTTCTTGGGTGCAATACTGACTTTGCTTCTTCACCGGTGGTTCTCCTATTGCACCTTCATCCGGGTTAACAGGGGCTCCTGTTCTTCCTGGACTCTTCTGTGCTTCTTGGACTTGGTCCCCTTCTTCCACGGGTGTTCTTGTCCAGGAATCCACTGTTGGAGTCTTGCAATCTCTTCATGGTTTTGCATAATTCTTCTTCTCGTTTCTGTGTATGTTCTAGGAAATTTACTGTGATTTATTCCTGCTTTCCTGGTCACTGGGGTGGGTTCTAGTACTTACCTTTGGGGTTTTCTAGTACTCCCAGCTCCCCCCTACACACTACACTTGCCTAGGTGGGAGACCGACATTCGCATTCCACTTTCATAGTATATGGTTTGTGCTCCCCCAGGCCAATTTCTAACTATTGTGATTTTCACTAATTGCACTGTTTTCTAACTGTTTTTATGCCTATTCGCTACATACTAGTGTATATAATTTGTGTACTTCTTACCTCCTAAGGGAGTATAGTCTATGGTATTTTTGGTATTTGTGTCCCCCAAATAGAGTTCCTTTATTTTTGTAACACTGAGTATTTTCTTTCCTGTGTGTGAGTACTCTGTGACTACAGTGGCATTGCATGAGCTTTGCATGTCTCCTAGATAATCTTTGGCTGCTCATCCACAGGTAACTTTAGAGAGCCTGGCTTCTACACACTGCCTACATTTCACTAATAAGGGATAACTGGACCTGGTATAAGGTGTAAGTATCCACTACACATCAGGCCAGCCTCCTAAAGGGACGATTTCTCAATAACTGTAAAATGAATTCATCATCATCTGACTCTTCATCATGGGTCAAAGACTTCCTAGATCTTGTGGATTTGTGCTCTTTGTCATTGGAAGGATACGAATCCCTCTTTCTAGTACTCTTTCTAGCTTTGTTCTCATTCTCCTGTGTAATTGCAGGAAACAACTTAATTCCCTGTAAAGTCTCGGTTCTCCAAAATTTCTGATCACTGTCCCATCTAGCTTCTGCTAGTGTCTTCTCAGCTTTTCTCATTCTCCTCTCAATTTTTTGTTGTTGTTGCTGTCTGGCTACTAGTTCCCAAATTGCTAATGCCTTGAACTGTGGTGATCTCAGAGGAGGTTTCAAATCATACAGCACCCTCCTCAAATTCTCTAAACTCCTCAAATTAAATGTTCCATGGTCAGGAAACTCTAAACTCCCATCTTTCTCTGTCACTTTGCACCATTGTTTCAGCCAAAGATATAGCAACACCATTTTCTTTGTAATACAATATAGGCGGGTGTACCTTCTGGCAGTGTAATTTTTCCTGTACTCATTGAAATGTACGTATCTCCCCTTAGGGTACTCTTTAAAGCTTTGATAAATTTAATCTCTCCGACTTTAATGTTACTTTTTAATCAAATCAGGAAGTAACTTTCAATCCCCAAATCCTTTTTGCTGACCTTCTCAACTAATTGCGCTTCACGGTTGTCCGCCAATCCGTGCGTCACCCTTCTCACTAACTGACCTATCCCAGCATGGCTCCAATGACTTCACACTCACATGTACAGCGACTGACAAAGTCGTTCGGCTTGTCCTACTAAACTCAGATTCACACTAAACTAATGCAAAATGATTGTGAGCACTAAACAAAATCAATACCCAATTTGTCTTTTTACTACAGGTAGGATAACACAATCGTATCAGAAACCTTACAGATTTTTCACTGATGGCCCTTTACTCTAGCAGCTACTCTGTCTTTCTCAGTTTCCCTGATTCACAAGCAAAATTTGACCCACAAATTTTACTCTCAACTGATCAATGGGTCTGTCCTGGTGCACATAGGACTTGCCAGATCTCAGTCAAAAAACCTTTCACTCACTTTAACATGCACGCTCGAGTTTGTCAACCACGCCTGATTGACCTATTAAACCAGACAAATTACAACAAAAACCAAGTGTCTGATACACTTTTCAATATATTCCAGAATCTTAAACCTCACAGGGTCCGTATACCAACAACCACAACGACAATTTTTTTAGCACAAAGTGCCACACACATGTGAAGTTCGAAGACTTACCTACTCTCACATTTCGGAGTACACAAACTCCTTCAACAACTTCATTTGGAGTACGCAAACTCCCTAAACCCTCTCAAACATCACAATTTACCTGTGATTTGCATAAGCTGTGCAAGCACAAAACCTATTCCATTCACACTGTCATTAGAACGCTGAAAACATCTTCAGACAATCAGTTGCAAGCTCCATGGTGCTGGGAAAGTCATTCCCAAGTTCTTAGGGACACATTTTCACCCCACTTTGTGTCATCGAATCTGAAACTTTCAGCAATTTCTCTTACCCAATCTGCAAATTGTTTTCTCTTTAGGGGACTGACCATTACCCTACTACAATCTCTGGGGACCAGCTATTTCTCAAAGGGGAAACTTTTGTGGTGGCCTCTTAAGGAGACAAAACCATCCTACTCTCTTACCTTCTCTAGTGGGCAAAATGCAATTTGACTTTATGATGATGGGCTCTTAAGGAGACTAACCATCATACTCCGCTACCATCTCTGCGCGTCTGACCTTATTTAGCTTTTTATCTTTAATTTATAGGAGGACACGTTTGAGGTTCGCTGGACCTTTTGGCTGGGCTTGGAGTAATTCCCACTATCGGACCCAATTACAATACCAATCAACAACAATATCAATCAACAGAATCTATAATCTTGGGAGTCAGTAATTTCTACCCACCATGACCACTAATCAGAAATGACATCAACTGTTGTTAATAATTAGCAAACATCCTCTGTGAGTCTCCTAGCTAACCTTCTGATTAGAATAGCATGTTTGGGCTTCATGCAAAAACATTTAGTCAACACAAATTTGGAAAATATCTAGCTATGGCTCTATCAAATTAGCAGTTGGTACCTGGAAACAAAAGACAAATTTACATCAACAATTTCATTGGGCTAGTACCTCTCCTCGGTATGGATCAGCAAGCTGCAACTGTCTTTGTCAATTGGACATCTGTTTGGTCAGCATCAGCATCGGAATTTAGCAATAAAGTTCAAGATAGAGTTCTCTAAGTAAAGGATCAAGGCGAGTGCACCTCATCGTGGAAGAAGAGAAAACTGGAAAATGTCACAGGAATGCGGATAATTGGAATGGCGCTTCTCAGCAAAAGATTAGGAAAAATGAGCTCTCCTCTCTCTGTGCACTTGGGCTAAGTTAAAGTTCTCTTGGACTCTTCCCACGTTGCTATTGGTCAAAGCATCGTACGTTTACATTTAGTCCAATGAAAGCAGAACTTCAAATCTAAGATAGAACTAAACTGTCTTTCATATGTCGATGATTGCCTCCTCTTCTCCTGTACCCATCGTCAAACTCGTCAGGTAACAATTTTGTATCTCTCTGTCCTAGAGTCAGTGCATCCATTGTTAGCTCCTGGGAACATCGCTTTTACACACTCTAAACTCTACAATGTATTGAAAGCTAATACAGCAAGCAGTTCTCATAGGAAAGAAAATCATCTACTAGCATGTGGACGTAGTGAAATAATACAAGTATTCATTTCTGTAAACAGCCATTTTAAGTGAATTATTTAAAGAGTGCAACTTAACATGAGGCTGTGCAACTAGGCCTAAGACCTCGCTAAATTAAGGCCTACAATTAATGAAGCAAATACATAATATGTAATCATTATTATAACACACTACTACATTAAGCTAAACATGAGCGCGTCATTTCATATTAATGAGCAATTAATAAGGACCTGATGAAGGCACATTTTCAAAGTTGTGTATTATTTTCCTATGTTAATTCATTTTCATTCAACATTCGGAATACATTAATATTTATTAGTAAAAATTTAGCGTTAACAATAATGAGGGCTGTAATAAAGGTAGAAAATTAGATAATGTTGTTTCAGTATTTAACACAGGATTTTCCCTAATCTTGCCAGGTGTCACACCACTGACAGACCACGTCAGGCACTAAAGGTGAATGGAGAGAAGAAATGAGCAGGATATTTGAATGCCCTCAAACCCATACACTGATTAGAACAAGAGGGTGTTGTGAGCTCATCTGAACTTCAGTCAGTCTGGATTACGATTCAGATAGACAGAAGACTATGCCAGAGGTCGGAGCCTTGAAAGTGGTGTGATTTATCCTAAATGTTTGCGCCTTGGATGGCACACAGCCAGCAGGTTTTGAGCAGCTGGCCTTAGGTGGCTGGTAGATAAACCGTTGATTATTATAAATTATTTCTTCAATCGCACTCACAACTTTGTTAAGGTTTACTTTCTTTCTCTTTTCCTAATCCTTTCTTCATGTGGTTCAAAAAGTTTAACTTCAGCTTGATAAGGTACATGAGTGGTTGTTGCTTACGCCATTTGTATTTTTGTGCTTTATTTCATTGCAAAATGCGTCCTTGCGTAAAAAACCGCTCTTTTAGCAGTAAATTCTATATTTGCATTTCTCATAATTATGTGTAATTTTACGTGCGTATTTCACACACCCCTAATTTTATCCTCATTGAGTCATAAAACAATTAATTCCACTCTAGTGTAGCAGTGGGGAACAAAAGGCTTCACATTGGTACAATGCATGAGAGTGGACTGCTATCACCTAGACTAAAATAGGCTCTTCCCCCTTTTCTGTCTCCTCCACAGCAGCACAGGAAAATATCATTGTCACTCAGACGAATACTAGCTAGGCCCAGCAGAGCATTTCAGAGGGGAGAATGATCATTAAGGGGCAGACCAGGTTACTGCCCCAAGAACTACTTGCACGCCTCCAGTTAGAGGTGTAACTTCCATTGGTTCAGCAGGTGCAGTGTCACTGGGATCCAGAGGCCAGAGGGGTCGACTGAACCCCTGATTATTGCTGTATTTCACAGTTCAAACAGCAGCCAGAGAGCCCATTCCCTTCCTTGCACTAGGGGCCGTGACATGCTGGATATTCCACTGCCCCTAGTTTGCTCACGTTGCTCCTGGATTTCAAAAGCATAGCAGTACTTGGGCCCACCTTAGTCCCCCCAACCACCCTCCCCTATGTTTGCGCCCATGGGCTATTAGCATACAGTAAGAAAGCAGCCTATTTTTAGCTACAGATGTTGATTCCTAAAGTAGAAAAAAAAAGCTTCAAGAAGAACATTTACAGAGGGATAGATTTTGAGATATATCCAAATATATATTTTTTTTTAATCATACTTTTGGTTAGATAAGATTTAGATTTTAATGTGTGTTGAGTGGGAGGCTGCATTGTAAATAAAAACACGTTGCTTCAAGTGTACATTAATAATGTTTCTCAAAAGCGGACAGGCAGGTAGGGTTTAATGAGGAATTATAACTGAGCTGTGTGGAATAAACTCATACTTATCTTCGTGTTAAGAGCCCTCCTGAAGGTGATGCTGCCTCAAAAGGCTTTGCCTACGACAGTAAGAGACAGCCCAGACAGCTTACTGAACACCAGTAAAAAAATATAAAATGCATAGTTAGTGTCTAAGTTACTGAATTGATATGCTAAACAAATAATACAAAAGTGACCTCGTGAAGTATAGTCACAAAAGAATCCATAGCACAAAACATTAGCATGTTTGTTTTTAGTAGCTAAAGTGTCCCTTAGATGCCGGTTTACAAAACAAAAGACAATATGACAGTGAAGGAATTTGGGGCTGGCAAATGAGGTGGAAGAAAGGGTGTGTGGAAGCAGAGTGGGGTCTTCACAACATGACAGCATGTAGTTCTCAAACTTCTGTTGAATCGAAGCACACCCAAGTCACAGTAAGGTGTCATGTTATGCAGAACATTGCATTCTTTCAGTTTCTGCTTGGAAAGGATATCCCTGCAGGAAGGAGAACGGTGGGGCGAGGCCTAAAGAGCATTTCTGGTTCTCTATTGTGCAAAGCCTTGCAGGGACAAAGGAAAAGGAAGCGGAACTTGGTACCGGAAAAAGGAGGAAAGTTCAAACATAAACAGCATCCAAATGTTTCACGGGCCGAGATTGTTAAATTTCCTTTCTGTCATGAAAAGTTTCAATCCAAAAACAATATATTATTTAGATATAGTTACCGCCTAAGCGCAGAAGGCACACCGTCTATTGTGGCGTTGTAAACGCACGCCACTTAAGGCCTGTATTTCTTGTTTTCGAGTTTCATCTCATCAGTTGCTTATTAAAATGACTTTACTGCCAGGGCTAGTTTGCTTCTTAGGATGGTTTGGTACTTGACTAAATGAAACTAAAACCAAAGGAGGTTAAAATGCTGGCTAGACAGGTTAGGGTTAATTGTACTTTAACAGAATGAACAAAAAAAAATGCAAAGGGTTCTAGCTATATATTAATAATTTAAACAAAATGTGTTATAAGTCATATATTTCACACGTGGGCTTGTCCTCCCTTTTTGGGTGTTGTATGGAAGTGCACTTGGAAAGTGCACCGGTAAGAGTTATGCACAGTCAATTCCAGCAATAAAGTGAAAGGTCGGTTTATCAACAATCCCAAAATGTATGGGAATAACAATCTCGAACATTTGCAAAACATTTTCTAAAGTCCTGCTATGTGTTTTACAACATATCTTCTTTCATAATGATTAATCCATCATTATTCATCTATGGCTATAAGCTGTTATTATTGTGTGCAGTGCGGCACTGAGCAGCAGAAGTGGCATTTGTGAATATCCTGGTATTGATCGTCAGACAAACCTTCTAAGAATTAGACTCGCTGATGGGCAACTTCATATAGGGTTTCTGGCAGACAACGAACGGGGTTGGTCGAACTGAAACTCCTTAAGAATGGGGGTGGGGCAGGGCTATTATTTTACAGCACAGCTTGAGTGGGTGGCCTGTTCCGTGCAGGCCATCACCTCAGTGAGCCAAGATATTCAGAACCATATATTAGAGAGGGAGCGTTACACAAGATCCTCTCCCAGGGTGCTCGGAGCTTCGAGAATCTTCCCACTGTGCTTTGCGCCACCTCAGGCTGCTTGAGACGCAATGTTGCATGCATGAACACCGTTCTACCCTATGCTCCGATACTGCCCATCATGGGCCTTCCCACACAGAGGGAATTATAGTCAGGGAAATAATACACCAAGAGAGGGTTGGACTGGTTAATGAACTTGTTACTTACTGGTCATCTTCATTAAGCTGATTATGGATCCTCCTCATATGAGTTCTAACAATAGAGGAGTATGCCCCTCCCATGACAGCCATGGCATGTAAGTAACTTCTTTATTTTTACAAAACTCTGCCTTTTTTTAATAAAGACTCCTCCCACCTCACTTCTTCCTGTTATGTTACCAAGCTGTAGCCACAAGTTGCAACCAGGGAGGGAAGAAGACTGGCCCAAGGAGGACCCCTAATTGGGGTAATGAAGATAACCAGAAGGTAACAAGTTCCTTAGCCCCTCATGGGGGTCCTCCTTATCTCAGTCTTAACAACTGAGGACATAACAAGCCAAGAAAAGACAAAGCTGTACCAATATATTTAATTCAGAACACGTTTTCAGTCAAAATAGAAAACATCCATCATTTTGTTGCAGTAGCCAAAACTGTTGCACCAGAACTGCCATCCAGATCATTACAAACTGAAAGACGATAATGAGAAAGAAAAGTATTGGGGGATGACGAAGTGGCTGCCTGGCAAATTTCCAAGAAGGACACCCCCCCAGCCTCAGCCTATGAAGTAGAAACTGCCTTAGTCGATCTACCTTGGACATCAGGCAAAGAGACTCCCCTACCACCTCCTATGCGTGGGCATTGGCCTGATGGATCCACCGACTTCAGGTTTGAGCAGACACCTCTTTACCCCTCACCACCAATCCCTGAGCATAGAACAAGGAGTTTGCAACTTAATTGGTTTGATGCGCTCCAGATAATTCAGAAGGGCCCTACTGACATTTTGAGTAGAAGGGAGAGAAGATGATGAGGAATCCAGAAAAAACTGAAAACTTACTTCCTGAGCCGAGTGAAAAGAAAAACACACCTTAGGAATGGACTTAGGATCTAGCCTAGGAACCACACGGTCTGGAAAAAACTTTATATAGTGAAAAACTGCCATGAAAACCCCCGATCTTTCCAAGATGTTTAGCAGAGGTAAGGGCCACCAAAAAACGACCTTAGCTGATAACCATACCAATTCCACCTCTACCAGCAGCTCAAAAGGGCCACTTTGTAACCCCCAGAGGACAATGGACAGATCCCAAGAAGGAACCTTTTTTACTGATAGTGGGACGCTGCAGCCTGATGCTCCTAAGTAACCTGAAAATTAATGGAGAAAGAGTAGAGAAGTCATCCAAAAATGACCGGAATGCCTTTATTGGAGCCCACTGAGCAGAAAGAGTACTAGGAGTCAGGCCCTTGACAAACCATTTCCGCAAAATGTCAAGAATCCTAAAGGAATCAATCACTATTGGCACCTCAGACTGAGCTAAAAACCACTTAAGAAAGGAAGCCCATTGTTTCCTGTGTGACCTAAGGGTAGACTGCCTACAAGACAACTGAAACTCCAGAGCCACCTGAGAAGAGCTATCCAGCGTATACAACTGTATTCGTTCAACATCCAAGCTGCCAGATACAACTTCGCAACCATCTGTTGAGGCAGCTGTGGATATTGAAGAGGAGAGTGTGTGCAAGGGAGCTGAAAAAAACGACCTTTGGACACAGCCAGGAGAGGAAACCAATACAGCTTACAGTAAGGGGCAATCAGGATCAACTGAACCTTCTCCATCCTGACATTCTGGAGGACCTTACTGTAGGAGGCTGGCCTGGCTTATAGTGAGTACCTTGTGGTACTTACACCTTGTGCCAGGTCCAGTTATCCCTTATTAGTAGAATAGAGGTGTTTCTAGCAGCTTAGGCTGTTAGAGGTAGCTATGGCAAAGCAGCTTAGGCTGAACTAGGAGACATGCAAAGCTCCTACTATACCACTTATATCATATAGCACAATATCATAAGAAAACACAATACATAGAGTTACTAAAAATAAAGGTACTTTATTTTAGTGACAATATGCCAAAAGTATCTCAGAGGATACCCTCACTTAGGAGGTAAGTAATATACACAAATTATATGTACACAAACCAACATCGGGTAAGTAACAGTAAGAAAAGTAGTGCAAACAATATAGAATCACAATAGGATGCAATAGGTAGAAATAGGCCTAGGGGCAACTCAAACCATATGCTCCAAAAGTGGAATGCGAATCACGAATGGACCCCAGGCCTATGGTAGGTTGTAGAGGGTTGCTGGGACTGTGAGAGTAAGGGCGTCCAAAATACCCCCACCCAAGACCCTGAAAAGTAGGAGTAAAGTTACCCTACTACCCCAGAAAGACAGTATAGTCGAGATAGGGAATTATGCAAAAACCACAACTGCTACCAAAGCACTGAAGACGGATTCCTGGACCTGAGGACCTGTAAAGGAAGGGGACCAAATCCAAGAGTCACGCAGGTGTCCAGGGGGGGGCAGGAGCCCACTAAACCCCGGATGAAGGTGCAAAAGGGCTGCCTCCAGGTGGAAGAAGCCAAAGATTCTGCAACAACGGAAGGTGCCAGGAACTTCTACTTTGGTCAGAAGATGTCCCACGGTGTGCTGGAGGATGCAGAAGTGTCTCCACGCAGAAATACTGCAAACAAGCCTTGCTAGCTGCAAGGATCACAGTTGAGGGTTTTGGGTGCTGCTGGGGCCCAGGAAGGACCAGAATGTTGCCCCTTGGAGGAGGAGACAGAGGGGGCACTCAGCAACTCAGAGAGCCCCCGCAGAAGCAGGCAGCACCCGCAGAAGTACTGGAACAGGCACTTAGAAGATCTGAGGACAGCGGTCAACTCAGAGTCACAAAGGAGGGTCCCACGACGTCGGAGTCCAACTCAGTGAGTTGGGCAATGCAGGACGGAGTGCTAAGGACCCAGGCTAGGCTGTGCACAAAGGAATCCTTGGAAAAGTGCACAAAAGCCAGAGCAGCTGCATATCATGCAGTACACAGGTTTGCTGTCTGGCGTGGGGAGGCAAGGACTTACGTCCACCAAATTTGGACAGAAGGGCCTCTGGACTGTTTGAGAAACTTGGACCCAGCTCCTGTGTTCCAGGGTCCATGCTCGTCAGGATGAGAGGGGACCCAGAGGACCAGTGATGCAGAAGTTTGGTGCCTGCGTTAGCAGGGGGAAGATTCCGTCGACCCACTGGAGATTTCTTCTTGGCTTCCAGTGCAGGGTGAAGGCAGACAGCCCTCAGAGCATACACCACCAGGAAACAGTCAAGAAAGCGGGCAGGATGAGGTGCTACAATGTTGCTGGTAGTCGTCTTGTTACTTTGTTGCAGTAATGCAGGCGTCCTGAAGCAGTCAGCAGTCGATCCTTGGCAGAAGTCGAAGAGGGAAGTGCAGAGGAACTCTGGTGAGCTCTTGCATTCGTTATCTGAGGAATAGTCCAGAGGAGAGTCCCTAAATAGCCCAAAAAGGAGGATTGGCTACTGAGACAGGAGGCTTGGCTACTAAGAGAGGTAAGCTCCTATCAGGAGGGGTCTCTGATGTGTCAAAGCCCAGCTCACCTGAGTCCTTGTTCAGTTCTGATGGAGGTTGAAGACAATCCGACCCCACCCTGAAACTGCTTGTTCCAGCACACTAGTTTTTAAAACAGTGCACTAAGAACAGAAGCTCAAGGGAAGGGGGGAAGTGGATAAAATAAAAATAAAGAGACAACACCGTTCTTGCGTTTCCATTGTTGAAGTGCTGCACAAATCTGCGGCCCTCTCTGACTTTTGTAGAAACTGGTGCCTAATGAAACATAAACAAAGAACAGATAAGTACAACCTATTCCTAACTGGGTTCCTGACTATCCCTTTATTTATTAGAAATTTTCTTCTAAAAGTACCTCTTGGATCCTGGTCTCTAATTTCCAGGTTTGGAATGTGTTACTGCTCTGGGATGTGCTTTCTATTACTCTAAAGCTTCTAAAACATTAAACAAGTACCGTTATCAGAATTACCAATATCAAACATTCATCTTAATATAACTAAAGCCTAAATTCCCAATAGCAGACTCACTTTTCCCATATTTCCAGAATCTTTTATAAAACAAATACTGTACTTTTACGTCAAAATACAGCATGTAATTTGTGCAAGTCCTTGATTTACTGTTTGCCTTGCTGTTAATGGTTTCCACGGTTCGATTCTTAAAAGTTCCATAAAAAAAAAAAAAATGTTGCTTCACAAAGTTCCGCAAAGTATTCTTGTAACAAAGAGTTTGAATCACAATGTTTGTGGAAGGTATCTTGTTTCAAATTGTCTATACACGAATCCAGAAATTGTTGTCAAAGTTCTTTCAGGTAATAAAAGTTTTGCACTTACTTGTTGCTGGCAAGAGATACTGATCAGTCTAACCTTGTCTTCTTTCTCTTTTGCAGGTTGCTTGTAGGAGAGAGGCTAAGGCAAGGAGGAACCGGAAACCGGAAGAAGGAAGAGCCAGCAGCTGCGCCCATTGAAGCCAATGAAAGTCTGTAGAGAGCAGGAGTGCCAGCGCCGAGGGATCTGTCCTCAGGTAAGCGGGAGGTAGACGAGCACAAGCACTGGGTGTGGCTCGGGGGCTGCCTTTTATAGACAGGGCTGGGTGTGGTCCTCACATGCTGCACATGTTCTTGAAAGGTGTGCAGAGCTGGGTGTGGTTTGAAGAGCTGGGTGTGGTCCTCACATGCTGCACATGTTCTTGAAAGGTGTGCAGAGTTTCAGTTATTATGCAAATGAGTTAAATTAACACATGGCCTAGAGAGGAGTGTTTTAAAGAAGCCTTGGTAAAAGCAAGGCCCAATGTATAAACAAAACAGCACATTAAACAACATACACAGAAGCCTAGGGGGGGGGGAGAAGGTGAGATAACAAGAAAGGCTTTCAATAGTAAGTTTAAAAGGGAGCTATTACAGAACCCACTAGTGCAGTGAGAGGGGACATGCTCTTTGCTGTGCACAAACCCTAACAGTTGCCCCCCTCAAAGGCCCTCCTACAGGACGGGGTTTTCCTGGATTTTTTAAATAAAACCGTCTAATCAGCTGTGGGGCATGTACATATGATGCTGGTTCCCATGAATTCTCAGATTCATCATATCCTTTCCATTCTACTAAATAAAACAGACGTCCACTAATTCTTTTTGAGTCTTTTATGCTTTTCACTTCATATTCTAGATTTCCCTTAATTGGTATGGGTGGAGGTGGTGGTTCAGGTCGGGTTTTTGGATTGTACGGCTTAAGCAAGGACACATGGAATGTAGTATGTACTGGATATTCTTTTGGTAAATCAAATTTTACTGTTACCGGGTTTACTATGGCAGTTATACTAAAGGGTCCAATGAAACGTGGTTGCAGCTTTCGGGATCCCTCTATGTTTAGGTTCTTTGTGGAGAGCCATACCTTGTCACCGATTTTATACATTGGGGCCTCAGATCTGTGTTTGTCTGCTTGTCTTTTCATGCTTTCCTTGTACTTTAATAAATGTTTCCTGGCTTTGTCTTGTATGTCACCTAACCTCGTTAGTCTATCCGTTACTGTAGGTAACAGAGAATCTTCTAACAAAATGGGTATAGCTCTTGGATGATACCCCTGCAAGAAATAGAATGGTGAGCAAAGTAGAGCTGAATGCTCAGTATTATTATAAACAAACTCCGCTACAGGGAGAGCTTCCAACCATTCACTAGAATAATCAGCCAATAAACAACGTTGCGTTTGAAGTAAGGTTTGGTTCAGTCGTTCAGTCTGTCTATCTGTCTCTGGGTGGAAAGCAGTGGATAATGCCACATCTATTTTCATTTTTTTACATAATTTTTTCCAAAATTTAGAGTTGAACTGGCTCCCTCGGTCTGACACCACTTTGCTTGGCAAACCATGTAAACGCACAATTTCCCTTATAAAAATATCGGCAAATTCTGCCGCCGTGGGTAATTTCCGTAATGGTACAAAATGTGCCATTTTAGATAAAAAATCCACTATAACCAACACTGTTGTGAAAGATTTTACAGGTGGTAAACCTACAATAAAGTCTACGCTCACAGTGTGCCAAGGTTGTTTGGGTGTTGGCATTGGTATTAACAAGCCGTCAGGGGCCTTATGAGAAGATTTATGTCTTGCACAAATTGGACAGGTAGTGACAAATTGCTTAATGTCCTTTCATATAGTGTCCCACCAAAAGTGTTTTTGCACATTTTCCAGGGTTTTTACCCAACCAGGATGACCTGCCAACGGTGAGGCGTGATGCCAAATTATCACCTGTGTTTGTAATTCAGAGGTGGGCACTAACAGCATGTTGTCGTGATACAATAAACCTCGTTGTATTGTGTTATGGGAATCCTTTAACCAATCCTGAGGTGCTATTTGCATGTGTGCATTATATAGATCTGTGATGAAATCCTTCTGTTGTACTGGTGCCAAAAACTTTTGGGGAGGAATAATGGGTTCTCCTATTTTATCTTGTTTCATGTCTGAAGTATGTCCGTATCTAGATAACACATCAGATTGAATTTGTTGTGCACCTGGTCTATAGGTTATTACAAAGTCAAATGTGCTAAAAAAATTTAACCAGCGCATCTGACGTGGTGTTAGTGCTTTAAGTGATCCAAAAAACTGTAGGTTCCTATGGTCAGAAAAGATTGTAACTGGGTACTTGGCTCCCATTAAATGGTGCCTCCATTCTGAAAAGGCTACTTTGATAGCTAGTAGTTCCCTTTCAGCCACAGTGTAATTTTGTTCAGCTGGTAATAACTTTTTGGAATAGAAGGCTATAGGATGTAACTGGCCATCTACTGCATCTCGTTGAGAGAGAACTCCTCCTAAAGCTACTTGTGAAGCATCCGCTTCAACAAAAAAAGGCAAGTCAGGATCAGGATGTTTCAGAATTGGGGCTGAAGTGAACTTTTGTTTTAGGAGTTCAAAGGCGTGTGCCGCCTCATCAGTCCAAAGAAATCGTTGCCCTTTCCGCAACAAGGTAGTTATTGGGGCCGCAATGTCTGCAAAATGTGCAATAAACCTCCTATAAAAATTGGCGAAACCCAAAAATTTCTGAATATCTTTTACAGAGGATGGTTCTGGCCAATCAGCAATAGCACTGATTTTCTTTACATCCATAGTTATTCCTTGAGGTGACAGGCAGTATCCTAAAAAGTCCACCTTGCTGACATTAAAAGTACACTTTTCTAACTTAGCAAAAAGATGATTTTCTTTTAACTTTGATAATACTGCACGAACGTATGTTCTTCTGAGTTCTTAGAGTAAATGAGGATGTCGTCTATGTATACTATGACACAAACGTCCAGGAATTTGTGTAGGACCTCATTTATAAAGAACTGAAAGGCCGCAGGGGCATTACATAACCCAAAGGGCATTACTGTGTACTCAAATAAACCAAACTTTGTCTTGAAAGCTGTCTTCCACTCATCCCCCTCTTTTACTCGGACCAGGTGGTAAGCTCCCCGCAGATCTAGTTTAGTGTATACAGTAGAATGTCTTAATTGATCCAACAACACAGGTATTAGATGAAGAGGATATTTATTCTTTATTGTAGCCTTATTTAGTCCTCTATAATCGATACACGCGCGCAGGGATTTATCCGGCTTCGGGATAAAAAAGAGTGGAGATGACACCGGAGATGTGGAATGACGGATGAACCCAGACTGTAGTAGGTCATCTAGGTAGGTTCTTAAGTATTTGGTTTCTTCGTCAGTCAAAGCATATACTCTGTTATTAGGTAAAGGGGCCCCTGGGATAAGATCTATACGACAGTCATAAGACCTATGTGGGGGCAGCACACTAGCCTTTACTGGATCAAAGACGTCTTTAAAGTCAGAATATTCAGGAGGGAGACTTGGTTCATCTTGTGTAACACTAGCACAGTGTAATACTGTGCTCTGTTCTGTACCTGCTTCTTGATAGCAATTGGTTCTACAGAAAGAGGAATCCAAAGTAACAGTTCTATTCACCCAATCAATTTTTGGGTTATGAGTTGTTAACCAGGGTACCCCGAGAATCAAACCAAAATTAGGAGTATCTATCAGATCAAAGCTAATCACCTCTGTGTGCCCGTTCTGACAGACCATAACAAGTGGACTTGTTTGTTTTGTGATTAATCCAGAGGTCAATTCTGACCCATCCACTGCACATACTGCTTCTGGACAAGGCTTTAGGCACATAGGAAGTCCTAAGTTTTCAGCTAACTTATTATCCACAAAATTTCCTGTCGCGCCTGAGTCCAGTAGGACAGGGAGAGAATGCCTCACTTGGGTAGTAACAATTAAAACGACCTGAATTATGAAATGTCTAGGTATGTGTGGTACCATGAAGGCTGCAGCATTAGAGGTTTGATTAAGATGTTTTCTCGAACAAGTAACATCTCCCCTTGTCGAGCTTAATCGTTTCCCGATTCAGTTGAGGAGGTGGAGGAAACAGCACCCTTTCGTGGATTTTTAGGCTTTACTGGACATTCTCTGGCAAAGTGACCTGCCCTATGAGTATAACGTAGTTTACTCTCCATTAACATAGCAAACATAGGAATGGAAATCTTAAATTCAAATATACAACATACAATATATTTCAATTTAGATATTTATTATAGCTAATTAAACATTCAGTTCGCACATAATATAATCAACATAGAATCAACCAAAAAAATTATAATACAACCCCATACCCTAAATGAAACATACATATATGAAAACATAAATAACATACCAGTAAATACGCAAAAATAAACAAATAACACAGAACCAACAAAATCACAAAATAATATACATACAAATTTACAACCGCCTAATACATGAGAGGTTATTTAAACCGCACAATAAAGTTACTGCTTTGATGCTACAATTATGCGTTGTAGTTTGGATTGTATAAATTTCAACATAATAACAGCCAATTCTAGGTTATAATTTCCTGATTCAAATTCTCGTGTTACAGGCCTGATGGTAGCCAATCCTGGTCAGGGCTTCAAATTTGCCAATTTCAAACACTTCATGCCAATGTTCAAGACATGCCAATTTACAAGCCGACGCGCGTTTCGGTGAGTGAAGAAAAATATAAATACACCTTCATCAGGACTTTATGATTCAGTATAATTGGCATACGTACATCTTGTAATCTGCCTATCAAAGAAACATAAAAATTATTCATTACAATTCTTTGCATAGGGGGAAGGCTCGAATCATGTCAGATTTGCAACCAGACCAACTCAAGTGACTTAATTAGGAAAAAACACCGATAAAGTGCCCAAGATCAAAATCTATAAAACCAATGCTTAATAAAGGTAAATAAATCTAAAGATCCAAGGAAAGCACCATTAGTGTCCAGCAAAATACTAGATAAAGTGCAGAAATAGAATCACCTATAGCCTAAAAGTGTTGGATTACCACCGAGAGAATCTAGTCAAGAATAGTAAAAGACTAGTTAGTTTATATTAAAATAAGATAAAATACCTTAGATATGAAAGAACTTAGATATCCCTTGCAGGCTGGATTAAACACTCTCCAACTTCAAATTTGTAGTCCAAAATGAAGGACTAACACATGGGTATAGCTAAATGAAGCTATGCTTTCTCACTCTAAAAGCAAACATAATGAAATCATTAGCTTGCACAGGGCAGAAAAGTCCACAGGATAGAAAAGAAGAAATCTGCTCATATGTACAAACGCTAACTACAGACTTACCTACAAGTTCACATGGTTTAAAAAACGTAATCCACAGGGGAAACCCACAAGGATACCAAACTGGTAGGGAACAACTTGCTAACTGCAAGGGAACAGGGGGGAGTCATGAGCCAGATAGAAATGACACAATCCAAACGGTATAAAATAATTAAATCCACAAAGGTTCAGCAAAGCTAGCCTACCAGTATCAACAGGATCCAGGACATATGACCAGCACGATGATCTCTCGAGGAGCAATAACCCGTACTTCCCCAGCTGCCTCCTATTTAAACCAAATCACCACAGGTGATGCGATGAACATAGAAACAGGCCCGTAGGGGCCATCTAAGGAAATGGTCAAACATGCGCCATCTTAGAACCGTCAAAACAGCATGAAATATGCCAAAATCTACAGAGAATAAGAGGTACAATCAAACTGTTGAGTCATAGCCATATAGTAGTGGCAAAAGGAAATAACCAAAAATAAAAAATATAAAAAATAATGGCCAATTCTAAATCAAACCAAAGAGTAGATATCACTTACCAGCACGCCCAAAACAGTGGGCGCCATCTTGGAACGTCAAAGTACAGGGTACTCAATGTCCCAAGGGTAGGCACAAAATGGGTTAGTAAAATACAGTACGTATCGTGTATATAATACAAATCGATAACATAAGGTTTTATAAGAAAGAACCGAAAACAGTTTTATCGTATAAAGTGAAGAATTCACTTCAAAGTAAGATAAAGGGCCACTACAGGAGAGCACAAAGCAACCCTGTGGTAGGCACCTGGAAAATTATTGACCCCTCAGGCAATCCTGTACATAAGTACTCAGATGGCATTGCTCCAAGGGAGATCTTCGTTCAGGCCATTCTCATATGTGTTTAAAGAAAAAATCCAAAACACTTCTTTCTTTTTCCTTTGTTTTTCAGGGTCCACATCGTTTCTTGTCAGTACTTTCTCAAGAATAATCCACCTGATATCTACCTCCTTGTGGTTTAAAGATAACCAATGAGCAACTAGGGGGGCGTTGATCTTTTGTGTCCTAATCGCAGATTTATGTTCCGATAGCCTAGTTCTAAATTCCCTGGAGGTCTCACCTATATATCCCAGGTTGAGGGGCAAATAATCAAGTAAATTACATTTTTAGATCTACAATTAGTCATGTCCATAAATGGGATAGTCTTGTCATTGAATGTAAACTCTTTTGCAACAATGGCTGAGTCACAGGCGTGGCATTGGCCACATTTGTAATTGCCCGTAACTGGATTAGATCCTGTTAGTGACTTTTGGCCAAAAGTAGATACAAAATTGGTAGCTGATTTCACCAAATGGTTCCGTAGGTTTTTGTTCCTCCTGAAAGCGAACAATGGTTTTTCAAGTTTATCCGCTTCAGTATTGGAATTCAAAATGTGCCATTCTTTGTTAATAATACCCCTGATTTGATTATTCAGGGTAGAATGGTGAATCACACAGGCTAGCCGGTCACTGGTCTTGCATCGTTGTTTTGAAAACAGGGCCTCACGGTTGTAAAACTTGGCTCTTTTTAAGGAATCTTTGATGGTTCTAATCGGATAACCTCTCTGCTCAAATTTGCATGTAAGATCTGCGGCATGTTTCAAAAAGTCTGCCATGCTGGTGCAATTTCTCCTGAGTCTCAGGAACTGTGAAAAAGGAATAGACTGCTTCTGGTTACGGGGATGGAAACTATCAAAGTGAAGCAGCGTGTTCCTAGCCGTGGGTTTAGTGTATAGGGTCATAAGCAAGTGCCCTTGATAGTGTTTGATATACACATCCAGGAATTCAACCAAATGATGGTCGTATTTAATCGTAAATCTAAGGTTGCTGTCACACAGATTGAGCCAACTGTAAAATTCTAGTAGTTGGTCTTCACTGCCTTTCCAAATGAAGAAAACATCATCAATAAATCTACTCCAGGCCTGCACATTCTCATAGAAAGGGGCCATTTTGTTGTAAATGAACTTGTCCTCGAATGCTCCCACATATAGGTTCACCACACTAGGTGCACAGGCAGCACCCATACTGACTCCTTTGATTTAATGATACATTTTGCCATTAAAATCAAAGTAGTTATTAAATAGTACAGTTTCCAAACATTTCAGAATGAAACTCAATGCTGGATCATCTCCCCGTCTGTTTAGATATAGTGCTACAACATCAATGGCTTCTTGCTGGGGTATATTCGTATATAAAGACTCAAGGTCCATGGTCACCAGATATTCCCCATCAGGTCTATATTGCAGGCCCTCGATCTTAGAAATGAAGTGGCCTGTGTCTCTGATGTAGGATGGCAAATTTGAAGCCCTGACCAGGATTGGCTACCATCAGGCCTGTAACACGAGAATTTGAATCAGGAAATTATAACCTAGAATTGGCTGTTATTATGTTGAAATTTATACAATCCAAACTACAACGCATAACTGTAGCATCAAAGCAGTAACTTTATTGTGCGGTTTAAATAGCCTCTCATGTATTAGGCGGTTGTAAATTTGTATGTATATTATTTTGTGATTTTGTTGGTTCTGTGTTATTTGTTTATTTTTGCGTATTTACTGGTATGTTATTTATGTTTTCATATATGAATGTTTCATTTTTGGTTGATTCTATGTTGATTATATTATGTGCGAACTGAATGTTTAATTAGCTATAATAAATATCTAAATTGAAATATATTGTATGTTGTATATTTGAATTTAAGATTTCCATTCCTATGTTTGCTATGTTAATGGAGAGTAAACTACGTTATACTCATAGTATTGCTTCCCTGTGTGTTACTCTCTGTATCTAGCTCAGGGACCCTGTTTAGATACGAGAAAGTGACCTGCCCTTCCACAATATAAACATAATTGAAGTTTTCTCCTTCTTTCTTTTTCCTCTGATGTGAGTGGACCTCTGAGTGTCCCTATTTGCATAGGCTCAGGTTCAGGGAGTTTATTATCTGGGTCTTTCTTCTCGTGTCTAATAAAAGTTAACCGTGATTCCAGTTTGTATTTATCTCCCTTTCTTTCTCCTAGTCTATGTTCTAATTTCACAACTAAATCTACAAAGTCCGAATAGTCTTCTGGCAAATCAACGATATGAGCCAGCGCGTCTTTTAACTCGTCTCTCAAACCTTTATAGAAAAGGGAGACACGCTTTTCTTCTGGCCACTGTGTCTCGGTGAGTAAACGATTAAAACTAGTGAGATAGGTCAATAAATCCTTGTTACCTTGTTTAAGATTTAAAAGCTCATTATCGCTTGCCTGCATGAAAGTGTGTTTTGCAAAAAGGCTGGTCATGGTACGTTTAAATTGATTCCAATTATGGAGGATGGGATCATCTCTCTCCACGAAAGGAATTGACCAATTGGCTGCTGTGCCACCCAAATAAGACAAGACGAATGCCACTTTCGTAGCATCAGTAGGGAACTGTTGTGGCTTACAAACGAAGTGTAATTGACATTGATTGATAAAAACATGGAATTTGTTACAATCTCCATGAAAACGCTCAGGTGCTGCTAAGGGTACAGCATTAGGAACATTAACAGTGACCTCAACTGGGGGAGGCAAAGTTGTATGTTTTGATGGCGCCCCTGTCTCTGAGGAGGTTTTAAACAAAGGCGTAAAAGCTGTGTTCCACTGAGATACCCTAAATTTATACCTGCGTTAATATTGTTTTAAAGAGGTATTCTCCATCTTTAATCTCTCTATTTCCTCTTGCATATGTTGCAAGATGCCAGACACTGATTCATTATGAGCCAAGTCCTCATTTAGGGCCTGCGCCATATCCGTGACGTCAATGCCCTCTATTTCTTCCCCGATATTCATCGTCCACCAGAACTTAATTTTTTTTTTAAGGTTTGTGCTTCTGTCAAAGCCCAGCTCACCTGAGTCCTTGTTCAGTTCTGATGGAGGTTGAAGACAATCCGACCCCACCCTGAAACTGCTTGTTCCAGCACACTAGTTTTTAAAACAGTGCACTAAGGACAGAAGCTCAAGGGAAGGGGGTAAGTGGATAAAATAAAAATAAAGAGACAACACCGTTCTTGCGTTTCCACTGTTGAAGTGCTGCACAAATCTGCGTCCCTCTCTGACTTTTGTAGAAACTGGTGCCTAATGAAACATAAACAAAGAACAGATAAGTACAACCTATTCCTAACTGGGTTCCTGACTATCCCTTTATTTATTAGAAATTTTCTTCTAAAAGTACCTCTTGGATCCTGGTCTCTAGTTTCCAGGTTTGGAATGTGTTACTGCTCTGGGATGTGCTTTCTATTACTCTAAAGGTTCTAAAACATTAAACAAATACCGTTATCAGAATTACCAATATCAAACATTCATCTTAATATAACTAAAGCCTAAATTCCCAATAGCAGACTCACTTTTCCCATATTTCCAGAATCTTTTATAAAACAAATACTGTACTTTTACGTCAAAATACAGCATGTAATTTGTGCAAGTCCTTGATTTACTGTTTGCCTTGCTGTTAATGTTTTCCATGGTTCGATTCTTAAAAGTTCCATAAAAAAAAAAAAATGTTTGCTTCACAAAGTTCCGCAAAGTATTCTTGTAACAAAGAGTTTGAATCACAATGTTCGTGGAAGGTATCTTGTTTCAAATTGTCTATACACGAATCCAGAAATTGTTGTCAAAGTTCTTTCAGGTAATAAAAGTTTTGCACTTACTTGTTGCTGGCAAGAGATACTGATCAGTCTAACCTTGTCTTCTTTCTCTTTTGCAGGTTGCTTGTAGGAGAGAGGCTAAGGCAAGGAGGAACCGGAAACCGGAAGAAGGAAGAACCAGCAGCTGCGCCCATTGAAGCCAATGAAAGTCTGTAGAGAGCAGGAGTGCCAGCGCCGAGGGATCTGTCCTCAGGTAAGCGGGAGGTAGACGAGCACAAGCACTGGGTGTGGCTCGGGGGCTGCCTTTTATAGACAGGGCTGGGTGTGGTCCTCACATGCTGCACATGTTCTTGAAAGGTGTGCAGAGCTGGGTGTGGTTTGAAGAGCTGGGTGTGGTCCTCACATGCTGCACATGTTCTTGAAAGGTGTGCAGAGTTTCAGTTATTATGCAAATGAGTTAAATTAACACATGGCCTGGAGAGGAGTGTTTTAAAGAAGCCTTGGTAAAAGCAAGGCCCAATGTGTAAACAAAGCAGCACATTAAACAACATACACAGAAGCCTAGGGGGGGGGAGAAGGTGAGATAACAAGAAAGGCTTTCAATAGTAAGTTTAAAAGGGAGCTATTACAGAACCCACTAGTGCAGTGAGAGGGGACATGCTCTTTGCTGTGCACAAACCCTAACATGATGTCACCTGCTGGCACTGGCCACTCAGAGCTGTCCATTGTGTCCCAACACCTCTGAATCCAAGATGGCAGAGGTCTGGGACACACTGGAGGAGCTCTGGGCACCTCCTAAGACAACTGCGAGGACTCCGTACCACAGAAAACTAGACCATGGAAAGCACCTCTGCACCCGTGCTGCCTAGCCTGAGTTGAAGTGGGCCAATGGTGCCAAAGTGGTCTCCCAGCCCTCCTGAAACACAGCCTACCTTGGACTTGCCCCTGTGGACTCACCGATGTCACCTGCAGTCCCTGCATGCAGGACCCATCAACCGCGAGTGCTCCTGTGGAGAAAAAACCCAATGCCTTAGGACACCTCTGCACCTGTTGCTCCTGGCCCATGGAGAAGAGGACCCAAGGTGTCCCCACATCTCTGGACATCTCAAAATTGGAACCTACCTGTTGGTTCTTACCGACTGGACTCCCTCTCCAGACCTGCAGGTCTCTTTTCAACCACACTGATCCCCATTGACTACACTTCTGCACCCAGACAGCCCAGTGCTGCCCAGTGTGATCTGCTGGTATGGTCCTGACCCTTGCCCAATAATCACCTTAGGTCCAGATTAGTCCAGTAATTCAATGTACTGTACCTGTTTTGCCTTATTTGTTTTTCCTCCATAAGATAACATTGCAGTTTCCAACCATTGCACTGTGTCAACTTTTCAAAACTGTAAAGATTTCTCTTCAAAAATGTACTTACCTGAATGCGTTGATTCTGGTGCCAAAACATATATAAAGATACTTGTTATTTTTGTAAATTGGTGTGGATCTCCTTCTTGAATCATGTGTCTCTTTTATTGACTGTGCATATTTGCAAATGTCTCCTCTCTGATAAGCGTAAGGTTGCTCGACCACACTGCCCCCTAAACGAGCACCTTGGGATTGCAAGAGCAAGCCCCTGTCCACTACTAAGGGAACCCCTGGACTCTTTGCACGATATATCTCTTTTTGTTACACATCATATAAAGAGCCAGCTTTCTACAGGAGGCTAGGTCATATTAACAATCAACCACAAATATATGGGAAATCTTCATTGCACACACTGTTCAATATGCATATAAATATTCAGAGAAAACCGTGTTCCTTAAAATACTCAACGTCTGCTCCAAAATTATTGCTCAGCTATGGATAGATTTTATCTGTATCAAACCCCTCACAGTCACCAAACCTACAGTGAGAAATTAAGTTGATATGAGGACAAAAGTAGGTACTGTAAACTGTGTTTACTCTATGGTGACTGTTTACTCTGTACCACACTGTTTGCAGACAGTGAAACTCTCATGAGAAATACAAAACGGAAACTCTCATGAGAAATACAAAAAAAGTATAAACTAATAACAGTGTCCACTCTATATAGCCCTTGTCAAAAAAGATACTATTTGCTTAAAATAACCAAGGACTGAAGGTGCTAAGGATCATACTACCTGCAGCCATCATACGGTGGTGAAAACTTTACAAAGAGCCCATCTTTTATGTTATGTAGAAACTGTCACACTGACACGATTCAGTCTACTAACTGAAACCTGCTTATAATACTTAGGGCCTCATTATGACTTTGGCGGACGGAAAACTCTGTCCGCCAAACTCCCAACAGGGTGGCTGCTGCATGCGTGGCGACCTCCCCACCGGAGCTATTATGGGTTTCCTGCTAGGTCGGCCGGCCTAGCGGGAAACAGGTTACAGCATTGCCTTTGGCTCGCAATTGAGCCAGTGGCAATGCTGTCGACTGCAGGGTGCACTCACACCCTCGCAATGTTCACCGTTGCACACACTGTTCAAAACTGTGAACATTGCGAGGGTGCTGGCCAGGGGGGTCCCCTGTGGCCCCCTGCACCTGTTCTCTGCCAGTCTTTTCAAGGTGGTGTTACCGCCATAAACCCACTCTGCTTGCAGTGCTGCCCTGACGGATTAGGACATCTGCCACTTCCAGACAGCTGAGATCCAAGATCCTGGTGGAGCTGGCAGTTCCCTGATGGTCCTACCGCCAGGGTTGTAATGTGGCAGCCAGACCACCCCACTGGTGGGGGTCCAGACTGCAACCGCGAGTGTGGCGGTAATGAGGCCTTTAAGATCTATTACATAGAATCTTTACCCTGTTAGAAACTTTGTTCTTGTGTGGAACATATTGGACACAAGCACTCATCTGTCATCTGCACACAGAGTTATTCTTCAATTCAAAGATTTATAACGTGTTCAGTACCTCTACACACCTATGATGCATTAAGAGCACAAGCTTTTTGTAAACACACCCATTAGCTGGACACACCCTGTACAAAATTAGGTAGAAAGGTTATATGGTAGTTACACGCCATGTGTAAGCTATAAAGCAAACTAACACACTAATAGGATAAAGTCATTAGAGATGTCATCAATTATGTCATTTGTCATAGAACATGTCGTGAATGATGTAATATGTGAGGTCATAAGCAGTGGATGGTGGAGGCGCAAGTTATAGTGAGCTCTTCTAGCTACAACTGGTGAATTTCTGTGTTTTCTTAAATTCTAAATGTTAATGTTGTCATTAACACATTAACCTAACTATAATGTTACTTTAACCTTTATTTCTTCAGTGAATATATATATATAAATATATATAATTTATTAACATTCTCTGGAGTTTGTGGTGTTATTTTAATTCTGTTCCTCTATTGTTCTCTCTGAGAATGTGTTGGCCATGTGTGATGCATGACTTACTCCAGTGCTAAAGTGAAGTATATCTGAGCATGTTTTGACACGCATAGGCTGTAGGGCTGTAGAAGTGTAGTTTAGAAGTTATTTTGTTAATCTGCAATTGTTTTACTCTTTTGTGGGCAGCTGTTTTATATTAGCATGTTCCTCCTAAAGCCCTCTTTAAGTTTTGCTAAACCCCTCACAATTTGAACTATTATTTCCCATTTTCTCACCACTCTTCCCCGTCCTTTCCTCATGTATATCTCATTTGTAGATTTACCTTCGAAGATCTTCGTCACTGAGGCAGAGATCTCTGCACAGAACACGTAGGTGTGGTGGAAGCAGAGGTATAGATTAGTGAATTGCATTTTGTAGTATGTGAGTAGTACTACAGAAGTACTACTTCACGTACTAAAAAATGTGGGTTGTGAATTGGGCCCCGTGTTCTAAGGCTTACGCTGTGTTAATACCAGCTGGACAGAATTAATTAATGTCTACTGGATATAGAACAATAAATGCACCACTGCTGGCCACATCTCCAAGTAACAGAATACAATATATTTTTTGGAACCAAAGGATGACTCACAAGGCTACAAGCAACTCTAAATTTCAGTTTATTCTGATTCACCATTGGACTGTCTGGGAAAGTGAAAAACCTTTATGTGTTCCTGAGGGAAGATCTTCCATGGGTCCCAAACTTCATATGTGGAAAAGACTACATTTTTATGTATCTTTGATGTCAAGAAGTCTCTTCAGTTTGTTTAATCTGTTTTGTGTTGCATTATACCCTGCTGGGGTAAGGTTATGCATTGAAATTACTCAGCGGCATTCAGGTAGGTTTCTGCTTTCCACCAGGAACTGAAACTATTCTCTTCTCAGCCGTGGCCGATCTCAAGTTGGTGGCAGTTGTGTAGCTATGATCCTATTGAATCTGGTGGCCACTTTTGATGCCATTTCTGATGTCAACCTCCGTGGTCATTTGAAATAAGAGTCCCCAGTAAAATCTGGAACTGGATTGCCTCTCATGTTAGAAGCCTCATTTTCCTGCACTTCTCCAGGGATCATGTTTTGTTGTTTTACATTCTATTTAATTGTTTTTTTCGGGGACATACTGGTCACACCTAGGAATATGCAGGAGCGACTTGTGGTGCTTTGTAGGGGTAGGGTGGCGCGTGCTGGCGGTAAGAGGGTGATTGATTTAAAAAAAAAACACCTTTATTGCCGCCGCCACCACCGTGTTGCTCCTTTGCTGAAGCTTCAGACACAGGCTCCCAGCCTCACCCCACAGCCAATCCGAACGCTGCTATCATGCTGCTGGCTGCATGACAGCATGACAGCATGACAGCAGCATGAGGTTTAGCTGGAGCGCCCGGCCAGGGCGCTCCAAGGCAGACTGGGAGCTTCTGCTTGCTCTCTCCAGCCCGGCAACATAGTGCTGGTCTGGAGAGGGCACAGTGCGCATGTGTGTTTGGCCGGCCCAAGACCTCCTGCCAACCATACATGCACACTGAGGTGGAGTGCTGAGCACTCCCCCTTTGTCCCTGTCAAAGCCGATGGTTTATTATTGTTTTATAGTAAAAGGTTTGTAGCTGCTGCTGCTGGTGGGGGGTGGGGGGGCGTGACGCACTTGCGCCATGGCGGAAGAGCCATGCTTGGGAACATGGCTCTAGACTTCACACGTAGAAGGAAAACACAAGTGTGCTCTTCAAAAATGGGGCCAAGGTGGGGTCTGAAGTAAAGTTCAGATGCACCTGTTGTTCATGCATGCCTGTATGAGAAGTCACTGCATGAAGTAAAATGCAGATTAAGTGAAGGTTATGATGATGGGAGGAGACTTTGGCATTAAAATTAGATGAAACTTTGGGCCTGATTTAGATTTGGTGGACATGTTACTCCATCACAAATGTGATGAATATCCCGGCCGCCATTTTATGATTCTATTATAACCTAATGATATTGTAATACGGCACATGGGATATCCGTAACGTTTGTGATGGAGTAACAGGTCTGCTAAACTCTGAATCAGGCCCTTTATTTTTTGCTCCCCTTGTATTAGCAACCACTGCAAATTGCTTACAGTAGTTTTAGGAAATTGCTCCTCCACTCCTAAAGAATACCAATATGGTGACTATTAAGAGAGGTGATCCCATACTGTTGATTTTCAGAAAATAGTAAGGGGCATATTTAAGAGCTCCTAACGCCACCGGAGCGTAACTTTTTGTGACACTCTGGTGACGCAATGCCCTGTGCCGTATTTACAAGGTGACGTTAAGTCATCTTTTGTGGCTTATCGCCTCCTTGTAAATACGGCCCCTTCACACGCAGCACTTTGAGTGGAAGGGGCGTACAATGGGTGTTGTGGTGGGTGTGCCACAGCAACACCCATTGCATTTTGATGCTGCCAGATTTACAAGATTTTGTAAACCTGAGGCAGCGCTAAAATCTATTGCCAGCCCAGGGGTGGCATTAGAGTGGGATAACTAGGAGAAATGCTTTTGTTTCTCCTCGTTTTTTGCTCTTTCTGTTTTTTGCTCTTTCTATGAGTGCTGCATTCTACAGCACACATAGAAAGAGCAAATCATCATTTAAGATTGTTTTTGTGCAGAAAGGTGTCCCTTCCTGCACAAAAACAATCTCCCCGTCAGCGCATCCATCCTTGCACTATGGTGCCAGGGTGGATGCGCTGGCGCACAGCAGCAAATTTAGCGCCGGCGCAGGGGGAAACAGAGGGGTGCACCGTATGTGCTGGTGGTTCTAGAAGCTCTACGTACAATAGCCTTTTGATCGCATGTAATATCCTGCCATATCGAAGTAAGCAGCCTTTCCACAGGCCATCGTGTTGACTAGCCTATGAAACTATTGAGTGAGGCTTTCCCAAATAGATCTCCCTCGTAACCCCTTCATGGGGTCCTCCTCGTCCCAGTCCGAGCAACTGATGGGTATGCCTCTTCCACGACAGCCATAGCACATAAGTACCTTCATTATTTTTTTTTAACTCACCCCCTTTTTTTTTTAATAAAGACCCCCTCCCAACTCTTCCTGTTTTTGTTCCCATTACGGTGGCATGTTGTTAGTCATATTCATGTGAATTTATTTGCGTTCTATTTACCTTCGTTATGTATATTTTTTGTTTGTCTTATTGTACTTACTGTTTCACTGCATTTGTGGAGGCTGCTATGCCTCGTGTTGACGCGTTGCTGACTACCACATTGCTAGAGAGATTGGTAACGTGTTCTGCACCACCCATTGTTTGCGCTCCCTGCCCACGTGCTGAGCTGGGGCAAGGACCAATTACCAGCGTTTATGGCCGGGCCATTGGGGAGCCATCCTATGAGCTGTTCCCCAGCCCCTGCCAGTGTCTCTCTGTACAGGGGTGTGCTTGGGACAGTTGCAAGGTTACTAGGCTGCCTGTTTTTGTGAGATGAGATCTGGATGCTTGGTTACACTATAAAACGGGGAGCAGAACGCATCACTAGACCATTGGTGTTCTTCCTGGTGCATTTATTATGGCAAAACACTAGGATAAGAGAGGGAATCCTCAGCTCCTGGCACATGAGGATACTGAGGAGCTCCTCCATATTTCTAAAGGGGATTTACAGGCTCTCAATAAGGAGGTAGTTGACACAGCGATAAAAGAGAAGGAGCTCAGTGCAAAACGACTGAGATTGGATGAGAATACAGAGGAGCCTGACAATTCCAAGAGAAGATGTATTTAAGCTGATCGGCATAAAGAAGTTTTGACACAATTTGAGACCTCTTGGGATTTGCTTCTCTGGTTGTTGAAGAAAATGAATTTCTGCCCAAATATAATACAATAGCTAAATACATTTTGACTCTTCATGATGTCATTCAGAACTTGCTGCAAAAGGAGTGGAAGGACACTGATAAACCTGCTGTTCTATGATGTCTTACAAAATACTATTTGTTGGAAGGGTTTGAGGACCAGCTTGGCCTCGGAGGATGCTGTCCTCTCTGACGCTGTGGATAAAAGGGTTGAGTCTGCTTTGAAAAAGGGGCATGCTGTCTCTGAGTATGGTATTAAGGCAAATGCATATGCTGCTTATGTTATACAAGCACTCCTTAATGTCTTCAGGCACAGGAAGATCCTACTGGTCATCTAGCAAATATGTAAAATGTTGTCACAAGTTTTACCTGTTTCTGTTATTGACAGTCTTTGTGCATCCACGATAGCTGCGGGAACTTCTATTTTAGGGCATAGGAGCCTGTTATTGAAATCATGGAAGTTGGAGGTTAGTCAGAGGTCCATGATTCACAAGCTACCTTTTTTGGGGCAGAAGTTGTTTGGTCCTGAACAGAATGATATGGTGGAAAAAACAGCAGATGAGAAAAGAGATGTTGAAGTCCTGTCCAAGTTCAGGATAAGAAGCAATTTGGGTACAAAAAGCCTATTTTTTAGATAGCTGAGAGACGCCCCTTTTAAGGGTGGGCCCGTAGTCAGGGAAGCTGCCTTTTATAGCAAATCCCAACCTTCATCCTCCTGCGCAGCTGAAATCCAGCCTCAGAAATTACTATATGATGGTGGGAGGTCGACGCATACAGTTTCTGCAACAGTGGAAGAAGGAGATGACGGTTTCACAAGACCTTTCGGTAGTGGAACATGACTACTGGGCTCAAATTCCAGTGGAACAGGAGGGTTTAGGGTTTAGTGCAAAAACCAGACAGGTCATTTTGCCCTAATATCAATCTCAAGGACTTGAACGCTTTTGTCCTGATGGAAAATTTCTGGATGGTATTTTTTCAGGCCATGTTTCCCTTGCATATGAAAGGGGATTTCTTGATGGCACTGGATGCGTATTTTTACATCCCAGTACATCTGGAGATCCAGCAGTTCCTTAGGTTTGCAGTAGACAATCTTCATTTTCAGTTTCAAGCCCTGCCATTTGGTCTGGCCACATCTTCTCATTTGTTTACAAAGGTATTGTCACCACTTGTTGCTTTCTTACATTTGCAGGGTGGCACTTTGTATCTTTATCTTGATGATTGGTTGATATCTGCTCCTTCTCTTTCCAAGGTACACGAGGACGAGGATTTGGTTCCGAAAACTTTGCAAGATTTTGGTCTTATGGTGAATGTGTCCAAGTCACACCTCACCCCTTCTCAAGAAAAGACCTTCATACGTGTTCGACTGGATACTTGGGTGGGTACAGCTTTTCTCCCGATGGACAGAATGAACTCTCTCCAGTCAGGTGATAGGGATTTATTGAGATGTTCACAAAGTTCTGCAAGATGCAGGTTATGGGTGCAAGGTGTCTTGGCAGCCTCAACAGCGGTGGTCCCATGGGCAAGATTCCATTTGAAGCCAAATGTGATCCACATCCTCCACCATTGGCATCCCAGTTCACAGGACTATGAACAATTGGTTCCCATTTCAAATCAAGTTGTGCAAGACCTGTCTTGGTGGCTGGTTCAGGACAATCTGTTGAAGGGAGTTCCTTTCCAGCTATCAACTCCTGTTCTCTTAATGATGGATGCCAGCATGTGGGGGTGGGGATCAGTGTCCGATCAAAGAGAGATGGGTGCCCCTTGGTCACAATGGGAGAGTCATCAGTCTCGAATTGGAGGGAACTCAGAAAGGCCTTGGTTGCTTTTCAGGTCTACTGAAAAGGAAAAAATGTGGTAGTCCAGACAGACAATCAAGTAGCAAGGACAGGCAGGGAGGTACGAAGAGCAGGTTCCTCAATCAGATTGGATCCCTGATTGTCTCTGGATAAAATAAAATGTTTTGGGTCTGACTGCGGTTTACATTCAGGAGGAGATGTGTTTTTAGGCACACAGTCTCAGTAGAAACCTACCAGCCTCTGTGACTTACCATATGTCTCTTCCCCTCTTCTGCCCAGGAGTTCGGGCACCCCTGGCTGGACCTTTTCACCTCCCCAGAGAATGCTCAGTGCCTGACGTTTTGTACAGAGATCCCATCTCCCCTGGCATGGGCAGTGGATGCCCTCTCAGTCCTGTGGCCTCAGGGGTTGCTGTATGCCTTTCCTCTGATTCCCCTCCTGAGTAAGTGTAGGAAAGTACCATCTTGCCTGGCATGTTACCCCCATTTTCACTGTATGTATGTTTGTTTTTGCCTATGAGTCACTGGGATCCGGCCAGGCAGGACCCCAGTGCTCATAATGTATGCCCTGTATGTGTTCCCTGTGTGGTGCCTAACTGTATCACTGAGGCTCTGCTAACCAGAACCTCAGTGTTTATGCTCCCTCTTTGCTTTAAAATTGTCACTGCAGGCTAGTGACTAATGTTACCAATTCTCATTGGCACACTGGAACACCCTTATAATTCCCTTGTATATGGTACCTAGGTACCCAGGGTATTGGGGTTCCAGGAGATCCCTATGGGCTACAGCATTTCTTTTGCCACCCATGGGGAGCTCACACAATTCTTACACAGGACTGCCACTGCAGCCTGAGTGAAATAACGTCCACGTTATTTCACAGCCATTTTTCACTGCACATAAATAACTTATAAGTCACCTATTTGTCTAACCCTCACTTGGTGACAGTTAGGTGCCAAGTTACTTAGTGTGTGGGCACCCAGGCACTAGCCAAGGTGCCCCCACATTGTTCATGACAAATTCCCCGGACTTTGTGAGTGCGGTCAATACCTATATGTAGCGTCACCATGGAAACTCTGAACATGGCCATGTAACATGTCTAGGATCATGGAATTGTCACCCCAATACCATTCTGGTATTGGGGTGACAATTCCATGCATCCCCGGATCTCTAGCACAGAACCCGGGAACTGCCAAACTGCCTTTCCGGGGTCTCCACTGCAGCTGCTGCTGCTGCCAACCCCTCAGACAGGTTTCTGCCCCCCTGGGGCCTGGGCAGCCTGGTCCCAGGAAGGCAGAACAAGGGATTTCCTCTGAGAGAAGGTTTTACACCCTCTCCCTTTGGAAATAGGTGTGAAGGGCTGGGGAGGAGTAGCCTCCCCCAGCCTCTGGAAATGCTTTGATGGGCACAGATGGTGCTCATCTCTGCATAAGCCAGTCTACACCGGTTCAGGGATCCCCCAGCCCTGCTCTGGTGCAAAACTGGACAAAGGAAAGGGGAGTGACCACTCCCCTGACCAGCACCAGGGTGCCTGCAAGAAGCAGGGAAGCAGTTCCTCTGCTCCACAGGAGTTGCTGGGTCTTTGTTTAAGGCAGCCCTCCCAGGCATTTGGAGGCACAGCAGCTTGGTATGCTGGGCGAGTCAACTTTGGCGCAAATTGGAGGTCACAGCAGACAGGCGGACAGGGCTGGGGCAAGTCAGGTGCTTCATCCTTGGCTTCGCTTTTGCGGCTCTTGGGTGTCCTTCTTCAAAGGTCAACAAGAATCTGGTTTCCTGGTGTCAGGGGCTCCCCTAAATACTGCATGTAGGGTTGTTTTGGGGAGTGTAGGCTAGTAGCCAATGGGTTACTTACCCCTGGGGTCACTACACCACCTATATGGCCATTTCCTGTGGGGAGTGGGCATAACTCTGTCCCAGAGTTCCTAAATCTGCCAACACCAAGATGGCAGATTTCTAAATCTTGTGTCCACATCAGGCAGCTCACCTTAGGGGTGGGAATAACCTGAGGGGTGGACACACATCCCTGAATACTAAATTTCCCACATGTCCAGATGCCAAATGGACCCTGGGGAAGGGGGGTCAGCATCTCTCTTGAGAGTGAAGCCAGATCTTCATACCAAGGGCGGTGGGCTTCTTTGAAGCACCTTGCCCTGGAATGCAGGTTTGCAGGTCATCCTGTTGGGTGAAGTGTGTAAACACCTCTCCCAGACCAGGCTTTGTGACTGACTGCCCGAGAGCAAAGCCTCTCACCCTAGGAGGTCAGACTCATGTCTGGTGGTGACAGGCTGGCTAAAACTAGTAAGTCCCCACACGGGTAGTAGTTAGGTTTTCACAGGGTGCCTCTAAGGTGCACTTTGGGTGCATGTAGTAGTAAATCCATCACTGGCATCAGTGAGGGTTTATTAATACAAGATGTTTGATACCAAATCTTCCTAGTTTCAGTGAAGTCATCATGTAGCTGGGGAACTCGTAGAGACCAGTGTCCAGCACATGTACTGAAAATGGCTTCCATTTTCACTCACTATGTGTAAAAACCGACAAAGACATAGCAAAGGGCATATCTGCTTGTGCAGATATGTCCTCACATGCAATGTAATGCACCTTGCCTTAGGGCTGTAATGCCTGCATTAGGTGACTTACATATAGTGCACACAGTGCTTAAGAGACATGGCACACAGCTGTGTGCCATGCCGTGTTTTCACTTTTAGCTGCACCAAGACACGCAGCCTGCAATGGCAGTCTGCACGGGGTAGGTGAGGGATCCCTGAGGGTGGCTGTAGGGAAGTACCATCTTTCTTGGCATGTTACCCCCATTTTACCTGTATGTCAGTATGTTTTTGCCTGTCTTACTGGGATCCTTCTGGCCAGGACCCCAGTGCTCATAGTTTGTGGCCTAATGTGTGTGTTGTCAGTAGTGCTTAATTGTGTCACTGAGGCTCTGCTAACCAGAACATCAGTGCTTACGCTCTCTCTGCTTCTAAATTTGTCACTATAGGCTAGTGACATCATTTACCAATTCCAATTGGCACACTGCCCCTCCCCCCCTTATAAGTCCCTAGTATATGGTACCTAGGTACCCAGGGCATTGGGGTTCCAGGAGATCCTTATGGGCCGCAGGATTTCTTTTGCCACCCATAGGGGGCTCAGATAAACCCTTTCACAGGACTGCCACTGCAGCCTGCGTGAAATAGTGCACACACTATTTCACAGCTATTTTCACTGCACGTAAGTAACTTATAAGTCACCTATATGTCTAACCTTCATTTACTGAAGGCTTGGTGCAAGGTGCCCCCACGCTGTGCAGGCCAAATCCCCGGACTTCGTGAGTGCGGGGATGCCATTACACGCGTGCACTACATATAGGTCAATACCTATATGTAGCTTCACAATGGTAACTCCGAATATGGCAATGTAAGGTGTCTAAAATCATGTAATTGTCCCCTCATTCAAAATCTGGTATTGGGGAACCAATTCCATGCATCCTGGGGTCTCCACCATGGACCCCCAGTACTGCCAAACCAGCTCTCTGAGGCTTGCACTGCAGCTACAGCTGGTGCCGTCTCACAGACAGGGTTCTGCCCTCCTAGGGTCTGAGCAGCTCAGTCCCAGGAAGTCAGAACAAAGCATTTCCTTTGGGAGGAGGGTGTTACACCCTCTCACTTTGGAAATAGGTGTTACAGGCTTGGGAGGGGTAGCCTCGCAGAGCCTCTGGAAATGCTTCCTTGCATAAGCCAGTCTACACCAGTTCAGGGACTCCCAGTGCCTGCTGTGGCACGATACTGGACAAAGGAAAGGGGAGTGACTACTCCCCTGTCCATCACCACCCAAAGGGTGGTGCCCAGAGCTACTCCAGTGTGTCCCAGACTTCAGCCATATTGTTTTCCAAGGTGTGGGGACACTCTGGAGGCCTCTGAGTGTCCAGTGCCAGCAGGTGACATCAGAGACCCCTCCTGATAGGTCCATACCTGATAAGGTAGCCAATCCCCCTTTCAGGGCTATTTAGGGTCTCTCCTGTGGGTTTCTCTTCAGATTCTGCTTGCAAGTTTCCATCAGGAATCCTCTGCAACTACTACTTCATCCTCTGACCTCGGATTGAACGTAGATTGATCCAGGAACCGCTGTAACTGCAACAAAGTATCCAGAAGGGCTACTTCGATTCTGCAACTTCAGCTCCAGCCAGCAACTGCAGCAGTTTCCACAGTGTGCACGCTCTGGGGACTCCCTGTCTTCACCCTGCACCAGAAGGACCAAAGAAATCTCCCGTGGAGTGACGGAGTCACTTCCCTGCTCCAGCAGGCACCTTCTAAGACAACAGCCGGTTCTCTTGGACTCCTCTCCTTGTGACATGTGTGCTCCTTGGAACACAGGTGGTAGACCCCTTCGACAAAGACTGTTCTAAGGTCCCACTGTCCAAATTTGGAGGAGGTAAGAGCTTGCCTTCCCCGTTTGCGACAGTACCCCTGTGCACCGCGTCATCTTCACCTCCTGAGGCCTCTGTGCACTATTTGCAAGAATCCTTCATGCACAGCCTGGCCCAGGTCCCCAGCACTCTATCCTGTGACGCCCAACTCGTTGAGTTGTTCTCCGGCAGAGTGGGACATTTTTTTGTAGTGCTGCAACAACTGCAATTTGCACCTTCTTTGTCCCTGTGTCCTGGTATCTCTGTGGGTGCTGCCTGGCCATCTGTGGGTCCTCTCCAGTGTTGGGAGCCCCGTCTGCCTCCTCAGTCCAAGTTGAGGCCCGCAGGTCCCTCCTGGGTCCAGGCAGTGCCATGTTGACGCAATCCGTGACATTGTTTGTACCAAGGCTTGTTGGACAAATCCAGCACTGCAACTCACCTGCATCTAACATCTCCACGTGGGACATCCTTTGCATCATGCAGGAACATGCAGCCATCTTCCTTGGTGCTCTTCTGCAGTCTTCTTCCAACCGGAGACTCCTCTTTTGCACCATTTTCAGGCTGGCAGGGACTCCTGTCCTTCCTGGAATCTTCTGCAACTTCTGGACTTGGTCTCCTCTCTTTACAGGTCTTCAGGTCCAGGAATCAACCATTTGTTGCTTGCAGTCTTGCTTGGTTCTTGCAATAACTCTAATCATGACTTCTAGTGTGTCCTAAGGAAACTTTCAGTACTTTACTACTACTTTCCTGGGCTCTGGGGTGGGGTATTTTACTCACCTTTGTGGTTTTCTTACTCTCCCAGCGATTCTCTACACACTACACTTGTCTAGGGGGGAATTTATGATTCGCATTCCACTTTCTTAGTATATGGTTTGTGTTGCCCCTAGACCTATGTCTTCCTATTGCATTCTATGGTATTTTCTATTGTTTACACTATCCTATGTCTAATTACTTACCTTATTTTGGTGTCTAGTGTATATATTGTGTATAATACATACCTCCAGAAGAAGTATTGTCTCTAAGATATTTTTGGCCTTGTGTCTCTAAAATAAACTACCTTTATTTTTGGTAACACTGAGTATTGTCTTTACTTGTGTATGAGTACTGTGTAACTATAGTGGTATTGCAGGAGCTTTGCATGTCTCCTAGTTCAACCTAAGCTGCTCTGCTACAGCTACCTCTATCACCCTACGCTGCTAGAACACTACTATATTTCACTAATAAGGGATAACTGGACCTGGTGTAAGGTGTAAGTACCCAAGTTACCTACTACAAACCAGGCCAGCCTCCTACAGTGGCACAATACATGCTGCGTCCCTTGGGAAAACCCCTTTAGTACCCATGCCATAGGTACCAGGGGTAACATTTACTAGGAACTTACAGGGGGACCAAAGGTATTGCCAATTGGGGAACAATTGTACAGTTTTAGGGAAAGACATCTGGCACTGGGGACCTGGTTAGCAGGAACCCAGTGCACTTTCATTCACAATTGCATTGAATACCAGGCAAAAAGTGGGAGTGACCATGTCAAAAAGGGGCAGTTTCCTACAGCTACCAATGAAATGTATGGTACAGGGTCTTTGTTGCACATAACACATGCCTACTACACCTAAGGGACCTAAGGGAGTAGTGTCTGTGATGGCGTAAATGATGCTTCATATCATTCTGAGCTATTTTGTATTTACTTTGAGGCATCTAATGCCATACTAGTTTATAGAGTAATGTGTACAAAAGAAACTTGGATGATATATTCAGTAAAGTCATCAGTGATGTCATCAATGATGTAATTTGAGAAGTATTTAGTAATGTCATAAGTGACGTAACAAAACATGTATTTAAAGTTGGGTGCCCCAGTGCCCATCCAGTGCATCCACCATGCACACATTGGGGCTGTGGGGGGAGCAGCTCCCACCTAGAGGTAACAGCTATTTTTGCAGCACCTTCTGGGTGGGAGTATTACCTTTTTCTGTTTCCCTGCCTGCATCAGTGTGGGAAAAGAAACGGAACACTAGTCTGCTCCTAACTGGCAGGAGCATTTTTAAAGCTCCTGCCCGCAGGGAGCAGACTTGGTGTTTGCTCCCATTTGGCAGGAAATTAAAAAATGCTCCGGCCAGGCGGGAACAAACACGAGTGTGCAGGTGTGGGCAGAGAAACTGCTCTGTCCTGGGTGTGGGCTCTCGAGGGCACAGCAAGTGAGCCGGCCCCAGGGGATGTTTTTTAAAAAAAAATTAAGTTTTTAAAACTGACGGCCCTAGGCGATGGGGTCCCCAAGGCCTTTTAAAAGCTCAGCAAGGGGAGAATGCGTGCCCTTCTCCCCTTATTAATAAATTTGGGGCCCTCCCCTTAATCAATACCTTGTACCCCAGGGGATGGGGGCCCCAGAGGGAAATCGGCTTGGGTAGGGAGGACTGCCCCACCATATTAATAAATTGGGCACCTGGGGATAGGGTCCTCAGGGCCAAATAAGGACTAAATATCACTCAGGGAGGGGGGCTGCATGCCCCTCCCCTATATTAAACAATGTGGCCCAGCCCGCCATTATGTTTTTTTTTTTTTTGCAATGATCCTGCAGGAGTCCTGATGGATTGCAGCAAAAATTACCTTTTTATGTGGGCCTCGGGGGGCCGCTGTTTAGAATACTGCAGTGGGATTCTGAGGTAGAATTTAGGGTTAGAAACCCTTGGGACAAGCAAGAACAGATATATATGGAAAGGAGATAAAGCCAGACAGGAGCAACTGAATATTCGGTAAGGAGTAACAAAGAGTTTTAGACCAAATTGAGAGATTCTCAGAGGCAAGTTGACAACCCTTTTGGACACAGACATTTTTTGGATTTGGATTGGCAGGTCCTTGTGGTCATATTCACAGGCTATTTACAATATTTGCAAGATGCGTGTGTTTCATTAGGGAAAAGTTAGAATCTAAGAGTACCATCTGGTGCAAGTTGTCCGTGCAGGAAGCATATATTGTCCCACCTCGACTTTCGTCAGCCAAACTAGGAGATGGATAGCCTATGCAGCATTTGGACTGCCTGTTCTACGAACCTCAACTGTGATGGCTGTACAACTAAGGCAATGAAAGTGTGTACCGGTATGAGTTTCTAAAGCCTATTCACACCCTGGGGCCATCTAGAGTGGTTGGGATTTTCCCCTCTACCACCCAGACTAGTGGTTCATGAAGCCTGTGTGTTTTTGAATTCATCGATAGCATTTGGATTACGTTTCCCAAACTTCTAATGTTGCTGTTGAAATACCTGAATTCCCTGCCAAAGGGAATTTTGTAGCAAATGTGCATTTGAGCAATGGTGGTGCCTCCATGGGAGTGCAGGAGCATAGCCCTCCTGCACTGCTGTGCAGAAAACGTCAAAAATAAAATTATGTTATGACCATTTTATTTGTGACGCTTTCTGCCAGAAAACAAAGTGCGAGGACAGGACAGGTGGGTCACTGCTGCCAAAGATTGGCAGCAGTGAGGATTGGCCCCTTTGTTTGAAGTGCGCATGATGGTTTGGCCACCTACCTTGCTACAGCCAAACCAACATGCACATTTCAAACCTCTCCAAACCGGCTGTCTTGGACTGCTGGGTTGGAGAGAAGGCACAGACATACAGTGCCATTTGGAGCCTGGAGCTGGCCTGCTCCAGCCAATCAAGAAACCTTTTCATGCTGCATGAAAACAATGTCTTAATTAGATGAGGGAGTTGGCTGTGGGCTTCACGCTCCGAGGACGTGCTGCAGAACGAGGACATGCAGGACATCGAGGAAGGGAAGTGTTTTTTTTTAAAACATTTATATTGGTGTGTGTTAAAATTGCGTCTCTAGTTGGCAGAGGCATATGCTCTTGTCCAAGTAGGGACCACAATCCTGTCCGGGGTAAGCCACAACACAATCCAAATAATCTTGTGCTCACCCTCCGGTAGCTTGGCACAGAGCAGGGAGGCTTAACTTAGAAGGAAATGTATGTAACTCATACAGTAACACAGTGAAAACACCACAAAAGTACACCACACCAGTTTTAAAAAGTAGATAATCTTTATTTGAATACAATAAGGTAAAAATGTCAAAAATCCAATGTATACAAGCCAAGATATGAGTTTTTAAAGATTAAATCCCAATAAAGTGCTTGGAAACGCAATAGTTCCTACTGGGGCTATCATAATGTCGTTGACGGAGTCATTCCTGATAGTCCAACGTCACTAGTGCCGGTCATCCAGCATGGACCCCCGCAACAGTACCTTTGAAAATAAAGAAACGAAAAGACGTTGCACGGAGTCGGAGAGGTGAGGCGTCGCTGGCACCGGTGTGGCATCCGGACAGGTGAGGTGTTGGTTCTGTACTGCGAGGCAGGGGAGGCGTCGGTTCCATCCAGTTGCAGGGGAGCTGATGCGGCGTTGGTGGCGAGGCGTTGGTTCCTTGTAACCCGGTGGAGCTGATTTATCCAGTTGGTCAAGACGTGATATGTCGACTTCGCAATGCAGCGATCAGACTGTGAGACATCAGCGGCGCTGCGTCGATGTCGGACTTGCATTGCAGGCCGCAGTCGTTGCATTCAATGAGGACCACGGAGCTGGAGCAGGCAGCAATGCGTTGTCAGTGCTGGAGTCGCTGAAATCGGTGAACTAGCTAGAAGCTAGTAGATGAAGTCTTGATTGTCCAGTAGACTTGAAAACAGGAGGCAAGTGCAATCCAAGCCCTTGGAGAGCACTTTTGGGGGAAGGCAGAGTCCTTCCAGCAGCTTCAGAAGCCAGCAGGCAGCAGGGCAATAAGCAGGGCAGAAGTCCTTCTCAGCAAAGCTGTCCATATGAGTCCTTTGGGCAGCCAGGCAGTCCAGGTGTAGATCTGGAAGAGTGATTTGGTGTGGTCAGAGACCCAATATATATCCAAAAATTCATTTGAAGTGGCAAAAACTTTAAAGAGTGGTTTTGAAGAGCACAAGTTCCCCTTTCAGAACAGTCCTGTCTGCCAGGATCCTTGTCAGGGGTTATTAGTCCTCTGTGTGGGGGCAAGCCAAATGACTTTGAAGTGTAAGAGAGCACCCTCCACCCTTCCTGCCCAGGGAGACCCATTCAGTATGCAGATGAATGCAGATGTGACTGAGTGCCTTGTGTTTGTGGCTGTCTGGGTGGAAATGCACAAGGGTAGCCGTCAACCAGCCAAGACCAGACATGGATTGGACAGAGACTGTAAGGCACCGATGGCAGTAAGTGTGGAGAAATGCCCACTTTCTAAAAGTGGCATTTCTAAAATAGTAATATTGAATCCAACTTCACCAGTAAGAAGGATTTTCTATTACCATTCTGGCTATACTAAACATGACAGGGTTACTCCTTTCAGATCAGAATCTACCGCTTAAAAGTACTTGAGGCTAGTTCTAATGCTGGTCTATGAGAGGAGCAGGCCTCACAGTAGTGGAAAACAAATTTGTGAGGTTTTCACTACCAGGGCATGTAAAACACATAATTACATGTCCTGCCTTTTACTTACATAGCATCCTGCCCTATAGGTTACATAGGGCCTACCTTAGGGGTGCCTTGTATGTAGATAAGGGGGAGTTTAAGGCTTGGCAAGTAGTTTTAAATGCCAAGTCGAAATGGCAGTGGAGCTGCACTAACAGGCCTTGCAATGGCAGGCCTGAGACATGGTTAAGGGGTTACTTAAGTGGGTGGCACAACCAGTAGTGCAGGCCCACCAGTAGCATTTGATTTCCAGGCCCTGAGCACATCTAGTGCACCTTAATAGGAACTTAGAGGTAAATGAAATATCCCAATTGGGTAGGAACCATTGTTACCATGTTTAGGGGAGAGAGCACACACACTTTAGCACTGGTAAAGTGTGCAAAGTCCTAAAACCAGCAAAAACAGGGTCAGGACAATTGAGGGAGGCAGGCAAAAATGGGGGATGACCACCCTAAGGCTGTGAGGGCTAACAGTGAGCATGTTATGTGTGTATGTTATATATGTATGTTATGTTATGTGTGTATGTTATGTGTGTATGTGTAGTTTTTTTGCACCCCTCTAATTTATTTTGCTGCCACTGCATTTGAGCGAGTTGGCACTGTCAGCACTGGATTGCCCTCTATATTTACGTCCCCTGTGTTTCTGTTTGTTGGGTATTCGCTATATACTGTTTTTAGGTCTGGCTTTAGAGGTAACTTAAATTTATTGGCAGGCTCATTTTATCAAAACGTTCATAAATAAAAACACATACCTATAATCAGACATTCATCTGTCTGTTCACCTGTCATTTACATTTTAGTTCCACCTGTCACAGCATGAGGCAGTAGATCACCCACTTCATCCATTCATCCACTTGCGCTGAGTGCTGGCATTTTGTCTGCCCACATAAGGACATTTACCAAATATAAGGACACTTCAATTTAGGGCCGATGAGCCAGTACTTTACTAATGATGTGTTTAACTATGGCTTCAGTTTAGAGTAATTCAAAGTCAATAGTACATTTTCTGTGCACCATTAAGAATCATATTATCCTGTGATGTGCATTAAACTAGAACATTTCTATACTAGTTCTAAGTACGTCAGCCTGCTAGGCAAGATGTATACTATACTATTAAAATAATAAGATGTTTTTTTTTTTTTTTACTTTCACAATTTATATGGCAAGCACTTGCCACTACTGTAGTGAGCCACTCGGCTCAATCGAAAGTGCAGTACGCACCCAAAGGCTGGGCGTGGGAGTAAATGAAGGGACGGCCTGCTGTTTGTGGTGCAGTCCATGCCACACTCAATGGCTGTTGGTGTCATGTGTCATAAGGGTGGTCCTCAGGGTAAGCTAGGGCCTTACAACGACCACCTTTAGGTGGCGTCATGTTGTCTGTATTTTCTTCTTATTTTTCTTCGAATATGCTCCCAGTTAAAGAAAAGCTTTTTTGCTAAGACAAGAACTATCAGCTTTGTCAATGTTTGTTCCCAGACTGTCATTGCTAAGTTAGAGTCCCTGAGTGTTTATGTGTTTAACTCACAGAGGGGCAACCCCTGGATACAAAGATGTATGAGATGTTGCAAACTGAGACAAAAAAAGCTGAATAACGTTAACGTGGGCTGCAAATGGAGTGGGTTATAAAGTGCTGCCAATGAGGTTACAAAAGCAGGTATGCGGGTTTCCTTGCCCACCAGTTCTAGGTTCACTTAGATTGTCTGCTGAGAGATTAGTCACTATCACCTTTCAGTGGACAGTCAGTTGATTTCTATAAACCACGACTGGTATACATAGATAACTTAAGACATTTTATACAGATATCCCTTCTGAACATTAAGTAACACAGAACAACCCTATACTTTAGCTTCTAAGTCCTACAAAGGGAAAAATAGGAGTTACTATTATGGGTTATGTTGACTTTCTTATGTTGTGCTAAGTTATGTTATGTATGTTGTGGTGTGTAAAGGTTTGCTAACCTTTTCGCTGGTGCAGCTGTAAAAAAACTTGCCTGAAGGTCACTCATGCTTGGAGACCATACGGGGGTAGTTATCTCATTCCTGCTTCCTGCCTGAGGGTGGGATATGTTTCTCTATAGTGCATTAAAGGGGTGATAAATATTGCCCTGTGAACCAGTGTTCCTGACCCTACGGTGGAGAATTAACTAAAGTGGAGGGGGTTAGACATTCTTGGCAGGAGCGACCTGATGTGTAGAATGTGGCATTCCCAGAGGTTGAACACACTTGTAATATAAAACTTCGGTACCATTTGTCCATGAATATGAAAGGAGGTTTAATCATAATAAGGTAGTTTGCAGAAGGAAGCCCTCTGAATGGGGTGTGTCAACAATACTTTTTCTTGACGTTGAATTTGTAAATCCGTCTGAATACCTTGAAGTTAATTTTGAAACTCACCGGAAGTCAGTGGAGGCTTTTCAGCAGCACTGGTCAAGAGCTGGTGGCACTGTACTCATTTTGTATGCAATCCAGTTTTCATATGAGTATGATTGCATGGATTTCATTTGATGATGAGAGTGCCTATGGCTGCAAATTTAAGATCGGCTGCAGAGCATGTGTGGATGTACTGTATCTGCCTGAGCTGTAAAAACACTTTCTGTTGCTACACTGACTTAAGCAATGATGAAGTGGAAACCTAGGAGTAATGGTTGTTTGATTTTGATGCATAACTACCTGAAAATACAGGAATTTGGGGGGGGGGGAGGTTAGAGGGCAAGCACAGTAATTTACTGAGTCAAGCAGCCTCTGTTAGGGTTGCTCTCAGTTTATCCACCTCTGTATTTCAGGTAACACATTAATGTGGAGAAATTTCCATGTGGCTCGCTGACCTGTAGATAGAATTTTGAGTGGTTAATGTAGGAGTACGCCAAGCTTGAGGTGCCTGAGGAACTCCATGAGAGGGAATTTCTTTAATGCCAAAGAAGAAAGGAATGATACAAAACCCTATGAGCCTTTGGATATGGCTGAGGCAGTCTCAGAGAGAAAGACCTTATTTGGCCCTCTGGTTCTGCAGAGAAGAATCGCCTGAGCCACTTGGAGGTTGTGCCTGTAGCCCCTGGTACCTCTGCTGTTTTTTTTCAAATGGCAACATATGCAACTATATTAAAGGACAATTACTTATCAACTGTTGCGTGTGTAGTCACTGATGTCTTTTCTCTGATGATTAAGATGTCATTCCACATGATGGCAAAGTCAGAACCTGTTCTGCTTTGAATTAAATGACAATCGGCCGATGTTCTGTATGCGGTGTGGCTTCGCAGATTTTTTAACTAGAATTTTTCCTCTATTCCAGATGTCCTGGCCCATGGACGTTATTTTGAGGAAAGGGAGTGCACAGATTTATTTAATCCTTGGTCATATATAAGGAGCAGATAACGTGGTTGCTAAGGGTGCAGCTATTGGTGTGTCCATTAATCCTGATATCATTGCCAATTATCAATGGGATGGAACGCTCCAACATGTTTTCAGGACCACAATGATTAAAACAGGTTGCTTTGCATGGTTCCCTGACATATGTTAACAGCAGAAGCAGAAAGAACATATCTTCAGAGTCTAAGGGCCTCGTTACGACATTGGCGGTCCTAGGACCACCAATGCCGTGGTGGCGATTGGACCGCTGCACTCCAGGAGGTCCGACTGCCACATTATGACTCTGGCGTTCAGACCAGTAAGGCACTGTGGTCCCTGCCAGGAACATGGTTCTCAATGGGCTGACGGCGGGAATGTCATAATACGATGTTCCCACAGATCAACATGGTGGGAAGATCGTAATATGATGGTTGACGGCTGTCTCATCCCCGCAAGTTTGGCAGTCGGCTCGTCTGATCGCCAAACTCGTAATGACCCCCTACGTTTGGATAGTCTAGTCTTGCCAGATATGCAGAGGAGCTATCGTACTATTGCCTCCATGAGGATGAAATTAGGGAGACCTCTTGAAACTTCACACTAAGATTGAGCATCAAAGACCTTCAGTTTGCCCACAAGGTGAATTTTCATTTTGTCACAGAAGACCATTATTTTTGGGTGCAATAGTCATACACCTAGGGACACTGCCATCAGAAGGCTGGCGGAAAGCCAGTGGCCAGGGCCCTCCCTGCCCAGCACTGTCGGAATGTGCACTGGTTTGCAAGAGTGCTGTGTACTATGGTATTGACCAATATCGTAGCACTGTTCCCTTCGGGAAGCCCGGTGGAAACTGCGTACCACAGTGTTCCCCACAGTAAGCCCAGTGGGAACACTGTTATATGCTCGGGGGGGACCTCACCGTCATGGTGGTGACTTCCTCTCTGTGTGTTTGGCGGTCCCACCGTGGGGCCGCCAAACTCATCATGAGGCCCTGTGTGATCTGCAGAGGAGAACATAATGGGGGGCACATTTATCATTATTTGACGCAGTGCAACACAGCAAGACAACTTGCTGTGCTGTGTCAAATTGCGAGAGCAGGAATGCACCATATGCACCATATCTCCAAAGATATGATGCATTCCGGCTCTCTCCCTGTGCTGGTGGACTATGCGCTGTCTAGGTCTAACACAGGCACCCTTGCACCATGATACAAGGGTTCCTGCACCGCATGCAGGATTGTTTTTGTGCTGGAAGGAACAACTTCTTGCACAAAAACAATCCTGGAAGGCGTATGCTACATGTGCTGCAGAATGCAGCACACGTAGAAAAAGGAAGGAAGTGGAGAAATAGAGATATTTCACCTCCTTAACGCCTCTTCTGGAACGGTGTAAGATTTTGGTGCATCCCCAGGTTTACAAGTTCTTTTAAATCTGGAGATGCATCAAAATGCATGGGAGTTGCATGGGAATACCCAAGCAGTGCCCACGGAACACCTTTCCAGGGCCGAGTTACACAACACAACGATTTGTGCTGCATTGTGTTACTACAGATTTTTAGAGCCACACAAAGCCAGGCAAAGTGGCTGTGTGTGGATTTAAAAATCTATCTTAAGGTTTGCGTCGCTCTTGTGCCACGTTGCGTGGTGCAAGAGCAATACAAGCTGCATCATAAATAGACCCCTAAGTCTGTAACAATGCATGGGTTAAACACTGTACTGCACAAAAACAATCCTTAGAGGAGTTTTCCTCTTTCTAAGTGTGCTGCCAATGGCAGAACTCCTAGAAAGAGGAATCAATGAGGAAAATTAAAGATATTTCTCCTCCTTATGCCTCTATCAAGAAGGCGTACAATATTGATGCATTCCCAGGTTTTCTAGTCTTGGAAAATCTGTGAATGTGCCAAAATGCATAGGTGGATGTGTGTGAACACCTACACTCCACCAATGTAATGCCTTTCTGGTGCAGAGTAACGTAAGGCAGTGACTTGCGCTGCCTTGCGTTACTCTGAGTTTGCCAAGCCGCACAGGGCCATGCAAGGTAGCCTTTCATGGCCTGGCAAATCTGACTTAAGGATTGTGTTGCCTTTGCGTCAACCTCGGTGATGCAAGGGCAGTGCAATACTTTGATAAATCTGGGTCTTAGAGAGGAAACCTCTTTGAACCATTTGCAGACTCATGACAGCAAAATCATCATTCTCTCTCTGCAATATGATCATAGAAGTGTGATTGTAATTTTTCTTGCTGAACACAGACGCGGTACTCAGCGCCATACCAGTGAAAGTCCAAAGTTTGTCGCTGAGTGTAGCCGACATGACTGCTCATTGAACTAAACGCTCACACTTGACAAATGCAGTGATCTAAAAATCACAATTTTCAATCCTGCAAGTCAGGTTCCGAATATCACTTTTCTGATGGTCGTATATTGAGCTCCATATATTGGGTACCAGTATCATCTGTTATTAGGAGAACTTAGCAATGGTGGAAGGACTGTATAGAAAACGTAATTTTTTATATGAAGCAGTATATGGGCTTTTGGGGATATATTTGGGAATATATTTGACCTTTTGAGGATATACCTGAAATAGGAAGCCACAATTGGCCATACAATGCTGTACTCAGAAACATAAGGCTATGTTATGTTGGACCAATGAGATTGTACATCAAGGCAGTTAATTGGAAAACAATGTAGTACATAAACTTTCGAGGCCATACCCAGACTGTATCATTGCATTTGAGAGAGTGCTTGGGCACGAGGGGCTGTTCCTGGTCATGCCAGAAAATACCCTACATTGTGAAGCTGTGTACGGGCACAGGTAGGTGTTTGGACAAAATAGCAAATTAAAAATATCAAAAAACATAAATATCATGTCAATATTCTGCTGGGAAAAATATTGTGGACAGGAATATCAAAGGTGAGAATATTGTTTTAAGTGGTGTTTTAATATTGTTGTAAAAAATATTGGTTTGTGAAGTACTGTTATATAATATTGTTTTTATGAGTTATAATTCTATTTTTGGTAGTATCTTATTGGTGTTGTATGTTAACTTTAGTGTGATTATATAGTTTTAATTTATTTGTAAATAAATGTTCCTTTTAAAAACGATTTGTAATTTTTTTTAATTATATTTTTATATTTGTAATATAAATGTTTTCTTAAATTGTAGCATTTAGTATTTGCTGTTATAATTGTTAGGAAATATTTATATTTATATTTAATAAATTGAATATGTCATATTTTTGTTGGACATTTTTTTACTTTAGTATTTTATTTATTATTTTAAATACTACTACAATTGTTTTATTCTTGTAAACAATTATATGAATTTTGTCTTTATCTTTTGCAAAAACAATTTAATTAATGTATTTATTAATTTTGAATTACAAATTATGTTTCTTTAATTTGTGCGTAAAATTTTAGTTTTGAAATAAAATAATATAAATAAATGTATGCTTTAGTTGAGGAAATCTAATTTAATTAAATTATATAATAATTACTAATTTACATTATTTACATATTTGTTATTTCGTAAATATAAACTCGATATACTTTATTATGCATTTTATTTTTTATATGATTACTTGATTTATTTTATATTTATGTTGCAGAAAATTTAATGTATTTTTAATTTAAATTAAATGATCTAATAACCAACTTCACAGTGGTGAAGGCAAGCACGCATGTCAAGGGATCTTTTTTTAATGCAAGTTTATTACTTCATGGCAAGTGAAAAGTACACCAATGGTGTTTTGGTGCCAGCAGCCTTGTTTGCAGGTACTTAGAGCAAATGAAGTGCTTCCCAATAAACCCAAAGTGCAATAAACATAAACAAAAGACACAAAACATCCAGAGAGAGGAATGTGGGTGCAGCTGTTATTTTAGCCTAGTGCAAATTATACTTATCGAACACAAATGTTAAAAAATGTATCAAATATATCAAAAATATATAGAATACATCCTGCTCAACCCCTCTGCAGCCTTCAACACTGTCTCTCCAGAAGACTACATGAGATTGGCATACAAGGTTCCACTGTCAAATGGATCTGTTCCTTCCTTACGGTTACAACCAAAAGAGTCAGGCTGCCACCATTCACATCAGAGATCAAGAAAATGAAATGCAGTGTTCCACATGGATCGTCCCTCTGCCCAACACTTTGCAACATATACACTTTGCCAATATTATCTGATCAAAATTCATCACTATCATCTCCTACACTGATGACACCCAACTCATCCTCTCCCTGACTGACAAAACAACAACCGCCAGAACCAACTTCACCAACTGCATGACCATGGTAGCAGCCTGGATGCGAACCAACTGCCTACAGCTCAAATCCGACAAGACGGAAGTACTGGTCTTCAGCAACAAGTTCTCATGGGACACCAACTCATGGACGTCAGAGGTAAGACCAACACCTATGGACCACACAAGAAAGCTTGGGATCATTCTAGACGACAAGCTCAACATGATGACTCAAGGCAACACAGTGAGCACCTCCTGCTTCCACATTCTACGCAGGCCATGAAACATCTTCAAATGGTTGCCTCAGAACACCAAATAGATTAACACACAAGCACATATCACCAGTAGACTGCACTGTGGCTTTACTCTCTATGATAGAATCTCCAAACCACTCGTAAACAGAGTCCAGACCATCCAGAGCACTGCTGCAAGTCTCATGCTTGACCTCCCATGCTGCACCCACATCACACCATACCTCAGGAAGCTTCTGTGAGTCCTCATTCTCAAGCACAGCCAATTCAAACTTCTCATGCAGACATACAAAGCCCTAGACAACACATGACCAGAATACCTAAATAGCTGCTTACACTTTCACCAACCATCAGACACCTTTGCTCTGCCTCACTCGCACACATTCCCAGGATCCACAAAAACAAAACTGAAGGTTGCTCATTCTCCCACATCACACCCAAGACTTGGAAAGACCTTCCCCAACACATCAGAGCCTCTCTCCCTCACATCTTGATTTACACAAGAACCTGAAGGCCTGGCTCTTTGTAGAAGCACCTTGGGGACCAAAAACCTACACACCTGCCCAACCGCCTGGATACCCTCTTGGGTGTTTAGTGAGCTATACAAATCAATGTAACATAACATATGCAAATTGTAGTTAATAAATTACAATATAGTCGCTGTGCATGAATCGACTCATGTTGTATATTACAGTTGGTATGAGTATTTCCATAAAGAGCTTAGTAAACTCTATAACATAGAGGCCAGTTAATACCCCTGTTTTACAAATTTGATAGTTTATATAAAGATTAAGGCCGATATTTATACATTTTTAACGCCGCATTTGCGCTGCGTTTTGTTGCAAAAGCGGTGAAAACTTACAAAATACAATCGTATTTCATACGTTTGCGCCGCTTTTGTGTCAAAAAATGACCCAAATGCGGCGCTAAAAAAGTATAAATATGGGCCCAATTTTGTAACATTTTAAATAGCTGAGAATTATAATAACATTTTATTATGTATGTGTACCTGATGTAATTGTAATGTGTTAGTTTACAATTCTGTGTTGCATTTACTTAGGGCCTGATTACAAGTTTGGTGGTCGGATGAGCAGACCACCAAACTCACTGGGAGCACACCACCGTCATACTGGTGGCGTCCCCCCAAAGTGTATTACAGTGTTCCCGCCGGCCAATATTGTAGCACACCAGCACCATCGGAATGCGCACTGTCTGCTTTGCAGACAGTGCTCAATCCAATGGTGCTGGGTGCGGGGGACCTGCACTGCCCATGCCAAAGGCATGGGCAGTGCAGGAGCCCCTCCGTACCCCCCAGCACTGGCTTTCCCCCAGCCTTTCCACTGTGGGGTTCCCGCCATGGAAAGGCTGGTGGAAAGCTGAGTTGTAATCAGCCAGGTGGCGCTAGTTCAGGGCTGCCGTTCCTGAGTGCAACTCAGACCGCTGTCAGCACTTCGGGAACCATGTTCCTGGCGGGGGTGACGATACCCTGGCGGGTCCCCCTGTCAAGATTGTAATGTGGCGGTCGGACCAGCTGGAGTGCGGAGGTCCCAACCGTCACAACGAAGGTGGCGGTCTTTAGATCACCACACTCGTAATCAGGCCCTTAGTTCCAATTGATTTTAATTGTAATTAATTATTAACTATATGCTTTTTATATATGTATTTTTTTATATTTTACTTGTGTGCTGTTTTGACTGGTGTATAAAAATAATTTGTTCAAAGTTTAGTTAAACAAAATTGTTATGCTGGTGTGCAACTTTGCTAAGGTTTATTTATTAGTGTGTAGGCAGTTTGGTATTGTATAATAGGGTTTTTGCTATCGATTCTAAGTAGTGTACTCCTTAATAGTTAGTAAAGATTGTAACTTTACATTGTACCATGTCATACATTCTACTGGTTTCTTTGCTAACTTAGGTTCAATTTGTGTTACTAACAGCTCCACTTTTAGCTGTTTGTAGCTTTGTTCTTTTTGTAGGGCTTCTATGAATTTGTAGAGTGTAGATTCGGCTTTCCTTGTGGAGACTGGAAAGAATTGTGCTATTCTTCTACTACATTGTTGGATATGGCCTCATGTGCCATGATGCTGTCGTGGACATTCTACCATGGTATTTGGAATTTAGGTCGACGTCTGTGTCCAGAGTGGTGCTGTCTGCCAACCGAAGTGGCTTCAAAGTAGTCTATTAGGGGCCTTAGCTTGTGTTTGTTGTGTTGGTAGAATGGCATTTCTATAGGTAAGTCATAGTGGTTAGCTTCCTCTTTTACTGGGACATAGGTTAATGCAATCACTTTTCTTTTATTTCAAATGCAAATTGGCTGTTTGTTACATATTCAACCCTTAGTGTAGATTGTTGGAGATGTCTCCAAATGCTTTGGTTAAATGGTAGTAACACCTCTGCATGACTGTGTGTGAGTGCAGTTTAAGGATTGTTTGTATCATGGCATGTTCAAAGTTGATTAATAATTTATGTGAGGAGCAATTGTTTGTTTTAATTTTAAAGTGATTTAGTAGTTCGTAACACGTGCTACTTTGTTTATTAGGTAGCAAGGCAAATATTAATTGTAGGTTAGTGTTTTGATATTCACCATTTATGGTGTGTATCTGAGTAAATGATTTGGAGCATATTTTGAATGTCACATCCATGATCCATGCTGGACATTGGCTTATTTCTAATACTTTATCTGCAATAGCAAATATAATTATACATTTCTCATTATTCGGGTTGTGATGTAGGAGGTAGGGTTCTTCATTATGTGTGGTGTTTAAGTGTTGGGGAATTTGGATATCTTGGTATCTTCTAGGGGCAGGAGGAGTATCACTTATGACTTTTTTAGTTCATACTTTTAAGAGTTTTAAGGTGGGTATAGCTAGTAGCTGACGTGATGTGTTCATATACTTTAGGGAGTATTTATTTAAGTATTTTAGTAGTGGGCTCTTGGGGACAGGTGCTTTCCTCTCTTAAATCTTGTAGTACATTACTTACTTCAGTGGCATTTGGGTGGTGGCTGTGTTCTCTCACATTAATAACAACATAAACTTTTGCAGTAACCCTTCCATAGCAAGCATTAGAGTACAGTTTGAACATTTTCTGTGCTTGTAATTTTTTGGCTGTACGTGTAGGCCATGTGAGAGAGTAATTGTTTCCCTTTCTATGATGCGATGTACCTTGTGCCTGCTGTCTTTATGTCTGAAAATAGTTTAATAATATAATTAATCACATTTTGTTAATTATACTGTATATTTGCAATGAACATACAAAATTATGGCAAATGTTTTCCATTTTATACTTAAATATGTGTTCTTGACGGCCATTGCAGTCCTTTTTCCTTTTTCCATTGGAGGTGTTTAAATGTGGATCAGTTGGCTTCTTTTCTGTTGGTTAAAAAGTTGGTTTAGTTGTATTTTAAATGTTTGTTTGTCGGTAGTTAGTGGGCTTTTACTTTTATTTTTTGCAGTTAAGGTTGACTTGCTATTTAGAAATGTTTGAAATGTACTTACTTTTCATGTGCCTTTTTCCAGGTATTGGATTGGTGGAGTTTGTTGGTGGGTTTGCAGTTTGACCTTGGAGTCATAATTATTTTTTTTTGTTTCTAAAGTTATATAGATAAAAAAACATAGAGGGCCTTATTACGAGGCTGGGGCCCAAGGACTGCCAGCCTCGTGTTGGCGGTCGGACTGCCACAACTTTGGCAGTCCGACTGCCACGTTACAACTCTGGTGAGCAGACCTGCCAGGAGACCGTTGTTCCCACCAGGCACATTGTTCCCAGTCGGGCGATGGCGGTCAGAGTTGTACTCAGCCAGGGAGATGCACTGGACTTTCATGCTGGGGAACCCACAGAGGGCCACAGGGGGGCCCCTGCATGGCCCAGGGTACGGACAGTGCAGAGGTCTTCCTGCCCAGCACCATCGGAATGCGCACTGCCTGCACATTGCGATGGTGCTGGGGGCCCACTGTGCGTCGGCATTGGCCTTGGCTCCATTGTTTGCCAAGACCAATGCCAAAGCACAGTTTCTAGTGGGCTGACCGGTGAAACCCTTGTAATGGGTATGGTGGGGAGACCGCCTCCTCCACGGCGGTCTCCTCACCGCGAGTCTGGTGGCCGGCTTTTCCGACTGCCAGGCTCGTAATGAGATCCAGAGTCTCTTGTTAGTTATTTATAATTTAACATTTTTAAAACTGTTATTTTTAAGTTTGTTAAATTTCATGTTTTACTTACTTTTGAAGGTAGTTGTATGTTGTCTTCTTCTTCTGTTTTCTGTAGGAAATCCACCAGAGTATCGTCATCTTGCAGGTTTAGTAGTTCTGTGTTCCATTTATATTGTTATTTTAATTGATTATATGATTTTATTGGCTCGCTTTATAGGTGTTTTATGATTAGTTATTTTTAGTTTAGTTTGAATTTTTTTGCTGACTTCAGCGCCATCGTGGCTGATTACAACCACGACTGCTTTCATCCGGTCAGGATCAGAGATCGCAAATCCTGTGGTTCCCGTAATAACAGGGTATGTGAACCAAACGCCCAATTTCCAGCAAATTAACCCCATTTATGATTTGGAAAAGGTTTTTAAATCGGAAAATGGGGTTTCTGACAACTACAAAGTTCCAATTTGAAGGGACATGTTTTATTTTCTTCCAAATTGTGAGTCTGTAACATTTGTGTCAGTAGTTTGTGACTACTACTCCACTTGCAAATCATTGATCAGTCAGTTACCAACTCCCAAGTTAAGGTGGTAGCTGAGGAACAGGTCCCCTTTCTGCCCCTTCTCCTTTGGGAATCAGTGTGGCAACTACAGAGGAAGTAGGCAGGGGTCCAGGAGACCACCGACAACTCTCACTGGTGTTTTTCAAAATGGAAAAACTTTAAAAAATAAATAACAGTCTTGTTTCCTTTAAGGAAATCAGGTTGCTTTAAAAATAAGTTTACCATTTTGAAATACAATAACAGGGATGGAGGTCTGTTGTCCCTTAAAGACCCCCTGCAATTATCAATCACTGCCTATTATGATGTATTAGTACATAGGTCAGTTTGCAAAATCATTCACACAAAAAATAATTGCACAAGTTGTGACCACTTTTTCTAAATCCAATCTTACTACATCTGCCCCCCTAATTATACTTTGGAAGTGAAGCGGAATACTTTAAAGTACCATGTCAGAGACCAACCTTGAAGTAATATAAATTACATGTTTGTTGCACTTTGGATAGAAAGTTACATGAGATCTCCTTAATAGACTGTTGCATTTTCACTTTGTATATATAGTACATACGTTTAAGGAACCACCTTGAGTACATTACAGAATGAGAGTGCATGTGCTCATGCAACCGAAGTTCCTGGAATGTTGCAGTTCTACCAATATACCAGAGAGTCTGTGGCATTGAGATATTCTGGTGATATATAAATTGCCACTGCTAGGGTGGATCACTGTGCAATGTGTTGTCTTTTCCTCCTGTTTGTGCCTGCTTCAAGTAAGTGTCAATTTTTCACACAAAGGATGGTCTGGCTATTTTTGTAACTCAGGCTTTTCGTCAAACCTATGGGTGTTTGCATTTGATCCGTCCCAGTAAGTCCACTTCATGCACATTGGCGCAGTTTTTGTGCTTTGAAAACTTCACCTTTCCTGCACAGAATACAGTTTGTGCTTGTAAGAGTATATACCACTTTACACCACTTTGCATCACACTAAGAGACGAGCCAACAGATCCAATTCAGGCAGGAGACTCCTGATTTTTTAAGCATAAAGTGGCTTTATTTTAGGTGTCTCCCGCCTGAAATCTCCTCCTCTTCAATGGAGGCCAAAGGGGAAAATCAATTCCCTCCATGTTTTCCCCAAAATCTCCGACAGGTTCAAATTGTTCGTATGTATGCTAACAGGGGTAGAATGGTTTAGTAAATCTGGGCCTGTTGTCATTAAAATATTATTTTTTCATGAAAAACGTGTGGTGATTAAGAGACTATTTTGTGATATCCAGTTGGAGTAAGGAGTTTTAAAGGTACTGGTGTGGACCTGGAGCAGTCTGAGGCCTTCGGGCGAGCCCTTGCCGACAAAGGTCACACCTTGTGTTCTTCGGGGCTTTTGTGATCTCGTGTGAGCAGGATGGCAGGGCCCCACCCCACGGGTGTGTGGCAGGAAGAGGCTGACGTCTATGACAGATGGAGCTGCTGCGGCTCCCGGTGAGTGCTGTGTGTCGTTACTGTTCACTTCCTGCTCTCTCTATGTGTGTGCGTGCGCGCGCGCCCCTGTGTGTCTAGTATTACAGTGATGCTGAACATCAGCGGCCAGAGAGAGAGAGCGAGGAGGAAAAGCCTGTTTACACAGACTGCAAACCGCCTAGGGAATAATGCAGGAAAGGAAGTGAGCCGGCTCTCTGTCTGACTACTCCAACTTCCTGCTCTCTCTCGCGCACACACTTACAGCAAAAAAAGAAAAAAAAAACAGAATCTCATTACAAGAGCAGCAGAAACGTTTGCAGGCGCCTGTCAGCATGGGAACGGAGTGGATTTTACCAGTAGAATATTAAGAAATAAAGCAAGAAGAAACTTTTAAAGTGTATCGGACGCCTGGGTATGTACAAGGTGTGTGTGGTGACGAAATATCTTTGGGAGCAACCTTGTTCCCGGTGTATTGGGTCTGTGTGTGTTCACAGAGCGGATGCTCTGTGAACACGGCGGCTAACGGGCATCCCTCGGTAGTAAGACGCAGTTTATGTGTGAGCTCAGTGCACTGCAACTGCAAAACTACCCCTGCAGCTATTCCACGTGCAAGGCTGTGTGATTTACAACTAACTACAAGGTCGCACTTTGTGCAACGCTCCCTTGTGACTTTAAGGCTAGACTTGGTGCATGACTGGATGAATTTCATATATATAACTACCGGGGGCACTTTGAGCGCAGCTGTCCTGACGTATCACTGCAGACTACATTGTGTGTAAGATTTACTGATGGACAACTGCCAAACTGCACTCTGTGTGAGATTACTGATGCAGAGCCGTGATTTATAACAGAAAGTTTAAAGTCTGTGTAAGACTGTCTGATGTGTAACTAGATTATGCGTTGGATAAGAGTTTCAGATGTAAAACAAGCAGGTACACTTTGTGCTAGGCTGTCCTGATGTACAACTACAGGCTACATTTGGTGTACGACTTACTGATGCACAACTGCAGAACTGCACTGGGCACTATTACTGTTGTAGAACTATTCTTTCCTAATACAACCTGGTACATACGGCTACAATGTGTGTAAATCTTCATGGTGTATAACTGTGACACTACTCGTGTAAGACTTACTGGTGCACAACTGTAAGGCTACAGTGTGTGTAAGACATCTTGGTCTGTAGCTATAAAGTTACACGAATGTGAAGTTATATCATCATAAGATGTGTTAAACGAGATTTGGATAGTGCTATATTGCCTTATAGGATATTTCACACACACACACACACATATGATTACACTTTCTGTAAGACTGCCTTATGTATAACTGCAGGCTACACTTTGTGTAAGACTTACTGATGTACAATTATGAAATTACCCTCTGTGTAAGACCTGTTGATGCAAAAATATAAAAATACACCTTTTGTAGGTCTCTCTTATGCATTATTACAAGCCTATACTTTCTGTAAGTCTTCATGGTGTAAAACTAGTAACACTACTTTTTTGTAAAACCTCTGGGTGTATACGTATAACTGTATAATTTGTACATGGTTTACCTGAGAATAACTACAAGGCTACACATTTTGTGTCAAGTCTTGGTGTAGATCTACAAGGCTCTTCTCTGTGTAAGATTTGCTAGTGACTAATTATAAGTCTACAGTCTGTGTAAAACATCCTGATGTTTAACTATGGATTTCTTGTACATCACTATAAGATTATATAAAGTGTAAGTCTTCCTGGTGTATAGGTGTACGGTTACACGTTGTATAACACTTCTTGACGCCTAACTGCAAGACTCCACTTGGTGTAAGTCTTCTTGGCGTACAATTATAATATTACAGGATGTTTAAGACTCTCTAATGTATCACTTTAATATTCAATTTCGTGGGCGAATTCCCGATTAAATATTGTAAATCTTAAATGTTTATAAAATAAACCTTGATTTCGTATTTATTAATGTGAAAAGTAGGGTGTATGTTGTTGTACTATTTCTCTTTTTCCAAGAGCTAAACACAATGAGACATGTGCACGTAATGTTATTAAATGTTTTGTGTTAACAAATGAAGTAAACGGTTACCTCAGTTTTCACGAGGCACTGTGTAATAATAAGAATAAATCACTATCTATTCAAGAGTTTTTAATATTCTGCATACAACTCATCCTAACACAGCAATATCGCAAGACAAATCATAGCAAAGCATAACATAACCAACGTATCACAACAAAATAATATACCACAAGTCAGTTTCACACACTATTACTTACAAATAACATAGGTTAATGTGACACAACACAACATAAATGATTCGGCACTGAATAACAAAGCATGATATAGTTTAAGTAATTTGACAGGGCACAACACAGATTAAGGCAGCATAACAAAACGTGACATAAAATACCACAGCGTAATGTATCATAAAATATGACCCAGGGCATAATGAAGCACAGCACACCATAACATAACATACCACACACAACTCAACACACCCCGACCCAAGATAACGGAAGCAGACACCGGATTTAGCACACATTTCCTGCCGTTTTCACCACAAACAACTAAGAGGCCCAAATGCAGGGCACTAGTGTATGCTGTTGTCCCGGCTCTGAATGAATGCTGTTGAAGTCACAGTGTCCACTATGGGATGTCTGTTGACACAGTACACATCACCGTGGATGTTGTATTTATGCCCGGCGCATATAGTAGATAACGTGTTTACAGTGAACGGCGCAGCAGCGGCCTTTTAAATGGAGTTTGCGGAGAGTTTCTAGCTTGTCTGGAAACAGCAAGACTAATTGCCATGCGCTTCCGGTTTGAAACTGGCAGCAGACAACATCTTGAAAATGACTCACTGGTGCGCACAAAGAGGGCCTGTGGTTTCCTCCTTCTCAGGTTCATGCGCTTACGAAGTACAATTTTCTTTGTAGTTGTTCGGGTTTCTCTTTTTTTTCCATCCCCGGCCACCATGAGCCAAAAAGGCAGAAAAATGGAGAGTTGTTTTGAGCGGGGTGCCAGCGTTAGCGGTGCCGGTGCGGCAGGGAGGCACTGAACAGAGTTGTCTTGAATTTTCCATTGGCCGCAGGAAGGGAGCAGGTTTAGTCATGGCTAAGTAATGTCTGCACACACCAACTAATCTCATTAGGAGTTTCCGTTCCCCAGCACAGGAGGGGGTGTGTGCAGGCCCAAGGGGCGGCTGCCATTGTTATGTGGAAGGGCGACCACTCGAACCTTTTATTTACTCGGTGAAGGATCGAGACAGGGCCTTTTAATTTCAACATCACTGCTCGAGCCTCATGTGTTAAGCTGCCTGGATAGTGCTTGTGGTGCCCAGGGTTGCTTCTGAGCGCAGCGTAGTCTCTCTGTGACTCTAGTTTATTCGCTTTTTTGAGTGGTTGGTCGTCTCTCTCTCCTTTTCGGTTAATTTTACGAATCGCGTGAACTAAACTTTGTATAAAGCGTGGGGCTCGCAAACCCCCCCCCCCCCCAAAAAAAAAAAATATGGTAAATATTTGTGGGGAAAGGGACAGTAGACGTGAATCCGGGCAGGACTGATTCCGCCTTTCTTCCTTGCCGAGGCGGACAAAAATTGCGCAGTTGAGTTGGTCAGTGGTAATGCCTGACACTTAATAGATAGGTTTGTGAGCTACTGTTAACCTATAGTGCACATTAATTGTCAGGAACGTAAAAAGACAGAAACAAATCACCAACTGGCTTCAACTCACACGCCCCATGTACTGCTTCACGAGATTGAGAGAATAGTAGAGTTTATTATTAGTAGTTTACTAACCACAATACTACTGCTACCACTGCTATTGCTGCTAATAATAATATTTATAAAGCAAACACCAATACCATACAAAAATACAATGACATAATAATAATTACCAGCACTATGATATATCTATGAATAATGATGATGATTATTATTTTTAACAATTTCTTCATTTAATATAATAACATTACAAACCGAACTGTTTCCTGGCTCTTAAATAAAACCTGGCATTACTGAACTCAGTCATGCTCGGTTCATCTTCCCTGGAAGGACACACAGTTCTGCCCTTGTGCGTTGGTACTCTGGCCTAAAAATTACGCACAGTTCTTTGCAGAATGTGTTCAACTCACTAAAATACACGCCTGTGTCCCTCCCCCATATCTTAGTAATGCACAATGTGCGTAAAAGTCTGAGTCATTATTCTTTATTCATCTCTCACTTATCCTGTTCTCTAAAAGTAAGTTTTGTGATTTTGATGGTAGGTGGTGCTGGACTTGTGTGCAGTGCCAGGACCTCCCTAGCCCTCTCTTCTGTAGCATGGGTTTCTTCAGTGCTTAATTTGTAAAATATGAGTACCGGTACATAATACCAAGGCTGCTTAGTATTGATTCCATCTCATGCCTCTTTATTCATCCCCTGCCTCTTTATCTTAGTCTTGCAGGTTCGTTCTCCTCCCTGTTTTTCCCTTTTGTCACTGTTTTTCTGTTTTGTTAATCCTTTCCCCCTTTTGTGTTTTTCTTTCTCCTGCTCTAGATCAAAATCTGTTGAGAAAAAATAAGTGTTGGTCCTCAAAAATGAGTATCAGTGGGCCCCACCTGCAGGCAACTAACTACCTCAAATTAAGCACTGGGTACCTCCCAGACTACCCTCCAAAGGTTCGCATCTTTTCTTTCTGTCTCTAGCTTTTTTGTCCACACGGAAGTGTCCAAGACCCCCATACTCCATTAATTCACTAAGGGTGTGGTACAGGATTATTGTTGTTGTATTATCACCTAACATACATACCATGACCTAAACAGAATCTACAAACATATCAGTAGATAATAGAAAGTATATAACTGATGGGACAATATTTTTGTAAACAATATTTAACACAAGCTAACAATGTCATACATTTCGATATACAATATCCTAATATATAGCCTCATTAAGGTTTCATTTTCTCCCTTATACTATCTAATTTATACAGGTAACCCCTAGGCACCATTGATGTCAGCTCTATAACTCAGACTCTATCCTACAAAAATGAATTTGCTCTCCTGCACAGCAGCACCCATCAAACCCAAATACAAGCTACTCTTACAGAGTAAATAGCAAGCTACCCATTCACAAATGTTCTTTGGTGTCTCGTCAGTGATTTAAAATGTGTAAATGCAACAGCAATACAATGCAATTTGTAAGTCTTCAAAACCTTCAAAGTGGACAGCCGTGTCTTAAAGCTCAGTATCTCGGTAGGTCTCAAAGCTGTCTGCCAGTATGACTTCACTCAGCTCAAAACATTGAAACCCCACAATGAATGAACTTATAAGGAGCCTTTCTCTTGCTAGTCTGAGGTCTGGAATGGCTAACAACAGGTCCACTAGAATTATTCGATTGTGCAGCTGTGGCATTTTTCACATAATTTTGGGTTTGACTTATTTGCCACATAATCCACAATGTGCTGCAAAATCTGCTGATTGTCACAAAAAATGTTTCTAGCTCAAACAGTTTAAAAGTTACTAAAAGTGCAGAAACACTTGTTTATGCACAATGGAAGGCCCTTTGTAAAGGTTGACTGGTCCACTTTCTGTTTCTTACTGATATATTTGGGTGTTAAACCTGTACTAATGAGAATAAACCAATGTCTAAACAGTGGTAACAAATCTAAAAGCTACAAAATAATGAAGTAATACTATAACAAAATGAGCCACATTATGCTTCTTTATGTGCCTTTCCTTGTTGCATAATTTACTCAACCCTGCCACATATTTTGGTCCTCCCCTGTGTGAGAAAGAGCCTCTTTTGACAGAGTAGCCCCCCAATTATTGTTTGGAAAATGATGTGGTTTGAAACTGTAAGTGCCCTGGGCCCCTGCTAAACAGGTTCCCAGGGCCAGATCTATTTCCCCGATACTGTACTATGTATTGGCACTTCAGCCACCCTTTTAAGTCCCTAGTAAATAGTACCCCGGTTACACAGGGCATGGGTACTGAAGAGAGCCCCCCAGAGCTGCAGCACCTGTTGTGCCACTCTGAAAGGCCCCACACCAGCCTCTACTGACTGCTATTACAAATGCACGACAAGGCGTATTTAAAAGCTTCAAACTCAACATGGCACTCACCAAGAGTGCCATGTCCACTAACACTGCGTGCACTATAGGTAAGTCACTCCTCTGGCAGGCCTTACAGCCCTAAGGCAGAGTGCACTATAATGCATGTAGGGCATATGGTTGTATGAGCAAATATGCCCCTACTGTGTCTTTACAAAACTGTAAGGTATAGTAAGTGTACATGGATGCCATAGCAAATACATCTGCTGGACACTGGTCATTACGAGTTCCCCAGCTACATGCTAGCCTCTCTGAATACGATGTTGTTTGGTATCAAACAACTCGGAATAATAAACCCACACTGATGTTAGTGTTGGATTTATTATAACATGTACCCAGACGGCACATTAGAGGTGCCCTCTGCAAAACCTAACAGCCCTGGCATGGTTGCTGACTGGTTTTTACCAGCCTGCCACCACCAGACAGAAATCTGGACTCCTGGAGTGATATCCTCTGCTCTCAGGAGCCAGAACACAAAGCCTTTCCTGGGTTGAGGTGTTACACCTCCTCCCCCAGACAGGCACCCTGGCCCAGCGGTCAGCTTCAAAGGCTTTACTGCCTTTGAAATCTGACCTCTGACTCTGCTGCCAGGAGCAGATGGCTGCCCATCTTTTGTCCCCATCTTTGAGTGGGAAACCTGGTGGCAAAATTTAGTCAGAGTAGGAGGAGTGGCCCCCTCAGTCTGCACGACCCCTCGGGTGTGGCAGGGATGTGACCACTCCATTTCATTTTCCTCCATCTTGGATGGCAGGAAAATAGGCAATCAGGGTTAGGGATGTGACCCTTTCCCATAGAAAGTGGTCACATAGTTGGTGTAGCCACTCTAAGTTAGGTGGTCCATTGGCCACTACCGGATATTCCCCCTAAAGCCCTATAAGTGCAGTAGTTAGTGGCCATCCCAAAACCTGCTGATCAGATTCAACGGACATAAGAAGACCAGAGACAAAGAAGACCCAAGGCTCGAGAACAGAAGTCCTGCTGCAAGAAGAAAAAGGCACCCTGTCTGCTGCACCCAGGACTCGACAATGGCCGCTGAGGTGTCAACTGGACAACGGACTGACTCTAAGAAACCCTAGAGGATCTCCAGCCTTCTGAAAAATGCTAAGAACCTCCCTCTGAGTGAAGGCATCACTCCCTGCACACTGCAGGCAAGAAACCAGTGAAGCCCAGTTCACTAACCGGCCACTGACTAACGAACCAAACACAGCAGTCTGACCCGATTCTACCGGATGGACCCAGAGGACAAACCCTGCTAGTGTGCCAAGTTTGGTGGCACTGTGAACTCCAGTGGCTGAGACGTGCAATAGCCAGGGGTACTGGACCCCCCAAATTCAGACACCCAGAAAAAAAGTCCACTCCAGACTCTCCAAGGACCAGAAGCAAGCACCAGTCGAGGGACTTAAGGACACCCAAGAACCACCCCCCAGAGTGTCCCTGCTGACATGCAATCCACCATCATAGTGACCTCCACCTGGCACCAAGGACTCCTTGACGCCCGACCCTTGGCTGACCTATCTGCACTATCTGGCCCCTGCATCGGAAAACCAGCTGTGATCTAGTGGTCACTGACCTCTTGCGAACTCCCCACTCCAAGGAGACCCACTAGACTTACCTTTAAGTCCACCTGTGCAGTATGTTTCCAAGTGGTCCCCGTCTCTGTTCTGCACCAGCTCCAAAACTTTCAGCTGCTGCTCCCGCTTGAACTGTGAACCACCCGAACTTATCCGGCTTTCCCACAGGACATCTCAACGACCTTGACCTAAAAACAGAAGGTGATACTTTTGAGAGCATTGCCTGATTTTATATATGCATTTTTAAAGATTTCTCCCTTTCATTGCTATGGTGTGTAATTACGCACAAAAAGACTATTTCTGCTAAACTTTGAAAAATCATAACTTAAAAAAGTACGTACCCAATTTTGATGAACTTGGTCTTAAATTTATTTAAAAAAATCTGAAGTATTTTTGTAAATTGGTCTTGAGTTATTCTTCTGAGTGTGTGTCCACATTTATTGATACTGTAAGTACAACAAGTGCTTAGCACATCTCCAAAATAAGCCTAACTGAGGCATTAGGTGGTCTGCTTTTTACCTCTGGATAACAAAGTGGGGTTGCATGTACTGTCTGCACAGTGCACATCTTTTTAGTACACCATATAGAAAGCCAGCCTCTTACACCATGCCGCATAATTCCAGGGCCCCTGGTTAACACCGTCACCTGAGTAGCGTCAACAGAATGACATCTAGCTGAATATCACATATCTCAATGAGTGCTGTAAATTTAGCTTCCACAAGTAGCCATGTGCATCCAAACCTCAGGCGTGCTTTTCCAGCAAGACATTTCAGTGAGTTAAACACTGTCTACTGATATCTGCCATAATCTGCAAAACACAAGTTTGAAGCTCGGGATTCCATCCTGCCAAGTTGGGTAACTTGTGCATCATTGACACTGGCAATAGTAGCAGCTGTTTTAAAAATATTTTGGGAGATGCAAAGCTGTGATAAAAAACACATTCTATTTAAAATGGTCATGTTATGAAGCCTTTATACATAGTTGTAATGTCACTTCCTGTTTTAGCCTAATGATTATCGTTTTTGTATTTGCAAGTATTTTTGTTTCCTCCTAGCAACATTTCAGCGGCTGTTTCCTGTCTGTTATGGCCTTGATTAAGTCTGTTCTAACCGCTAGCACCAGGCAGGGATATTTTGCTATGCATCAGTGCTTTAAACAACAACATGCTATTATTACTTAAAATCCATCATTTATTTTGGTGTCCCATTACACTCTGCTCCATCACCAAGCCCCTAATAAGTTTAATGCATCGAATGCAACACACAAAAGTGATAGAAGGATGTTAGAATTAATCTCAGCTACTGACAATCACTCTAGGCCTCATTTCAGTCCATTTGTTTCACCCACAGTGCCACTCTAGATAGCTACCTGCCAAAAGAACTCTGTCGTGGGTCTACTCCACTAGGAACAGTACAACCTGAATTGCAAGGCCTGATCCCCTCCATTTGTGTACACAGATAAGTCCAATTGATGTTGGCCTTTTTAGGTCTCATCAGTCAGGTACAGCTTGAGCACGGGATCTGTGTCTGGACTGTGACTGCTACAAACAACAGTGATGAAATGCATGAATTAAATTCAGCCACTGGTGATCACTAAAGATCCATTCAAGGTTTTGTCCACCCGCACAAACTGCGTGTCCAGGTCCTCTCCAGGAGAGAACATAATCCCAGACTGAGTTTAGGTTCAAACTCCTATTTTACCTGTTGAAGTCACCTTTACTTTCCTCACCTCCATTATCTGCTCCACCATTGAGCTTTTGTTTCTCAACTTCTCACTGTTAGATGAAAACATATCTGTTTTTAGGTCTTGATAGTCTCATATAACAAATAAGTCAGGAATAAAATATACACCATATATAATTAAATTAAGGGGCTGTATGTCAGCCCTGTTCATCATCAGTGGTCTGTTAATCTGCCATTCACATGTTTGTGTCACCTTTGCATATGTAAGCTATAGCTTCAAATAACAATTCAAAGTCTATTGCACCTTGAGTTTTTATAACTGTTATAAGTATACCTGCCTGCCAGGAAAGATGTGTAATGTTAAATTAAAGTTGTATGCAATGGTTATTTTTTAATTTAACATTTTATTGCAGGCCTATGGCCGCCAAGTTTTGGTGGTGTGTTTTCCTTTTCTTTTACTGGCATATGCTTGCAGTAAAAAAACACAGCCACATCAGCTTTTCAAGGACAGAACTTTTGGCTTTGCCAAAGCTTCTTAAGTTTTCCTTTGATTGCCATTTGAGTCAAAACTGTTGGAAGGATTGATAGATGCCTGGGCAGAAGGTGAGCTATACACAGTTGAAGGTCTCCACCAGCCGTGGCTAAAGGAATCAGAAGCACTGTGCTTGTTGCTTCTAGTGTGCTACAGCACCAGCATCTTTTTTATTTCAGATATTTGTGGCCCTCCTCTGTTCTTCTGTCTCTTGGGGTGGTTGTATGTGTGTAGGGATAAATGAAGGCATTCTCGTCTCCTTACTGTGAAAATAACCCAGTATGAGTGGACTCAGAGGGCTCACTTTGAGGGAAATTTCAGTTCTAAGGTGAAGTGAGTTATATTCTTTTGACCAGCCTGTAGTGGGGAAAGAACTGGCCATGCACATAAAACAATTTGAGCCGGTGCAGGAACTGTGACCTACCACTGATAAGGAATTATTGTATTAGGCTTGTGTATCCAAGCCAGTGCTCTATTGGGGCCCATAGGTATCTCCTGTTAACTACAGGTGTAACCTTGGGAAGAGTTTGGCAAGTAAACATCCCGGTCTTGGTGCTGTTCCTCCCTCTTTGTGGTGTAGCTGCTCGTTGCTGTCTAACATGGGTGATTGTGGCCTATGACTAATTTTCAATCACATGTCTGCATAGGGTTTTGCCTACGGTGTGCTTCCCCTTGATTGTCTGTCTTCCTCCTGCTGCCCACTTAAAAAAATGTTCCCCGAAAGTTTGACTCTCCATCACCCCCTCTTATTTTTGTTAACAGGGAGGAAATAGGTGTTTGTAGTCCACCCTCCTCTCTGTTCACTTTTGAAAAGTGCATTGCTACTGGCATGCTCCACTAAAAGCTGTATGTGTGTGTTGATGATGTGTTTGTACGCATGGCTCACTTTACCTTTCTGCCCCCTGTACTTCTTTGCATCTTCTGTTCCCTTTTCTTGCTGCCATTGGCTTTTTAAAATGTTATTTGCCTTTCCCACCTCCTTCCAGAGCAAACCTTTGCCTGACTGCACCAAACTGCACTCCTAAAACACTAGGCAGATTTTGCTCCTTGTTCTTCTCCCCTCGCACTACTGTAAGACAACAGATTCCATTTTGCTACAGCTGTTCCTTCTTCACTTTTCTTAAATTGTGCACTGCCTGACTGCCGAACAACCCAATATGCGATTGCATCTGTGTGAGTGTGTTGGCATGTTTGGGTGTGTGTGTGTGCTTGTCTGAGTTGCTCTTCTTCCTCCAACTATTCGAGAAATCTGTCTCACCTTTACTACCACTCATATTATTGGACTCCTGGTCCCTCAGTATTGCGGTTGGTGGAGCATTTTGATTCTTCACAGGAATCAATGCCCTTCAAGGTTGACCCAGTAAGTGGTGTGGTAGAACCACAAACACAATTTCAGTACAGCACCAATGAATTGAAACACTGTGATCAATGTGGCCATGGAAGCAAAGGAAAATATAGTTAAGGAGTTTATTACAAACTCAAGCTCAAAGTCATGTAGACAATATGCAAAGCCAAGCTATACAGATGCATAATTACCAAGGGTTGCCCAAGGGGACAAAATAAATTCAGGCAGACTAACATTAACAAAATTAAGCATTCATGAAGGACAATATATATCATCAGCAAGAATAACTATGATACAGAAATTAAGCATTGCTTAGGATTAGCAATCACCAGTCAGTTCAGTTTAGCAGAGTCATAACCCCTACAATTAGCCAAATTAGGGAAATACATGTGTGGGACAAAATACTTGCTGGCAAAAGACAAAAAGGTTAAAAAAAGTGCACTTGGAAAAAATAATCTTGGACTGCAGTCTACTAGCTAAGGTGAACAAAAGAGTAGGTAAAAAAGGAAAACTTCAGCATGTCAGAAGCTCAATCAAGAGTATTCTGAAGAAGACTGAAATAAAAAAAGATCTCTAGGTCTCAAAGGGACATTTCAAAGGGGTGCAGCAAGAGAGGAAGATACCTCTCCAAGAGGCACAACATACAAGGGTCTTCATCAGCAGGGGTCTGAAGAATCTGAGGATCTAACCAAAGTCCAACTGGTCATTCACAAATCAAAGTTCATAAACAATTCTGATTTGTCAAAGTTATCAGTCCAATTTAGTTTGAAGGGACATCATCCAATAGAAGTCGATCACACATCTCCAATCTGCAACGTCCATATTCTTTCCCAAGCCTGTTTTGGGAACATAGTCCATCTATGTGACTCCATATAAGTTTGAAACAATTGTATACAATGGCAGTCCATGTTCCTCAACATTCTGTTCTCAAGGACGATATGATACATTCTCTCTATTTCTAAACAATAGGGCCTATTACCAAAATCTAATCTTTTCATGGCAAGAAGTCTGAAAGAAAACTCACATTAGGGAATGAATTAGCATATCCTTTACAGTCATGAAACAAATCTAACAGGCTTCACTTAAGCTAACCCAAGACAATTACAGAAATACATTCAATTGAAGTTTTAATAAACACACTTTAATATGCAAACTGATGAATTCAATATTAATAATACTTCGTTAATATGTGTAATACATTTCATTTTAAATGAGAAAACTTTCTCAATGCATTTCATTAAGTACAATTGGGAAGTACATTTCTTTCATTTTTGCATGCATTTGTAATTCATTAATCATTAGAAATTCAATATTGTTTCAATACATTTTGTTAGTCTAAAGTCTAAATTATATTATAATATCAGTTTAATTCTTCTAGCATGTGATTTAATTCAAATACCACCTGGGTCAAACTCTATAGTGTAAACAAATACACATTTAAATTGCGTGTCAGCTTCTACGTTGCAAGCCATTACTGCTTTGGTTAACGTAAGACATATACTGATGATTTTTGTGACAAGAGAGAGACTACTAAAATCTATACTGCATCACGGTCTTTCACGCAAGGACCATTCAAATCAACCACCATGCTGAATCACAATCATCCTACAAATGCTGTGGACCTGCACTGCTTGACAGCAACCAATATTTAGCATCTTCAGTCGCCTCTCTTGCGACTTTCATTTGACTGTTACACACACAGTCACATTTTATACCATCTACATACATCCAGGCCCCAATGCAGCATTCAGCACCAACCTTTCTGAACTCATCATAGCAGCCTATATTAACCAATCATGTCGTATTTTAGCTTCAGCTAATAGGGAAATAATCTCCAAAGACAATGAAGAATGGCGACCTCAACCTACTGGCCAATGCAAATATTGTACACTTTACCAGGCTGCCAACCCACAGCAAGGGAAACTGGACCTACCTCAATGACATTACCCTTTACCACAACTGCAGCTCTTTAACTCACAGAGGCCAACCAAAACTGATAACAGCATTCAAATCTTTCACAAGATTGTGTCATAATATCCTGACAGCCTCATTTTACCCCAGCACAGATGTCAAGACCCTTTTATGTGACATTCAATATCACGCCTGTATATGGCAGCAGATGCCCTGGCTCTGACAACTCCATGCCTATGAAACCAAACCATTTACATCTTCATATATCCAGAAGCTTATCGATAGCAAGAGTGCCATTTGACTTCCAAAAGACAAGTGGATCTGAACAGAGTTGAAAGATGACATAACTGCCTGAAACAACTCCAAACCAAATGCAGACATATCATCACAAAGTCTAAGGCTGCCTGCTAGAGAAATGCTAATAGGCGGGCCTTCAACAAACATCGCGCATTCTGTCAAGGCACCCAAGAATGGTGTAAATCCCCTCAATTGACCCCGCAAATACGTATTCTAAGAAGAAGTGCTCAGCTATCAACAGATTTCTCAAGAAATCAGATAGCTAAGAAATGACAACTTATTGACAGCACAATCACTTCTGACGTCTCCACAACGAGGCAAACTTATCAGTCTATAGTTGACATTAAAATTACAATTAAGTTGGTGCAATCTCTTCCTTATCTATCCCTACCACTTTTCAATGCACTTATGCATTTTATTATTTATTAAACATTCGAAATTATGTTAAATTAAATAATGACCCCTTACTATACCTATATTGGTAGTCTAACCCCCAACCCAGGTTAAATATTTAATATGTTATGTTATTTCAATATATTAAATGTAAAATATCCCTTATAAATAAAAACATCTACATCTTTGGTCTTCATTGTATTGTTTTAAATGTAATACTTATGTTAACCCTGACCTACGATAAGTATTTAGGGGCTCATTCGTTGGCCTCTGTATTTGGTTTGGTCAGGCCACACCTGGCAAATATTAGTATCAGAGATTGTAGTAGTTACAGGGTGCAGAGTTACCTGCCAATTCCGAATTCGGCTGTCAAAATGGAAGAAATTAGGTAATCCTGCATGTATCCCCTGTTTCAAGTTGTTAAATCGAAATGTGCAGGATTGCCCCTCACAAATGCAGGTTTTACCTGGCAATATTCGTGTGGAAAAAAGTACAACATCACTGCATTTGCTGTAATTCAGAGTTACTACAAACACCCAATTGTCATCCAATTCGATAACTTGTCCTTTTAGAATTAGGGTCACAGTTATTTAAATTACATGTAATGCAGTTCTTTTCAATTTTAATACAATTAGGTACACATGTGCTGATGCTCGTCTTAAAATGTACTAATGTTAAATATTTAGATATTTAAGGCTATCCTTTAATGAAAAGTAAATCATATTAAAGTAACTTAAATCAGTACAATTTATTTCCAATAATCAATGTCACCTATGATGTCATGAGTGATGCTAATTGAGATGTCATCAGTGATGCCATTAACTTTTCATGATTGATGTAATATGTGTGGTCATAAGTACTGCATATCAGGTGAGCTGAGCAAGGTATAGGTAGTTGACTGAACTATAATTGCTAAATGTCAGTGTTTTTTTGGTTTCTAAAGATTATCTCTTGTCTCATTCTGCCACCTAACTATAACTTCACTTTAACATTTGTTTTTAAAGTGAATTTCTGTTTTTTTTTATCATACATAAAGTTATTTTTTTTATATCTAACTATAGCGTCACTTTAACCTTTGTTTTTTTCATTTAATTTTTTTTTTTGCTTTACTATATAAAGCATGTGCAAAACTTTCTTCTGGTGGCCAATTTCACAGCCTCTGGCCATGCGCAGTTGGGGTTGGTCAAATAGCTTTACCTCTGAAGAACCCCAGATGCCCACTGCCTTTGGTACTGCCACGGTACCTCACAGGGGACTCACTGGGTCCTATGGCAGAACTGTGCAACTTATGACAAAAACTTTAAAATACAAAATTAATACATGATGTAGTCCTTGTGGGTCCCCTCACATAGGGTTTGGGGTCAGGGTGGACTCAGCTTGCGTGCTTATTTGCCCTTTTTGATATTTTTCAGTAGTCTGGGACCAAGGGCCAGATGCATCAAAGGGTTTTACCCATTCTGTGCCTATGGGAAAATGTGTTGGTACATATGGCCCCAAGTCCCTGAGTCTTGTATTGGCACTTACAATTATTTTTAATGTTGTAACCAGCCATCAGGTCAATACAGTGCCAGTACTGTGGTATCAAATTGACTGATGGGAATAAAAGCTTGACCAAGTTGGTATGAGTATATTCTGAGTTTTGGTGCCACAGTATTATGCCACAGGAGAACAGCAGCACTAATGGTGCAGACGTCTCTAAACTTTTCTACCTCATCCAAGACACTCCTTGAATGCTAATTTCTCAAACACAGCTGAACTGATTTACACCAAATCACAAAAACCACTAAGCAAAATGTTTCAACTTTGTGCCAAATTTGCTATAACTCCATTCAACAGTTTTTTATATTGGACAGCAAACTTTCATAAAGGATTTTAAATTGTAATATGTACTTTTGGACCCCCCTCGTCATTTCTAGGCCCCTGCTTGACAGTTCAGCGCAAAAGTGACCAAAGTGGATGAACTTTTGTTTGGAAGGCTTTGGGCTGATTATTCAAACAGCGCCAAAATCATTAAAGTAACAAAAATGCCTTTACTATGGAAAGTCTGACCTAACTATACACTGGTGCTAGCGCCCCTAATGTAAAATATTACCTACTGGCAGTTGACAGCAGGTAGTTATAGTTAAGACCTAGGGACATATTTACAACAAATAGGCGTAGGGCAAAGCCACAAGTATTTTTGCTGTGCTTGCCTACGTCAATTTGAAAGGGCAGAAATGCACCATATTTAGAAGATGCATTGCATTTCTGTTCTTTCCCCAAAGCAGCACACATAGAAAGAGGAAAAACAAGGAGAAATAAAGATATTTTCTCCTGTTGCGCCTGCCCTGGGGAGGCGTAAGATTTTGACGCATTCCCAAGTTCACAGATACTTGTACATCTGTGAATGCATCAAAACCTTTGAGTGATGCGTGAGAAAACACACTACAAGCCCATGGAACACCCTCCTGACTCAGTGTAAGGCAACGCACCAACTGGTGCTGTGTTGACTTTCACCATATCTACAAGGCCATCAAAAAAACGCAAAGTGGCCTTGCATGGCCTCATAGATATAGGCCTGCAATATGCGCCTCCACAGCATCAAAAAAGGCACGTACCCGCGGTGCAAGGGGCTTGTAAATATGTCCCCTATTTTCCATAGAAAAGCATTTTTGCTTTTTGCTAATATCTTTGGTGCCATTTGACGAATCTTCATGACATTTTGAAAACTAGTTTGCCAGTCACTTCAGCTGCTGTCTGAAAAGTTTTGCGATGATTGTTCAAGTGGTGGCCGAGAAAAAAGTGGGTCTAAAAATGCGTTTTCCCCATGCAGTTTCCCATAAGGATTTTAGGCATGACTTCAGCCCTACCCGCTGAATGGAATAACATCACATTGGCAGAAAGTTACACCTTGGACCCGCAAGAGTGCCTTTTGTAATTTGGTGTACATCTGATTAGTAGTTTTGGAGTTTTTAAAGAAAAAAGATAAAATGTTGCTGCCAATTCGCAGAGGATCCACAAATTCACGGCAAAATTAAAGAACAAACAAGTGTGGTCTTCCATTCCTGTCTTGTTTAAAAAAAACGGGTGGGACAGGTCCACGAGGTAGAAATATTGGTATTTTGGGGAAGGAGAGTGCTTGGCTCTTACATATGCATAGGTCACATTCAATACAGAGAAGAACAGACCAAAACAGAAATGTTAAAACCTCACATGGTGTTCTTGTCAGACTACAGGAATTAGTAAACAACTAATTTATTTGACGCAGTTCTGCAGCGAATGTCATGAAGAGTATGTTATGTTGCTGTGCCATATGTTAATAAACAAATTAAAATACAGGTCAGAGAAAAACTATTGCTTTGTTTCTACTTTTGCAGTGACAAAACCACAGTGTTGCATAATGTCTACCATTCAGTTCAGTGAGTATGTGTTTTAAACTGGAACCTCTGTGCTTTGATATATTAATAAAGCGACGGGAATCAATTGAAAAATGCAGTGTGCACTATAGAAATAGCTTCTGTTTTACCTGGTTTTATTTTGGTTTATGTAGCCCCGTTATTCTCTTGTTCTCACGTTTGGTAGGAAATCTGTGTGCTAGTCTCCGTTTTATTTTCAAGCCCTTGCTTTAGGACTGGCACGCTGTAAATGCAGCCGGCCTGGGTGTATTTTGCAGAGAACAGCGCCTCAGTGGCTGGGCAGCAGAGAAGCCGCTTTAAATGGCCCCAGCACCATATTGCGCCAACACGTGTAAGGACCAACTGATCTGAGCCTGTATGGCTGCTCGTCTAACAAAGCGTGCGTATTATTTTAGTTCAAAGCCATTATAGCAGGACTTTTATCAGAGGGCATGAAGAAGTCAGATTGCCCTACATTATGTCCAAGCATCATCCTGGATGCAGGGCTTAAGAGATTAAGGAGGGGGTGCCATATCCACCATATGGTAATTGGCAGGTCTGATATGCACTCAAACAAAAGCGTCCAGGGGCCTTTGTAACTGCACAGAGCAGGCAGGGCATGACTATCATTGGGAAGAAACACAATTAAATGACCTATTAGGGGAAGAAGCAAACAGAACATGAACAAACACCAATCTGCTCCAGAAACTAGCTGCAAACTTCCACCTTCTGCAGGCCTTCTGCCTTCGGGGAATCACCAGGTGATATTTTGGGGCTGCAGTCCTGGCCCGGCACCCAAGCAGAAGAGCAGAGCCCTGCAAGGACAATGACAGGGGAAAGTGTTACACCACAGCCGAGGGCCAAACGTTGGGGCACCATTCACCAGGAAGAAGTGACTTAGTCCCTCATAACTGTGGTAGTTACAGACCGTGATACTGCCGGCACATGGGACCGTGTAAGGGGGTGGAGTGAAACTGTGTGTGTGTTTGTGTGTGTGTCTGTGTGTGTGAATTTAAGTGGGTGCAAAGCTACTGGCTCGATGAAGTGCATGTGAATGGGTGTGTTTGGACATACTTTTGATTTTGCAAAGAAAACATATAAAAAAGTACATCCATCCAAATAAAAACATAAATCAGAGTTTGCTACCCACAGGTTTGTGCCAGATGAGCTGTAAATTTGGTACTGGTTGCTGATATCTGGCCTACATGTTCTGGTCATTGCATCTCTACCTCTGTCTATCATAATGTCTAGCCATAATGGACAGGAAGCTATTTTGCAACACTGCTGTTCCATCACTTGAAACCCAAACATAATCTTAATTTTTCTTATCACATCCTGCAGATCCAAGTTAGCTGTTCTTCCTCTGACACTTCTCACTGCAATCTCTTCACTTCTTCTCATGTATCAACAGCAGTCAGTAGGACATTTTGACTTGTCTCATCTTGTACATCACTAACTCAGTCTCCATTGAAGGAGGTAGAACATAAGGTGCAATATTGGGCAACTTTGCATAGGTACTACCTAAGGTTACATAATCAATAGATTTGCTGTGCACCATGCATTTCTCAATGACAATTTTTGCAGGCAACTGTAATGCATACAACAGATTGTAAATCTTGTCACCGTTTTGGGTAGGGGAGCCAGAAGAGGTCATAAAACCTCTTTGGTACATCAACTGTCTGAAATCATGAATGACACTAACACCATACTGACTACCAGTGAAAATTGTCACTTTAAGCACAGCATGCTCTAGTAAGAGCAATCAGTTCAGCTACTTGGGCAGAAAAGCCTCCTCAAAGCCAGGAGGCTTCTATCACACCTAAGACTGTGCACACTGCATAACCTGCTTTCACAGTACATTTGTATCTATTAAACAGGAGCCATCAATAAACATAACATAGTAATTTTCATCTAAGGGGACATCTTGAATATCAGGCTTGGTTTGGAGCACAATTCAGTCACAGTGAGACAGTCATGCTCAAACTCATCCTCGGGCCACTTGCATTTTTAGGAGGATTAGGCATGAGGGTGGCAGGATTCAAGACAGGGCATCTCCTGATATTTACATTAGAGGAAGCGAGTATAACCTGCTCATGATGGGTTGAATGTACACTTATAAGATATTGGGTTTTGGTTCTGGTCAACACAATTTCCCTTGTGGAGTTCAGCACCATGCCAAAACCTGACTGCTATTTAAACGCAAAAAGGAATTGGCTTTCCTCGTGCAACAGTACGGAGAAGAAGGCTTGACAAAGATCAATCAAGGTCAACCATTCTGCTTCACGGGGAATCTGAAATAAAATCACTGCAGGATTTGCTACCACAGGACAACATGGAACGACAATCTTGTTTACTTTTCTGAGGTCTTGAACTATGCAGTACTTTCCAATGGGCATCTGCAATTCACAAATGGAAGAGTTACACAGACTTCCTAAAGTCTTTGTTAAGATACCTTGGTCAATCAAGCAGTTAATCAAAGGGGTAATTCCAGAAATTGTCTCTGGTGACATATTATATGGCGTTGTTTTTGGATTCACTATGTTTGGCTTCACTGTTATTTTAATAGGCTCAACTCCTTTGATGAGTCCTATTTTATATTTCTTTTCCTGAAAAATCCCAAACCTCAGTTTCTTTTAAATCCTCAGGCAAGTCGTTACATGTCATCATTGGGTACAATATGACATTCGGGTACTGCTCTACAATTTTACAGGGCACATCATCCTAATTTGTTTGATTTGCTATCCCTCACTTGTGGAGCTAATGGAACAGTTTAACTTACACAGCAGATCATGTTCTAACAAGCTTATGGGACTTGAATTATACACCACAAATTGGTGCTCTTCTTCAAATGAACCTGTTTTTACAGGAGCATACTCTATTACAGGGTTGGTCAATTGCTTATTTGCGACTCCTACAAACTGGAGTCTCTTTCCTGAAAGGGGCAAATTGGGTACTTCAGCTGTTCTGACAGTGGAACGTGTAGCTCCTGTGTCAACCAAAAATGACACAGCATGGCCCATAACGTTGGCATTACATAAGGACCACATTGATCAACTTCCAAAGATGCACCTGGCATGCAATTCTCATTATCAGAGCTATTACTTTGAAGAATTTATGAAAATTCCTCATCACTCAGGTCCATTAGGGGCAATTGGAATGCTATGTGATTTACATTCGCATTTGCCATTTGATTCATGTTTTGTTGGGGAACAATCATTTGCTGTTGTATCATCCTGGCTTGTGTTACCTGCATCTGTTGTCCTGGGGACACATTCACATTTTGTCCTTGGGGTCTTTGAACTTGAACTTGATTACTGCCTTTTATCTGAGTAACTTCAGTACTCTGCATATGATTATTGACATTACACTCCCATCGCCAATGACCACAATTGCTACATACATGACACAGATTAATTATTTTCAAGGCTTGGACATCAAGAACACCTCCACTTTGATCCAGCTGAATACCACTTCCTCTACCTCTAGATTGAACAACATTCGTCACCTGCTGTGGTATTCCTTGCATTGCACTAATGTTCACTATCATCTGCGGGTTTCTGATTTCCTTTCTCTGCTGCTTTCAATTGCAAAACCATAACTTTTTCTTTCAGTTTCTTCTGCTTCAATTCTAATTTGTCACTACAATATTTTGCCAAACGCAGAATCTCATTAATCAGTTTATTATGTGAACAAATAATTGCTGCTGAATCATTTCACTGATCTCTGGCATCAGTCCCTGTACAAATCTGAACACAAAATGGCACATACATTTACCTTCTATAGTCTCAGTACCACTGTGATGTTTGAAAGTCTACAACAACTTTTCATAATGAGCATGGATCAACTCTTTTGGTTCCTGGGTTGTTCTGTCAATTTTCGGCCAATCAATATCTTTCGGGGACACTTTATTTTTTAAAAAATTCAGTCACCTTGTGTTACTGTTTCATCACCACTTGAGATGGTGCACCTGTTATCAAATCCCTTTGAGGTTTACTATCAGTCATTCAACTTGCACTTTACATGTAGTCCACAAATCTGTCTGAACTACAGTATCAAGCTCAGACCTTGCCACAGGCATTTTGAGAGTTTCACAAATCTCTCTGTTTGCTTGTACCATTCCTCAGTTTTTTTTCTCAGTCTTGAGGAATCATTTGTAAATGAAAATATATAACACTCCTAGTCCAGAGTACATGGACATAACCTCCACCTGGTATTTCTCCCATTGGCATAATTTTTACATTATCTGGGCTTGATTTACACCTACCGGAGGAACATGTGGCTTTTTTTTCTTCTGATCTCTTTTCTTCACTCATCTACCTTCATACTTATCTAAAGCTCCTCATGTTTGTATGAAGTTAATCAATTCCTTAATGTGCAATTTAATTCCGGGAGATCTCATATTAGCTATCTTTCTTGAATTGAACTCTAATCTATAACTTCTCTTTAAGGGTTTTGATTTCTCTAAATCGACATCATATTTCTCGGCCACTTAAGCTAGTCTCTCATAAGCCTGTCCTGCACTTTGGGTAACATCTTTGCACATGAACAGCAGTTCATCTGCTGCTAACCTTCCAATGTAACTATGTCTAATGTTCCTAAAATAATTTCATTTAATTCCAAATTCATTCTAGGCACATTTACGGATCTATCTCTTTCGGGTGTCTCTTCTGTTCTGGCATTACAATTTGTCACACCTGTGGCACCATGAGGACTCAAATTGTGTAACCAGTCTGTCAGCTGTTGTGCTCTGAAACCTTGCATACTAATAGTATTTATCTGGGGCACTCCTGCTTGGGGGGTGCTGCAATATACATTTAGGGTCTGATCACGTCTGGGCATGAAAAGAGGTGGGGATCCCTGAGGAGACCTTGCATCAGGAATAAGTCCTGCTGGACTTAAAATATGGTTAGTTTGTGCAGTTTGTGCAGGGTTCAAAGGTGGAACACGAGAAGCTGTTCTCTCCATCTCTAAATTGTTTCAATATACTGATCTCTGCATACCAATTGGTGATACCCCAGCAGATGTACCTGGTGTATCAGGATCAGACAGGACATTTACTGAACGAACATTACTTCCAAACGTACCTGAAGCACACAAGGGAACAACTGGACCTATAGTCACGGGAACTGTTAATGCATCAGGACCCATAAGATTGGTCTGATTATGAGAAATTGTCATTCCGGCACTTTGTTCTGTTAAAACAGTAATGAAACTTTGTCCTCTTTGACTTGGGATACCATTTGGCGTTGACTAAACTGGACTAAATATTGGCACAGGCTGATTTGGGGTACAGTTTTGCACAGGCTAATTCACATACTGTGACTGCACTGTCTGACTCACATTAGAATATGGAACGACTTGATTTACACATGGACTTGATACAGGCTGAACTGTGTTAACAGTCGGAACTGGTGGATACAATACAGAAACTTTGGTCACTGAATTTACAGGTGTACCTAGCACTATCTGATTTGGGGTCTGTACAACTGGAGTGGTTGACACATTTGGACTTAGATTGGGTGCAGCTTTACTTCTCAATCCACCTTCAAGCGAACGATTCATCAGGATTTGATTTATGAATTCATCATCTGAATCACTGTCATATGTTACTGTCTTTTTATTCTCAACTTCTGCTGTCTGTTCTGCATTTTCTGCCTGTTTATTTCTTGTCTTAGGTTTAGTGCTTTCACCTTCTTTATTTGAAATAGCTGGAAATATTCTGATTCCATCGACTATATCTGCTCTCCACATATTCTGCTCTGCATCCCAACTGGCTTCTGAAATATTCATAATTGCTTTCTATTTTCTATTCTCGTATTTGGCTGACAATCTTTCACTTGCAATAAGTTCCCAAATACAAAGGGCTTTGAAATTGCCTAAAATTCTCAAATGAAATGTTCTTTCTCAGTAATCTTGCACCATTGTTCAAGCCATGTACATGCATGAAGAACTTTAACAGATGACACAATGTAACCTGGAGTTCCTTCTGCTGGTGTTTCTATACCCTCTCTACCTGGAATAAATACATCTCCTCTTAACACTCTTTTAAAGGACTTGAAAAATTTCATTTTCAGTCAATTTCAATCAGTTACAATAACTTTTCTATTGAATCAGGAAAAAACATCTATCCCACAATCCCTTGCTCTCGAAGTTTTTACCCAATAGCAACATGGCAAGGTTCACCAATACCAGCACGGCTTCACACCAATGGACCTATACCAGCATGGCACAGAATAACACAATGCACTGCTAATTACTCTGGATATTACAATACTCACGACAATGTCTATAACTTTATTAAAAATATAAATAAAGCATTAGCAGCCTAATTAATGAAGAAAAACTGTACATGGCAGGGGCACGAGTTATAGTTACCTTAGGGTGCGAGTTATAGTTACTTGAAATTACTCTGACTGTAACTGCTGGAGTTCTGTGTTTTTGTATGACTAAATTCAGAACCTAACTATAACGTTGATGTAACCTTTGTTTTTTCAGTGAATATGTACAAGGTTACAGGTACGTTATAGTTAGGCTCACATTTTAAAAGTACAAAACCTTATAAATTCGCCATTTATAGTTAGGGTTATCTCAGGTAACTATAACTCGTGCCTTAAGGGAACTAAAACTCGCGCCCTCGCCATGCACTGCTAATTACCCACAAATTATGCTACTCATGATATCTTTGGTAACATTATTGATAATATCAGTGTCATATTTGAAGTAACATTTTTGACGAAAAAAACTGCATTGTGAGGACGCAAGTTACTTTAAGGCATGAGTTAAAGTTACTTGCGATAACCCTACCTATAACTGGCAAAATGATAAAGTTTTGCACATTTAAAATGTGAGTCTAGCTTTAAAGTTCATTTAACCTTTGTTTTTTTCAGTGAATTCATATGTTTTTTAAAATTATATTTCCTAACTATAACATCCCTCTAACCTGTGGGTTTTTCAGTAATTTTGTATTGTTTTTATGGCCAACCCCCTATAACCACCCAATCTAACACCATGGACGGCCTTCACCCATGTGAATGGAGGTTGCCCGCAAGACCTGGCCTACAGCCAGACCCTGTGGCCAACTTCCCTAACTACCCAACCCCATGCTGTGCATTGCACTTTGGCCGTGTGCAGCAGGAGTTGTCCACGGCCTCGCCGGGTGTGAGAATAAATGTCAGAGGGCGTATCTGGGGGCAAGAGTGGCTGTGAGATTGTCTGGGTGTAAGAGTGCGTATATCAGTGTTTTAGTCGGTGCGTTAGTGTGTGCACAGGTCTGTGAGTGGGTGCATGAGGGAGTCAGTGGTTCTGTGAGTGAGTGCGTGACAGTCTGAGTGGGTGTGTGGATGGGTTTGTAACTGTCTGAGTGTGTCCGTTAGTGGGTGCATGAGGGTCTTACTGGGGCTGTGAGTGAGTGCATGAGGGTCTGAGTGGGTCTGTGAATGGGTGCATGAGTGTCTGAGTGCATATTTCCCTTTCAGTCTGTTGAGGGGAACCTGACCCACCCTACATAGGGTCACTCCCCAATGCCTTCCCAGATAGTCTGGTATTCACCCAGAGGTCTGTCTCCTTTGCTGGCTCCCTGGGGTCAGGGTTTTGCAATCAACCAGTTGTTGGAGTAGTTCTGGAAAACTGTGGCTGAACGTGTGCCCTCTGCTAATCAAATTGTACAGGCCCTCATAGTTGTTTTACCTCACTACCCTTCGCCCAACCATCAAGTGCCTTGCAAAAGTACCCACAAAATTCTCCCAGGACTGGTGAGACAGGTCCTGACAGCCCCTGAATATCAACCTTAACCTTTCTGGAGTGAGTCCAGATCTCTTGACAAGGTTCTCCTTCATGGTGGGATGCCTCAGCCTGTTCCCCTTCTCTAGGGTAAGTAGGGCTTCCCTACCATCACTAGGCATATGCCAGCTCTCCAACCCCCCCCCCCTTCAGGGATCCTGTGCATCTCTAGAATAACTTTGTATGCAGCAAACTACATGCTTATGTCACCCCAGTCCTTGAAGGTGGGTGCCAAGCCAATGGGTGTATGGATCCATTGTGACGGCCACCTTCCCAGATGACTGGAAACATGCGGAGATCAAATGTCTACTGAAGAAACCCTCTAAAGACCCAATTGATATGAAAAACTGCAGACCAATGTCATTGCTTCCCTTCCAGGCACAGTAATCCAAAAAATTATCCACACACAGCTCATGGAGTTCCTGGAGACAAACCACATCCTAGACCCCTTCCAATCGGATTCAGGAGCAACCATAGCACAAAAACTGCTCTTACAGTAAGGTGACATCCGCACCTTACTGAACCACAGAAAAACAGCTGCCCTCATCCTCCTCGACGTCTCCACTGCCTTTGACACTGTCTCCCACACCACCTTATGCACCAGACTACACGACACAAGCATCCGTGGCAAGGCCTTGAGGTGGATCTGCTCCTTCCTCACCGGAAGAACCCAGAGAGTCAGACTCCCACCATTCATCTCAGAACCAACAGAAACCAGCTGTGGAGTCCCCGGGCCGCCTCCCTGTGCCCCATCCTTTTAATGTCTACATGGCTCGCTCGCCAAGATCGCCAGACATCACTGCCTCAACATTGTCTCCGACACTGACAACACACAGCTAATTCTATCCCTTACCGATGAACCATCAGCAGCCAAGAACAAATCCCATACCGGAATGAGAGCAGTCGCCGACAGGATGAAAGACAGCTGCCCCAAGCTCAACTTGGACAAGACAGAGATCCTCATCCTGGGCCCCACACCCACCGCCTGGGATGACTCTTGGTGACCAACAGCCCTTGGAACCGCCCCTGCCCCCACCAACCACGCACACAACCTTGGCATCATTCTTGACTCCTCGCTGCCCATGGCTCGCCAAGTCAATACTGTCTTATCATCGTGCTTCCACACACTTTGCCTGCTCTGGAGGATCTTCAAGTGGAACCCCATCGAAACAAGAAGGATGGTCAGCCACGCACTCGTCAGCAGCGAATTTGACTATGGCATCGCACTCTATGCAGGCATCACAAACAAATTTCAAATAAGACTCCAGAGAATACAGAGCACAGTGGCTGAACTCATACTGGACATCCCCCGTCACAGCCACATCTCTTCCCATCTGAGAAACCTGCACTGGCTACCCATCCACAAACGCATCACCTTCAAATTCCTGACACATGCTTACAAGGCCCTGCACAACATCGGACCAGCATACTCAACCATCGCCTATCCTTCTACACCCCCTCTAGAAAACACTGCTCTGCTCAACAGGCCCTCGCCGCCATCCCTAGAATCAGGAAGAACACAGCAGGAGTTAGATCCTTCTCCAACCTCTCTGCGCAAACCTGGAACATGCTGCCACTCTACCTCAGGCAGTCCCCCCCCCCTGCTGAATCAGTTCAAGAAGGATGTCAAGACCAGGCTCTTTGACTGATCAGCGTCCCCTCATCAGCATCTTGAGATCCCATGGGTGAGAAGTTGTGCCATACAAATAATTGATTAATGGATCCTTCCTTCACCCCTGGACACTGTAGTTTTGTTGCCACCATTCCTGCTAGACACTACCAGCTGTTTTGGTCTCAAGTCCAGCTCCTTAAGCAAGATCTTTTTCTCTTTGAGGGCTCTCTCAGCCTCAGCTGCCTCCATGCCAAGTTTTTCCCTGGCTAAGGGGCTCTCAGCCTCCACCCTCCTCTCCTCTGCTAGGGCTTTGTCAGCTTCAGTTCTTCTCTTTTCTTCAGCCAGTTGGGCCAGCTGCAGCCTCAGGTCCCTCTCAGCCTGTCTGGCCTTCATGTTCTTTAAATTCTGAGGAGACAAGGTTTGGGAGGAGACACTGCTTTCTGCAAGGGATTTCCTCTTTGTGCTCACTTATCTCCCCTGGAGCCTCTGGTAAGCCATTTTACTCCTCCTCTTCCTCCTTCTAAAGGCCAGTGTTCTCTTGGGACTCTGGTTTGGGATCCTCCAGGCAGTACCAGGGCTCTGCCTTCTCTAGTCCTAGAGCTGCAAGGGGGTCCTCCTTAGACTCCTTCTCAGAGTCAACAGCCTTCTGCTCCTCTGCTTCCTTTATCCTGTGTGCTTCATAAGCATATAGGGCTTTCTGCAGGTCCCGCTTAGTGGACCTCTTCTTCACAGGCAGCCCCTCTCCTTGCAGAAATCCTTTAGCTTCCTCATAGTTTAGAATGCTATGCAGTTGAGATCCATGAGCATTCTGGCAAGGTATTACTATTGCAAAAACAAGCGTTCCAGGGGCCTTATTATAGAAGTTCCCCTGGAGTGCAATGGGCATGTGTGCCTGCTTTGCACACCCCCGGGACACTTTGATATTACAGAAGTGCCGACAGATGCTTGTGTGGCCCCTGCTGTAATACTGATAGTGCTGGGACATATTGTGCCAGTGCCATCATCAGGCGGTGTTCCTCATTTGCATCGGGGTGCCTATATTACCACGCGGCACAGAGGCAAAGGAGCTGTCTGGAAGCACACTGACAGTAGATCACCTTAAGTGTGGGACACTGTCAGTGTGCCATTTGTTGGCAGCCCTCTGGAGAGGGCGTACCAGACATCCCCTTGCAGGCGGGTGCAGTCACTCACTGTGTCTGCCTGCAAGATAATCTCTAACCCCTCTTAAAAGTGCAGGTGGGTTGCCGCCTGCACAGTGAAACACGAAGTGGTTTTAAAGCAGTTGCTCAGTTTTTCACTTGAATGTGCTGCCCCAAGGGCAGCGGGAGTTTGCGGCTTCCCTGGGGGCAGCACATTCATGCAAATACAGAGCATTTTCAATTTTTGCCCAGGGCGCACCTTTTAAAGGGTGCGCGCAATCCGAACAAGGAAAATGAGCTGGTTGTGTGATATGGCACCAGGTGTCTGAAGGTGGAACAGGAGTCTAATTTAGAAAAATGACCAGTGGAGAGAGATAAAAGTAGAAAAACTCATAAATGCTAAAGTGGTAAAGTGGCCAGTGTCCTAAACCCAGCAAAAAGTGCAGGGTGAAAAGGCAAAAAATGTGGGGGGGTCTTCTAACGAGTGCAATGTTAACCCCCAGAACAAGCCCGTCTGAGTAGTGTGTGTAAGATGTTTTTGCCCTCTTTGGCCACAGCTGTTAACAGAGAGATATGTTGTTAATTGATGTTTATGCCAAGCGTTTTGAAGAAGGGTTTACTTGCTCACTTCTTTCTGCACTTAAGAATACCTCTTGGCTATAACAATAAGCCTACCAATCATATCCTCGATGGCAGCCACGTTCACAAAATGACAATACATTCCCTCATAAAGAGACAATTGCTTCATTGCATTTTCAATCCAGTGCCACTCCAGCGACTTGGTCACACAACCATAGTATACTCATTCACATCACATTTCCACATTTTACAAATGATATGTGATGCTGGAGTACGAACTGAGGGCAGATGTACAAAGTTATTTAGCAGCAGAAAACTGCGAAGTTACCCGTTTGCAACCACTAAATGGCCTTGTACCACATACCAACCCTATTTTGCGAGTCGGTAAACTGTTACTAACTTGCAAAATAAGGTTTGTGACTTACTATTAGGAAGGGGCGTGTCAAGGGCGTCCCTTCCTAATAGCGAGTCACAAAGCGATATATGATTGTTTTGCGACTTGGAATGAGGTCGCAAAATAATCGTAGTTACCACCTACTTGAGTAGGTGGAAGCCCATTCTCAAATGGGAAGGGGTCCCCATTAGATGCCTTCCTCTTTGTGAATGGGACACCAAAAATTTTTCAGAGCAGGCAGTGGTCCCACGGACCACTCCCTACTGTGAAAAAATAAAAAGGAAACTTTTCATTTCTTTTTTGTAATACATCACGTTTTCCTTTAAGGAAAATGGGATGCATTTTCTTTTTTAAAACTGCTTTATTTAAAAAGCAGTCACAGACATTGTGGTCTCCTGACCCCAGCGGGCCACCATCCCTGTGAGTGCTGGCCATTCCCAATGGGTGACAAATGCGACCTTCCTCATGAATATTATTGAGGCATTTCCATTGCGACCGATTTGTGAATCACAAACAGTTTTGAAGACACTGTTGTAAATTAGAGATTGCGACTCACAGTTTGTGAATCGCAAAAATTTGCAAATTGCAATGCACAATCTCTAATGGTCGTACATCTGACCCTGAGTGCGGTATTTGCTTTTTTATACTCACACCTACACACAACTTTATTCTAAAAGCTCAGTTGTATTGCACCGCATCATAGGAATACTAACTAACCTTCTGCATAGCCTTCTATGGACACTAATCCACCACACTGCATCGCATCTATAGGACACTAAGACAATGCACTGCACATTATGGGCACTAACCCACCAAGGTGCACTGTGACATAAAGGTAAAAGTCCACCACACTGCACTCCTAACAGTCCCCCTTCACAGTGCACTACATTCTCGGGCCACTAGACCAGCACACTATTCTGCTTCCACGGAACATAAACCCACCAAACTACACTGACTTTAGGACCTTTAGGAACACGAGCACACCCCACTGCACTGGATCTTAAAGAGGCTATCTACTGCAGCATATTGCACCGTAGGAACACTAAGCTACCACACTGAACTAATACATGAAAAAGTAAGAGAAACTGAGGACTAGTGTTAGATAAATGAGACCTTCTCTCTCCTTGCTGGACATATTCTAAGATGGATTTAATGGTGATATTTAGAAGGCCACATATTTGTTCATGAATTGCTGACTTCATCTTGTCATATGGGGCCGATGGTTTCTCCTTCACTTTGGATTTCTGTTGTACCCCGAATTCTAAATAAGATAAAGCATCGATAGTATGTACAACAATTAGTTGGGCGACAGCTTTTGTTGTGCGAACGTGAATCAACAAGGTGTGTGCCACAATGAAACGGTTTTAATCAAACACCGCTGCACCATAGCAAGAACTAATACATGAAAAAGACAAACATTCACAAACGATATCCACATAATCTCAGCTTTCCATCAATACTTCAAACGGATGTGGATGTGTTCATAAACGATAACATTTACAAAAAAGAAACTCAGCTCACTCTAGCCCACGTACAGATTCACACTTATCCAGTTTTAGAATGAAATCAGATCCATTGGCTTTAAAAATGCTTGTTTTGAACGAACTTCACTCAATCTAGCTTTACTGTCCCCCCCAAACACACCCAAGCACACTTCTCTTGACACTACTGCTGGCACAGTTTACAGACAGGCCTAGCATATCTAACACTGAATTTGCAATCTTTGTGGACACATCTTTTAGGCATTTTTCAAAACACGTTATAGAGAGGTGAAGCCCTTTATACAAAGCTGTGTTGTCATCAGAGCTCTTTTCAGGCAGGTGCATCACCTATTCCACAGTACTTTAAGGACAGGGAAAATCATTCCGAATTTGGCCTTGCTCCCACCCTGCCAAACTCCCAGCGCTGCCAATTCCCTCATTACAAGTTCGGCAGAATATAGTGAGGTATTTACCACGCATGGTAAATAGATTCTGTTCTGAGTTTTTATCTTGTAAATGAGGCATAACATGCAGAATTGGTATTTAACCATCAAATTCTGCATGTTTTCGGCAGGTTTGACCCTCTAGTTATATCAGGGGAAAACTTCGAGGGTATGAGAATTATTACACATTTCATAATTCCAGTCCCTGTTTAAAGGTTTGCACAGAAATCATAATTTAGCCCTGGACTTCTAATGAGGGCCTTAGAGTCAACAGATGACTTGGACTTTAACTAAATGCCAGGAATAGCGGAAGTGACATCATATCCTTTGACTTCAGTGACATCTCAAGAAGTGACATTGTATGGCCTGTGACCCTGAATCACCCTAGGAATTGACATCACCTCAGCTTGAGCCTGATGACTTCACACTGATAGGTAATCCTGAAGTTGAAAAGACCATAATAAGTGCAAAATTAATATGATAGATTAGTAGTTGCTATCTCATATAGAAGTATTTTTTGATGTCAATTATTATTTAATTAGAATGCTGACATGATATACCCTAGAACCGGTATGCATTTCTTTTCTAGTTTATCAAAAACTGTGTTCGTTCAAAGTGTAGGATATACAGGGAGTGCAGAATTATTAGGCAAGTTGTATTTTTGAGGATTAATTTTATTATTGAACAACAACCATGTTCTCAATGAACCCAAAAAACTCATTAATATCAAAACTGAATATTTTTGGAAGTAGTTTTTAGTTTGTTTTTAGTTTTAGCTATGTTAGGGGGATATCTGTGTGTGCAGGTGACTATCACTGTGCATAATTATTAGGCAACTTAACAAAAAAAAATATATACCCATTTCAATTATTTATCATTACCAGTGAAACCAATATAACATCTCAACATTCACAAATATACATTTCTGACATTCAAAAACAAAACAAAAACAAATCAGTGACCAATATAGCCACCTTTCTTTGCAAGGACACTCAAAAGCCTGCCATCCATGGATTCTGTCAGTGTTTTGATCTGTTCACCATCAACATTGCGTGCAGCAGCAACCACAGCCTCCCAGACACTGTTCAGAGAGGTGTACTCTTTTCCCTCCTTGTAAATCTCACATTTGATGATGGACCACAGGTTCTCAATGGGGTTCAGATCAGGTGAACAAGGAGGCCATGTCATTAGATTTCCTTCTTTTATACCCTTTCTTGCCAGCCACGCTGTGGAGTACTTGGACGCGTGTGATGGAGCATTGTCCTGCATGAAAATCATGTTTTTCTTGAAGGATGCAGACTTCTTCCTGTACCACTGCTTGAAGAAGGTGTCTTCCAGGAACTGGCAGTAGGACTGGGAGTTGAGCTTGACTCCATCCTCAACCCGAAAAGGCCCCACAAGCTCATCTTTGATGATACCAGCCCAAACCAGTACTCCACCTCCACCTTGCTGGCGTCTGAGTCGGACTGGAGCTCTCTGCCCTTTACCAATCCAGCCACGGGCCCATCCATCTGGCCCATCAAGACTCACTCTCATTTCATCAGTCCATAAAACCTTAGAAAAATCAGTCTTGAGATATTTCTTGGCCCAGTCTTGACGTTTCAGCTTGTGTGTCTTGTTCAGTGGTGGTCGTCTTTCAGCCTTTCTTACCTTGGCCATGTCTCTGAGTATTGCACACCTTGTGCTTTTGGGCACTCCAGTGATGTTGCAGCTCTGAAATATGGCCAAACTGGTAGCAAGTGGCATCGTGGCAGCTGCACGCTTGACTTTTCTCAGTTCATGGGCAGTTATTTTGCGCCTTGGTTTTTCCACACGCTTCTTGCGACCCTGTTGGCTATTTTGAATGAAACGCTTGATTGTTCGATGATCACGCTTCAGAAGCTTTGCAATTTTAAGAGTGCTGCATCCCTCTGCAAGATATCTCACTATTTTTGACTTTTCTGAGCCTGTCAAGTCCTTCTTTTGACCCATTTTGCCAAAGGAAAGGAAGTTGCCTAATAATTATGCATACCTGATATAGGGTGTTGATGTCATTAGACCACACCCCTTCTCATTAAAGAGATGCACATCACCTAATATGCTTAATTGGTAGTAGGCTTTCGAGCCTATACAGCTTGGAGTAAGACAACATGCATAAAGAGGATGATGTGGTCAAAATACACATTTGCCTAATAATTCTGCACTCCCTGTAGTGTTACATAAATAAATACAGACCAACACTGGGTATGAAACTTGATTATTATATAATAACATGCGATTATTTAATGTTTCCTGTTGGGTGTACTTCAGTGAGCAAATGTATTGTTACATCAGAGAGACACACACAAAAAAGATTAGGAAACATTAGCGGGTGTAGCCTCATATTAATTTATGTGGGCCACATGCTGAATATGGACTATGTTATTGGATGAAATTATTCCTTATGAATATTGCTGTGTTTTGTTTTATGATCACTTGTAGGGCACAGTCACTCATGCTCAGCATTTTTCACGTTGCTCACACACGAGTTTCTGATGCAGAGCATCAGAGGCTCCACCTCTCGACACCTCTGACATGATTGTTTGTCTTCAACAAGGTCAAAAGGTCGTAATGACAGTCACCCGGCCTATTTTAGGGTGAGGCTACAAGATATCTCTGCTGGGGACACTCATGCAAGTCCCCATGGTCCCAATCATGTGAATTGAGCAAAGGCACCCACGGTCACTGAAAAACTGCCTGCGTGTCAGGGTCATTGATCTTTCGTTTTTAGTGAATAACAAGTTTGCTGAGTGAGCATATTAAACCTGGTATCCACTGCGGACCCTTCACTGCCTTCAAAGGTGCCACCAAAATGGTGGCTCCAGTCAAGGCTCTGAGATCTCTGTCTGCCTGGTTGGGATCATTAAGTATAGAAAGCAGTCTTCCCCTGTCTAAAGTTCCCCTACTATCTTTTCCCACTGGTACTCTGCTCCCGCAGCACCAAACTGAGCATCAGAGAGGCACCAGCAAATGTGCCCGTCTGTTGCAGGCAGTCACTCATAGAGGTATCTGGATTCGAAGAAGATAGCCACATACTTATAGTGGGGTCAGATAAAGGCAGTCACATACATGTGCTAGGTTTCGCAGAAGTCATCCACACGCTTTGCTGCTGGTCAAAGATACTCACATATGAAATGAAACGTTTGGGAAGAGCAGCCAAACACATGTACCACGTCCAGATAAAAGCAGCCACGTGACTGTGCCAGTTTTAGTTGAAAGGAGCCACACATGCACTGGGGTTAGATGAAGGCAGTCACACATTTTTAATGGGGTTAGAAAACGACAGCCAAATGCATGTAATGTGGTAAGATGAAAGCAAACACACGTGTAATAGGGCTATATGAAAGGATTTACATGCAGCTACTAGAGACAGATGAAAACAGCTACATGCATGCAACGAGATTAGATGAAGGCAGCCACACATATTTAATGGGATTATATGATGGAAACCACATGCATGTAATATGATTAGGTGAAGACAGCCACATGCATTTAAAGAGATTAGATGAAGGCAGCCACACAAAGTTCCAGTCAAAGAAACTACGAATCCAGGCTTTATTAATGATAACAAATTAATGGTGAATTCACAGATCAATAAATTATCTTCCTCCTTCTTCATGATTTAAGAAGTGTAAGAAAAGTTCTTCCAATCCTCTCAAAGGACTACAGGAAAACCATAGTGCATACTGCCAAAATTTCCTGTTTGGATTATGGGAATTCTCTGTGTGTGGGTCTTCCCGGATGTTTATTCAGACAATTACTGTCAAAGCTCATTTAGCACATCGTCTTTGACTACCTATGGCAAAAAGTGTCTGGTTCAACTGCTTGGTTATTTGCCACAAAGCCATTCATCCCCTAGATCCGCACTGTTCTGCAAACAAGATCTATGAGAAATATGCCATTAAGATCTCATAGGCATCTATTCCTCATCTAGTGAAAATTCCAAATGTTAAGAAAATAAGGTCTATCGGAAGAGCGTTTTCCTTCCATACAGCAAAGGTTTGGAATCTTCTACCATTCTCTGTTGCATCTGAAAACACAACACACAGCAACAATTTAGGAAACTTAGAAATCAATTAAGGAATCTTCTACCATTCTATTTTACATCCGAAAACACAGCTACAATTTAGGAAACTTCTAAAACTTGATTATTTGTCAACCGCTTCTACATATAGTATGGTTCCTTTCCTGTCTGTTTTTCCTATTTTTCTCTTCTCCTCAGGTTAGCGATGAGATACAGCTCTGGGCTGCTATGGGCTTTATAACACCAGAAGTAAATAAGTGCTGGGGTTTGATGAAGGAAGCCTCACACATGTAATGAGATTAGATGGGTGCACCTCTCTCTGCAGGGTCACCCCCGAACTTTTAGTCTTCATCCTTTCTATTTTCTGAATTCCATTTTGGATGGCAGTGCTACAGTGCTTCTGCTGTCTCCCTAAAGAATGGTACAGTTAACTTACACCTGATTGCTATATTTCATTTACTTATAAGTCCCTAGTATATGGTACTACATGCACCAGGGCCTGTTAATTAGATGCCGCTTGTGGGATTGCAGCACTCATTGTGCCACTCACTTAAGTAGCACTTTAAAACATGTCTCAGGCCTGTTATGGCAGTCTGTAGTGCAGTGTTAAAGCTGCCAATTCGACCAGGTGAAATAAACTTTTTTGCCAGACCTAAACCATCCTTATTAAAACATATAAGACACCCTAAAGTAAGCTCTAAACAGGCCTCAGGACTGGGTGCATTGTAGTTAAAGAGTAGGGCATGTTTTTAAAATTTTACATGTCCTGGTAGTGAAAAACTCCTACATTTGTTTTCACTACTTTAAGGCCTGTCTCTCCCATTGGATACCATTGGGTTACCTTATTAAATTTAATAGGTGCTAAATGTTGATTGGGAACAGATAGGGCTGTCAAGTGCATACTTAAATAAATTGTAATTTAAAATCATCTATAATGGTAAAGTCAGATTTTAAATCACAGTTCTGAAAATGCTGCTCTTAGAAAGTTGGCCATTTTGTCCTAACCATTTGGTGGCTGCTACCTGTGTCCTGGGTCACATGACTGTGAATAGCTTAGCTTTTGGCTTTTGTGTAATTCTCCAAGACGGTGAGACAAAGGAAGACACGGTTTTGACAGGATGGGTCATCCTGCCAGGGTATTAGGTGCATTGCTGTTTCTTTCCCTACTTACACATCAAAGGGCTGCCCCCAGCACACGCGAACAAGGGAACATTATAGCGGTTGTTTTTCCAATGAATAACCCAAGAAGATTAAAGGATATACATTTGGAATGATTGGATGTGCTGTGGTTCTTTCAACTTGATTTATTCATTGTGGACCCCTTGAATCACAATCTACACGCCTTGTGGCTGGGTGTGGAACTACCTTGGCACTCCTCATAACACACATGCTTAGTGTTTCAATATTATTGACTGTTTCGGACTTATACACTAGCAAAAAAAAAGTTTTGGAAGTGCGCACCATTGTAATACACAGCCACTGTTCGTCTTGAGAGACACAAGGGGAGCTAACACCAGTCTTTTGACACCCCAGACTACTTGGAGCCTTGGCAAGGGAAGGGAAGATTTTTCCAGCACCAGAGGTGGGGGTTGCCAGAATGTCACACCGACTGCAAACGCTGGCACCACCTGAACTACTCTTCAATATACACTTGGACCTATGGAAGGTCATAATGACTGCAACCCACCCTGTTTTAGTGAAGACTTCAGAGGTACTGCCATGTACTCCAGGGGACTTCCATGCTCCTTGAGGCCTCCCTTGTTCTTCAGAGGACTGCCCTGCTGCTACTAAAGGATTGCACTGCATCTTGAGGACTGCCTTGCTGCTTGAAGGGGAGAGGACCATCTCATTGAAACCAGGACTATCAGAGACACTCCAAGGGCTAGTTGGCTTGCCTCCTGTGTCAGCTACAGGGACTTAGCAATCTCCAGAAACCTCAAGCCCTCCACCTGGTCTCTGATGGAGTGAGTCCTAACCTTTGAAGTGGTGTCCCCAAGGTCCTAGACCCTTAGCTGGCATCATGGTGCACTCCTCTTCAAGAAAAGTAGAAATCCTGAAGGTTCGGGCTCTTGTGACAACGAATGGGCTCATTTTTATGAGACTCCTTGGCCAATGAGAAGCTTCTTTGAACCTGACTCTTTACCCTAATCGACTGCTAACGATGACCAGCATTGCAAGATCTGCACTTCACACTACAGTGAGAATCATCTGCGCCGCTCTCCATGCTCCTCGCAGCCTCCTCCACCATGAAAGGAGCTCTTCATACGTAACTTTGAGAAGGTAACTTTTTTAGTTGGACTAACCTGGTAGTTCTAGCTGGCCCTCACTCCATTGTGGTCGTTGTGAACTTCTGATGTTTTCCTGGCCTAGTATGACTATATGGCATTGAGTGGTGCTTTGTGCTTTTAGGTGCTATAACTACTTAAATTTTTGAAATAGCATATTTCCGGTTCTAATGATTGGATTGTTATTCTGGTATCATTTTTTTATTGGATTTCTGTCTAATTTCTAAATTGGTGTGGGATTTTCTTGTGAAGTGTTTTCACTTTATTACTGTTTGTGTGTTGCATAAATATTAAACACATTGCCTGTAAGTTAAGCTTGACCGCTTATGAACCAGGCTACCAGAGGGTTAACAACAGGTTAATTTAGTGACGTGCTTCACCCTGCCAAGTTTTGTGGTTTTGGCTTGGAAAGTGTTTTTAACCCTCTCTCATCCAATAACCCAATTTCCTGCAATCCCCATATGCAACAGGATTATAAGAAGACAGCCACAGGCATGTACTGAGATTAGATGAAGGCAACCAGCCATTTAGCCATTTGTATTGGGGTTAGATGAAGGTAGCCACATGCACATACTGTGTTTAGATGACGCCAGGCATCTGCATGTATTATGTTCTAAACATTTCGGGAAGTGGCTTGCTACCTGAATGAAAACCACTTCAGTGTCTTATCATGGGTAGTAAGTACTATATAAATGTCACTACAATACAGCACAATGTAATGGAATATTAGATAGGCAGCATGTGCCTGTGCTGGGGTGACATGAAGGCAGCTACATACAAGGTGCTAGGTTTAGATGAAAAAAGACACATGCACTGTTGTTACGTTAAGTCAGCCATAGAGCAGTACTGGGGAAGATGAATGCAGACACATGCATGCACTTTGGTTAGATAAAGGTAGCCACAAATGTACTGAGGCAAGATTAATGTGTACAAACACATGCCTTTGTATTAGATGAAGACCGCCATGCCCATGTAATGAGGTTAGATTAAGGCAGCTACCCGTATGTGCCAGGTTTAGATAAAGGCAGCCTATGGCATATAATGGTATTATATGTTGGCAGCCTCATGAATTCTCAGAGGGTGCCAAAGGATATCACCTATAGGCCCTTCCATTGTATGATAGTAATCATATGTAAGAATGTAGTCTGGTAAGTTATGCACCAATACGCGTTGTATATAATGAAGGCAGCCAACTTTATGCACCTTGTCTGATGAAGACAGTCATTGCCATGTGCCTTGGTTCGATGAAGGCTATCCTATGCATATGCAGGAATCATATTAAGGCAGCCAGAAACATATGCTACATATGCTAGAGTTATAGGAAGGCTTCCATCTGCCTGAACAGGGCATGACGAAGGCAGCCATCCTAAGGCACTTCCATCTGATGAAATTCATCATATGGAAGGACATGGGTCTGATAAGGTATGCAGCTGCATAGATGGTAGCTGATGAAGGCAAACACATGCGTGTACTGGTGTCATTTGAAGGCAGCACACACACATGCTGGGGCAAGAGGAAAGCAGTGGAATGCATGAACCGAGGGTTATGAAAGTAGTTGGCTGTTGCCTCTTTCACCTGATGAAGGCATTCAAAAACTTGAATCTGATAATGTATGCATCTACATGTGTCTCAGCTGATGAAAGCAGACATCCGTATGCACGCAGGATTATGAAGTCTGCCATGCACATGCCCTGGGGTCAGATTAAGGCAGCCGCACACATATAATTATGTGATTTGTAGGGACCTACACACATGCTGTAGTCAGGTGAAGATAGTCAGACATGTCAGAGGAAAGCAGCCAGATGAATGAATTAGGCATGATAAAGGCAGCCACCACTTTCACTTATGATGATAATCGTATGTAAAAACCTGGGCCTGGAAAGACGTACCTGCATGCATTGGTGCTGATAGGCACGTGTGCTGGATTGTAATAAAGATAGACACATAAATGCAATGGGCTCTGATGAAGCAGGAGCAAACTCTGGGTCTCACACTTTTATCTGAAGGTAAGTGGTGCAAACAAGAGGGCTGATAGGCTGCAAAGGTGAATCAGAAACTAATTGCCCTTGGACAGTTAAATCGCAAATATGAATGTCTCCGAAGAAAATCATCTTTCTGAGCAAACACCTTTTGTGTGGGTAGCTGCTGGTTCTAAGAGCCGTGAAAGATCCTTTACCCTTAGAAGTTATAGATTATTTATTAGACTAAGAGGACTTCTCCTGCTGTGCACGTTATCTGCACTTGTCAGGCGTTGGTTGGGCATGCTACCCCCTATATTGGTATATGTTAGGCGTGCCACCCCCTTTTATCATCTAATGCTTCACACGAACAAGAGAAGCCACTACAATGCCTAGTCCCGAATGTTCGGAGATGTCAAGCAAGCACTACTTTTTAAGGCAGGCTGGAAACTGTGAATGAGGGTTTTGATGGACCAGATATTTGTGAATCCCTGGGTGGTACCCTTGAGGCTCACCTTCAGAGCAGGGCTTAAATTAAGGCTATCTAACATAGAACCAGGGGAGCCAGATCAATGCCAGAGTTTCAGGATTACCACTGACTTTATAAATGAGTTGCACTTGAAGTCATCGTTTGCAAAAGTAGCTTACTGACAAACAGAAATACGGTATGCAAGCACGCTAAAAAAGTATTTTGCTCTTTATTTATAATTCTTCTTGACTATAATTTTTAATTATTTAGCATTACGATCAATCAATTTTTTTCGACAAACGAAAGACACAAAAAGAAGCCAACGTGGTTTTCACGATTATAATGATTAAATGTGTTGCTTCTTCAGGACTAATATGCTGTCAAAATTAATAAACGCTTTTCATTGTAAGGTCATTATGAGTTGCAGTTGCCAAAAGTCACCCATTTCTCGTCATGGTAACTTCTAGTTAAAAGTACAATTCATGAATCTTCTAGAAATCGTGTATGGTAAACCCCAATAACATGAGGCTAATGCGGACAATTTAACAACTGTCACTGCTTTAGCTTATTGTAACACTATATTAGCCCTATAAAGTGAAACATGTTATCTTTACAGAACCCAGCAAAACACCTGTGAGCTTCTTTCTTTGTTCTTCAAGAACATTTTGAACCAAAGTAATGGCTAAAGGATGAAAATACGTTTTAATTGAAAACGTTTGCTTCAACCCCTTACTTCTGACAGTTAAAAATACATTTTAGTTGAGCTTGGAAATAGCTTGACAATTTTTGAGGTCTATTTCTGTTAGTCTCATGAGTTGTCATTCTCCCAAGGAGTAAAATTTCTAAAACTAGCTTATGAAAATATCATGAAAATCTGTCATAGAACCATCTCTTCAATACCTGCGCGAAATCCCCCTGAAATGCAAGCATTCTGGCATTATGAAGAAACGGTCAGCATCTACATTTCATATCAAAGCAATCTGCAAGCAGGATATGTTGAAATCCCTGATCTGGAATCTAGCCTGGTAATTGCCTACCTTTCCTCTGATAGCACGTATTCCATTTCAAGGTTGGTTGTCTATATATCAAAACGAACAAATTGAAACCCATTTGCATGTGACGTTATTTCTGCCCATCATTGGAAGGACTAAAGCAGAGATTACTTCAGCCACGTACACACCAAAAATACATCTTTGTAAGATTATTTATTGGGAGGTAATCATTCTTCTGTGGATTACTACACTTCTACGTTGTAGCTTTTGTTTATGTGTGTGAGGAAAGAAAAGAGCACTGGTTGGATAAAGGATGGTTTGGGTTGTATGCTTCCGAGACTGTAGTCTTAGTGCTAATTCTATATGCGTATTGGACATTGGTTTCGAACATGTTATGGTATTATGTATATTTGATGTTTATTTTTGTTTATTTTGGAAACCCAAGTAGGTTCGAACATTTACTGAATTATTTTCGATAAATGGACAAATGAAAATAAAGCGTCTGCAGCGCCTTCTGTTATAGTTGGTTGGATGTATGTGTCCTTAGTTAAAGAGTGATGATTGCTTGTTTCAGTGGCTAGGAGACTATGCTTTGTTAAAGAGACGAGTTAATGACATTTACAATTCTTTGCTTAGTCCCTGCAGATGGTATTTGAGTGAGGTTGCAAAGCATGGTTAAGATGCTAGATTCAAAGCTTTGGCTTTTCCTACATCCTTGAGCCCTTTATCTTGGCTCACTGTAGAGAACATCAGAAGGACATTGTTGTTGGATGACAGAACAATTGTGCCAAATGGAGATGACTCCAGTTTGTCAAACATATATGTCCAAATGTTATGGATCTGGTTGTCAGAGAAGGTCAGAAGGTGAAAACATTATCACAGAATTGTTATGTCCTATAGGCTTTCTCGATCTGTTGATTCTTTATGGTTTGGAGCCTGTTTTGTTTGCAAAAGAGTAACCTGTCTTAGCCTTTGAACTGCTTTGTGAAAGGCCCTCATGTGGATTTGCAGAGTTCTTTATCAATAGCTAAATTTAATTTTCTTCACTGTCCCTGTAGTGTAAGGTCTTGCCTTTCTAGAATAGCCAGCCTCCTTTCAAACCACGCATTGAATGTCTTGTCTTCTGGTCTCAGTTTTTTAAGACAAAGTGGAGGTACCAAGTTGAGGGGTTTAAGTGATGTTGCCATGGAAAGATTCCAATTAGCATTTTGGATCAGTATTCTACCAGAATATTGGAATTTTAATATCTTTCGGCCAAAATATTAAATAAAAATATAGGTTACCACAGTATCATGAAATTAAGTGTTTATAGAGAAGTATAGACTCATTATTCATAGCTCCAAATATATGTATCTTCATAATTTCTGTTGCTTCAAGGAGTGCAGATGTGGAGTTAAAAATATAAGTATCTGTACTTATCAATGTGATCTTATCTTCATGGTATAATGGTAGTTGATATTTGACCATGATATCATGGTAGAGAGATATATTTCCCCATGATATCCTACCATTCAGCCTTTAGGGTCAGATGAAGTTGGTGGATAAGATCAAAGGGTGGCAAAGAGTGTCTTGGAACCTACTCAGATAGACCTTTATCCGGATATAATATGAGGATGGATTACTTACAACTGACTTGTAAGGTTGAAGATGTTTGCAGTTTGTTAGCACATTGAAGGTAATCATTGAGTGATCTGAACTAGAGATAACAGTGAAACTGGTGTCAGACCCGCACAGCCCTATTGAGACGCATGTGTCAGCTCCTCCCACCACTCAAGGTCCGGAAGACCTATCAGGAAATGCAGGGCACACCACAGCTCCCTTTGAGTGACTGTCTAGAGTGTATTCACAAACAGCACAACTGTCATCCTGAACCCGATGTGTATTCCACAGACAGGCAGAAATGGTTAAGCAAGAAAATGCTCACTTTCTAAAAGTGAAATTTTCATTTACACTTCAAAAACCAACCTCACCAAAAGTTTTCAGAGGTCCCAAATGCCATATATCTGCCTCCAATGGGAAATTACACTTAAAAGATATTCCAAGGCAATCCCCATGTTATCCTATGGGAGAGATAGTCCCTGCAATAGAGAAAAACGAATTTAACAATATATCTCCATCAGAACATGTAGAACACACCAGTACATGTTCTACCTTTTAAATACACTGCACCGTGCCCATGGGGCTGCCTTGGGCCTACTTTAGGGGTGACTTACATGTAATAAAAGGGAAGGTTTTGGCCTGGTAAGTGGATGCCCATGTCAGGCCAAAGTTGTGGTTTAAAACTGCACACACAGGCACTGAGGTGGCAGGCCTGAGACCTCATTTGCTGGGCTACTCATGTGGGTGGCACAATCAATGCCTCATGCCCACTGGTTGCATTTGGTTTACAGGCCCTGGGCACACCTGGTGCACCATAATAGGGACTTACTAGTAAATCAGATGGGCCAAACGTGGAAAAGCCAATCACCAATATATTTTAGACAGAGAGCACTTGCACTTTAGCACTGGTAAAGTGCCCCAGTCTTTAAACCATCAAAAACAAAATGCAGCACACAATCAAATACAGGAGGTCAGAGACAAAATGTTTGATGATAACCCTGCAAAAAGGGCCATTCCCAGCAGTCTGAAGTGCTCCGCCACGGTAGAGGTCACCCAGTGTGTGTACTTCTGCTTCATACCAGTGACTTAGTTCTTGTCGCTAGGTTATTGCTGCACTGCATGGCATGCCCAGTAGTGGCAGGGCCAGTGCATAAGGCTTCGCCTCTCATGTAAGGAAGAGGCTCTGTTTGAAACAGAGGTATGTTACATGTATCAGGGGTGGCTAGGGCATTGGTGTTCTAGTATGTGGGTGAAACAAATGTACATTGAAGGTAATCATTGAGTGATCTGAACTAGAGATAACAGTGAAACTGGTGTCAGACCCGCACAGCCCTATTGAGACGCATGTGTCAGCTCCTCCCACCACTCAAGCTCCGGAAGACCTATCAGGAAATGCAGGGCACACCACAGCTCCCTTTGAGTGACTGTCGAGAGTGTATTCACAAACAGCACAACTGTCATCCTGAACCCGATGTGTATTCCACAGACAGGCAGAAATGGTTAAGCAAGAAAATGCTCACTTTCTAAAAGTGAAATTTTCATTTACACTTCAAAAACCAACCTCACCAAAAGTTTTCAGAGGTCCCAAATGCCATATATCTGCCTCCAATGGGAAATTACACTTAAAAGATATTCCAAGGCAATCCCCATGTTATCCTATGGGAGAGATAGTCCCTGCAATAGAGAAAAACGAATTTAACAATATATCTCCATCAGAACATGTAGAACACACCAGT